>NW_027363041.1:1247723-1871584 GCF_046119375.1 Phyllobates terribilis | reverse complement strand
GAATTCTGAGAACAATGGAAGAGTTCCGAAGCATTTTTAAACATCAGCGTAATTCCGAGAACAATGGTACAGTTCTGAAGCATTTTTAAACGTCAGCGGAATTCCGAGAACAATGGAAGAGTACCGAATCATTTTTAAACATCAGCGGAATTCCGAGAAAAAAGGAAGAGTTCCGAAGCATTTTTAAATGTCAGCAGAATTCCGAGAACAATGGAAGAGTCACAAAGGATTTTTTAACGTCAGCGGAATTCCGAGAACAATGGAAGAGTTCCGAAGCATTTTTAAACTTCAGCGGAACTCCGAGAAAAATGGAAGAGTTCCGAAGCATTTTTAAACATCAGCGGAACTCCGAGAAAAATGGAAGAGTTCCGAAGCATTTTTAAACTTCAGCGGAACTTCGAGAACATAGGAAGACTTCCGAAGCATTTTTAAACGTCAGCGGAATTCTGAGAAAAATGGAAGAGTTCCGAAGCATTTTTAAACATCAGCAGAATTCTGAGAGCAATGGAAGTGTTCTGAAGCATTTTTAAACTTCAGCGGAATATCGAGAACATAGGAAGACTTCCTAAGCATTTTTAAACGTCAGCGGAATTCCGAGAACAATGGTAGAGTTCCGAATCATTTTTAAACATCAGCGGAATTCCGAGAACAATGGAAGAGTTCTGAAGCATTTTTAAACATCAGCGGAATTCCGAGAAAAATGGAAGAGTTCCGAAGCATTTTTAAACTTCAGCGGAATTTCGAGAACAATGGAAGAGTTCCGAAGCATTTTTAAACTTCAGGGGAATTCCAAGAACAATGGAAGAGTTCCGAAGCATTTTTAAACTTCAGCGGAATTCCGAGAAAAATGGAAGAATTCTGAAGCATTTTTAAACATCAACGGAATTCTGAAAACAATGGAAGAGTTCCGAAGCATTTTTAAACTTCAGTGGAATTCCGAGAACAATGGTAGAGTTCTGAAGCATTTTTAAACGTCAGCAGAATTCCGAGAACAATGAAAGAGTTCCGAAGCATTTTTAAACGTCAGCGGAATTCCGAGAACAATGGAAGAGTTCTGAAGCATTTTTAAACTTCAGCGGAATTTCGAGAACAATGGAAGACTTCCGAAGCATTTTTAAACGTCAGCGGAATTCCGAGAACAATGGAAGAATTCTGAAGCATTTTTAAACTTCAGCAGAATTCCGAGAAGAAAGGAAGAGTTCCGAAGCATTTTTAAACGTCAGAAGAATTCCGAGAACAATGGAAGAGTCACAAAGGATTTTTAAACATCAGCGGAATTCCGAGAACAATGGTAGAGTTCCGTAGCATTTTTAAACTTCAGCAGAATTCCGAGAAAAATGGAAGAGTTCCGAAGCATTTTTAAACTTCAGCGGAACTCCGAGAAAAATGGAAGAGTTCCGAAGCGATTTTAAACATCAGCGGAATTCCGAGAAAAATGGAAGAGTTCCGAAGCATTTTTATACTTCAGAGGAATTCCGAGAACAATGGAAGAGTTCTGAAGCATTTTTAAACATCAGCGGAATTCTGAGAACAATGGAAGAGTTCCGAAGCATTTTTAAACTTCAGCGGAATTCCGAGAACAATGGAAGAGTTCGGAAGCATTTTTAAACGTCAGCGGAAATCGGAGAATAATGGATTGGTTCTGAAGCATTTTTAAATGTCAGAGGAATTCCGAGAATAATAAAAGAGTTGCAAAGCATTTTTAAACTTCAGCAGAATTCCGAGAACAATGGAAGACTTACGAAGCATTTTTAAACGTCAGCGGAAATCTGAGAACAATGGAAGAGTTCCGAAGCATTTTTAAACTTCAGCAGAATTCCGAGAACAATGGAAGAGTTCTGAAGCATTTTTAAACTTCAGCGGAATTTAAAGAACAATGGAGGAGTTCCGAAACATGTTTAAATGTCAGCAGAATTCTGAGAACAATGGAAGAGTTCCGAAGCATTTTTAACTCCAGCAGAATTCCGAGTACAATGGAAGAGTTCCGAAGCATTTTTAAACGTCAGCGGAATTCCGAGAACAATGGTAGAGTTCCGAAGCATTTTTAAACTTCAGCGGAATTCCGAGAAAAATGGAAGGGTTCTGAAGCATTTTTAAACTTCAGCGGAATTCCGAGAAAAATGGAAGAGTTCCGAAGCATTTTTAACTTCAGCAGAATTTCGAGAACAATGGAAGAGTTCCGAAGCATTTTTAAACGTCAGCAGAATTCCGAGAACAATGGAAGAATTCTGAAGCATTTTTAAACTTCAGCGTAATTCCTAGAACAATGAAAGAGTTCCGATGCATTTTTAAACTTCAGCGGAAATTCTAGAACAATGGAAGAGTTCCGAAACATTTTTAAATGTCAGCAGATTTCCGAGAATAATAAAAGAGTTGCAAAGCATTTTTAAACTTCAGCAGAATTCCGAGTGCAATGGAAGAGTTCCGAAGCATTTTTAAATGTCAGCGGAAATCCGAGAACAATGGATGATTTCCGAAACATTTTTAAACTTCAGCGGAATTCCTAGAACAATGGAAGAGTTCCGATGCATTTTAAAACTTCAGCAGAATTCCGAGAACAATGGAAGAGTTCCGAAGCATTTTTAAATGTCAGCAGAATATCGAGAATAATAAAAGAGTTGCAAAGCATTTTTAAACTTCAGCAGAATTCCGAGAACAATGGAAGTGTTCTGAAGCATTTTTAAACTTCAGCGGAATTTCGAGAACAATGTAAGACTTCCGAAGCATTTTTAAACTTCAGCGGAATTCCTAGAACAATGGAAGAGTTCCGATGCATTTTAAAACTTCAGCAGAATTCCGAGAACAATGGAAGAGTTCCAAAACATTTTTAAATGTCAGCAGAATATCGAGAATAATGAAAGAGTTGCAAAGCATTTTTAATCTTCAGCAGAATTCCGAGAACAATGGAAGAGTTCTGAAGCATTTTTAAATATCAGGGAAAATCCGAGAACAATGGATGAGTTCCGAACCATTTTTAAACATCAACGGAATTCCGAGAAAAATGGAAGAGTTCCGAAGCATTTTTAAACTTCAGCGGAATTCCGAGAACAATGGAAGAGTTCTGAAGCATTTTTAAACGTCAGCGGAATTCCGAGAACAATGGAAGAATTCTGAAGCATTTTTAAACTTCAGCAGAATTCCGAGAACAAAGGAAGAGTTCCGAAGAATTTTTAAACGTCAGAAGAATTCCGAGAACAATGGAAGAGTCACAAAGGATTTTTAAATGTCAGCGGAATTCCGAGAACAATGGTAGAGTTCCGTAGCATTTTTAAACTTCAGCAGAATTCCGAGAAAAATGGAAGAGTTCCGAAGCATTTTTAAACTTCAGCGGAACTCCGAGAAAAATGGAAGAGTTCCGAAGCATTTTTAAACATCAGCGGAACTCCGAGAAAAATGGAAGAGTTCCGAAGCATTTTTAAACTTCAGCGGAACTCCGAGAAAAATGGAAGAGTTCTGAAGCATTTTTAAACATCAGCGGAACTCTGAGAAAAATAGAAGAGTTCCGAAGCATTTTTAAACTTTAGCGGAATTCCGAGAACAATGGAAGAGTTTCAAAGCATTTTTAAATGGCAGCAGAATTCCGAGAACAATGGAAGAGTTCCGAAGCACTTTTAAACTTCAGCGGAATTCTGAGAACAATGGAAGAGTTCCGAAGCATTTTTAAACATCAGCGTAATTCCGAGAACAATGGTACAGTTCTGAAGCATTTTTAAACGTCAGTGGAATTCCGAGAACAATGGAAGAGTACCGAATCATTTTTAAACATCAGCGGAATTCCGAGAAAAAAGGAAGAGTTCCGAAGCATTTTTAAATGTCAGCAGAATTCCGAGAACAATGGAAGAGTCACAAAGGATTTTTTAACGTCAGCGGAATTCCGAGAACAATGGAAGAGTTCCGAAGCATTTTTAAACTTCAGCGGAACTCCGAGAAAAATGGAAGAGTTCCGAAGCATTTTTAAACATCAGCGGAACTCCGAGAAAAATGGAAGAGTTCCGAAGCATTTTTAAACTTCAGCGGAACTTCGAGAACATAGGAAGACTTCCGAAGCATTTTTAAACGTCAGCGGAATTCCGAGAACAATGGTAGAGTTCCGAAGCATTTTTAAACGTCAGCGGAATTCCGAGAACAATGGAAGAGTTCTGAAGCATTTTTAAACATCAGCGGAATTCCGAGAACAATGGAAGAGTTCCGAAGCATTTTTAAACTTCAGCGGAATTTCGAGAACATAGGAAGACTTCCGAAGCATTTTTAAATGTCAGCGGAATTCCGAGAACAATGAAAGAGTTGCAAAGCATTTTTAAACTTCAGCAGAATTCCGAGTGCAATGGAAGAGTTCCGAAGCATTTTTAAACTTCAGCGGAACTCCGAGAAAAATGGAAGAGTTCCGAAGCATTTTTAAACTTCAGCGGAACTTCGAAAACATAGGAAGACTTCTGAAGCATTTTTAAACGTCAGCAGAATTCTGAGAACAATGGAAGTGTTCTGAAGCATTTTTAAACTTCAGCGGAATTTCGAGAACATAGGAAGACTTCCGAAGCATTTTTAAATGTCAGCGGAATTCCGAGAACAATGGTAGAGTTCCGAAGCATTTTTAAACTTCAGCGGAATTCCGAGAAAAATGGAAGAGTTCCGAAGCATTTTTAAACTTCAGCAGAATTCCGAGAAAAATGGAAGAGTTCCGAAGGATTTTTAAACATTAGCGGAATTCTGAGAACAATGGAAGAGTTCCAAAGCATTTTTTGCTTCAGTAGAATTCCGAGAACAATGGAAGAGTTCCGAAGCATTTTTAAACGTCAGCGGAATTCTGAGAACAATAGAAGAGTTCCGAAGCATTTTTAAACGTCAGCGGAATTCCGAGAACAATGGAAGACTTCTGAAGCATTTTTAAACTTCAGCGGAATTCCTAGAACAATGGAAGAGTTCCGATGCATTTTTAAACTTCAGTGGAATTTCTAGAACAAAGGAAGTGTTCCGAAGCATTTTAAAACTTCAGCAGAATTCCGAGAACAATGGAAGAGTTCCGAAACATTTTTAAATGTCAGCAGAATTCCGAGAATAATGAAAGAGTTGCAAAGGATTTTTTAACGTCAGCGGAATTCCGAGAACAATGGAAGAGTTCCGAAGCATTTTTAAACTTCAGCGGAACTCCGAGAAAAATGGAAGAGTTCCGAAGCATTTTTAAACATCAGCGGAACTCCGAGAAAAATGGAAGAGTTCCGAAGCATTTTTAAACTTCAGCGGAACTTCGAGAACATAGGAAGACTTCCGAAGCATTTTTAAACGTCAGCGGAATTCCGAGAACAATGGTAGAGTTCCGAAGCATTTTTAAACTTCAGCGGAATTCCGAGAAAAATGGAAGAGTTACGAAGCATTTTGAAACGTCAGCGGAATTCCGAGAACAATGAAAGAGTTCCGAAGCATTTTTAAACGTCAGCGGAATTCCGAGAACAATGGAAGAGTTCTGAAGCATTTTTAAACATCAGCGGAATTCCGAGAACAATGGAAGAGTTCCGAAGCATTTTTAAACTTCAGCGGAATTTCGAGAACAATGGAAGAGTTCCGAAGCATTTTTAAACTTCAGGGGAATTCCGAGAACAATGGAAGAGTTCCGAAGCATTTTTAAACTTCAGCGGAATTCCGAGAAAAATGGAAGAATTCTGAAGCATTTTTAAACATCAACGGAATTCTGAGAACAATGGAAGAGTTCCGAAGCATTTTTAAACTTCAGTGGAATTCCGAGAACAATGGAAGAGTTCTGAAGCATTTTTAAACTTCAGCGGAATTTCGAGAACATAGGAAGACTTCCGAAGCATTTTTAAATGTCAGCGGAACTCCGAGAACAATGGAAGAGTTCCGAAGCATTTTTAAACGCCAGCGGAATTCTGAGAACAATAGAAGAGTTCCGAAGCATTTTTAAACGTCAGTGGAATTCCGAGAACAATGGAAGACTTCTGAAGCATTTTTAAACTTCAGCGGAATTCCTAGAACAATGGCAGAGTTCCGATGCATTTTTAAACTTCAGCGGAATTTCTAGAACAATGGAAGTGTTCCGAAGCATTTTAAAACTTCAGCAGAATTCCGAGAACAATGGAAGAGTTCCGAAACATTTTTAAATGTCAGCAGAATTCCGAGAATAATGAAAGAGTTGCAAAGCATTTTTAAACTTCAGCAGAATTCCGAGTGCAATGGAAGAGTTCCGAAGCATTTTTAAACTTCAGCGGAATTCCGAGAAAAATGGAAGAGTTACGAAGCATTTTTAAACATCAGCGGAACTCTGAGAAAAATAGAAGAGTTCCGAAGCATTTTTAAACTTTAGCGGAATTCCGAGAACAATGGAAGAGTTTCAAAGCATTTTTAAATGGTAGCAGAATTCCGAGAACAATGGAAGAGTTCCGAAGCACTTTTAAACTTCAGCGGAATTCTGAGAACAATGGAAGAGTTCCGAAGCATTTTTAAACATCAGCGTAATTCCGAGAACAATGGTACAGTTCTGAAGCATTTTTAAACGTCAGCGGAATTCCGAGAACAATGGAAGAGTACCGAATCATTTTTAAACATCAGCGGAATTCCGAGAAAAAAGGAAGAGTTCCGAAGCATTTTTAAATGTCAGCAGAATTCCGAGAACAATGGAAGAGTCACAAAGGATTTTTTAACGTCAGCGGAATTCCGAGAACAATGGAAGAGTTCCGAAGCATTTTTAAACTTCAGCGGAACTCCGAGAAAAATGGAAGAGTTCCGAAGCATTTTTAAACATCAGCGGAACTCCGAGAAAAATGGAAGAGTTCCGAAGCATTTTTAAACTTCAGCGGAACTTCGAGAACATAGGAAGACTTCCGAAGCATTTTTAAATGTCAGCGGAACTCCGAGAACAATGGTAGAGTTCCGAAGCATTTTTAAACTTCAGCGGAATTCCGAGAAAAATGGAAGAGTTCCGAAGCATTTTTAAACTTCAGCAGAATTCCGAGAAAAATGGAAGAGTTCCGAAGGATTTTTAAACATTAGCGGAATTCTGAGAACAATGGAAGAGTTCCAAAGCATTTTTTGCTTCAGTAGAATTCCGAGAACAATGGAAGAGTTCCGAAGCATTTTTAAACGTCAGCGGAATTCTGAGAACAATAGAAGAGTTCCGAAGCATTTTTAAACGTCAGCGGAATTCCGAGAACAATGGAAGACTTCTGAAGCATTTTTAAACTTCAGCGGAATTCCTAGAACAATGGCAGAGTTCCGATGCATTTTTAAACTTCAGCGGAATTTCTAGAACAATGGAAGTGTTCCGAAGCATTTTAAAACTTCAGCAGAATTCCGAGAACAATGGAAGAGTTCCGAAACATTTTTAAATGTCAGCAGAATTCCGAGAATAATGAAAGAGTTGCAAAGCATTTTTAAACTTCAGCAGAATTCCGAGTGCAATGGAAGAGTTCCGAAGCATTTTTAAACTTCAGCGGAACTCCGAGAAAAATGGAAGAGTTCCGAAGCATTTTTAAACATCAGCGGAACTCTGAGAAAAATAGAAGAGTTCCGAAGCATTTTTAAACTTTAGCGGAATTCCGAGAACAATGGAAGAGTTTCAAAGCATTTTTAAATGGCAGCAGAATTCCGAGAACAATGGAAGAGTTCCGAAGCACTTTTAAACTTCAGCGGAATTCTGAGAACAATGGAAGAGTTCCGAAGCATTTTTAAACATCAGCGTAATTCCGAGAACAATGGTACAGTTCTGAAGCATTTTTAAACGTCAGCGGAATTCCGAGAACAATGGAAGAGTACCGAATCATTTTTAAACATCAGCGGAATTCCGAGAAAAAAGGAAGAGTTCCGAAGCATTTTTAAATGTCAGCAGAATTCCGAGAACAATGGAAGAGTCACAAAGGATTTTTTAACGTCAGCGGAATTCCGAGAACAATGGAAGAGTTCCGAAGCATTTTTAAACTTCAGCGGAACTCCGAGAAAAATGGAAGAGTTCCGAAGCATTTTTAAACATCAGCGGAACTCCGAGAAAAATGGAAGAGTTCCGAAGCATTTTTAAACTTCAGCGGAACTTCGAGAACATAGGAAGACTTCCGAAGCATTTTTAAACGTCAGCGGAATTCTGAGAAAAATGGAAGAGTTCCGAAGCATTTTTAAACATCAGCAGAATTCTGAGAGCAATGGAAGTGTTCTGAAGCATTTTTAAACTTCAGCGGAATATCGAGAACATAGGAAGACTTCCTAAGCATTTTTAAACGTCAGCGGAATTCCGAGAACAATGGTAGAGTTCCGAATCATTTTTAAACATCAGCGGAATTCCGAGAACAATGGAAGAGTTCTGAAGCATTTTTAAACATCAGCGGAATTCCGAGAAAAATGGAAGAGTTCCGAAGCATTTTTAAACTTCAGCGGAATTTCGAGAACAATGGAAGAGTTCCGAAGCATTTTTAAACTTCAGGGGAATTCCAAGAACAATGGAAGAGTTCCGAAGCATTTTTAAACTTCAGCGGAATTCCGAGAAAAATGGAAGAATTCTGAAGCATTTTTAAACATCAACGGAATTCTGAAAACAATGGAAGAGTTCCGAAGCATTTTTAAACTTCAGTGGAATTCCGAGAACAATGGTAGAGTTCTGAAGCATTTTTAAACGTCAGCAGAATTCCGAGAACAATGAAAGAGTTCCGAAGCATTTTTAAACGTCAGCGGAATTCCGAGAACAATGGAAGAGTTCTGAAGCATTTTTAAACTTCAGCGGAATTTCGAGAACAATGGAAGACTTCCGAAGCATTTTTAAACGTCAGCGGAATTCCGAGAACAATGGAAGAATTCTGAAGCATTTTTAAACTTCAGCAGAATTCCGAGAAGAAAGGAAGAGTTCCGAAGCATTTTTAAACGTCAGAAGAATTCCGAGAACAATGGAAGAGTCACAAAGGATTTTTAAACATCAGCGGAATTCCGAGAACAATGGTAGAGTTCCGTAGCATTTTTAAACTTCAGCAGAATTCCGAGAAAAATGGAAGAGTTCCGAAGCATTTTTAAACTTCAGCGGAACTCCGAGAAAAATGGAAGAGTTCCGAAGCGATTTTAAACATCAGCGGAATTCCGAGAAAAATGGAAGAGTTCCGAAGCATTTTTATACTTCAGAGGAATTCCGAGAACAATGGAAGAGTTCTGAAGCATTTTTAAACATCAGCGGAATTCTGAGAACAATGGAAGAGTTCCGAAGCATTTTTAAACTTCAGCGGAATTCCGAGAACAATGGAAGAGTTCGGAAGCATTTTTAAACGTCAGCGGAAATCGGAGAATAATGGATTGGTTCTGAAGCATTTTTAAATGTCAGAGGAATTCCGAGAATAATAAAAGAGTTGCAAAGCATTTTTAAACTTCAGCAGAATTCCGAGAACAATGGAAGACTTACGAAGCATTTTTAAACGTCAGCGGAAATCTGAGAACAATGGAAGAGTTCCGAAGCATTTTTAAACTTCAGCAGAATTCCGAGAACAATGGAAGAGTTCTGAAGCATTTTTAAACTTCAGCGGAATTTAAAGAACAATGGAGGAGTTCCGAAACATGTTTAAATGTCAGCAGAATTCTGAGAACAATGGAAGAGTTCCGAAGCATTTTTAACTCCAGCAGAATTCCGAGTACAATGGAAGAGTTCCGAAGCATTTTTAAACGTCAGCGGAATTCCGAGAACAATGGTAGAGTTCCGAAGCATTTTTAAACTTCAGCGGAATTCCGAGAAAAATGGAAGGGTTCTGAAGCATTTTTAAACTTCAGCGGAATTCCGAGAAAAATGGAAGAGTTCCGAAGCATTTTTAACTTCAGCAGAATTTCGAGAACAATGGAAGAGTTCCGAAGCATTTTTAAACGTCAGCAGAATTCCGAGAACAATGGAAGAATTCTGAAGCATTTTTAAACTTCAGCGTAATTCCTAGAACAATGAAAGAGTTCCGATGCATTTTTAAACTTCAGCGGAAATTCTAGAACAATGGAAGAGTTCCGAAACATTTTTAAATGTCAGCAGATTTCCGAGAATAATAAAAGAGTTGCAAAGCATTTTTAAACTTCAGCAGAATTCCGAGTGCAATGGAAGAGTTCCGAAGCATTTTTAAATGTCAGCGGAAATCCGAGAACAATGGATGATTTCCGAAACATTTTTAAACTTCAGCGGAATTCCTAGAACAATGGAAGAGTTCCGATGCATTTTAAAACTTCAGCAGAATTCCGAGAACAATGGAAGAGTTCCGAAGCATTTTTAAATGTCAGCAGAATATCGAGAATAATAAAAGAGTTGCAAAGCATTTTTAAACTTCAGCAGAATTCCGAGAACAATGGAAGTGTTCTGAAGCATTTTTAAACTTCAGCGGAATTTCGAGAACAATGTAAGACTTCCGAAGCATTTTTAAACTTCAGCGGAATTCCTAGAACAATGGAAGAGTTCCGATGCATTTTAAAACTTCAGCAGAATTCCGAGAACAATGGAAGAGTTCCAAAACATTTTTAAATGTCAGCAGAATATCGAGAATAATGAAAGAGTTGCAAAGCATTTTTAATCTTCAGCAGAATTCCGAGAACAATGGAAGAGTTCTGAAGCATTTTTAAATATCAGGGAAAATCCGAGAACAATGGATGAGTTCCGAACCATTTTTAAACATCAACGGAATTCCGAGAAAAATGGAAGAGTTCCGAAGCATTTTTAAACTTCAGCGGAATTCCGAGAACAATGGAAGAGTTCTGAAGCATTTTTAAACGTCAGCGGAATTCCGAGAACAATGGAAGAATTCTGAAGCATTTTTAAACTTCAGCAGAATTCCGAGAACAAAGGAAGAGTTCCGAAGAATTTTTAAACGTCAGAAGAATTCCGAGAACAATGGAAGAGTCACAAAGGATTTTTAAATGTCAGCGGAATTCCGAGAACAATGGTAGAGTTCCGTAGCATTTTTAAACTTCAGCAGAATTCCGAGAAAAATGGAAGAGTTCCGAAGCATTTTTAAACTTCAGCGGAACTCCGAGAAAAATGGAAGAGTTCCGAAGCATTTTTAAACATCAGCGGAACTCCGAGAAAAATGGAAGAGTTCCGAAGCATTTTTAAACGTCAGCGGAATTCTGAGAAAAATGGAAGAGTTCCGAAGCATTTTTAAACATCAGCAGAATTCTGAGAGCAATGGAAGTGTTCTGAAGCATTTTTAAACTTCAGCGGAATATCGAGAACATAGGAAGACTTCCTAAGCATTTTTAAACGTCAGCGGAATTCCGAGAACAATGGTAGAGTTCCGAAGCATTTTTAAACTTCAGCGGAATTCCGAGAAAAATGGAAGAGTTACGAAGCATTTTTAAACTTCAGCGGAATTCCGAGAAAAATGGAAGAGTTCCGAAGCATTTTTAGCTTCAGCAGAATTTCGAGAACATTGGAAGAGTTCCGAAGCATTTTTAAACGTCAGCGGAATTCTGAGAACAATAGAAGAGTTCCGAAGCATTTTCAAACGTCAGCGGAATTCCGAGAACAATGGAAGACTTATGAAGCATTTTTAAACTTCAGCGGAATTCCTAGAACAATGGAAGAGTTCCGATGCATTTTTAAACTTCAGTGGAATTTCTAGAACAATGGAAGTGTTCCGAAGCATTTTAAAGCTTCAGCAGAATTCCGAGAACAATGGAAGAGTTCCGAAACATTTTTAAATGTGAGCAGAATTCCGAGAATAATAAAAGAGTTGCAAAGCATTTTTAAACTTCAGCGGAATTCCGAGAAAAATGGAAGAGTTCTGAAGCATTTTTAAACTTCAGCGGAACTCCGAGAAAAATGGAAGAGTTCCAAAGCATTTTTAAACATCAGCGGAACTCTGAGAAAAATGAAGAGTTCCAAAGCATTTTTAAACTTTAGCGGAATTCCGAGAACAATGGAAGAGTTTCAAAGCATTTTTAAATGGCAGCAGAATTCCGAGAACAATGGAAGAGTTCCGAAGCACTTTTAAATGTCAGCAGAATTCTGAGAACAGTGGAAGAGTTCCGAAGCATTTTTAACTTCAGCAGAATTCTGAGAACAATGGAAGAGTTCCGAAGCATTTTTAAACGTCAGCGGAATTCCGAGAACAATGGAAGAGTTCCGAAGCATTTTTAAACTTCCTCGGAACTCCGAGAAAAATGGAAGAGTTCCGAAGCATTTTTAAACATCAGCGGAACTCCGAGAAAAATGGAAGAGTTCCGAAGCATTTTTAAACTTCAGCGGAACTTCGAGAACATAGGAAGACTTCTGAAGCATTTTTAAACGTCAGCGGAATTCTGAGAAAAATGGAAGAGTACCGAAGCATTTTTAAACATCAGCGGAATTCTGAGAACAATGGAAGTGTTCTGAAGCATTTTTAAACTTCAGCGGAATTTCGAGAACATAGGAAGACTTACGAAGCATTTTTAAATGTCAGCGGAACTCCGAGAACAATGGTAGAGTTCCGAAGCATTTTTAAACTTCAGCGGAATTCCGAGAAAAATGGAAGAGTTCCGAAGCATTTTTAAACTTCAGCAGAATTCCGAGAAAAATGGAAGTGTTCCGAAGGATTTTTAAACATTAGCGGAATTCTGAGAACAATGGAAGAGTTCCAAAGCATTTTTTGCTTCAGTAGAATTCCGAGAACAATGGAAGAGTTCCGAAGCATTTTTAAACGTCAGCGGAATTCCGAGAACAATGGAAGACTTCTGAAGCATTTTTAAACTTCAGCGGAATTCCTAGAACAATGGAAGAGTTCCGATGCATTTTTAAACTTCAGCGGAATTTCTAGAACAATGGAAGTGTTCCGAAGCATTTTAAAACTTCAGCAGAATTCCGAGAACAATGGAAGAGTTCCGAAACATTTTTAAATGTCAGCAGAATTCCGAGAATAATGAAAGAGTTGCAAAGCATTTTTAAACTTCAGCAGAATTCCGAGTGCAATGGAAGAGTTCCGAAGCATTTTTAAACATCAGCGGAATTCTGAGAACAATGGAAGTGTTCTGAAGCATTTTTAAACTTCAGCGGAATTTCGAGAACATAGGAAGACTTCCGAAGCATTTTTAAATGTCAGCGGAATTCCGAGAACAATGGTAGAGTTCCGAAGCATTTTTAAACTTCAGCGGAATTCCGAGAAAAATGGAAGAGTTCCGAAGCATTTTTAAACTTCAGCAGAATTCCGAGAAAAATAGAAGAGTTCCGAAGGATTTTTAAACATTAGCGGAATTCTGAGAACAATAGAAGAGTTCCGAAGCATTTTTAAACATCAGCGGAACTCTGAGAAAAATAGAAGAGTTCTGAAGCATTTTTAAACTTTAGCGGAATTCCGAGAACAATGGAAGAGTTTCAAAGCATTTTTAAATGGCAGCAGAATTCCGAGAACAATGGAAGAGTTCCGAAGCACTTTTAAACTTCAGCGGAATTCTGAGAACAATGGAAGAGTTCCGGAGCATTTTTAAACATCAGCGTAATTCCGAGAACAATGGCACAGTTCTGAAGCATTTTTAAACGTCAGCGGAATTCCGAGAACAATGGAAGAGTACCGAATCATTTTTAAATGTCAGCAGAATTCCGAGAACAATGGAAGAGTCACAAAGGATTTTTTAACGTCAGCGGAATTCCGAGAACAATTTAAGAGTTCCGAAGCAATTTTAAATGTCAGCAGAATTCTGAGAACAGTGGAAGAGTTCCGACGCATTTTTAACTTCAGCAGAATTCTGAGAACAATGGAAGAGTTCGGAAGCATTTTTAAACGTCAGCGGAAATCCGAGAATAATGGATTGGTTCTGAAGCATTTTTAAATGTCAGAGGAATTCCGAGAATAATAAAAGAGTTGCAAAGCATTTTTAAACTTCAGCAGAATTCCGAGAACAATGGAAGACTTACGAAGCATTTTTAAACGTCAGCGGAAATCTGAGAACAATGGAAGAGTTCCGAAGCATTTTTAAACTTCAGCAGAATTCCGAGAACAATGGAAGAGTTCTGAAGCATTTTTAAACTTCAGCGGAATTTAAAGAACAATGGAGGAGTTCCGAAACATGTTTAAATGTCAGCAGAATTCTGAGAACAATGGAAGAGTTCCGAAGCATTTTTAACTTCAGCAGAATTCCGAGTACAATGGAAGAGTTCCGAAGCATTTTTAAACGTCAGCGGAATTCCGAGAACAATGGTAGAGTTCCGAAGCATTTTTAAACTTCAGCGGAATTCCGAGAAAAATGGAAGGGTTCTGAAGCATTTTTAAACTTCAGCGGAATTCCGAGAAAAATGGAAGAGTTCCGAAGCATTTTTAACTTCAGCAGAATTTCGAGAACAATGGAAGAGTTCCGAAGCATTTTTAAACGTCAGCAGAATTCCGAGAACAATGGAAGAATTCTGAAGCATTTTTAAACTTCAGCGTAATTCCTAGAACAATGAAAGAGTTCCGATGCATTTTAAAACTTCAGCAGAATTCCGAGAACAATGGAAGAGTTCCGAAGCATTTTTAAATGTCAGCAGAATATCGAGAATAATAAAAGAGTTGCAAAGCATTTTTAAACTTCAGCAGAATTCCGAGAACAATGGAAGTGTTCTGAAGCATTTTTAAACTTCAGCGGAATTTCGAGAACAATGGAAGACTTCCGAAGCATTTTTAAACGTCAGCGGAATTCCGAGAACAATGGTAGAGTTCCGAAGCATTTTTAAACTTCAGCGGAATTCCGAGAAAAATGGAAGAGTTACGAAGCATTTTGAAACGTCAGCGGAATTCCGAGAACAATGAAAGAGTTCCGAAGCATTTTTAAACGTCAGCGGAATTCCGAGAACAATGGAAGAGTTCTGAAGCATTTTTAAACATCAGCGGAATTCCGAGAACAATGGAAGAGTTCCGAAGCATTTTTAAACTTCAGCGGAATTTCGAGAACAATGGAAGAGTTCCGAAGCATTTTTAAACTTCAGGGGAATTCCGAGAACAATGGAAGAGTTCCGAAGCATTTTTAAACTTCAGCGGAATTCCGAGAAAAATGGAAGAATTCTGAAGCATTTTTAAACATCAACGGAATTCTGAGAACAATGGAAGAGTTCCGAAGCATTTTTAAACTTCAGTGGAATTCCGAGAACAATGGAAGAGTTCTGAAGCATTTTTAAACTTCAGCGGAATTTCGAGAACATAGGAAGACTTCCGAAGCATTTTTAAATGTCAGCGGAATTCCGAGAACAATGGTAGAGTTCCGAAGCATTTTTAAACTTCAGCGGAATTCCGAGAAAAATGGAAGGGTTCTGAAGCATTTTTAAACTTCAGCGGAATTCCGAGAAAAATGGAAGAGTTCCGAAGCATTTTTAACTTCAGCAGAATTTCGAGAACAATGGAAGAGTTCCGAAGCATTTTTAAACGTCAGCAGAATTCCGAGAACAATGGAAGAATTCTGAAGCATTTTTAAACTTCAGCGTAATTCCTAGAACAATGAAAGAGTTCCGATGCATTTTTAAACTTCAGCGGAAATTCTAGAACAATGGAAGTGTTCCGAAACATTTTTAAATGTCAGCAGATTTCCGAGAATAATAAAAGAGTTGCAAAGCATTTTTAAACTTCAGCAGAATTCCGAGTGCAATGGAAGAGTTCCGAAGCATTTTTAAATGTCAGCGGAAATCCGAGAACAATGGATGAGTTCCGAAGCATTTTTAAACTTCAGCGGAATTCCTAGAACAATGGAAGAGTTCCGATGCATTTTAAAACTTCAGCAGAATTCCGAGAACAATGGAAGAGTTCCGAAGCATTTTTAAATGTCAGCAGAATATCGAGAATAATAAAAGAGTTGCAAAGCATTTTTAAACTTCAGCAGAATTCCGAGAACAATGGAAGTGTTCTGAAGCATTTTTAAACTTCAGCGGAATTTCGAGAACAATGTAAGACTTCCGAAGCATTTTTAAACTTCAGCGGAATTCCTAGAACAATGGAAGAGTTCCGATGCATTTTAAAACTTCAGCAGAATTCCGAGAACAATGGAAGAGTTCCAAAACATTTTTAAATGTCAGCAGAATATCGAGAATAATGAAAGAGTTGCAAAGCATTTTTAATCTTCAGCAGAATTCCGAGAACAATGGAAGAGTTCTGAAGCATTTTTAAATATCAGGGAAAATCCGAGAACAATGGATGAGTTCCGAACCATTTTTAAACATCAACGGAATTCCGAGAAAAATGGAAGAGTTCCGAAGCATTTTTAAACTTCAGCGGAACTCCGAGAAAAATGGAAGAGTTCCGAAGCATTTTTAAACATCAGCGGAACTCCGAGAAAAATGGAAGAGTTCCGAAGCATTTTTAAACGTCAGCGGAATTCTGAGAAAAATGGAAGAGTTCCGAAGCATTTTTAAACATCAGCAGAATTCTGAGAGCAATGGAAGTGTTCTGAAGCATTTTTAAACTTCAGCGGAATATCGAGAACATAGGAAGACTTCCTAAGCATTTTTAAACGTCAGCGGAATTCCGAGAACAATGGTAGAGTTCCGAAGCATTTTTAAACTTCAGCGGAATTCCGAGAAAAATGGAAGAGTTACGAAGCATTTTTAAACTTCAGCGGAATTCCGAGAAAAATGGAAGAGTTCCGAAGCATTTTTAGCTTCAGCAGAATTTCGAGAACATTGGAAGAGTTCCGAAGCATTTTTAAACGTCAGCGGAATTCTGAGAACAATAGAAGAGTTCCGAAGCATTTTTAAACGTCAGCGGAATTCCGAGAACAATGGAAGACTTATGAAGCATTTTTAAACTTCAGCGGAATTCCTAGAACAATGGAAGAGTTCCGATGCATTTTTAAACTTCAGCGGAATTTCTAGAACAATGGAAGTGTTCCGAAGCATTTTAAAGCTTCAGCAGAATTCCGAGAACAATGGAAGAGTTCCGAAACATTTTTAAATGTGAGCAGAATTCCGAGAATAATAAAAGAGTTGCAAAGCATTTTTAAACTTCAGCGGAATTCCGAGAAAAATGGAAGAGTTCTGAAGCATTTTTAAACTTCAGCGGAACTCCGAGAAAAATGGAAGAGTTCCAAAGCATTTTTAAACATCAGCGGAACTCTGAGAAAAATGAAGAGTTCCAAAGCATTTTTAAACTTTAGCGGAATTCCGAGAACAATGGAAGAGTTTCAAAGCATTTTTAAATGGCAGCAGAATTCCGAGAACAATGGAAGAGTTCCGAAGCACTTTTAAATGTCAGCAGAATTCTGAGAACAGTGGAAGAGTTCCGAAGCATTTTTAACTTCAGCAGAATTCTGAGAACAATGGAAGAGTTCCGAAGCATTTTTAAACGTCAGCGGAATTCCGAGAACAATGGAAGAGTTCCGAAGCATTTTTAAACTTCCTCGGAACTCCGATAAAAATGGAAGAGTTCCGAAGCATTTTTAAACATCAGCGGAACTCCGAGAAAAATGGAAGAGTTCCGAAGCATTTTTAAACTTCAGCGGAACTTCGAGAACATAGGAAGACTTCTGAAGCATTTTTAAACGTCAGCGGAATTCTGAGAAAAATGGAAGAGTACCGAAGCATTTTTAAACATCAGCGGAATTCTGAGAACAATGGAAGTGTTCTGAAGCATTTTTAAACTTCAGCGGAATTTCGAGAACATAGGAAGACTTACGAAGCATTTTTAAATGTCAGCGGAACTCCGAGAACAATGGTAGAGTTCCGAAGCATTTTTAAACTTCAGCGGAATTCCGAGAAAAATGGAAGAGTTCCGAAGCATTTTTAAACTTCAGCAGAATTCCGAGAAAAATGGAAGTGTTCCGAAGGATTTTTAAACATTAGCGGAATTCTGAGAACAATGGAAGAGTTCCAAAGCATTTTTTGCTTCAGTAGAATTCCGAGAACAATGGAAGAGTTCCGAAGCATTTTTAAACGTCAGCGGAATTCCGAGAACAATGGAAGACTTCTGAAGCATTTTTAAACTTCAGCGGAATTCCTAGAACAATGGAAGAGTTCCGATGCATTTTTAAACTTCAGCGGAATTTCTAGAACAATGGAAGTGTTCCGAAGCATTTTAAAACTTCAGCAGAATTCCGAGAACAATGGAAGAGTTCCGAAACATTTTTAAATGTCAGCAGAATTCCGAGAATAATGAAAGAGTTGCAAAGCATTTTTAAACTTCAGCAGAATTCCGAGTGCAATGGAAGAGTTCCGAAGCATTTTTAAACATCAGCGGAATTCTGAGAACAATGGAAGTGTTCTGAAGCATTTTTAAACTTCAGCGGAATTTCGAGAACATAGGAAGACTTCCGAAGCATTTTTAAATGTCAGCGGAATTCCGAGAACAATGGTAGAGTTCCGAAGCATTTTTAAACTTCAGCGGAATTCCGAGAAAAATGGAAGAGTTCCGAAGCATTTTTAAACTTCAGCAGAATTCCGAGAAAAATAGAAGAGTTCCGAAGGATTTTTAAACATTAGCGGAATTCTGAGAACAATAGAAGAGTTCCGAAGCATTTTTAAACATCAGCGGAACTCTGAGAAAAATAGAAGAGTTCTGAAGCATTTTTAAACTTTAGCGGAATTCCGAGAACAATGGAAGAGTTTCAAAGCATTTTTAAATGGCAGCAGAATTCCGAGAACAATGGAAGAGTTCCGAAGCACTTTTAAACTTCAGCGGAATTCTGAGAACAATGGAAGAGTTCCGGAGCATTTTTAAACATCAGCGTAATTCCGAGAACAATGGCACAGTTCTGAAGCATTTTTAAACGTCAGCGGAATTCCGAGAACAATGGAAGAGTACCGAATCATTTTTAAATGTCAGCAGAATTCCGAGAACAATGGAAGAGTCACAAAGGATTTTTTAACGTCAGCGGAATTCCGAGAACAATTTAAGAGTTCCGAAGCAATTTTAAATGTCAGCAGAATTCTGAGAACAGTGGAAGAGTTCCGACGCATTTTTAACTTCAGCAGAATTCTGAGAACAATGGAAGAGTTCGGAAGCATTTTTAAACGTCAGCGGAAATCCGAGAATAATGGATTGGTTCTGAAGCATTTTTAAATGTCAGAGGAATTCCGAGAATAATAAAAGAGTTGCAAAGCATTTTTAAACTTCAGCAGAATTCCGAGAACAATGGAAGACTTACGAAGCATTTTTAAACGTCAGCGGAAATCTGAGAACAATGGAAGAGTTCCGAAGCATTTTTAAACTTCAGCAGAATTCCGAGAACAATGGAAGAGTTCTGAAGCATTTTTAAACTTCAGCGGAATTTAAAGAACAATGGAGGAGTTCCGAAACATGTTTAAATGTCAGCAGAATTCTGAGAACAATGGAAGAGTTCCGAAGCATTTTTAACTTCAGCAGAATTCCGAGTACAATGGAAGAGTTCCGAAGCATTTTTAAACGTCAGCGGAATTCCGAGAACAATGGTAGAGTTCCGAAGCATTTTTAAACTTCAGCGGAATTCCGAGAAAAATGGAAGGGTTCTGAAGCATTTTTAAACTTCAGCGGAATTCCGAGAAAAATGGAAGAGTTCCGAAGCATTTTTAACTTCAGCAGAATTTCGAGAACAATGGAAGAGTTCCGAAGCATTTTTAAACGTCAGCAGAATTCCGAGAACAATGGAAGAATTCTGAAGCATTTTTAAACTTCAGCGTAATTCCTAGAACAATGAAAGAGTTCCGATGCATTTTAAAACTTCAGCAGAATTCCGAGAACAATGGAAGAGTTCCGAAGCATTTTTAAATGTCAGCAGAATATCGAGAATAATAAAAGAGTTGCAAAGCATTTTTAAACTTCAGCAGAATTCCGAGAACAATGGAAGTGTTCTGAAGCATTTTTAAACTTCAGCGGAATTTCGAGAACAATGGAAGACTTCCGAAGCATTTTTAAACGTCAGCGGAATTCCGAGAACAATGGTAGAGTTCCGAAGCATTTTTAAACTTCAGCGGAATTCCGAGAAAAATGGAAGAGTTACGAAGCATTTTGAAACGTCAGCGGAATTCCGAGAACAATGAAAGAGTTCCGAAGCATTTTTAAACGTCAGCGGAATTCCGAGAACAATGGAAGAGTTCTGAAGCATTTTTAAACATCAGCGGAATTCCGAGAACAATGGAAGAGTTCCGAAGCATTTTTAAACTTCAGCGGAATTTCGAGAACAATGGAAGAGTTCCGAAGCATTTTTAAACTTCAGGGGAATTCCGAGAACAATGGAAGAGTTCCGAAGCATTTTTAAACTTCAGCGGAATTCCGAGAAAAATGGAAGAATTCTGAAGCATTTTTAAACATCAACGGAATTCTGAGAACAATGGAAGAGTTCCGAAGCATTTTTAAACTTCAGTGGAATTCCGAGAACAATGGAAGAGTTCTGAAGCATTTTTAAACTTCAGCGGAATTTCGAGAACATAGGAAGACTTCCGAAGCATTTTTAAATGTCAGCGGAATTCCGAGAACAATGGTAGAGTTCCGAAGCATTTTTAAACTTCAGCGGAATTCCGAGAAAAATGGAAGGGTTCTGAAGCATTTTTAAACTTCAGCGGAATTCCGAGAAAAATGGAAGAGTTCCGAAGCATTTTTAACTTCAGCAGAATTTCGAGAACAATGGAAGAGTTCCGAAGCATTTTTAAACGTCAGCAGAATTCCGAGAACAATGGAAGAATTCTGAAGCATTTTTAAACTTCAGCGTAATTCCTAGAACAATGAAAGAGTTCCGATGCATTTTTAAACTTCAGCGGAAATTCTAGAACAATGGAAGTGTTCCGAAACATTTTTAAATGTCAGCAGATTTCCGAGAATAATAAAAGAGTTGCAAAGCATTTTTAAACTTCAGCAGAATTCCGAGTGCAATGGAAGAGTTCCGAAGCATTTTTAAATGTCAGCGGAAATCCGAGAACAATGGATGAGTTCCGAAGCATTTTTAAACTTCAGCGGAATTCCTAGAACAATGGAAGAGTTCCGATGCATTTTAAAACTTCAGCAGAATTCCGAGAACAATGGAAGAGTTCCGAAGCATTTTTAAATGTCAGCAGAATATCGAGAATAATAAAAGAGTTGCAAAGCATTTTTAAACTTCAGCAGAATTCCGAGAACAATGGAAGTGTTCTGAAGCATTTTTAAACTTCAGCGGAATTTCGAGAACAATGTAAGACTTCCGAAGCATTTTTAAACTTCAGCGGAATTCCTAGAACAATGGAAGAGTTCCGATGCATTTTAAAACTTCAGCAGAATTCCGAGAACAATGGAAGAGTTCCAAAACATTTTTAAATGTCAGCAGAATATCGAGAATAATGAAAGAGTTGCAAAGCATTTTTAATCTTCAGCAGAATTCCGAGAACAATGGAAGAGTTCTGAAGCATTTTTAAATATCAGGGAAAATCCGAGAACAATGGATGAGTTCCGAACCATTTTTAAACATCAACGGAATTCCGAGAAAAATGGAAGAGTTCCGAAGCATTTTTAAACTTCAGCGGAATTCCGAGAACAATGGAAGAGTTCTGAAGCATTTTTAAACTTCAGCGGAATTTCGAGAACAATGGAAGACTTCCGAAGCATTTTTAAACGTCAGCGGAATTCCGAGAACAATGGAAGAATTCTGAAGCATTTTTAAACTTCAGCAGAATTCCGAGAACAAAGGAAGAGTTCCGAAGAATTTTTAAACGTCAGAAGAATTCCGAGAACAATGGAAGAGTCACAAAGGATTTTTAAATGTCAGCGGAATTCCGAGAACAATGGTAGAGTTCCGTAGCATTTTTAAACTTCAGCAGAATTCCGAGAAAAATGGAAGAGTTCCGAAGCATTTTTAAACTTCAGCGGAACTCCGAGAAAAATGGAAGAGTTCCGAAGCATTTTTAAACATCAGCGGAACTCCGAGAAAAATGGAAGAGTTCCGAAGCATTTTTAAACGTCAGCGGAATTCTGAGAAAAATGGAAGAGTTCCGAAGCATTTTTAAACATCAGCAGAATTCTGAGAGCAATGGAAGTGTTCTGAAGCATTTTTAAACTTCAGCGGAATATCGAGAACATAGGAAGACTTCCTAAGCATTTTTAAACGTCAGCGGAATTCCGAGAACAATGGTAGAGTTCCGAAGCATTTTTAAACTTCAGCGGAATTCCGAGAAAAATGGAAGAGTTACGAAGCATTTTTAAACTTCAGCGGAATTCCGAGAAAAATGGAAGAGTTCCGAAGCATTTTTAGCTTCAGCAGAATTTCGAGAACATTGGAAGAGTTCCGAAGCATTTTTAAACGTCAGCGGAATTCTGAGAACAATAGAAGAGTTCCGAAGCATTTTTAAACGTCAGCGGAATTCCGAGAACAATGGAAGACTTATGAAGCATTTTTAAACTTCAGCGGAATTCCTAGAACAATGGAAGAGTTCCGATGCATTTTTAAACTTCAGCGGAATTTCTAGAACAATGGAAGTGTTCCGAAGCATTTTAAAGCTTCAGCAGAATTCCGAGAACAATGGAAGAGTTCCGAAACATTTTTAAATGTGAGCAGAATTCCGAGAATAATAAAAGAGTTGCAAAGCATTTTTAAACTTCAGCGGAATTCCGAGAAAAATGGAAGAGTTCTGAAGCATTTTTAAACTTCAGCGGAACTCCGAGAAAAATGGAAGAGTTCCAAAGCATTTTTAAACATCAGCGGAACTCTGAGAAAAATGAAGAGTTCCAAAGCATTTTTAAACTTTAGCGGAATTCCGAGAACAATGGAAGAGTTTCAAAGCATTTTTAAATGGCAGCAGAATTCCGAGAACAATGGAAGAGTTCCGAAGCACTTTTAAATGTCAGCAGAATTCTGAGAACAGTGGAAGAGTTCCGAAGCATTTTTAACTTCAGCAGAATTCTGAGAACAATGGAAGAGTTCCGAAGCATTTTTAAACGTCAGCGGAATTTCGAGAACAATGGAAGAGTTCCGAAGCATTTTTAAACTTCCTCGGAACTCCGAGAAAAATGGAAGAGTTCCGAAGCATTTTTAAACATCAGCGGAACTCCGAGAAAAATGGAAGAGTTCCGAAGCATTTTTAAACTTCAGCGGAACTTCGAGAACATAGGAAGACTTCTGAAGCATTTTTAAACGTCAGCGGAATTCTGAGAAAAATGGAAGAGTACCGAAGCATTTTTAAACATCAGCGGAATTCTGAGAACAATGGAAGTGTTCTGAAGCATTTTTAAACTTCAGCGGAATTTCGAGAACATAGGAAGACTTACGAAGCATTTTTAAATGTCAGCGGAACTCCGAGAACAATGGTAGAGTTCCGAAGCATTTTTAAACTTCAGCGGAATTCCGAGAAAAATGGAAGAGTTCCGAAGCATTTTTAAACTTCAGCAGAATTCCGAGAAAAATGGAAGTGTTCCGAAGGATTTTTAAACATTAGCGGAATTCTGAGAACAATGGAAGAGTTCCAAAGCATTTTTTGCTTCAGTAGAATTCCGAGAACAATGGAAGAGTTCCGAAGCATTTTTAAACGTCAGCGGAATTCCGAGAACAATGGAAGACTTCTGAAGCATTTTTAAACTTCAGCGGAATTCCTAGAACAATGGAAGAGTTCCGATGCATTTTTAAACTTCAGCGGAATTTCTAGAACAATGGAAGTGTTCCGAAGCATTTTAAAACTTCAGCAGAATTCCGAGAACAATGGAAGAGTTCCGAAACATTTTTAAATGTCAGCAGAATTCCGAGAATAATGAAAGAGTTGCAAAGCATTTTTAAACTTCAGCAGAATTCCGAGTGCAATGGAAGAGTTCCGAAGCATTTTTAAACATCAGCGGAATTCTGAGAACAATGGAAGTGTTCTGAAGCATTTTTAAACTTCAGCGGAATTTCGAGAACATAGGAAGACTTCCGAAGCATTTTTAAATGTCAGCGGAATTCCGAGAACAATGGTAGAGTTCCGAAGCATTTTTAAACTTCAGCGGAATTCCGAGAAAAATGGAAGAGTTCCGAAGCATTTTTAAACTTCAGCAGAATTCCGAGAAAAATAGAAGAGTTCCGAAGGATTTTTAAACATTAGCGGAATTCTGAGAACAATAGAAGAGTTCCGAAGCATTTTTAAACATCAGCGGAACTCTGAGAAAAATAGAAGAGTTCTGAAGCATTTTTAAACTTTAGCGGAATTCCGAGAACAATGGAAGAGTTTCAAAGCATTTTTAAATGGCAGCAGAATTCCGAGAACAATGGAAGAGTTCCGAAGCACTTTTAAACTTCAGCGGAATTCTGAGAACAATGGAAGAGTTCCGGAGCATTTTTAAACATCAGCGTAATTCCGAGAACAATGGCACAGTTCTGAAGCATTTTTAAACGTCAGCGGAATTCCGAGAACAATGGAAGAGTACCGAATCATTTTTAAATGTCAGCAGAATTCCGAGAACAATGGAAGAGTCACAAAGGATTTTTTAACGTCAGCGGAATTCCGAGAACAATTTAAGAGTTCCGAAGCAATTTTAAATGTCAGCAGAATTCTGAGAACAGTGGAAGAGTTCCGACGCATTTTTAACTTCAGCAGAATTCTGAGAACAATGGAAGAGTTCGGAAGCATTTTTAAACGTCAGCGGAAATCCGAGAATAATGGATTGGTTCTGAAGCATTTTTAAATGTCAGAGGAATTCCGAGAATAATAAAAGAGTTGCAAAGCATTTTTAAACTTCAGCAGAATTCCGAGAACAATGGAAGACTTACGAAGCATTTTTAAACGTCAGCGGAAATCTGAGAACAATGGAAGAGTTCCGAAGCATTTTTAAACTTCAGCAGAATTCCGAGAACAATGGAAGAGTTCTGAAGCATTTTTAAACTTCAGCGGAATTTAAAGAACAATGGAGGAGTTCCGAAACATGTTTAAATGTCAGCAGAATTCTGAGAACAATGGAAGAGTTCCGAAGCATTTTTAACTTCAGCAGAATTCCGAGTACAATGGAAGAGTTCCGAAGCATTTTTAAACGTCAGCGGAATTCCGAGAACAATGGTAGAGTTCCGAAGCATTTTTAAACTTCAGCGGAATTCCGAGAAAAATGGAAGGGTTCTGAAGCATTTTTAAACTTCAGCGGAATTCCGAGAAAAATGGAAGAGTTCCGAAGCATTTTTAACTTCAGCAGAATTTCGAGAACAATGGAAGAGTTCCGAAGCATTTTTAAACGTCAGCAGAATTCCGAGTACAATGGAAGAGTTCCGAAGCATTTTTAAACGTCAGCGGAATTCCGAGAACAATGGTAGAGTTCCGAAGCATTTTTAAACTTCAGCGGAATTCCGAGAAAAATGGAAGGGTTCTGAAGCATTTTTAAACTTCAGCGGAATTCCGAGAAAAATGGAAGAGTTCCGAAGCATTTTTAACTTCAGCAGAATTTCGAGAACAATGGAAGAGTTCCGAAGCATTTTTAAACGTCAGCAGAATTCCGAGAACAATGGAAGAATTCTGAAGCATTTTTAAACTTCAGCGTAATTCCTAGAACAATGAAAGAGTTCCGATGCATTTTAAAACTTCAGCAGAATTCCGAGAACAATGGAAGAGTTCCGAAGCATTTTTAAATGTCAGCAGAATATCGAGAATAATAAAAGAGTTGCAAAGCATTTTTAAACTTCAGCAGAATTCCGAGAACAATGGAAGTGTTCTGAAGCATTTTTAAACTTCAGCGGAATTTCGAGAACAATGGAAGACTTCCGAAGCATTTTTAAACGTCAGCGGAATTCCGAGAACAATGGTAGAGTTCCGAAGCATTTTTAAACTTCAGCGGAATTCCGAGAAAAATGGAAGAGTTACGAAGCATTTTGAAACGTCAGCGGAATTCCGAGAACAATGAAAGAGTTCTGAAGCATTTTTAAACGTCAGCGGAATTCCGAGAACAATGGAAGAGTTCTGAAGCATTTTTAAACATCAGCGGAATTCCGAGAACAATGGAAGAGTTCCGAAGCATTTTTAAACTTCAGCGGAATTTCGAGAACAATGGAAGAGTTCCGAAGCATTTTTAAACTTCAGGGGAATTCCGAGAACAATGGAAGAGTTCCGAAGCATTTTTAAACTTCAGCGGAATTCCGAGAAAAATGGAAGAATTCTGAAGCATTTTTAAACATCAACGGAATTCTGAGAACAATGGAAGAGTTCCGAAGCATTTTTAAACTTCAGTGGAATTCCGAGAACAATGGAAGAGTTCTGAAGCATTTTTAAACTTCAGCGGAATTTCGAGAACATAGGAAGACTTCCGAAGCATTTTTAAATGTCAGCGGAACTCCGAGAACAATGGTAGAGTTCCGAAGCATTTTTAAACCTCAGGGGAATTCCGAGAACAATGGAAGAGTTCCGAAGCATTTTTAAACTTCAGCGGAATTCCGAGAAAAATGGAAGAATTCTGAAGCATTTTTAAACGTCAGCGGAATTCTGAGAACAATAGAAGAGTTCCGAAGCATTTTTAAACGTCAGCGGAATTCCGAGAACAATGGAAGACTTCTGAAGCATTTTTAAACTTCAGCGGAATTCCTAGAACAATGGCAGAGTTCCGATGCATTTTTAAACTTCAGCGGAATTTCTAGAACAATGGAAGTGTTCCGAAGCATTTTAAAACTTCAGCAGAATTCCGAGAACAATGGAAGAGTTCCGAAACATTTTTAAATGTCAGCAGAATTCCGAGAATAATGAAAGAGTTGCAAAGCATTTTTAAACTTCAGCAGAATTCCGAGTGCAATGGAAGAGTTCCGAAGCATTTTTAAACTTCAGCGGAACTCCGAGAAAAATGGAAGAGTTCCGAAGCATTTTTAAACATCAGCGGAACTCTGAGAAAAATAGAAGAGTTCCGAAGCATTTTTAAACTTTAGCGGAATTCCGAGAACAATGGAAGAGTTTCAAAGCATTTTTAAATGGCAGCAGAATTCCGAGAACAATGGAAGAGTTCCGAAGCACTTTTAAACTTCAGCGGAATTCTGAGAACAATGGAAGAGTTCCGAAGCATTTTTAAACATCAGCGTAATTCCGAGAACAATGGTACAGTTCTGAAGCATTTTTAAACGTCAGCGGAATTCCGAGAACAATGGAAGAGTACCGAATCATTTTTAAACATCAGCGGAATTCCGAGAAAAAAGGAAGAGTTCCGAAGCATTTTTAAACTTCAGCAGAATTCCGAGAACAATGGAAGAGTCACAAAGGATTTTTTAACGTCAGCGGAATTCCGAGAACAATGGAAGAGTTCCGAAGCATTTTTAAACTTCAGCGGAACTCCGAGAAAAATGGAAGAGTTCCGAAGCATTTTTAAACTTCAGGGGAATTCCGAGAACAATGGAAGAGTTCCGAAGCATTTTTAAACTTCAGCGGAATTCCGAGAAAAATGGAAGAATTCTGAAGCATTTTTAAACATCAACGGAATTCTGAGAACAATGGAAGAGTTCCGAAGCATTTTTAAACTTCAGTGGAATTCCGAGAACAATGGAAGAGTTCTGAAGCATTTTTAAACTTCAGCGGAATTTCGAGAACATAGGAAGACTTCCGAAGCATTTTTAAATGTCAGCGGAATTCCGAGAACAATGGTAGAGTTCCGAAGCATTTTTAAACTTCAGCGGAATTCCGAGAAAAATGGAAGGGTTCTGAAGCATTTTTAAACTTCAGCGGAATTCCGAGAAAAATGGAAGAGTTCCGAAGCATTTTTAACTTCAGCAGAATTTCGAGAACAATGGAAGAGTTCCGAAGCATTTTTAAACGTCAGCAGAATTCCGAGAACAATGGAAGAATTCTGAAGCATTTTTAAACTTCAGCGTAATTCCTAGAACAATGAAAGAGTTCCGATGCATTTTTAAACTTCAGCGGAAATTCTAGAACAATGGAAGTGTTCCGAAACATTTTTAAATGTCAGCAGATTTCCGAGAATAATAAAAGAGTTGCAAAGCATTTTTAAACTTCAGCAGAATTCCGAGTGCAATGGAAGAGTTCCGAAGCATTTTTAAATGTCAGCGGAAATCCGAGAACAATGGATGAGTTCCGAAGCATTTTTAAACTTCAGCGGAATTCCTAGAACAATGGAAGAGTTCCGATGCATTTTAAAACTTCAGCAGAATTCCGAGAACAATGGAAGAGTTCCGAAGCATTTTTAAATGTCAGCAGAATATCGAGAATAATAAAAGAGTTGCAAAGCATTTTTAAACTTCAGCAGAATTCCGAGAACAATGGAAGTGTTCTGAAGCATTTTTAAACTTCAGCGGAATTTCGAGAACAATGTAAGACTTCCGAAGCATTTTTAAACTTCAGCGGAATTCCTAGAACAATGGAAGAGTTCCGATGCATTTTAAAACTTCAGCAGAATTCCGAGAACAATGGAAGAGTTCCAAAACATTTTTAAATGTCAGCAGAATATCGAGAATAATGAAAGAGTTGCAAAGCATTTTTAATCTTCAGCAGAATTCCGAGAACAATGGAAGAGTTCTGAAGCATTTTTAAATATCAGGGAAAATCCGAGAACAATGGATGAGTTCCGAACCATTTTTAAACATCAACGGAATTCCGAGAAAAATGGAAGAGTTCCGAAGCATTTTTAAACTTCAGCGGAATTCCGAGAACAATGGAAGAGTTCTGAAGCATTTTTAAACTTCAGCGGAATTTCGAGAACAATGGAAGACTTCCGAAGCATTTTTAAACGTCAGCGGAATTCCGAGAACAATGGAAGAATTCTGAAGCATTTTTAAACTTCAGCAGAATTCCGAGAACAAAGGAAGAGTTCCGAAGAATTTTTAAACGTCAGAAGAATTCCGAGAACAATGGAAGAGTCACAAAGGATTTTTAAATGTCAGCGGAATTCCGAGAACAATGGTAGAGTTCCGTAGCATTTTTAAACTTCAGCAGAATTCCGAGAAAAATGGAAGAGTTCCGAAGCATTTTTAAACTTCAGCGGAACTCCGAGAAAAATGGAAGAGTTCCGAAGCATTTTTAAACATCAGCGGAACTCCGAGAAAAATGGAAGAGTTCCGAAGCATTTTTAAACGTCAGCGGAATTCTGAGAAAAATGGAAGAGTTCCGAAGCATTTTTAAACATCAGCAGAATTCTGAGAGCAATGGAAGTGTTCTGAAGCATTTTTAAACTTCAGCGGAATATCGAGAACATAGGAAGACTTCCTAAGCATTTTTAAACGTCAGCGGAATTCCGAGAACAATGGTAGAGTTCCGAAGCATTTTTAAACTTCAGCGGAATTCCGAGAAAAATGGAAGAGTTACGAAGCATTTTTAAACTTCAGCGGAATTCCGAGAAAAATGGAAGAGTTCCGAAGCATTTTTAGCTTCAGCAGAATTTCGAGAACATTGGAAGAGTTCCGAAGCATTTTTAAACGTCAGCGGAATTCTGAGAACAATAGAAGAGTTCCGAAGCATTTTTAAACGTCAGCGGAATTCCGAGAACAATGGAAGACTTATGAAGCATTTTTAAACTTCAGCGGAATTCCTAGAACAATGGAAGAGTTCCGATGCATTTTTAAACTTCAGCGGAATTTCTAGAACAATGGAAGTGTTCCGAAGCATTTTAAAGCTTCAGCAGAATTCCGAGAACAATGGAAGAGTTCCGAAACATTTTTAAATGTGAGCAGAATTCCGAGAATAATAAAAGAGTTGCAAAGCATTTTTAAACTTCAGCGGAATTCCGAGAAAAATGGAAGAGTTCTGAAGCATTTTTAAACTTCAGCGGAACTCCGAGAAAAATGGAAGAGTTCCAAAGCATTTTTAAACATCAGCGGAACTCTGAGAAAAATGAAGAGTTCCAAAGCATTTTTAAACTTTAGCGGAATTCCGAGAACAATGGAAGAGTTTCAAAGCATTTTTAAATGGCAGCAGAATTCCGAGAACAATGGAAGAGTTCCGAAGCACTTTTAAATGTCAGCAGAATTCTGAGAACAGTGGAAGAGTTCCGAAGCATTTTTAACTTCAGCAGAATTCTGAGAACAATGGAAGAGTTCCGAAGCATTTTTAAACGTCAGCGGAATTTCGAGAACAATGGAAGAGTTCCGAAGCATTTTTAAACTTCCTCGGAACTCCGAGAAAAATGGAAGAGTTCCGAAGCATTTTTAAACATCAGCGGAACTCCGAGAAAAATGGAAGAGTTCCGAAGCATTTTTAAACTTCAGCGGAACTTCGAGAACATAGGAAGACTTCTGAAGCATTTTTAAACGTCAGCGGAATTCTGAGAAAAATGGAAGAGTACCGAAGCATTTTTAAACATCAGCGGAATTCTGAGAACAATGGAAGTGTTCTGAAGCATTTTTAAACTTCAGCGGAATTTCGAGAACATAGGAAGACTTACGAAGCATTTTTAAATGTCAGCGGAACTCCGAGAACAATGGTAGAGTTCCGAAGCATTTTTAAACTTCAGCGGAATTCCGAGAAAAATGGAAGAGTTCCGAAGCATTTTTAAACTTCAGCAGAATTCCGAGAAAAATGGAAGTGTTCCGAAGGATTTTTAAACATTAGCGGAATTCTGAGAACAATGGAAGAGTTCCAAAGCATTTTTTGCTTCAGTAGAATTCCGAGAACAATGGAAGAGTTCCGAAGCATTTTTAAACGTCAGCGGAATTCCGAGAACAATGGAAGACTTCTGAAGCATTTTTAAACTTCAGCGGAATTCCTAGAACAATGGAAGAGTTCCGATGCATTTTTAAACTTCAGCGGAATTTCTAGAACAATGGAAGTGTTCCGAAGCATTTTAAAACTTCAGCAGAATTCCGAGAACAATGGAAGAGTTCCGAAACATTTTTAAATGTCAGCAGAATTCCGAGAATAATGAAAGAGTTGCAAAGCATTTTTAAACTTCAGCAGAATTCCGAGTGCAATGGAAGAGTTCCGAAGCATTTTTAAACATCAGCGGAATTCTGAGAACAATGGAAGTGTTCTGAAGCATTTTTAAACTTCAGCGGAATTTCGAGAACATAGGAAGACTTCCGAAGCATTTTTAAATGTCAGCGGAATTCCGAGAACAATGGTAGAGTTCCGAAGCATTTTTAAACTTCAGCGGAATTCCGAGAAAAATGGAAGAGTTCCGAAGCATTTTTAAACTTCAGCAGAATTCCGAGAAAAATAGAAGAGTTCCGAAGGATTTTTAAACATTAGCGGAATTCTGAGAACAATAGAAGAGTTCCGAAGCATTTTTAAACATCAGCGGAACTCTGAGAAAAATAGAAGAGTTCTGAAGCATTTTTAAACTTTAGCGGAATTCCGAGAACAATGGAAGAGTTTCAAAGCATTTTTAAATGGCAGCAGAATTCCGAGAACAATGGAAGAGTTCCGAAGCACTTTTAAACTTCAGCGGAATTCTGAGAACAATGGAAGAGTTCCGGAGCATTTTTAAACATCAGCGTAATTCCGAGAACAATGGCACAGTTCTGAAGCATTTTTAAACGTCAGCGGAATTCCGAGAACAATGGAAGAGTACCGAATCATTTTTAAATGTCAGCAGAATTCCGAGAACAATGGAAGAGTCACAAAGGATTTTTTAACGTCAGCGGAATTCCGAGAACAATTTAAGAGTTCCGAAGCAATTTTAAATGTCAGCAGAATTCTGAGAACAGTGGAAGAGTTCCGACGCATTTTTAACTTCAGCAGAATTCTGAGAACAATGGAAGAGTTCGGAAGCATTTTTAAACGTCAGCGGAAATCCGAGAATAATGGATTGGTTCTGAAGCATTTTTAAATGTCAGAGGAATTCCGAGAATAATAAAAGAGTTGCAAAGCATTTTTAAACTTCAGCAGAATTCCGAGAACAATGGAAGACTTACGAAGCATTTTTAAACGTCAGCGGAAATCTGAGAACAATGGAAGAGTTCCGAAGCATTTTTAAACTTCAGCAGAATTCCGAGAACAATGGAAGAGTTCTGAAGCATTTTTAAACTTCAGCGGAATTTAAAGAACAATGGAGGAGTTCCGAAACATGTTTAAATGTCAGCAGAATTCTGAGAACAATGGAAGAGTTCCGAAGCATTTTTAACTTCAGCAGAATTCCGAGTACAATGGAAGAGTTCCGAAGCATTTTTAAACGTCAGCGGAATTCCGAGAACAATGGTAGAGTTCCGAAGCATTTTTAAACTTCAGCGGAATTCCGAGAAAAATGGAAGGGTTCTGAAGCATTTTTAAACTTCAGCGGAATTCCGAGAAAAATGGAAGAGTTCCGAAGCATTTTTAACTTCAGCAGAATTTCGAGAACAATGGAAGAGTTCCGAAGCATTTTTAAACGTCAGCAGAATTCCGAGAACAATGGAAGAATTCTGAAGCATTTTTAAACTTCAGCGTAATTCCTAGAACAATGAAAGAGTTCCGATGCATTTTAAAACTTCAGCAGAATTCCGAGAACAATGGAAGAGTTCCGAAGCATTTTTAAATGTCAGCAGAATATCGAGAATAATAAAAGAGTTGCAAAGCATTTTTAAACTTCAGCAGAATTCCGAGAACAATGGAAGTGTTCTGAAGCATTTTTAAACTTCAGCGGAATTTCGAGAACAATGGAAGACTTCCGAAGCATTTTTAAACGTCAGCGGAATTCCGAGAACAATGGTAGAGTTCCGAAGCATTTTTAAACTTCAGCGGAATTCCGAGAAAAATGGAAGAGTTACGAAGCATTTTGAAACGTCAGCGGAATTCCGAGAACAATGAAAGAGTTCTGAAGCATTTTTAAACGTCAGCGGAATTCCGAGAACAATGGAAGAGTTCTGAAGCATTTTTAAACATCAGCGGAATTCCGAGAACAATGGAAGAGTTCCGAAGCATTTTTAAACTTCAGCGGAATTTCGAGAACAATGGAAGAGTTCCGAAGCATTTTTAAACTTCAGGGGAATTCCGAGAACAATGGAAGAGTTCCGAAGCATTTTTAAACTTCAGCGGAATTCCGAGAAAAATGGAAGAATTCTGAAGCATTTTTAAACATCAACGGAATTCTGAGAACAATGGAAGAGTTCCGAAGCATTTTTAAACTTCAGTGGAATTCCGAGAACAATGGAAGAGTTCTGAAGCATTTTTAAACTTCAGCGGAATTTCGAGAACATAGGAAGACTTCCGAAGCATTTTTAAATGTCAGCGGAACTCCGAGAACAATGGTAGAGTTCCGAAGCATTTTTAAACCTCAGGGGAATTCCGAGAACAATGGAAGAGTTCCGAAGCATTTTTAAACTTCAGCGGAATTCCGAGAAAAATGGAAGAATTCTGAAGCATTTTTAAACGTCAGCGGAATTCTGAGAACAATAGAAGAGTTCCGAAGCATTTTTAAACGTCAGCGGAATTCCGAGAACAATGGAAGACTTCTGAAGCATTTTTAAACTTCAGCGGAATTCCTAGAACAATGGCAGAGTTCCGATGCATTTTTAAACTTCAGCGGAATTTCTAGAACAATGGAAGTGTTCCGAAGCATTTTAAAACTTCAGCAGAATTCCGAGAACAATGGAAGAGTTCCGAAACATTTTTAAATGTCAGCAGAATTCCGAGAATAATGAAAGAGTTGCAAAGCATTTTTAAACTTCAGCAGAATTCCGAGTGCAATGGAAGAGTTCCGAAGCATTTTTAAACTTCAGCGGAACTCCGAGAAAAATGGAAGAGTTCCGAAGCATTTTTAAACATCAGCGGAACTCTGAGAAAAATAGAAGAGTTCCGAAGCATTTTTAAACTTTAGCGGAATTCCGAGAACAATGGAAGAGTTTCAAAGCATTTTTAAATGGCAGCAGAATTCCGAGAACAATGGAAGAGTTCCGAAGCACTTTTAAACTTCAGCGGAATTCTGAGAACAATGGAAGAGTTCCGAAGCATTTTTAAACATCAGCGTAATTCCGAGAACAATGGTACAGTTCTGAAGCATTTTTAAACGTCAGCGGAATTCCGAGAACAATGGAAGAGTACCGAATCATTTTTAAACATCAGCGGAATTCCGAGAAAAAAGGAAGAGTTCCGAAGCATTTTTAAACTTCAGCAGAATTCCGAGAACAATGGAAGAGTCACAAAGGATTTTTTAACGTCAGCGGAATTCCGAGAACAATGGAAGAGTTCCGAAGCATTTTTAAACTTCAGCGGAACTCCGAGAAAAATGGAAGAGTTCCGAAGCATTTTTAAACTTCAGGGGAATTCCGAGAACAATGGAAGAGTTCCGAAGCATTTTTAAACTTCAGCGGAATTCCGAGAAAAATGGAAGAATTCTGAAGCATTTTTAAACATCAACGGAATTCTGAGAACAATGGAAGAGTTCCGAAGCATTTTTAAACTTCAGTGGAATTCCGAGAACAATGGAAGAGTTCTGAAGCATTTTTAAACTTCAGCGGAATTTCGAGAACATAGGAAGACTTCCGAAGCATTTTTAAATGTCAGCGGAATTCCGAGAACAATGGTAGAGTTCCGAAGCATTTTTAAACTTCAGCGGAATTCCGAGAAAAATGGAAGGGTTCTGAAGCATTTTTAAACTTCAGCGGAATTCCGAGAAAAATGGAAGAGTTCCGAAGCATTTTTAACTTCAGCAGAATTTCGAGAACAATGGAAGAGTTCCGAAGCATTTTTAAACGTCAGCAGAATTCCGAGAACAATGGAAGAATTCTGAAGCATTTTTAAACTTCAGCGTAATTCCTAGAACAATGAAAGAGTTCCGATGCATTTTTAAACTTCAGCGGAAATTCTAGAACAATGGAAGTGTTCCGAAACATTTTTAAATGTCAGCAGATTTCCGAGAATAATAAAAGAGTTGCAAAGCATTTTTAAACTTCAGCAGAATTCCGAGTGCAATGGAAGAGTTCCGAAGCATTTTTAAATGTCAGCGGAAATCCGAGAACAATGGATGAGTTCCGAAGCATTTTTAAACTTCAGCGGAATTCCTAGAACAATGGAAGAGTTCCGATGCATTTTAAAACTTCAGCAGAATTCCGAGAACAATGGAAGAGTTCCGAAGCATTTTTAAATGTCAGCAGAATATCGAGAATAATAAAAGAGTTGCAAAGCATTTTTAAACTTCAGCAGAATTCCGAGAACAATGGAAGTGTTCTGAAGCATTTTTAAACTTCAGCGGAATTTCGAGAACAATGTAAGACTTCCGAAGCATTTTTAAACTTCAGCGGAATTCCTAGAACAATGGAAGAGTTCCGATGCATTTTAAAACTTCAGCAGAATTCCGAGAACAATGGAAGAGTTCCAAAACATTTTTAAATGTCAGCAGAATATCGAGAATAATGAAAGAGTTGCAAAGCATTTTTAATCTTCAGCAGAATTCCGAGAACAATGGAAGAGTTCTGAAGCATTTTTAAATATCAGGGAAAATCCGAGAACAATGGATGAGTTCCGAACCATTTTTAAACATCAACGGAATTCCGAGAAAAATGGAAGAGTTCCGAAGCATTTTTAAACTTCAGCGGAATTCCGAGAACAATGGAAGAGTTCTGAAGCATTTTTAAACTTCAGCGGAATTTCGAGAACAATGGAAGACTTCCGAAGCATTTTTAAACGTCAGCGGAATTCCGAGAACAATGGAAGAATTCTGAAGCATTTTTAAACTTCAGCAGAATTCCGAGAACAAAGGAAGAGTTCCGAAGAATTTTTAAACGTCAGAAGAATTCCGAGAACAATGGAAGAGTCACAAAGGATTTTTAAATGTCAGCGGAATTCCGAGAACAATGGTAGAGTTCCGTAGCATTTTTAAACTTCAGCAGAATTCCGAGAAAAATGGAAGAGTTCCGAAGCATTTTTAAACTTCAGCGGAACTCCGAGAAAAATGGAAGAGTTCCGAAGCATTTTTAAACATCAGCGGAACTCCGAGAAAAATGGAAGAGTTCCGAAGCATTTTTAAACGTCAGCGGAATTCTGAGAAAAATGGAAGAGTTCCGAAGCATTTTTAAACATCAGCAGAATTCTGAGAGCAATGGAAGTGTTCTGAAGCATTTTTAAACTTCAGCGGAATATCGAGAACATAGGAAGACTTCCTAAGCATTTTTAAACGTCAGCGGAATTCCGAGAACAATGGTAGAGTTCCGAAGCATTTTTAAACTTCAGCGGAATTCCGAGAAAAATGGAAGAGTTACGAAGCATTTTTAAACTTCAGCGGAATTCCGAGAAAAATGGAAGAGTTCCGAAGCATTTTTAGCTTCAGCAGAATTTCGAGAACATTGGAAGAGTTCCGAAGCATTTTTAAACGTCAGCGGAATTCTGAGAACAATAGAAGAGTTCCGAAGCATTTTTAAACGTCAGCGGAATTCCGAGAACAATGGAAGACTTATGAAGCATTTTTAAACTTCAGCGGAATTCCTAGAACAATGGAAGAGTTCCGATGCATTTTTAAACTTCAGCGGAATTTCTAGAACAATGGAAGTGTTCCGAAGCATTTTAAAGCTTCAGCAGAATTCCGAGAACAATGGAAGAGTTCCGAAACATTTTTAAATGTGAGCAGAATTCCGAGAATAATAAAAGAGTTGCAAAGCATTTTTAAACTTCAGCGGAATTCCGAGAAAAATGGAAGAGTTCTGAAGCATTTTTAAACTTCAGCGGAACTCCGAGAAAAATGGAAGAGTTCCAAAGCATTTTTAAACATCAGCGGAACTCTGAGAAAAATGAAGAGTTCCAAAGCATTTTTAAACTTTAGCGGAATTCCGAGAACAATGGAAGAGTTTCAAAGCATTTTTAAATGGCAGCAGAATTCCGAGAACAATGGAAGAGTTCCGAAGCACTTTTAAATGTCAGCAGAATTCTGAGAACAGTGGAAGAGTTCCGAAGCATTTTTAACTTCAGCAGAATTCTGAGAACAATGGAAGAGTTCCGAAGCATTTTTAAACGTCAGCGGAATTTCGAGAACAATGGAAGAGTTCCGAAGCATTTTTAAACTTCCTCGGAACTCCGAGAAAAATGGAAGAGTTCCGAAGCATTTTTAAACATCAGCGGAACTCCGAGAAAAATGGAAGAGTTCCGAAGCATTTTTAAACTTCAGCGGAACTTCGAGAACATAGGAAGACTTCTGAAGCATTTTTAAACGTCAGCGGAATTCTGAGAAAAATGGAAGAGTACCGAAGCATTTTTAAACATCAGCGGAATTCTGAGAACAATGGAAGTGTTCTGAAGCATTTTTAAACTTCAGCGGAATTTCGAGAACATAGGAAGACTTACGAAGCATTTTTAAATGTCAGCGGAACTCCGAGAACAATGGTAGAGTTCCGAAGCATTTTTAAACTTCAGCGGAATTCTGAGAAAAATGGAAGAGTTCCGAAGCATTTTTAAACTTCAGCAGAATTCCGAGAAAAATGGAAGTGTTCCGAAGGATTTTTAAACATTAGCGGAATTCTGAGAACAATGGAAGAGTTCCAAAGCATTTTTTGCTTCAGTAGAATTCCGAGAACAATGGAAGAGTTCCGAAGCATTTTTAAACGTCAGCGGAATTCCGAGAACAATGGAAGACTTCTGAAGCATTTTTAAACTTCAGCGGAATTCCTAGAACAATGGAAGAGTTCCGATGCATTTTTAAACTTCAGCGGAATTTCTAGAACAATGGAAGTGTTCCGAAGCATTTTAAAACTTCAGCAGAATTCCGAGAACAATGGAAGAGTTCCGAAACATTTTTAAATGTCAGCAGAATTCCGAGAATAATGAAAGAGTTGCAAAGCATTTTTAAACTTCAGCAGAATTCCGAGTGCAATGGAAGAGTTCCGAAGCATTTTTAAACATCAGCGGAATTCTGAGAACAATGGAAGTGTTCTGAAGCATTTTTAAACTTCAGCGGAATTTCGAGAACATAGGAAGACTTCCGAAGCATTTTTAAATGTCAGCGGAATTCCGAGAACAATGGTAGAGTTCCGAAGCATTTTTAAACTTCAGCGGAATTCCGAGAAAAATGGAAGAGTTCCGAAGCATTTTTAAACTTCAGCAGAATTCCGAGAAAAATAGAAGAGTTCCGAAGGATTTTTAAACATTAGCGGAATTCTGAGAACAATAGAAGAGTTCCGAAGCATTTTTAAACATCAGCGGAACTCTGAGAAAAATAGAAGAGTTCTGAAGCATTTTTAAACTTTAGCGGAATTCCGAGAACAATGGAAGAGTTTCAAAGCATTTTTAAATGGCAGCAGAATTCCGAGAACAATGGAAGAGTTCCGAAGCACTTTTAAACTTCAGCGGAATTCTGAGAACAATGGAAGAGTTCCGGAGCATTTTTAAACATCAGCGTAATTCCGAGAACAATGGCACAGTTCTGAAGCATTTTTAAACGTCAGCGGAATTCCGAGAACAATGGAAGAGTACCGAATCATTTTTAAATGTCAGCAGAATTCCGAGAACAATGGAAGAGTCACAAAGGATTTTTTAACGTCAGCGGAATTCCGAGAACAATTTAAGAGTTCCGAAGCAATTTTAAATGTCAGCAGAATTCTGAGAACAGTGGAAGAGTTCCGACGCATTTTTAACTTCAGCAGAATTCTGAGAACAATGGAAGAGTTCGGAAGCATTTTTAAACGTCAGCGGAAATCCGAGAATAATGGATTGGTTCTGAAGCATTTTTAAATGTCAGAGGAATTCCGAGAATAATAAAAGAGTTGCAAAGCATTTTTAAACTTCAGCAGAATTCCGAGAACAATGGAAGACTTACGAAGCATTTTTAAACGTCAGCGGAAATCTGAGAACAATGGAAGAGTTCCGAAGCATTTTTAAACTTCAGCAGAATTCCGAGAACAATGGAAGAGTTCTGAAGCATTTTTAAACTTCAGCGGAATTTAAAGAACAATGGAGGAGTTCCGAAACATGTTTAAATGTCAGCAGAATTCTGAGAACAATGGAAGAGTTCCGAAGCATTTTTAACTTCAGCAGAATTCCGAGTACAATGGAAGAGTTCCGAAGCATTTTTAAACGTCAGCGGAATTCCGAGAACAATGGTAGAGTTCCGAAGCATTTTTAAACTTCAGCGGAATTCCGAGAAAAATGGAAGGGTTCTGAAGCATTTTTAAACTTCAGCGGAATTCCGAGAAAAATGGAAGAGTTCCGAAGCATTTTTAACTTCAGCAGAATTTCGAGAACAATGGAAGAGTTCCGAAGCATTTTTAAACGTCAGCAGAATTCCGAGAACAATGGAAGAATTCTGAAGCATTTTTAAACTTCAGCGTAATTCCTAGAACAATGAAAGAGTTCCGATGCATTTTAAAACTTCAGCAGAATTCCGAGAACAATGGAAGAGTTCCGAAGCATTTTTAAATGTCAGCAGAATATCGAGAATAATAAAAGAGTTGCAAAGCATTTTTAAACTTCAGCAGAATTCCGAGAACAATGGAAGTGTTCTGAAGCATTTTTAAACTTCAGCGGAATTTCGAGAACAATGGAAGACTTCCGAAGCATTTTTAAACGTCAGCGGAATTCCGAGAACAATGGTAGAGTTCCGAAGCATTTTTAAACTTCAGCGGAATTCCGAGAAAAATGGAAGAGTTACGAAGCATTTTGAAACGTCAGCGGAATTCCGAGAACAATGAAAGAGTTCTGAAGCATTTTTAAACGTCAGCGGAATTCCGAGAACAATGGAAGAGTTCTGAAGCATTTTTAAACATCAGCGGAATTCCGAGAACAATGGAAGAGTTCCGAAGCATTTTTAAACTTCAGCGGAATTTCGAGAACAATGGAAGAGTTCCGAAGCATTTTTAAACTTCAGGGGAATTCCGAGAACAATGGAAGAGTTCCGAAGCATTTTTAAACTTCAGCGGAATTCCGAGAAAAATGGAAGAATTCTGAAGCATTTTTAAACATCAACGGAATTCTGAGAACAATGGAAGAGTTCCGAAGCATTTTTAAACTTCAGTGGAATTCCGAGAACAATGGAAGAGTTCTGAAGCATTTTTAAACTTCAGCGGAATTTCGAGAACATAGGAAGACTTCCGAAGCATTTTTAAATGTCAGCGGAACTCCGAGAACAATGGTAGAGTTCCGAAGCATTTTTAAACCTCAGGGGAATTCCGAGAACAATGGAAGAGTTCCGAAGCATTTTTAAACTTCAGCGGAATTCCGAGAAAAATGGAAGAATTCTGAAGCATTTTTAAACGTCAGCGGAATTCTGAGAACAATAGAAGAGTTCCGAAGCATTTTTAAACGTCAGCGGAATTCCGAGAACAATGGAAGACTTCTGAAGCATTTTTAAACTTCAGCGGAATTCCTAGAACAATGGCAGAGTTCCGATGCATTTTTAAACTTCAGCGGAATTTCTAGAACAATGGAAGTGTTCCGAAGCATTTTAAAACTTCAGCAGAATTCCGAGAACAATGGAAGAGTTCCGAAACATTTTTAAATGTCAGCAGAATTCCGAGAATAATGAAAGAGTTGCAAAGCATTTTTAAACTTCAGCAGAATTCCGAGTGCAATGGAAGAGTTCCGAAGCATTTTTAAACTTCAGCGGAACTCCGAGAAAAATGGAAGAGTTCCGAAGCATTTTTAAACATCAGCGGAACTCTGAGAAAAATAGAAGAGTTCCGAAGCATTTTTAAACTTTAGCGGAATTCCGAGAACAATGGAAGAGTTTCAAAGCATTTTTAAATGGCAGCAGAATTCCGAGAACAATGGAAGAGTTCCGAAGCACTTTTAAACTTCAGCGGAATTCTGAGAACAATGGAAGAGTTCCGAAGCATTTTTAAACATCAGCGTAATTCCGAGAACAATGGTACAGTTCTGAAGCATTTTTAAACGTCAGCGGAATTCCGAGAACAATGGAAGAGTACCGAATCATTTTTAAACATCAGCGGAATTCCGAGAAAAAAGGAAGAGTTCCGAAGCATTTTTAAATGTCAGCAGAATTCCGAGAACAATGGAAGAGTCACAAAGGATTTTTTAACGTCAGCGGAATTCCGAGAACAATGGAAGAGTTCCGAAGCATTTTTAAACTTCAGCGGAACTCCGAGAAAAATGGAAGAGTTCCGAAGCATTTTTAAACATCAGCGGAACTCCGAGAAAAATGGAAGAGTTCCGAAGCATTTTTAAACTTCAGCAGAATTCCGAGAAAAATGGAAGAGTTCCGAAGGATTTTTAAACATTAGCGGAATTCTGAGAACAATGGAAGAGTTCCAAAGCATTTTTTGCTTCAGTAGAATTCCGAGAACAATGGAAGAGTTCCGAAGCATTTTTAAACGTCAGCGGAATTCTGAGAACAATAGAAGAGTTCCGAAGCATTTTTAAACGTCAGCGGAATTCCGAGAACAATGGAAGACTTCTGAAGCATTTTTAAACTTCAGCGGAATTCCTAGAACAATGGCAGAGTTCCGATGCATTTTTAAACTTCAGCGGAATTTCTAGAACAATGGAAGTGTTCCGAAGCATTTTAAAACTTCAGCAGAATTCCGAGAACAATGGAAGAGTTCCGAAACATTTTTAAATGTCAGCAGAATTCCGAGAATAATGAAAGAGTTGCAAAGCATTTTTAAACTTCAGCAGAATTCCGAGTGCAATGGAAGAGTTCCGAAGCATTTTTAAACTTCAGCGGAACTCCGAGAAAAATGGAAGACTTCCGAAGCATTTTTAAACATCAGCGGAACTCTGAGAAAAATAGAAGAGTTCCGAAGCATTTTTAAACTTTAGCGGAATTCCGAGAACAATGGAAGAGTTTCAAAGCATTTTTAAATGGCAGCAGAATTCCGAGAACAATGGAAGAGTTCCGAAGCACTTTTAAACTTCAGCGGAATTCTGAGAACAATGGAAGAGTTCCGAAGCATTTTTAAACATCAGCGTAATTCCGAGAACAATGGTACAGTTCTGAAGCATTTTTAAACGTCAGCGGAATTCCGAGAACAATGGAAGAGTTTCAAAGCATTTTTAAATGGCAGCAGAATTCCGAGAACAATGGAAGAGTACCGAATCATTTTTAAACATCAGCGGAATTCCGAGAAAAAAGGAAGAGTTCCGAAGCATTTTTAAATGTCAGCAGAATTCCGAGAACAATGGAAGAGTCACAAAGGATTTTTTAACGTCAGCGGAATTCCGAGAACAATGGAAGAGTTCCGAAGCATTTTTAAACTTCAGCGGAACTCCGAGAAAAATGGAAGAGTTCCGAAGCATTTTTAAACATCAGCGGAACTCCGAGAAAAATGGAAGAGTTCCGAAGCATTTTTAAACTTCAGTGGAACTTCGAGAACATAGGAAGACTTCCGAAGCATTTTTAAACGTCAGCGGAATTCTGAGAAAAATGGAAGAGTTCCGAAGCATTTTTAAACATCAGCAGAATTCTGAGAGCAATGGAAGTGTTCTGAAGCATTTTTAAACTTCAGCGGAATATCGAGAACATAGGAAGACTTCCTAAGCATTTTTAAACGTCAGCGGAATTCCGAGAACAATGGTAGAGTTCCGAAGCATTTTTAAACTTCAGCGGAATTCCGAGAAAAATGGAAGAGTTACGAAGCATTTTTAAACTTCAGCGGAATTCCGAGAAAAATGGAAGAGTTCCGAAGCATTTTTAGCTTCAGCAGAATTTCGAGAACATTGGAAGAGTTCCGAAGCATTTTTAAACGTCAGCGGAATTCTGAGAACAATAGAAGAGTTCCGAAGCATTTTTAAACGTCAGCGGAATTCCGAGAACAATGGAAGACTTATGAAGCATTTTTAAACTTCAGCGGAATTCCTAGAACAATGGAAGAGTTCCGATGCATTTTTAAACTTCAGCGGAATTTCTAGAACAATGGAAGTGTTCCGAAGCATTTTAAAGCTTCAGCAGAATTCCGAGAACAATGGAAGAGTTCCGAAACATTTTTAAATGTGAGCAGAATTCCGAGAATAATAAAAGAGTTGCAAAGCATTTTTAAACTTCAGCGGAATTCCGAGAAAAATGGAAGAGTTCTGAAGCATTTTTAAACTTCAGCGGAACTCCGAGAAAAATGGAAGAGTTCCAAAGCATTTTTAAACATCAGCGGAACTCTGAGAAAAATGAAGAGTTCCAAAGCATTTTTAAACTTTAGCGGAATTCCGAGAACAATGGAAGAGTTTCAAAGCATTTTTAAATGGCAGCAGAATTCCGAGAACAATGGAAGAGTTCCGAAGCACTTTTAAATGTCAGCAGAATTCTGAGAACAGTGGAAGAGTTCCGAAGCATTTTTAACTTCAGCAGAATTCTGAGAACAATGGAAGAGTTCCGAAGCATTTTTAAACGTCAGCGGAATTTCGAGAACAATGGAAGAGTTCCGAAGCATTTTTAAACTTCCTCGGAACTCCGAGAAAAATGGAAGAGTTCCGAAGCATTTTTAAACATCAGCGGAACTCCGAGAAAAATGGAAGAGTTCCGAAGCATTTTTAAACTTCAGCGGAACTTCGAGAACATAGGAAGACTTCTGAAGCATTTTTAAACGTCAGCGGAATTCTGAGAAAAATGGAAGAGTACCGAAGCATTTTTAAACATCAGCGGAATTCTGAGAACAATGGAAGTGTTCTGAAGCATTTTTAAACTTCAGCGGAATTTCGAGAACATAGGAAGACTTACGAAGCATTTTTAAATGTCAGCGGAACTCCGAGAACAATGGTAGAGTTCCGAAGCATTTTTAAACTTCAGCGGAATTCTGAGAAAAATGGAAGAGTTCCGAAGCATTTTTAAACTTCAGCAGAATTCCGAGAAAAATGGAAGTGTTCCGAAGGATTTTTAAACATTAGCGGAATTCTGAGAACAATGGAAGAGTTCCAAAGCATTTTTTGCTTCAGTAGAATTCCGAGAACAATGGAAGAGTTCCGAAGCATTTTTAAACGTCAGCGGAATTCCGAGAACAATGGAAGACTTCTGAAGCATTTTTAAACTTCAGCGGAATTCCTAGAACAATGGAAGAGTTCCGATGCATTTTTAAACTTCAGCGGAATTTCTAGAACAATGGAAGTGTTCCGAAGCATTTTAAAACTTCAGCAGAATTCCGAGAACAATGGAAGAGTTCCGAAACATTTTTAAATGTCAGCAGAATTCCGAGAATAATGAAAGAGTTGCAAAGCATTTTTAAACTTCAGCAGAATTCCGAGTGCAATGGAAGAGTTCCGAAGCATTTTTAAACATCAGCGGAATTCTGAGAACAATGGAAGTGTTCTGAAGCATTTTTAAACTTCAGCGGAATTTCGAGAACATAGGAAGACTTCCGAAGCATTTTTAAATGTCAGCGGAATTCCGAGAACAATGGTAGAGTTCCGAAGCATTTTTAAACTTCAGCGGAATTCCGAGAAAAATGGAAGAGTTCCGAAGCATTTTTAAACTTCAGCAGAATTCCGAGAAAAATAGAAGAGTTCCGAAGGATTTTTAAACATTAGCGGAATTCTGAGAACAATAGAAGAGTTCCGAAGCATTTTTAAACATCAGCGGAACTCTGAGAAAAATAGAAGAGTTCTGAAGCATTTTTAAACTTTAGCGGAATTCCGAGAACAATGGAAGAGTTTCAAAGCATTTTTAAATGGCAGCAGAATTCCGAGAACAATGGAAGAGTTCCGAAGCACTTTTAAACTTCAGCGGAATTCTGAGAACAATGGAAGAGTTCCGGAGCATTTTTAAACATCAGCGTAATTCCGAGAACAATGGCACAGTTCTGAAGCATTTTTAAACGTCAGCGGAATTCCGAGAACAATGGAAGAGTACCGAATCATTTTTAAATGTCAGCAGAATTCCGAGAACAATGGAAGAGTCACAAAGGATTTTTTAACGTCAGCGGAATTCCGAGAACAATTTAAGAGTTCCGAAGCAATTTTAAATGTCAGCAGAATTCTGAGAACAGTGGAAGAGTTCCGACGCATTTTTAACTTCAGCAGAATTCTGAGAACAATGGAAGAGTTCGGAAGCATTTTTAAACGTCAGCGGAAATCCGAGAATAATGGATTGGTTCTGAAGCATTTTTAAATGTCAGAGGAATTCCGAGAATAATAAAAGAGTTGCAAAGCATTTTTAAACTTCAGCAGAATTCCGAGAACAATGGAAGACTTACGAAGCATTTTTAAACGTCAGCGGAAATCTGAGAACAATGGAAGAGTTCCGAAGCATTTTTAAACTTCAGCAGAATTCCGAGAACAATGGAAGAGTTCTGAAGCATTTTTAAACTTCAGCGGAATTTAAAGAACAATGGAGGAGTTCCGAAACATGTTTAAATGTCAGCAGAATTCTGAGAACAATGGAAGAGTTCCGAAGCATTTTTAACTTCAGCAGAATTCCGAGTACAATGGAAGAGTTCCGAAGCATTTTTAAACGTCAGCGGAATTCCGAGAACAATGGTAGAGTTCCGAAGCATTTTTAAACTTCAGCGGAATTCCGAGAAAAATGGAAGGGTTCTGAAGCATTTTTAAACTTCAGCGGAATTCCGAGAAAAATGGAAGAGTTCCGAAGCATTTTTAACTTCAGCAGAATTTCGAGAACAATGGAAGAGTTCCGAAGCATTTTTAAACGTCAGCAGAATTCCGAGAACAATGGAAGAATTCTGAAGCATTTTTAAACTTCAGCGTAATTCCTAGAACAATGAAAGAGTTCCGATGCATTTTAAAACTTCAGCAGAATTCCGAGAACAATGGAAGAGTTCCGAAGCATTTTTAAATGTCAGCAGAATATCGAGAATAATAAAAGAGTTGCAAAGCATTTTTAAACTTCAGCAGAATTCCGAGAACAATGGAAGTGTTCTGAAGCATTTTTAAACTTCAGCGGAATTTCGAGAACAATGGAAGACTTCCGAAGCATTTTTAAACGTCAGCGGAATTCCGAGAACAATGGTAGAGTTCCGAAGCATTTTTAAACTTCAGCGGAATTCCGAGAAAAATGGAAGAGTTACGAAGCATTTTGAAACGTCAGCGGAATTCCGAGAACAATGAAAGAGTTCTGAAGCATTTTTAAACGTCAGCGGAATTCCGAGAACAATGGAAGAGTTCTGAAGCATTTTTAAACATCAGCGGAATTCCGAGAACAATGGAAGAGTTCCGAAGCATTTTTAAACTTCAGCGGAATTTCGAGAACAATGGAAGAGTTCCGAAGCATTTTTAAACTTCAGGGGAATTCCGAGAACAATGGAAGAGTTCCGAAGCATTTTTAAACTTCAGCGGAATTCCGAGAAAAATGGAAGAATTCTGAAGCATTTTTAAACATCAACGGAATTCTGAGAACAATGGAAGAGTTCCGAAGCATTTTTAAACTTCAGTGGAATTCCGAGAACAATGGAAGAGTTCTGAAGCATTTTTAAACTTCAGCGGAATTTCGAGAACATAGGAAGACTTCCGAAGCATTTTTAAATGTCAGCGGAACTCCGAGAACAATGGTAGAGTTCCGAAGCATTTTTAAACCTCAGGGGAATTCCGAGAACAATGGAAGAGTTCCGAAGCATTTTTAAACTTCAGCGGAATTCCGAGAAAAATGGAAGAATTCTGAAGCATTTTTAAACGTCAGCGGAATTCTGAGAACAATAGAAGAGTTCCGAAGCATTTTTAAACGTCAGCGGAATTCCGAGAACAATGGAAGACTTCTGAAGCATTTTTAAACTTCAGCGGAATTCCTAGAACAATGGCAGAGTTCCGATGCATTTTTAAACTTCAGCGGAATTTCTAGAACAATGGAAGTGTTCCGAAGCATTTTAAAACTTCAGCAGAATTCCGAGAACAATGGAAGAGTTCCGAAACATTTTTAAATGTCAGCAGAATTCCGAGAATAATGAAAGAGTTGCAAAGCATTTTTAAACTTCAGCAGAATTCCGAGTGCAATGGAAGAGTTCCGAAGCATTTTTAAACTTCAGCGGAACTCCGAGAAAAATGGAAGAGTTCCGAAGCATTTTTAAACATCAGCGGAACTCTGAGAAAAATAGAAGAGTTCCGAAGCATTTTTAAACTTTAGCGGAATTCCGAGAACAATGGAAGAGTTTCAAAGCATTTTTAAATGGCAGCAGAATTCCGAGAACAATGGAAGAGTTCCGAAGCACTTTTAAACTTCAGCGGAATTCTGAGAACAATGGAAGAGTTCCGAAGCATTTTTAAACATCAGCGTAATTCCGAGAACAATGGTACAGTTCTGAAGCATTTTTAAACGTCAGCGGAATTCCGAGAACAATGGAAGAGTACCGAATCATTTTTAAACATCAGCGGAATTCCGAGAAAAAAGGAAGAGTTCCGAAGCATTTTTAAATGTCAGCAGAATTCCGAGAACAATGGAAGAGTCACAAAGGATTTTTTAACGTCAGCGGAATTCCGAGAACAATGGAAGAGTTCCGAAGCATTTTTAAACTTCAGCGGAACTCCGAGAAAAATGGAAGAGTTCCGAAGCATTTTTAAACATCAGCGGAACTCCGAGAAAAATGGAAGAGTTCCGAAGCATTTTTAAACTTCAGCAGAATTCCGAGAAAAATGGAAGAGTTCCGAAGGATTTTTAAACATTAGCGGAATTCTGAGAACAATGGAAGAGTTCCAAAGCATTTTTTGCTTCAGTAGAATTCCGAGAACAATGGAAGAGTTCCGAAGCATTTTTAAACGTCAGCGGAATTCTGAGAACAATAGAAGAGTTCCGAAGCATTTTTAAACGTCAGCGGAATTCCGAGAACAATGGAAGACTTCTGAAGCATTTTTAAACTTCAGCGGAATTCCTAGAACAATGGCAGAGTTCCGATGCATTTTTAAACTTCAGCGGAATTTCTAGAACAATGGAAGTGTTCCGAAGCATTTTAAAACTTCAGCAGAATTCCGAGAACAATGGAAGAGTTCCGAAACATTTTTAAATGTCAGCAGAATTCCGAGAATAATGAAAGAGTTGCAAAGCATTTTTAAACTTCAGCAGAATTCCGAGTGCAATGGAAGAGTTCCGAAGCATTTTTAAACTTCAGCGGAACTCCGAGAAAAATGGAAGACTTCCGAAGCATTTTTAAACATCAGCGGAACTCTGAGAAAAATAGAAGAGTTCCGAAGCATTTTTAAACTTTAGCGGAATTCCGAGAACAATGGAAGAGTTTCAAAGCATTTTTAAATGGCAGCAGAATTCCGAGAACAATGGAAGAGTTCCGAAGCACTTTTAAACTTCAGCGGAATTCTGAGAACAATGGAAGAGTTCCGAAGCATTTTTAAACATCAGCGTAATTCCGAGAACAATGGTACAGTTCTGAAGCATTTTTAAACGTCAGCGGAATTCCGAGAACAATGGAAGAGTTTCAAAGCATTTTTAAATGGCAGCAGAATTCCGAGAACAATGGAAGAGTACCGAATCATTTTTAAACATCAGCGGAATTCCGAGAAAAAAGGAAGAGTTCCGAAGCATTTTTAAATGTCAGCAGAATTCCGAGAACAATGGAAGAGTCACAAAGGATTTTTTAACGTCAGCGGAATTCCGAGAACAATGGAAGAGTTCCGAAGCATTTTTAAACTTCAGCGGAACTCCGAGAAAAATGGAAGAGTTCCGAAGCATTTTTAAACATCAGCGGAACTCCGAGAAAAATGGAAGAGTTCCGAAGCATTTTTAAACTTCAGTGGAACTTCGAGAACATAGGAAGACTTCCGAAGCATTTTTAAACGTCAGCGGAATTCTGAGAAAAATGGAAGAGTTCCGAAGCATTTTTAAACATCAGCAGAATTCTGAGAGCAATGGAAGTGTTCTGAAGCATTTTTAAACTTCAGCGGAATATCGAGAACATAGGAAGACTTCCTAAGCATTTTTAAACGTCAGCGGAATTCCGAGAACAATGGTAGAGTTCCGAATCATTTTTAAACATCAGCGGAATTCCGAGAACAATGGAAGAGTTCTGAAGCATTTTTAAACATCAGCGGAATTCCGAGAAAAATGGAAGAGTTCCGAAGCATTTTTAAACTTCAGCGGAATTTCGAGAACAATGGAAGAGTTCCGAAGCATTTTTAAACTTCAGGGGAATTCCGAGAACAATGGAAGAGTTCCGAAGCATTTTTAAACTTCAGCGGAATTCCGAGAAAAATGGAAGAATTCTGAATCATTTTTAAACATCAACGGAATTCTGAAAACAATGGAAGAGTTCCGAAGCATTTTTAAACTTCAGTGGAATTCCGAGAACAATGGTAGAGTTCTGAAGCATTTTTAAACGTCAGCAGAATTCCGAGAACAATGAAAGAGTTCCGAAGCATTTTTAAACGTCAGCGGAATTCCGAGAACAATGGAAGAGTTCTGAAGCATTTTTAAACTTCAGCGGAATTTCGAGAACAATGGAAGACTTCCGAAGCATTTTTAAACGTCAGCGGAATTCCGAGAACAATGGAAGAATTCTGAAGCATTTTTAAACTTCAGCAGAATTCCGAGAAGAAAGGAAGAGTTCCGAAGCATTTTTAAACGTCAGAAGAATTCCGAGAACAATGGAAGAGTCACAAAGGATTTTTAAACATCAGCGGAATTCCGAGAACAATGGTAGAGTTCCGTAGCATTTTTAAACTTCAGCAGAATTCCGAGAAAAATGGAAGAGTTCCGAAGCATTTTTAAACTTCAGCGGAACTCCGAGAAAAATGGAAGAGTTCCGAAGCGTTTTTAAACATCAGCGGAATTCCGAGAAAAATGGAAGAGTTCCGAAGCATTTTTAAACTTCAGAGGAATTCCGAGAACAATGGAAGAGTTCTGAAGCATTTTTAAACATCAGCGGAATTCTGAGAACAATGGAAGAGTTCCGAAGCATTTTTAAACTTCAGCGGAATTCCGAGAACAATGGAAGAGTTCGGAAGCATTTTTAAACGTCAGCGGAAATCGGAGAATAATGGATTGGTTCTGAAGCATTTTTAAATGTCAGAGGAATTCCGAGAATAATAAAAGAGTTGCAAAGCATTTTTAAACTTCAGCAGAATTCCGAGAACAATGGAAGAGTTCCGACGCATTTTTAAAGGTCAGCAGAATTCCGAGAACAATGGAGGCGTTCCGAAGCATTTTTAAACTTCAGCGGAATTCCGAGAACAAAGGAAGAGTTCCGAAGCATTTTTGATCTTCAGCGGAATTCCAAGAACAATGGAAGAGTTCCGAAGCATTTTTAAACGTCAGCGGAATGCCGAGAACAATGGAAGAGTTCCGAAGCATTTTTAAACGTCAGCGGAATGCCGAGAAAAATGGAAGAGTTCCGAAGCATTTTTAAACTGCAGCGGAATTCCTAGAACAATGGAAGAGTTCTGATGCATTTTTAAACTGCAGCGGAATTCCTAGAACAAGGGAAGGGTTCCGAAGCATTTTTAAACTTCAACGGAATTCCGAGAAAAATGGAAGAGTTCCGAAGCATTTTTAAACGTCAGCGGAATTTTCAGAACAATGGAAGTGTTCCGAAGCATTTTTAAACTTCAGCAGAATTCCGAGAACAATGGAAGAGTTCCGACGCATTTTTAAAGGTCAGCGGAATTCCGAGAACAATGGAAGAGTTCCGAAGCATTTTTAAACTTCAGCGGATTTCCGAGAACAATGGAAGAGTTCCAAAGCATTTTTAAATGTCAGCAGAATGCCGAGAACAATGGAAGAGTTCCGACGCATTTTTAAACGTCAGCGGAATTCCGAGAACAATGGAAGAGATCTGAAGCATTTTTAAACTTCAGCGGAATTTTGAGAACAATGGAAGAGTTCCGAAGCATTTTTAAACATCAGCAGAATTCCGAGAACTATGGAAAAGTTCCGAAGCATTTTTAAACTTCAGCGGAATTCCGAGAAAAATGGAAGAGTTCCGAAGCATTTTTAAACGTCAGCGGAATTCTCAGAACAATGGAAGTGTTCCGAAGCATTTTTAATCTTCAGCAGAATTCCGAGAACAATGGAAGAGTTCCGAAGCATTTTTAAACGTCAGCGGAATGCCGAGAACAATGGAAGAGTTCCGACGCATTTTTAAAGGTCAGCGGAATTCCGAGAACAATGTAAGAGATCTGAAGCATTTTTAAACTTCAGCGGAATTTCGAGATCAATGGAAGAGTTCCGAAGCATTTTTAAAGGTCAGCGGAATTCCGAGAACAATGTAAGAGATCTGAAGCATTTTTAAACTTCAGCAGAATTCCGAGAACAATGGAAGAGTTCCGAAGCATTTTTAAACTTCAGCGGAATTCCGAGAACAATGGAAGAGTTCCGACGCATTTTTAAACGTCAGCGGAATTCCGAGAACAATGGAAGAGATCTGAAGCATTTTTAAACGTCAGCAGAATTCTCAGAACAATGGAAGTGTTCCGAAGCATTTTTAATCTTCAGCAGAATTCCGAGAACAATGGAAGAGTTCCGACGCATTTTTAAACGTCAGCGGAATTCCGAGAACAATGGAAGAGTTCCGAAGCATTTTTAAACTTCAGCGGAATTCCGAGAACAATGGAAGAGTTCCGAAGCATTTTTAAACGTCAGCAGAATGCCGAGAACAATGGAAGAGTTCCGACGCATTTTTAAAGGTCAGCGGAATTCCGAGAACAATGTAAGAGATCTGAAGCATTTTTAAACTTCAGCAGAATTCCGAGAACAATGGAAGAGTTCCGAAGCATTTTTAAACTTCAGCGGAATTCCGAGAACAATAGAAGAGTTCCGAAGCATTTTTAAACATCAGCGGAATTCCGAGAACAAAGGAAGAGTTTTGAAGCATTTTTGATCTTCAGCGGAATTCCGAGAACAATGGAAGAGTTCAGAAGCATTTTTAAACTTCAGCGGAATTCCGAGAACAATGGAAGAGTTCCGAAGCATTTTTAAACGTCAGCGGAATGCCGAGAAAAATTGAAGAGTTCCGAAGCATTTTTAAACTGCAGCGGAATTCCTAGAACAATGGAAGAGTTCTGATGCATTTTTAAACTGCAGCGGAATTCCTAGAACAAGGGAAGGGTTCCGAAGCATTTTTAAACTTCAACGGAATTCCGAGAAAAATGGAAGAGTTCCGAAGCATTTTTAAACGTCAGCGGAATTCTCAGAACAATGGAAGTGTTCCAAAGCATTTTTAAACTTCAGCAGAATTCCGAGAACAATGGAAGAGTTCCGACGCATTTTTAAAGGTCAGCGGAATTCCGAGAACAATGGAAGAGTTCCGAAGCATTTTTAAACATCAGCAGAATTCCGAGAACAATGGAAGAGTTCCGAAGCATTTTTAAACGTCAGCGGAATGCCGAGAACAATGGAAGAGTTCCGACGCATTTTTAAAGGTCAGCGGAATTCCGAGAACAATGTAAGAGATCTGAAGCATTTTTAAACTTCAGCGGAATTTCGAGAGCAATGGAAGAGTTCCGAAGCATTTTTAAACATCTGCGGAATTCTGAGAACAATGGAAGAGTTCCGAAGCATTTTTAACTTCAGCAGAATTCAGAGAACAGTGGAAGAGTTCCGAAGTATTTTTAAACGTCAGCGGAATGCCGAGAACAATGGAAGAGTTCCGAAGCATTTTTAACTTCAGCAGAATTCCGAGAACAATGGAAGAGTTCCGAAGCATTTTTAAACTTCAGCGGAATTCCGAGAAAAATGGAAGAGTTGCGAAGCATTTTTAACTTCAGCAGAATTCCGAGAACAATGGAAGAGTTCCGAAGCATTTTTAAACTTCAGCGGAATTCCGAGAAAAATGGAAGAGTTGCGAAGCATTTTTAACTTCAGCAGAATTCCAAGAACAATAGAAGAGTTCCGAAGCATTTTTAACTTCCGCAGAATTCCGAGAACAATGGAAGAGTTCCGAAGTATTTTTAAACGTCAGCGGAATGCCGAGAACAATGGAAGAGTTCCGAAGCATTTTTAAACATCAGCAGAATTCCGAGAACAATGGAAGAGTTCCGAAGCATTTTTAAACTTCAGCGGAATTCCGAGAAAAATGGAAGAGTTCCAAAGCATTTTTAAACGTCAGCGGAATTCTCAGAACAATGGAAGTGTTCCGAAGCATTTTTAATCTTCAGCAGAATTCCGAGAACAATGGAAGATTTCCGACGCATTTTTAAACGTCAGCGGAATTCCGAGAACAATGGAAGAGTTCCGAAGCATTTTTAAACTTCAGCAGAATTCCGAGAACAATGGAAGAGTTCCGAAGCATTTTTAAACTTCAGCGGAATTCCGAGAAAAATGGAAGAGTTGCGAAGCATTTTTAACTTCAGCAGAATTCCAAGAACAATAGAAGAGTTCCGAAGCATTTTTAACTTCCGCAGAATTCCGAGAACAATGGAAGAGTTCCGAAGTATTTTTAAACGTCAGCGGAATGCCGAGAACAATGGAAGAGTTCCGAAGCATTTTTAAACATCAGCAGAATTCCGAGAACAATGGAAGAGTTCCGAAGCATATTTAAACTTCAGCGGAATTCCGAGAAAAATGGAAGAGTTCCAAAGCATTTTTAAACGTCAGCGGAATTCTCAGAACAATGGAAGTGTTCCGAAGCATTTTTAATCTTCAGCAGAATTCCGAGAACAATGGAAGATTTCCGACGCATTTTTAAACGTCAGCGGAATTCCGAGAACAATGGAAGAGTTCCGAAGCATTTTTAAACTTCAGCGGAATTCCGAGAAAAATGGAAGAGTTGCGAAGCATTTTTAACTTCAGCAGAATTCCGAGAACAATGGAAGAGTTCCGAAGCATTTTTAAACGTCAGCAGAATGCCGAGAACAATGGAAGAGTTACGACGCATTTTTAAAGGTCAGCGGAATTCCGAGAACAATGTAAGAGATCTGAAGCATTTTTAAACTTCAGCAGAATTTCGAGAGCAATGGAAGAGTTCCGAAGCATTTTTAAACATCTGCGGAATTCTGAGAACAATGGAAGAGTTCTGATGCATTTTTAAACTTCAGCGGAATTTCTAAAACAATGCAAGAGTTCCGAAGCATTTTAAAATTTCAGCAGAATTCCGAGAACAGTGGAAGAGTTCCGAAGCATTTTTAAACTGCAGCGGAATTCCTAGAACAATGGAAGAGTTCTGATGCATTTTTAAACTGCAGCGGAATTCCTAGAACAAGGGAAGGGTTCCGAAGCATTTTTAAACTTCAACGGAATTCCGAGAAAAATGGAAGAGTTCCGAAGCATTTTTAAACGTCAGCGGAATTCTCAGAACAATGGAAGTGTTCCGAAGCATTTTTAAACTTCAGCAGAATTCCGAGAACAATGGAAGAGTTCCGACGCATTTTTAAAGGTCAGCGGAATTCCGAGAACAATGGAAGAGTTCCGAAGCATTTTTAAACTTCAGCGGAATTCCGAGAACAATGGAAGAGTTCCAAAGCATTTTTAAACTTCAGCGGAATTCCGAGAACAGTGGAAGAGTTCCGAAGCATTTTTAAACATCAGCGGAATTCCGAGAACAAAGGAAGAGTTCCGAAGCATTTTTGATCTTCAGCGGAATTCCGAGAACAATGGAAGAGTTCCGAAGCATTTTTAAATGTCAGCGGAATGCCGAGAACAATGGAAGAGTTCCGACGCATTTTTAAACGTCAGCGGAATTCCGAGAACAATGGAAGAGTTCCGAAGCATTTTTAAACTTCAGCGGAATTCCGAGAACAATGGAAGATTTCCGAAGCATTTTTAAATGTCAGCGGAATGCCGAGAACAATGGAAGAGTTCCGACGCATTTTTAAACGTCAACGGAATTCCGAGAACAATGGAAGAGTTCCGAAGCATTTTTAAACGTCAGCGGAATGCCGAGAAAAATGGAAGAGTTCCGAAGCATTTTTAAACTTCAGCAGAATTCCGAGAACAATGGAAGAGTTCCGAAGCATTTTTAAACTTCAGCGGAATTCCGAGAAAAATGGAAGAGTTCCGAAGCATTTTTAAACGTCAGCGGAATTCTCAGAACAATGGAAGTGTTCCGAAGCATTTTTAATCTTCAGCAGAATTCCGAGAACAATGGAAGATTTCCGACGCATTTTTAAACGTCAGCGGAATTCCGAGAACAATGGAAGAGTTCCGAAGCATTTTTAAACTTCAGCGGAATTCCGAGAAAAATGGAAGAGTTGCGAAGCATTTTTAACTTCAGCAGAATTCCGAGAACAATGGAAGAGTTCCGAAGCATTTTTAAACGTCAGCAGAATGCCGAGAACAATGGAAGAGTTACGACGCATTTTTAAAGGTCAGCGGAATTCCGAGAACAATGTAAGAGATCTGAAGCATTTTTAAACTTCAGCAGAATTTCGAGAGCAATGGAAGAGTTCTGAAGCATTTTTAAACATCTGCGGAATTCTGAGAACAATGGAAGAGTTCTGATGCATTTTTAAACTTCAGCGGAATTTCTAAAACAATGCAAGAGTTCCGAAGCATTTTAAAATTTCAGCAGAATTCCGAGAACAGTGGAAGAGTTCCGAAGCATTTTTAAACTGCAGCGGAATTCCTAGAACAATGGAAGAGTTCTGATGCATTTTTAAACTGCAGCGGAATTCCTAGAACAAGGGAAGGGTTCCGAAGCATTTTTAAACTTCAACGGAATTCCGAGAAAAATGGAAGAGTTCCGAAGCATTTTTAAACGTCAGCGGAATTCTCAGAACAATGGAAGTGTTCCGAAGCATTTTTAAACTTCAGCAGAATTCCGAGAACAATGGAAGAGTTCCGACGCATTTTTAAAGGTCAGCGGAATTCCGAGAACAATGGAAGAGTTCCGAAGCATTTTTAAACTTCAGCGGAATTCCGAGAACAATGGAAGAGTTCCAAAGCATTTTTAAACTTCAGCGGAATTCCGAGAACAGTGGAAGAGTTCCGAAGCATTTTTAAACATCAGCGGAATTCCGAGAACAAAGGAAGAGTTCCGAAGCATTTTTGATCTTCAGCGGAATTCCGAGAACAATGGAAGAGTTCCGAAGCATTTTTAAATGTCAGCGGAATGCCGAGAACAATGGAAGAGTTCCGACGCATTTTTAAACGTCAGCGGAATTCCGAGAACAATGGAAGAGTTCCGAAGCATTTTTAAACTTCAGCGGAATTCCGAGAACAATGGAAGATTTCCGAAGCATTTTTAAATGTCAGCGGAATGCCGAGAACAATGGAAGAGTTCCGACGCATTTTTAAACGTCAACGGAATTCCGAGAACAATGGAAGAGTTCCGAAGCATTTTTAAACGTCAGCGGAATGCCGAGAAAAATGGAAGAGTTCCGAAGCATTTTTAAACTTCAGCGGAATTCCGAGAACAGTGGAAGAGTTCCGAAGCATTTTTAAACGTCAGCGGAATGCCGAGAAAAATGGAAGAGTTCCGAAGCATTTTTAAACTTCAGCAGAATTCCGAGAACAAAGGAAGAGTTCCGAAGCATTTTTGATCTTCAGCGGAATTCCAAGAACAATGGTAGAGTTCCGAAGCATTTTTAAACTTCAGCGGAATTCCGAGAAAAATGGAAGAGTTCCGAAGCATTTTTAAACGTCAGCAGAATTCTCAGAACAATGGAAGTGTTACGAAGCATTTTTAAACTTCAGCAGAATTCCGAGAACAATGGAAGAGTTCCGAAGCATTTTTAAACTTCAGCGGAATTCCGAGAACAATAGAAGAGTTCCGAAGCATTTTTAAACATCAGCGGAATTCCGAGAACAAAGGAAGAGTTTTGAAGCATTTTTGATCTTCAGCGGAATTCCGAGAACAATGGAAGAGTTCAGAAGCATTTTTAAACTTCAGCGGAATTCCGAGAACAATGGAAGAGTTCCGAAGCATTTTTAAACGTCAGCGGAATGCCGAGAAAAATGGAAGAGTTCCGAAGCATTTTTAAACTGCAGCGGAATTCCTAGAACAATGGAAGAGTTCTGATGCATTTTTAAACTCCAGCGGAATTCCTAGAACAAGGGAAGGGTTCCGAAGCATTTTTAAACTTCAACGGAATTCCGAGAAAAATGGAAGAGTTCCGAAGCATTTTTAAACGTCAGCGGAATTCTCAGAACAATGGAAGTGTTCCAAAGCATTTTTAAACTTCAGCGGAATTTCGAGAGCAATGGAAGAGTTCCGAAGCATTTTTAAACATCTGCGGAATTCTGAGAACAATGGAAGAGTTCCGAAGCATTTTTAACTTCAGCAGAATTCAGAGAACAGTGGAAGAGTTCCGAAGTATTTTTAAACGTCAGCGGAATGCCGAGAACAATGGAAGAGTTCCGAAGCATTTTTAACTTCAGCAGAATTCCGAGAACAATGGAAGAGTTCCGAAGCATTTTTAAACATCAGCAGAATTCCGAGAACAATGGAAGAGTTCCGAAGCATTTTTAAACTTCAGCGGAATTCCGAGAAAAATGGAAGAGTTCCAAAGCATTTTTAAACGTCAGCGGAATTCTCAGAACAATGGAAGTGTTCCGAAGCATTTTTAATCTTCAGCAGAATTCCGAGAACAATGGAAGATTTCCGACGCATTTTTAAACGTCAGCGGAATTCCGAGAACAATGGAAGAGTTCCGAAGCATTTTTAAACTTCAGCGGAATTCCGAGAAAAATGGAAGAGTTGCGAAGCATTTTTAACTTCAGCAGAATTCCGAGAACAATGGAAGAGTTCCGAAGCATTTTTAAACGTCAGCAGAATGCCGAGAACAATGTAAGAGATCTGAAGCATTTTTAAACTTCAGCAGAATTTCGAGAGCAATGGAAGAGTTCCGAAGCATTTTTAAACATCTGCGGAATTCTGAGAACAATGGAAGAGTTCTGATGCATTTTTAAACTTCAGCGGAATTTCTAAAACAATGCAAGAGTTCCGAAGCATTTTAAAATTTCAGCAGAATTCCGAGAACAGTGGAAGAGTTCCGAAGCATTTTTAAACTGCAGCGGAATTCCTAGAACAATGGAAGAGTTCTGATGCATTTTTAAACTGCAGCGGAATTCCTAGAACAAGGGAAGGGTTCCGAAGCATTTTTAAACTTCAACGGAATTCCGAGAAAAATGGAAGAGTTCCGAAGCATTTTTAAACGTCAGCGGAATTCTCAGAACAATGGAAGTGTTCCGAAGCATTTTTAAACTTCAGCAGAATTCCGAGAACAATGGAAGAGTTCCGACGCATTTTTAAAGGTCAGCGGAATTCCGAGAACAATGGAAGAGTTCCGAAGCATTTTTAAACTTCAGCGGAATTCCGAGAACAATGGAAGAGTTCCAAAGCATTTTTAAACTTCAGCGGAATTCCGAGAACAGTGGAAGAGTTCCGAAGCATTTTTAAACATCAGCGGAATTCCGAGAACAAAGGAAGAGTTCCGAAGCATTTTTAAACTGCAGCGGAATTCCTAGAACAATGGAAGAGTTCTGATGCATTTTTAAACTGCAGCGGAATTCCTAGAACAAGGGAAGGGTTCCGAAGCATTTTTAAACTTCAACGGAATTCCGAGAAAAATGGAAGAGTTCCGAAGCATTTTTAAACGTCAGCGGAATTCTCAGAACAATGGAAGTGTTCCGAAGCATTTTTAAACTTCAGCAGAATTCCGAGAACAATGGAAGAGTTCCGACGCATTTTTAAAGGTCAGCGGAATTCCGAGAACAATGGAAGAGTTCCGAAGCATTTTTAAACTTCAGCGGAATTCCGAGAACAATGGAAGAGTTCCAAAGCATTTTTAAACTTCAGCGGAATTCCGAGAACAGTGGAAGAGTTCCGAAGCATTTTTAAACATCAGCGGAATTCCGAGAACAAAGGAAGAGTTCCGAAGCATTTTTGATCTTCAGCGGAATTCCGAGAACAATGGAAGAGTTCCGAAGCATTTTTAAATGTCAGCGGAATGCCGAGAACAATGGAAGAGTTCCGACGCATTTTTAAACGTCAACGGAATTCCGAGAACAATGGAAGAGTTCCGAAGCATTTTTAAACGTCAGCGGAATGCCGAGAAAAATGGAAGAGTTCCGAAGCATTTTTAAACTTCAGCGGAATTCCGAGAACAAAGGAAGAGTTCCGAAGCATTTTTGATCTTCAGCGGAATTCCAAGAACAATGGTAGAGTTCTGATGCATTTTTAAACTGCAGCGGAATTCCTAGAACAAGGGAAGGGTTCCGAAGCATTTTTAAACTTCAACGGAATTCCGAGAAAAATGGAAGAGTTCCGAAGCATTTTTAAACGTCAGCGGAATTCTCAGAACAATGGAAGTGTTCCGAAGCATTTTTAAACTTCAGCAGAATTCCGAGAACAATGGAAGAGTTCCGAAGCATTTTTAAACTTCAGCGGAATTCCGAGAAAAATGGAAGAGTTGCGAAGCATTTTTAACTTCAGCAGAATTCCGAGAACAATGGAAGAGTTCCGAAGTATTTTTAAACGTCAGCGGAATGCCGAGAACAATGGAAGAGTTCCGAAGCATTTTTAAACATCAGCAGAATTCCGAGAACAATGGAAGAGTTCCGAAGCATTTTTAAACTTCAGCGGAATTCCGAGAAAAATGGAAGAGTTCCAAAGCATTTTTAAACGTCAGCGGAATTCTCAGAACAATGGAAGTGTTCCGAAGCATTTTTAATCTTCAGCAGAATTCCGAGAACAATGGAAGATTTCCGACGCATTTTTAAACGTCAGCGGAATTCCGAGAACAATGGAAGAGTTCCGAAGCATTTTTAAACTTCAGCGGAATTCCGAGAAAAATGGAAGAGTTGCGAAGCATTTTTAACTTCAGCAGAATTCCGAGAACAATGGAAGAGTTCCGAAGCATTTTTAAACGTCAGCAGAATGCCGAGAACAATGGAAGAGTTACGACGCATTTTTAAAGGTCAGCGGAATTCCGAGAACAATGTAAGAGATCTGAAGCATTTTTAAACTTCAGCAGAATTTCGAGAGCAATGGAAGAGTTCCGAAGCATTTTTAAACATCTGCGGAATTCTGAGAACAATGGAAGAGTTCTGATGCATTTTTAAACTTCAGCGGAATTTCTAAAACAATGCAAGAGTTCCGAAGCATTTTAAAATTTCAGCAGAATTCCGAGAACAGTGGAAGAGTTCCGAAGCATTTTTAAACTGCAGCGGAATTCCTAGAACAATGGAAGAGTTCTGATGCATTTTTAAACTGCAGCGGAATTCCTAGAACAAGGGAAGGGTTCCGAAGCATTTTTAAACTTCAACGGAATTCCGAGAAAAATGGAAGAGTTCCGAAGCATTTTTAAACGTCAGCGGAATTCTCAGAACAATGGAAGTGTTCCGAAGCATTTTTAAACTTCAGCAGAATTCCGAGAACAATGGAAGAGTTCCGACGCATTTTTAAAGGTCAGCGGAATTCCGAGAACAATGGAAGAGTTCCGAAGCATTTTTAAACTTCAGCGGAATTCCGAGAACAATGGAAGAGTTCCAAAGCATTTTTAAACTTCAGCGGAATTCCGAGAACAGTGGAAGAGTTCCGAAGCATTTTTAAACATCAGCGGAATTCCGAGAACAAAGGAAGAGTTCCGAAGCATTTTTGATCTTCAGCGGAATTCCGAGAACAATGGAAGAGTTCCGAAGCATTTTTAAATGTCAGCGGAATGCCGAGAACAATGGAAGAGTTCCGACGCATTTTTAAACGTCAACGGAATTCCGAGAACAATGGAAGAGTTCCGAAGCATTTTTAAACGTCAGCGGAATGCCGAGAAAAATGGAAGAGTTCCGAAGCATTTTTAAACTTCAGCGGAATTCCGAGAACAAAGGAAGAGTTCCGAAGCATTTTTGATCTTCAGCGGAATTCCAAGAACAATGGTAGAGTTCCGAAGCATTTTTAAACTTCAGCGGAATTCCGAGAAAAATGGAAGAGTTCCGAAGCATTTTTAAACGTCAGCAGAATTCTCAGAACAATGGAAGTGTTACGAAGCATTTTTAAACTTCAGCAGAATTCCGAGAACAATGGAAGAGTTCCGAAGCATTTTTAAACTTCAGCGGAATTCCGAGAACAATAGAAGAGTTCCGAAGCATTTTTAAACATCAGCGGAATTCCGAGAACAAAGGAAGAGTTTTGAAGCATTTTTGATCTTCAGCGGAATTCCGAGAACAATGGAAGAGTTCAGAAGCATTTTTAAACTTCAGCGGAATTCCGAGAACAATGGAAGAGTTCCGAAGCATTTTTAAACGTCAGCGGAATGCCGAGAAAAATGGAAGAGTTCCGAAGCATTTTTAAACTGCAGCGGAATTCCTAGAACAATGGAAGAGTTCTGATGCATTTTTAAACTGCAGCGGAATTCCTAGAACAAGGGAAGGGTTCCGAAGCATTTTTAAACTTCAACGGAATTCCGAGAAAAATGGAAGAGTTCCGAAGCATTTTTAAACGTCAGCGGAATTCTCAGAACAATGGAAGTGTTCCAAAGCATTTTTAAACTTCAGCAGAATTCCGAGAACAATGGAAGAGTTCCGACGCATTTTTAAAGGTCAGCGGAATTCCGAGAACAATGGAAGAGTTCCGAAGCATTTTTAAACTTCAGCGGAATTCCGAGAACAATGGAAGAGTTCCAAAGCATTTTTAAATGTCAGCAGAATGCCGAGAACAATGGAAGAGTTCCGACGCATTTTTAAATGTCAGCGGAATTCCGAGAACAATGGAAGAGATCTGAAGCATTTTTAAACTTCAGCGGAATTTTGAGAACAATGGAAGCGTTCCGAAGCATTTTTAAACTTCAGCGGAATTCCGAGAAAAATGGAAGAGTTCCGAAGCATTTTTAAACGTCAGCGGAATTCTCAGAACAATGGAAGTGTTCCGAAGCATTTTTAATCTTCAGCAGAATTCCGAGAACAATGGAAGAGTTCCGACGCATTTTTAAACGTCAGCGGAATTCCGAGAACAATGGAAGAGTTCCGAAGCATTTTTAAACTTCAGCGGAATTCCGAGAACAATGGAAGAGTTCCAAAGCATTTTTAAATGTCAGCAGAATGCCGAGAACAATGGAAGAGTTCCGAAGTATTTTTAAACGTCAGCGGAATGCCGAGAACAATGGAAGAGTTCCGACGCATTTTTAAAGGTCAGCGGAATTCCGAGAACAATGTAAGAGATCTGAAGCATTTTTAAACTTCAGCGGAATTTCGAGAGCAATGGAAGAGTTCCGAAGCATTTTTAAACATCTGCGGAATTCTGAGAACAATGGAAGAGTTCCGAAGCATTTTTAACTTCAGCAGAATTCAGAGAACAGTGGAAGAGTTCCGAAGTATTTTTAAACGTCAGCGGAATTCCGAGAACAATGGAAGAGTTCCGAAGCATTTTTAAACTTCAGCGGAATTCCGAGAAAAATGGAAGAGTTGCGAAGCATTTTTAACTTCAGCAGAATTCCGAGAAAAATGGAAGAGTTGCGAAGCATTTTTAACTTCAGCAGAATTCCGAGAACAATGGAAGAGTTCCGAAGCATTTTTAAACGTCAGCAGAATGCCGAGAACAATGGAAGAGTTACGACGCATTTTTAAAGGTCAGCGGAATTCCGAGAACAATGTAAGAGATCTGAAGCATTTTTAAACTTCAGCAGAATTTCGAGAGCAATGGAAGAGTTCCGAAGCATTTTTAAACATCTGCGGAATTCTGAGAACAATGGAAGAGTTCTGATGCATTTTTAAACTTCAGCGGAATTTCTAAAACAATGCAAGAGTTCCGAAGCATTTTAAAATTTCAGCAGAATTCCGAGAACAGTGGAAGAGTTCCGAAGCATTTTTAAACTTTAGCAGAATTCCGAGAACAATGGAAGAGTTCCGAAGCATTTTTAAACATCAGCGGAATTCCGAGAACAAAGGAAGAGTTCCGAAGCATTTTTGATCTTCAGCGGAATTCCGAGAACAATGGAAGAGTTCCGAAGCATTTTTAAATGTCAGCGGAATGCCGAGAACAATGGAAGAGTTCCGACGCATTTTTAAACGTCAGCGGAATTCCGAGAACAATGGAAGAGTTCCGAAGCATTTTTAAACTTCAGCGGAATTCCGAGAACAATGGAAGATTTCCGAAGCATTTTTAAATGTCAGCGGAATGCCGAGAACAATGGAAGAGTTCCGACGCATTTTTAAACGTCAACGGAATTCCGAGAACAATGGAAGAGTTCCGAAGCATTTTTAAACGTCAGCGGAATGCCGAGAAAAATGGAAGAGTTCCGAAGCATTTTTAAACTTCAGCGGAATTCCGAGAACAAAGGAAGAGTTCCGAAGCATTTTTGATCTTCAGCGGAATTCCGAGAACAATGGAAGAGTTCCGAAGCATTTTTAAACGTCAGCGGAATTCCGAGAACAATGGAAGAGTTCCGAAGCATTTTTAAACTTCAGCGGAATTCCGAGAACAATGGAAGAGTTCCGAAGCATTTTTGATCTTCAGCGGAATTCCGAGAACAATGGAAGAGTTCCGAAGCATTTTTAAACATCAGCGGAATTCCGAGAACAAAGGAAGAGTTCCGAAGCATTTTTGATCTTTAGCGGAATTCCGAGAACAATGGAAGAGTTCCGAAGCATTTTTAAACGTCAGCGGAATGCCGAGAACAATGGAAGAGTTCTGACGCATTTTTAAACGTCAGCGGAATTCCGAGAACAATGGAAGAGTTCCAAAGCATTTTTAAATGTCAGCAGAATGCCGAGAACAATGGAAGAGTTCCGAAGTATTTTTAAACATCAGCAGAATTCCGAGAACAATGGAAGAGTTCCGAAGCATTTTTAAACGTCAGCGGAATGCCGAGAACAATGGAAGAGTTCCGACGCATTTTTAAAGGTCAGCGGAATTCCGAGAACAATGTAAGAGATCTGAAGCATTTTTAAACTTCAGCGGAATTTCGAGAGCAATGGAAGAGTTCCGAAGCATTTTTAAACATCTGCGGAATTCTGAGAACAATGGAAGAGTTCCGAAGCATTTTTAACTTCAGCAGAATTCAGAGAACAGTGGAAGAGTTCCGAAGTATTTTTAAACGTCAGCGGAATGCCGAGAACAATGGAAGAGTTCCGAAGCATTTTTAACTTCAGCAGAATTCCGAGAACAATGGAAGAGTTCCGAAGCATTTTTAAACTTCAGCGGAATTCCGAGAAAAATGGAAGAGTTGCGAAGCATTTTTAACTTCAGCAGAATTCCGAGAACAGTGGAAGAGTTCCGAAGTATTTTTAAACGTCAGCGGAATGCCAAGAACAATGGAAGAGTTCCGAAGCATTTTTAACTTCAGCAGAATTCCGAGAACAATGGAAGAGTTCCGAAGCGTTTTTAAATGTCAGCGGAATGCCGAGAACAATGGAAGAGTTCCGACGCATTTTTAAACGTCAGCAGAATTCCGAGAACAATGGAAGAGTTCCGAAGCATTTTTAAACGTCAGCGGAATGCCGAGAAAAATGGAAGAGTTCCGAAGCATTTTTAAACTGCAGCGGAATTCCTAGAACAATGGAAGAGTTCCGAAGCATTTTTAAACTTCAGCGGAATTCCGAGAACAATGGAAGAGTTCCAAAGCATTTTTAAATGTCAGCAGAATGCCGAGAACAATGGAAGCGTTCCGAAGCATTTTTAAACTTCAGCGGAATTCCGAGAAAAATGGAAGAGTTCCGAAGCATTTTTAAACGTCAGCGGAATTCTCAGAACAATGGAAGTGTTCCGAAGCATTTTTAATCTTCAGCAGAATTCCGAGAACAATGGAAGAGTTCCGACGCATTTTTAAACGTCAGCGGAATTCCGAGAACAATGGAAGAGTTCCGAAGCATTTTTAAACTTCAGCGGAATTCCGAGAACAATGGAAGAGTTCCAAAGCATTTTTAAATGTCAGCAGAATGCCGAGAACAATGGAAGAGTTCCGAAGTATTTTTAAACGTCAGCGGAATGCCGAGAACAATGGAAGAGTTCCGACGCATTTTTAAAGGTCAGCGGAATTCCGAGAACAATGTAAGAGATCTGAAGCATTTTTAAACTTCAGCGGAATTTCGAGAGCAATGGAAGAGTTCCGAAGCATTTTTAAACATCTGCGGAATTCTGAGAACAATGGAAGAGTTCCGAAGCATTTTTAACTTCAGCAGAATTCCGAGAACAATGGAAGAGTTCCGAAGCATTTTTAAACTTCAGCGGAATTCCGAGAAAAATGGAAGAGTTGCGAAGCATTTTTAACTTCAGCAGAATTCCGAGAAAAATGGAAGAGTTGCGAAGCATTTTTAACTTCAGCAGAATTCCGAGAACAATGGAAGAGTTCCGAAGCATTTTTAAACGTCAGCAGAATGCCGAGAACAATGGAAGAGTTACGACGCATTTTTAAAGGTCAGCGGAATTCCGAGAACAATGTAAGAGATCTGAAGCATTTTTAAACTTCAGCAGAATTTCGAGAGCAATGGAAGAGTTCCGAAGCATTTTTAAACATCTGCGGAATTCTGAGAACAATGGAAGAGTTCTGATGCATTTTTAAACTTCAGCGGAATTTCTAAAACAATGCAAGAGTTCCGAAGCATTTTAAAATTTCAGCAGAATTCCGAGAACAGTGGAAGAGTTCCGAAGCATTTTTAAACTTTAGCAGAATTCCGAGAACAATGGAGGCGTTCCGAAGCATTTTTAAACGTCAGCGGAATTCTCAGAACAATGGAAGTGTTCCGAAGTATTTTTAAACTTCAGCAGAATTCCAAGAACAATGGAAGAGTTCCGAAGCATTTTTAAACATCAGCGGAATTCCGAGAACAAAGGAAGAGTTCCGAAGCATTTTTGATCTTCAGCGGAATTCCGAGAACAATGGAAGAGTTCCGAAGCATTTTTAAATGTCAGCGGAATGCCGAGAACAATGGAAGAGTTCCGACGCATTTTTAAACGTCAGCGGAATTCCGAGAACAATGGAAGAGTTCCGAAGCATTTTTAAACTTCAGCGGAATTCCGAGAACAATGGAAGATTTCCGAAGCATTTTTAAATGTCAGCGGAATGCCGAGAACAATGGAAGAGTTCCGACGCATTTTTAAACGTCAACGGAATTCCGAGAACAATGGAAGAGTTCCGAAGCATTTTTAAACGTCAGCGGAATGCCGAGAAAAATGGAAGAGTTCCGAAGCATTTTTAAACTTCAGCGGAATTCCGAGAACAAAGGAAGAGTTCCGAAGCATTTTTGATCTTCAGCGGAATTCCAAGAACAATGGAAGAGTTCCGAAGCATTTTTAAACGTCAGCGGAATGCCGAGAACAATGGAAGAGTTCCGAAGCATTTTTAACTTCAGCAGAATTCCGAGAACAATGGAAGAGTTCCGAAGTATTTTTAAACGTCAGCGGAATGCCGAGAACAATGGAAGAGTTCCGAAGCATTTTTAAACATCAGCAGAATTCCGAGAACAATGGAAGAGTTCCGAAGCATTTTTAAACGTCAGCGGAATGCCGAGAAAAATGGAAGAGTTCCGAAGCATTTTTAAACTTCAGCGGAATTCCGAGAACAGTGGAAGAGTTCCGAAGCATTTTTAAACATCAGCGGAATTCCGAGAACAAAGGAAGAGTTCCGAAGCATTTTTGATCTTCAGCGGAATTCCGAGAACAATGGAAGAGTTCCGAAGCATTTTTAAACGTCAGCGGAATGCCGAGAACAATGGAAGAGTTCCGACGCATTTTTAAACGTCAGCGGAATTCCGAGAACAATGGAAGAGTTCCGAAGCATTTTTAAACTTCAGCGGAATTCCGAGAACAATGGAAGAGTTCCGAAGCATTTTTGATCTTCAGCGGAATTCCGAGAACAATGGAAGAGTTCCGAAGCATTTTTAAACATCAGCGGAATTCCGAGAACAAAGGAAGAGTTCCGAAGCATTTTTGATCTTTAGCGGAATTCCGAGAACAATGGAAGAGTTCCGAAGCATTTTTAAACGTCAGCGGAATGCCGAGAACAATGGAAGAGTTCTGACGCATTTTTAAACGTCAGCAGAATTCCGAGAACAATGGAAGAGTTCCAAAGCATTTTTAAATGTCAGCAGAATGCCGAGAACAATGGAAGAGTTCCGAAGTATTTTTAAACATCAGCAGAATTCCGAGAACAATGGAAGAGTTCCGAAGCATTTTTAAACGTCAGCGGAATGCCGAGAACAATGGAAGAGTTCCGACGCATTTTTAAAGGTCAGCGGAATTCCGAGAACAATGTAAGAGATCTGAAGCATTTTTAAACTTCAGCGGAATTTCGAGAGCAATGGAAGAGTTCCGAAGCATTTTTAAACATCTGCGGAATTCTGAGAACAATGGAAGAGTTCCGAAGCATTTTTAACTTCAGCAGAATTCAGAGAACAGTGGAAGAGTTCCGAAGTATTTTTAAACGTCAGCGGAATGCCGAGAACAATGGAAGAGTTCCGAAGCATTTTTAACTTCAGCAGAATTCAGAGAACAATGGAAGAGTTCCAAAGCCTTTTTAAACTTCAGCGGAATTCCGAGAAAAATGGAAGAGTTGCGAAGCATTTTTAACTTCAGCAGAATTCCGAGAACAGTGGAAGAGTTCCGAAGTATTTTTAAACGTCAGCGGAATGCCAAGAACAATGGAAGAGTTCCGAAGCATTTTTAACTTCAGCAGAATTCCGAGAACAATGGAAGAGTTCCGAAGCGTTTTTAATTGTCAGCGGAATGCCGAGAACAATGGAAGAGTTCCGACGCATTTTTAAACGTCAGCAGAATTCCGAGAACAATGGAAGAGTTCCGAAGCATTTTTAAACGTCAGCGGAATGCCGAGAAAAATGGAAGAGTTCCGAAGCATTTTTAAACTGCAGCGGAATTCCTAGAACAATGGAAGAGTTCTGATGCATTTTTAAACTGCAGCGGAATTCCTAGAACAATGGTAGAGTTCCGAAGCATTTTTAAACTTCAGCGGAATTCCGAGAAAAATGGAAGAGTTCCGAAGCATTTTTAAACGTCAGCGGAATGCCGAGAACAATGGAAGAGTTCCGACGCATTTTTAAAGGTCAGCGGAATTCCGAGAACAATGTAAGAGATCTGAAGCATTTTTAAACTTCAGCGGAATTTCGAGAGCAATGGAAGAGTTCCGAAGCATTTTTAAACATCTGCGGAATTCTGAGAACAATGGAAGAGTTCCGAAGCATTTTTAACTTCAGCAGAATTCCGAGAACAATGGAAGAGTTCCGAAGTATTTTTAAACGTCAGCGGAATGTCGAGAACAATGGAAGAGTTCCGAAGCATTTTTAAACATCAGCAGAATTCCGAGAACAATGGAAGAGTTCCGAAGCATTTTTAAACTTCAGCGGAATTCCGAGAAAAATGGAAGAGTTCCGAAGCATTTTTAAACGTCAGCGGAATTCTCAGAACAATGGAAGTGTTCCGAAGCATTTTTAATCTTCAGCAGAATTCCGAGAACAATGGAAGAGTTCCGACGCATTTTTAAACGTCAGCGGAATTCCGAGAACAATGGAAGAGTTCCGAAGCATTTTTAAACTTCAGCGGAATTCCGAGAAAAATGGAAGAGTTCCAAAGCATTTTTAAATGTCAGCAGAATGCCGAGAACAATGGAAGAGTTCTGAAGTATTTTTAAACGTCAGCGGAATGCCGAGAACAATGGAAGAGTTCCGAAGCATTTTTAAACATCAGCAGAATTCCGAGAACAATGGAAGAGTTCCGAAGCATTTTTAAACGTCAGCGGAATGCCGAGAACAATGGAAGAGTTCCGATGCATTTTTAAAGGTCAGCGGAATTCCGAGAACAATGTAAGAGATCTGAAGCATTTTTAAACTTCAGCGGAATTTCGAGAGCAATGGAAGAGTTCCGAAGCATTTTTAAACATCTGCGGAATTCTGAGAACAATGGAAGAGTTCCGAAGCATTTTTAACTTCAGCAGAATTCAGAGAACAGTGGAAGAGTTCCGAAGTATTTTTAAACGTCAGCGGAATGCCGAGAACAATGGAAGAGTTCCGAAGCATTTTTAACTTCAGCAGAATTCCGAGAACAATGGAAGAGTTCCGAAGCATTTTTAAACTTCAGCGGAATTCCGAGAAAAATGGAAGAGTTGCGAAGCATTTTTAACTTCAGCAGAATTCCGAGAACAATGGAAGAGTTCCGAAGCATTTTTAAACTTCAGCGGAATTCCGAGAACAGTGGAAGAGTTCCGAAGCATTTTTAAACATCAGCGGATTTCCGAGAACAAAGGAAGAGTTCCGAAGCATTTTTGATCTTCAGCGGAATTCCGAGAACAATGGAAGAGTTCCGAAGCATTTTTAAATGTCAGCGGAATGCCGAGAACAATGGAAGAGTTCCGAAGCATTTTTAAACTTCAGCGGAATTCCGAGAACAATGGAAGATTTCCGAAGCATTTTTAAATGTCAGCGGAATGCCGAGAACAATGGAAGAGTTCCGACGCATTTTTAAACGTCAACGGAATTCCGAGAACAATGGAAGAGTTCCGAAGCATTTTTAAACGTCAGCGGAATGCCGAGAAAAATGGAAGAGTTCCGAAGCATTTTTAAACTTCAGCGGAATTCCGAGAACAAAGGAAGAGTTCCGAAGCATTTTTGATCTTCAGCGGAATTCCAAGAACAATAGAAGAGTTCCGAAGCATTTTTAAACGTCAGCGGAATGCCGAGAAAAATGGAAGAGTTCCGAAGCATTTTTAAACTGCAGCGGAATTCCTAGAACAATGGAAGAGTTCCGAAGCATTTTTAAACTTCAGCGGAATTCCGAGAACAATGGAAGAGTTCCAAAGCATTTTTAAATGTCAGCAGAATGCCGAGAACAATGGAAGCGTTCCGAAGCATTTTTAAACTTCAGCGGAATTCCGAGAAAAATGGAAGAGTTCCGAAGCATTTTTAAACGTCAGCGGAATTCTCAGAACAATGGAAGTGTTCCGAAGCATTTTTAATCTTCAGCAGAATTCCGAGAACAATGGAAGAGTTCCGACGCATTTTTAAACGTCAGCGGAATTCCGAGAACAATGGAAGAGTTCCGAAGCATTTTTAAACTTCAGCGGAATTCCGAGAACAATGGAAGAGTTCCAAAGCATTTTTAAATGTCAGCAGAATGCCGAGAACAATGGAAGAGTTCCGAAGTATTTTTAAACATCAGCAGAATTCCGAGAACAATGGAAGAGTTCCGAAGCATTTTTAAACGTCAGCGGAATGCCGAGAACAATGGAAGAGTTCCGACGCATTTTTAAAGGTCAGCGGAATTCCGAGAACAATGTAAGAGATCTGAAGCATTTTTAAACTTCAGCGGAATTTCGAGAGCAATGGAAGAGTTCCGAAGCATTTTTAAACATCTGCGGAATTCTGAGAACAATGGAAGAGTTCCGAAGCATTTTTAACTTCAGCAGAATTCAGAGAACAGTGGAAGAGTTCCGAAGTATTTTTAAACGTCAGCGGAATGCCGAGAACAATGGAAGAGTTCCGAAGCATTTTTAAACGTCAGCGGAATTCTCAGAACAATGGAAGTGTTCCGAAGCATTTTTAATCTTCAGCAGAATTCCGAGAACAATGGAAGAGTTCCGACGCATTTTTAAACGTCAGCGGAATTCCGAGAACAATGGAAGAGTTCCGAAGCATTTTTAAACTTCAGCGGAATTCCGAGAAAAATGGAAGAGTTCCAAAGCATTTTTAAATGTCAGCAGAATGCCGAGAACAATGGAAGAGTTCTGAAGTATTTTTAAACGTCAGCGGAATGCCGAGAACAATGGAAGAGTTCCGAAGCATTTTTAAACATCAGCAGAATTCCGAGAACAATGGAAGAGTTCCGAAGCATTTTTAAACGTCAGCGGAATGCCGAGAACAATGGAAGAGTTCCGATGCATTTTTAAAGGTCAGCGGAATTCCGAGAACAATGTAAGAGATCTGAAGCATTTTTAAACTTCAGCGGAATTTCGAGAGCAATGGAAGAGTTCCGAAGCATTTTTAAACATCTGCGGAATTCTGAGAACAATGGAAGAGTTCCGAAGCATTTTTAACTTCAGCAGAATTCAGAGAACAGTGGAAGAGTTCCGAAGTATTTTTAAACGTCAGCGGAATGCCGAGAACAATGGAAGAGTTCCGAAGCATTTTTAACTTCAGCAGAATTCCGAGAACAATGGAAGAGTTCCGAAGCATTTTTAAACTTCAGCGGAATTCCGAGAAAAATGGAAGAGTTGCGAAGCATTTTTAACTTCAGCAGAATTCCGAGAACAATGGAAGAGTTCCGAAGCATTTTTAAACTTCAGCGGAATTCCGAGAACAGTGGAAGAGTTCCGAAGCATTTTTAAACATCAGCGGATTTCCGAGAACAAAGGAAGAGTTCCGAAGCATTTTTGATCTTCAGCGGAATTCCGAGAACAATGGAAGAGTTCCGAAGCATTTTTAAATGTCAGCGGAATGCCGAGAACAATGGAAGAGTTCCGAAGCATTTTTAAACTTCAGCGGAATTCCGAGAACAATGGAAGATTTCCGAAGCATTTTTAAATGTCAGCGGAATGCCGAGAACAATGGAAGAGTTCCGACGCATTTTTAAACGTCAACGGAATTCCGAGAACAATGGAAGAGTTCCGAAGCATTTTTAAACGTCAGCGGAATGCCGAGAAAAATGGAAGAGTTCCGAAGCATTTTTAAACTTCAGCGGAATTCCGAGAACAAAGGAAGAGTTCCGAAGCATTTTTGATCTTCAGCGGAATTCCAAGAACAATAGAAGAGTTCCGAAGCATTTTTAAACGTCAGCGGAATGCCGAGAAAAATGGAAGAGTTCCGAAGCATTTTTAAACTGCAGCGGAATTCCTAGAACAATGGAAGAGTTCCGAAGCATTTTTAAACTTCAGCGGAATTCCGAGAACAATGGAAGAGTTCCAAAGCATTTTTAAATGTCAGCAGAATGCCGAGAACAATGGAAGCGTTCCGAAGCATTTTTAAACTTCAGCGGAATTCCGAGAAAAATGGAAGAGTTCCGAAGCATTTTTAAACGTCAGCGGAATTCTCAGAACAATGGAAGTGTTCCGAAGCATTTTTAATCTTCAGCAGAATTCCGAGAACAATGGAAGAGTTCCGACGCATTTTTAAACGTCAGCGGAATTCCGAGAACAATGGAAGAGTTCCGAAGCATTTTTAAACTTCAGCGGAATTCCGAGAACAATGGAAGAGTTCCAAAGCATTTTTAAATGTCAGCAGAATGCCGAGAACAATGGAAGAGTTCCGAAGTATTTTTAAACATCAGCAGAATTCCGAGAACAATGGAAGAGTTCCGAAGCATTTTTAAACGTCAGCGGAATGCCGAGAACAATGGAAGAGTTCCGACGCATTTTTAAAGGTCAGCGGAATTCCGAGAACAATGTAAGAGATCTGAAGCATTTTTAAACTTCAGCGGAATTTCGAGAGCAATGGAAGAGTTCCGAAGCATTTTTAAACATCTGCGGAATTCTGAGAACAATGGAAGAGTTCCGAAGCATTTTTAACTTCAGCAGAATTCAGAGAACAGTGGAAGAGTTCCGAAGTATTTTTAAACGTCAGCGGAATGCCGAGAACAATGGAAGAGTTCCGAAGCATTTTTAAACGTCAGCGGAATTCTCAGAACAATGGAAGTGTTCCGAAGCATTTTTAATCTTCAGCAGAATTCCGAGAACAATGGAAGAGTTCCGACGCATTTTTAAACGTCAGCGGAATTCCGAGAACAATGGAAGAGTTCCGAAGCATTTTTAAACTTCAGCGGAATTCCGAGAAAAATGGAAGAGTTCCAAAGCATTTTTAAATGTCAGCAGAATGCCGAGAACAATGGAAGAGTTCTGAAGTATTTTTAAACGTCAGCGGAATGCCGAGAACAATGGAAGAGTTCCGAAGCATTTTTAAACATCAGCAGAATTCCGAGAACAATGGAAGAGTTCCGAAGCATTTTTAAACGTCAGCGGAATGCCGAGAACAATGGAAGAGTTCCGATGCATTTTTAAAGGTCAGCGGAATTCCGAGAACAATGTAAGAGATCTGAAGCATTTTTAAACTTCAGCGGAATTTCGAGAGCAATGGAAGAGTTCCGAAGCATTTTTAAACATCTGCGGAATTCTGAGAACAATGGAAGAGTTCCGAAGCATTTTTAACTTCAGCAGAATTCAGAGAACAGTGGAAGAGTTCCGAAGTATTTTTAAACGTCAGCGGAATGCCGAGAACAATGGAAGAGTTCCGAAGCATTTTTAACTTCAGCAGAATTCCGAGAACAATGGAAGAGTTCCGAAGCATTTTTAAACTTCAGCGGAATTCCGAGAAAAATGGAAGAGTTGCGAAGCATTTTTAACTTCAGCAGAATTCCGAGAACAATGGAAGAGTTCCGAAGCATTTTTAAACTTCAGCGGAATTCCGAGAAAAATGGAAGAGTTGCGAAGCATTTTTAACTTCAGCAGAATTCCGAGAACAGTGGAAGAGTTCCGAAGCATTTTTAAACTTTAGCAGAATTCCGAGAACAATGGAGGCGTTCCGAAGCATTTTTAAACGTCAGCGGAATTCTCAGAACAATGGAAGTGTTCCGAAGCATTTTTAAACTTCAGCAGAATTCCAAGAACAATGGAAGAGTTCCGAAGCATTTTTAAACTTCAGCGGAATTCCGAGAACAGTGGAAGAGTTCCGAAGCATTTTTAAACATCAGCGGATTTCCGAGAACAAAGGAAGAGTTCCGAAGCATTTTTGATCTTCAGCGGAATTCCGAGAACAATGGAAGAGTTCCGAAGCATTTTTAAATGTCAGCGGAATGCCGAGAACAATGGAAGAGTTCCGAAGCATTTTTAAACTTCAGCGGAATTCCGAGAACAATGGAAGATTTCCGAAGCATTTTTAAATGTCAGCGGAATGCCGAGAACAATGGAAGAGTTCCGACGCATTTTTAAACGTCAACGGAATTCCGAGAACAATGGAAGAGTTCCGAAGCATTTTTAAACGTCAGCGGAATGCCGAGAAAAATGGAAGAGTTCCGAAGCATTTTTAAACTTCAGCGGAATTCCGAGAACAAAGGAAGAGTTCCGAAGCATTTTTGATCTTCAGCGGAATTCCAAGAACAATAGAAGAGTTCCGAAGCATTTTTAAACGTCAGCGGAATGCCGAGAAAAATGGAAGAGTTCCGAAGCATTTTTAAACTGCAGCGGAATTCCTAGAACAATGGAAGAGTTCCGAAGCATTTTTAAACTTCAGCGGAATTCCGAGAACAATGGAAGAGTTCCAAAGCATTTTTAAATGTCAGCAGAATGCCGAGAACAATGGAAGCGTTCCGAAGCATTTTTAAACTTCAGCGGAATTCCGAGAAAAATGGAAGAGTTCCGAAGCATTTTTAAACGTCAGCGGAATTCTCAGAACAATGGAAGTGTTCCGAAGCATTTTTAATCTTCAGCAGAATTCCGAGAACAATGGAAGAGTTCCGACGCATTTTTAAACGTCAGCGGAATTCCGAGAACAATGGAAGAGTTCCGAAGCATTTTTAAACTTCAGCGGAATTCCGAGAACAATGGAAGAGTTCCAAAGCATTTTTAAATGTCAGCAGAATGCCGAGAACAATGGAAGAGTTCCGAAGTATTTTTAAACGTCAGCGGAATGCCGAGAACAATGGAAGAGTTCCGACGCATTTTTAAAGGTCAGCGGAATTCCGAGAACAATGTAAGAGATCTGAAGCATTTTTAAACTTCAGCGGAATTTCGAGAGCAATGGAAGAGTTCCGAAGCATTTTTAAACATCTGCGGAATTCTGAGAACAATGGAAGAGTTCCGAAGCATTTTTAACTTCAGCAGAATTCCGAGAACAATGGAAGAGTTCCGAAGCATTTTTAAACTTCAGCGGAATTCCGAGAAAAATGGAAGAGTTGCGAAGCATTTTTAACTTCAGCAGAATTCCGAGAAAAATGGAAGAGTTGCGAAGCATTTTTAACTTCAGCAGAATTCCGAGAACAATGGAAGAGTTCCGAAGCATTTTTAAACGTCAGCAGAATGCCGAGAACAATGGAAGAGTTACGACGCATTTTTAAAGGTCAGCGGAATTCCGAGAACAATGTAAGAGATCTGAAGCATTTTTAAACTTCAGCAGAATTTCGAGAGCAATGGAAGAGTTCCGAAGCATTTTTAAACATCTGCGGAATTCTGAGAACAATGGAAGAGTTCTGATGCATTTTTAAACTTCAGCGGAATTTCTAAAACAATGCAAGAGTTCCGAAGCATTTTAAAATTTCAGCAGAATTCCGAGAACAGTGGAAGAGTTCCGAAGCATTTTTAAACTTTAGCAGAATTCCGAGAACAATGGAGGCGTTCCGAAGCATTTTTAAACGTCAGCGGAATTCTCAGAACAATGGAAGTGTTCCGAAGTATTTTTAAACTTCAGCAGAATTCCAAGAACAATGGAAGAGTTCCGAAGCATTTTTAAACATCAGCGGAATTCCGAGAACAAAGGAAGAGTTCCGAAGCATTTTTGATCTTCAGCGGAATTCCGAGAACAATGGAAGAGTTCCGAAGCATTTTTAAATGTCAGCGGAATGCCGAGAACAATGGAAGAGTTCCGACGCATTTTTAAACGTCAGCGGAATTCCGAGAACAATGGAAGAGTTCCGAAGCATTTTTAAACTTCAGCGGAATTCCGAGAACAATGGAAGATTTCCGAAGCATTTTTAAATGTCAGCGGAATGCCGAGAACAATGGAAGAGTTCCGACGCATTTTTAAACGTCAACGGAATTCCGAGAACAATGGAAGAGTTCCGAAGCATTTTTAAACGTCAGCGGAATGCCGAGAAAAATGGAAGAGTTCCGAAGCATTTTTAAACTTCAGCGGAATTCCGAGAACAAAGGAAGAGTTCCGAAGCATTTTTGATCTTCAGCGGAATTCCAAGAACAATGGAAGAGTTCCGAAGCATTTTTAAACGTCAGCGGAATGCCGAGAACAATGGAAGAGTTCCGAAGCATTTTTAACTTCAGCAGAATTCCGAGAACAATGGAAGAGTTCCGAAGTATTTTTAAACGTCAGCGGAATGCCGAGAACAATGGAAGAGTTCCGAAGCATTTTTAAACATCAGCAGAATTCCGAGAACAATGGAAGAGTTCCGAAGCATTTTTAAACGTCAGCGGAATGCCGAGAAAAATGGAAGAGTTCCGAAGCATTTTTAAACTTCAGCGGAATTCCGAGAACAGTGGAAGAGTTCCGAAGCATTTTTAAACATCAGCGGAATTCCGAGAACAAAGGAAGAGTTCCGAAGCATTTTTGATCTTCAGCGGAATTCCGAGAACAATGGAAGAGTTCCGAAGCATTTTTAAACGTCAGCGGAATGCCGAGAACAATGGAAGAGTTCCGACGCATTTTTAAACGTCAGCGGAATTCCAAGAACAATGGAAGAGTTCCGAAGCATTTTTAACTTCAGCAGAATTCCGAGAACAATGGAAGAGTTCCGAAGCATTTTTAAACTTCAGCGGAATTCCGAGAAAAATGGAAGAGTTGCGAAGCATTTTTAACTTCAGCAGAATTCCGAGAACAATGGAAGAGTTCCGAAGCATTTTTAAACTTCAGCGGAATTCCGAGAAAAATGGAAGAGTTGCGAAGCATTTTTAACTTCAGCAGAATTCCGAGAACAGTGGAAGAGTTCCGAAGCATTTTTAAACTTTAGCAGAATTCCGAGAACAATGGAGGCGTTCCGAAGCATTTTTAAACGTCAGCGGAATTCTCAGAACAATGGAAGTGTTCCGAAGCATTTTTAAACTTCAGCAGAATTCCAAGAACAATGGAAGAGTTCCGAAGCATTTTTAAACTTCAGCGGAATTCCGAGAACAGTGGAAGAGTTCCGAAGCATTTTTAAACATCAGCGGATTTCCGAGAACAAAGGAAGAGTTCCGAAGCATTTTTGATCTTCAGCGGAATTCCGAGAACAATGGAAGAGTTCCGAAGCATTTTTAAATGTCAGCGGAATGCCGAGAACAATGGAAGAGTTCCGAAGCATTTTTAAACTTCAGCGGAATTCCGAGAACAATGGAAGATTTCCGAAGCATTTTTAAATGTCAGCGGAATGCCGAGAACAATGGAAGAGTTCCGACGCATTTTTAAACGTCAACGGAATTCCGAGAACAATGGAAGAGTTCCGAAGCATTTTTAAACGTCAGCGGAATGCCGAGAAAAATGGAAGAGTTCCGAAGCATTTTTAAACTTCAGCGGAATTCCGAGAACAAAGGAAGAGTTCCGAAGCATTTTTGATCTTCAGCGGAATTCCAAGAACAATAGAAGAGTTCCGAAGCATTTTTAAACGTCAGCGGAATGCCGAGAAAAATGGAAGAGTTCCGAAGCATTTTTAAACTGCAGCGGAATTCCTAGAACAATGGAAGAGTTCCGAAGCATTTTTAAACTTCAGCGGAATTCCGAGAACAATGGAAGAGTTCCAAAGCATTTTTAAATGTCAGCAGAATGCCGAGAACAATGGAAGCGTTCCGAAGCATTTTTAAACTTCAGCGGAATTCCGAGAAAAATGGAAGAGTTCCGAAGCATTTTTAAACGTCAGCGGAATTCTCAGAACAATGGAAGTGTTCCGAAGCATTTTTAATCTTCAGCAGAATTCCGAGAACAATGGAAGAGTTCCGACGCATTTTTAAACGTCAGCGGAATTCCGAGAACAATGGAAGAGTTCCGAAGCATTTTTAAACTTCAGCGGAATTCCGAGAACAATGGAAGAGTTCCAAAGCATTTTTAAATGTCAGCAGAATGCCGAGAACAATGGAAGAGTTCCGAAGTATTTTTAAACGTCAGCGGAATGCCGAGAACAATGGAAGAGTTCCGACGCATTTTTAAAGGTCAGCGGAATTCCGAGAACAATGTAAGAGATCTGAAGCATTTTTAAACTTCAGCGGAATTTCGAGAGCAATGGAAGAGTTCCGAAGCATTTTTAAACATCTGCGGAATTCTGAGAACAATGGAAGAGTTCCGAAGCATTTTTAACTTCAGCAGAATTCCGAGAACAATGGAAGAGTTCCGAAGCATTTTTAAACTTCAGCGGAATTCCGAGAAAAATGGAAGAGTTGCGAAGCATTTTTAACTTCAGCAGAATTCCGAGAAAAATGGAAGAGTTGCGAAGCATTTTTAACTTCAGCAGAATTCCGAGAACAATGGAAGAGTTCCGAAGCATTTTTAAACGTCAGCAGAATGCCGAGAACAATGGAAGAGTTACGACGCATTTTTAAAGGTCAGCGGAATTCCGAGAACAATGTAAGAGATCTGAAGCATTTTTAAACTTCAGCAGAATTTCGAGAGCAATGGAAGAGTTCCGAAGCATTTTTAAACATCTGCGGAATTCTGAGAACAATGGAAGAGTTCTGATGCATTTTTAAACTTCAGCGGAATTTCTAAAACAATGCAAGAGTTCCGAAGCATTTTAAAATTTCAGCAGAATTCCGAGAACAGTGGAAGAGTTCCGAAGCATTTTTAAACTTTAGCAGAATTCCGAGAACAATGGAGGCGTTCCGAAGCATTTTTAAACGTCAGCGGAATTCTCAGAACAATGGAAGTGTTCCGAAGTATTTTTAAACTTCAGCAGAATTCCAAGAACAATGGAAGAGTTCCGAAGCATTTTTAAACATCAGCGGAATTCCGAGAACAAAGGAAGAGTTCCGAAGCATTTTTGATCTTCAGCGGAATTCCGAGAACAATGGAAGAGTTCCGAAGCATTTTTAAATGTCAGCGGAATGCCGAGAACAATGGAAGAGTTCCGACGCATTTTTAAACGTCAGCGGAATTCCGAGAACAATGGAAGAGTTCCGAAGCATTTTTAAACTTCAGCGGAATTCCGAGAACAATGGAAGATTTCCGAAGCATTTTTAAATGTCAGCGGAATGCCGAGAACAATGGAAGAGTTCCGACGCATTTTTAAACGTCAACGGAATTCCGAGAACAATGGAAGAGTTCCGAAGCATTTTTAAACGTCAGCGGAATGCCGAGAAAAATGGAAGAGTTCCGAAGCATTTTTAAACTTCAGCGGAATTCCGAGAACAAAGGAAGAGTTCCGAAGCATTTTTGATCTTCAGCGGAATTCCAAGAACAATGGAAGAGTTCCGAAGCATTTTTAAACGTCAGCGGAATGCCGAGAACAATGGAAGAGTTCCGAAGCATTTTTAACTTCAGCAGAATTCCGAGAACAATGGAAGAGTTCCGAAGTATTTTTAAACGTCAGCGGAATGCCGAGAACAATGGAAGAGTTCCGAAGCATTTTTAAACATCAGCAGAATTCCGAGAACAATGGAAGAGTTCCGAAGCATTTTTAAACGTCAGCGGAATGCCGAGAAAAATGGAAGAGTTCCGAAGCATTTTTAAACTTCAGCGGAATTCCGAGAACAGTGGAAGAGTTCCGAAGCATTTTTAAACATCAGCGGAATTCCGAGAACAAAGGAAGAGTTCCGAAGCATTTTTGATCTTCAGCGGAATTCCGAGAACAATGGAAGAGTTCCGAAGCATTTTTAAACGTCAGCGGAATGCCGAGAACAATGGAAGAGTTCCGACGCATTTTTAAACGTCAGCGGAATTCCAAGAACAATGGAAGAGTTCCGAAGCATTTTTAAACTTCAGCGGAATTCCGAGAACAATGGAAGAGTTCCGAAGCATTTTTGATCTTCAGCGGAATTCCGAGAACAATGGAAGAGTTCCGAAGCATTTTTAAACATCAGCGGAATTCCGAGAACAAAGGAAGAGTTCCGAAGCATTTTTGATCTTTAGCGGAATTCCGAGAACAATGGAAGAGTTCCGAAGCATTTTTAAACGTCAGCGGAATGCCGAGAACAATGGAAGAGTTCTGACGCATTTTTAAACGTCAGCGGAATTCCGAGAACAATGGAAGAGTTCCAAAGCATTTTTAAATGTCAGCAGAATGCCGAGAACAATGGAAGAGTTCCGAAGTATTTTTAAACATCAGCAGAATTCCGAGAACAATGGAAGAGTTCCGAAGCATTTTTAAACGTCAGCGGAATGCCGAGAACAATGGAAGAGTTCCGACGCATTTTTAAAGGTCAGCGGAATTCCGAGAACAATGTAAGAGATCTGAAGCATTTTTAAACTTCAGCGGAATTTCGAGAGCAATGGAAGAGTTCCGAAGCATTTTTAAACATCTGCGGAATTCTGAGAACAATGGAAGAGTTCCGAAGCATTTTTAACTTCAGCAGAATTCAGAGAACAGTGGAAGAGTTCCGAAGTATTTTTAAACGTCAGCGGAATGCCGAGAACAATGGAAGAGTTCCGAAGCATTTTTAACTTCAGCAGAATTCAGAGAACAATGGAAGAGTTCCAAAGCCTTTTTAAACTTCAGCGGAATTCCGAGAAAAATGGAAGAGTTGCGAAGCATTTTTAACTTCAGCAGAATTCCGAGAACAGTGGAAGAGTTCCGAAGTATTTTTAAACGTCAGCGGAATGCCAAGAACAATGGAAGAGTTCCGAAGCATTTTTAACTTCAGCAGAATTCCGAGAACAATGGAAGAGTTCCGAAGCGTTTTTAATTGTCAGCGGAATGCCGAGAACAATGGAAGAGTTCCGACGCATTTTTAAACGTCAGCAGAATTCCGAGAACAATGGAAGAGTTCCGAAGCATTTTTAAACGTCAGCGGAATGCCGAGAAAAATGGAAGAGTTCCGAAGCATTTTTAAACTGCAGCGGAATTCCTAGAACAATGGAAGAGTTCTGATGCATTTTTAAACTGCAGCGGAATTCCTAGAACAATGGTAGAGTTCCGAAGCATTTTTAAACTTCAGCGGAATTCCGAGAAAAATGGAAGAGTTCCGAAGCATTTTTAAACGTCAGCGGAATGCCGAGAACAATGGAAGAGTTCCGACGCATTTTTAAAGGTCAGCGGAATTCCGAGAACAATGTAAGAGATCTGAAGCATTTTTAAACTTCAGCGGAATTTCGAGAGCAATGGAAGAGTTCCGAAGCATTTTTAAACATCTGCGGAATTCTGAGAACAATGGAAGAGTTCCGAAGCATTTTTAACTTCAGCAGAATTCCGAGAACAATGGAAGAGTTCCGAAGTATTTTTAAACGTCAGCGGAATGTCGAGAACAATGGAAGAGTTCCGAAGCATTTTTAAACATCAGCAGAATTCCGAGAACAATGGAAGAGTTCCGAAGCATTTTTAAACTTCAGCGGAATTCCGAGAAAAATGGAAGAGTTCCGAAGCATTTTTAAACGTCAGAGGAATTCTCAGAACAATGGAAGTGTTCCGAAGCATTTTTAATCTTCAGCAGAATTCCGAGAACAATGGAAGAGTTCCGACGCATTTTTAAACGTCAGCGGAATTCCGAGAACAATGGAAGAGTTCCGAAGCATTTTTAAACTTCAGCGGAATTCCGAGAAAAATGGAAGAGTTCCAAAGCATTTTTAAATGTCAGCAGAATGCCGAGAACAATGGAAGAGTTCTGAAGTATTTTTAAACGTCAGCGGAATGCCGAGAACAATGGAAGAGTTCCGAAGCATTTTTAAACATCAGCAGAATTCCGAGAACAATGGAAGAGTTCCGAAGCATTTTTAAACGTCAGCGGAATGCCGAGAACAATGGAAGAGTTCCGATGCATTTTTAAAGGTCAGCGGAATTCCGAGAACAATGTAAGAGATCTGAAGCATTTTTAAACTTCAGCGGAATTTCGAGAGCAATGGAAGAGTTCCGAAGCATTTTTAAACATCTGCGGAATTCTGAGAACAATGGAAGAGTTCCGAAGCATTTTTAACTTCAGCAGAATTCAGAGAACAGTGGAAGAGTTCCGAAGTATTTTTAAACGTCAGCGGAATGCCGAGAACAATGGAAGAGTTCCGAAGCATTTTTAACTTCAGCAGAATTCCGAGAACAATGGAAGAGTTCCGAAGCATTTTTAAACTTCAGCGGAATTCCGAGAAAAATGGAAGAGTTGCGAAGCATTTTTAACTTCAGCAGAATTCCGAGAACAATGGAAGAGTTCCGAAGCATTTTTAAACTTCAGCGGAATTCCGAGAAAAATGGAAGAGTTGCGAAGCATTTTTAACTTCAGCAGAATTCCGAGAACAGTGGAAGAGTTCCGAAGCATTTTTAAACTTTAGCAGAATTCCGAGAACAATGGAGGCGTTCCGAAGCATTTTTAAACGTCAGCGGAATTCTCAGAACAATGGAAGTGTTCCGAAGCATTTTTAAACTTCAGCAGAATTCCAAGAACAATGGAAGAGTTCCGAAGCATTTTTAAACTTCAGCGGAATTCCGAGAACAGTGGAAGAGTTCCGAAGCATTTTTAAACATCAGCGGATTTCCGAGAACAAAGGAAGAGTTCCGAAGCATTTTTGATCTTCAGCGGAATTCCGAGAACAATGGAAGAGTTCCGAAGCATTTTTAAATGTCAGCGGAATGCCGAGAACAATGGAAGAGTTCCGAAGCATTTTTAAACTTCAGCGGAATTCCGAGAACAATGGAAGATTTCCGAAGCATTTTTAAATGTCAGCGGAATGCCGAGAACAATGGAAGAGTTCCGACGCATTTTTAAACGTCAACGGAATTCCGAGAACAATGGAAGAGTTCCGAAGCATTTTTAAACGTCAGCGGAATGCCGAGAAAAATGGAAGAGTTCCGAAGCATTTTTAAACTTCAGCGGAATTCCGAGAACAAAGGAAGAGTTCCGAAGCATTTTTGATCTTCAGCGGAATTCCAAGAACAATAGAAGAGTTCCGAAGCATTTTTAAACGTCAGCGGAATGCCGAGAACAATGGAAGAGTTCCAAAGCATTTTTAACTTCAGCAGAATTCCGAGAACAATGGAAGAGTTCCGAAGTATTTTTAAACGTCAGCGGAATGCCGAGAACAATGGAAGAGTTCCGAAGCATTTTTAAACATCAGCAGAATTCCGAGAACAATGGAAGAGTTCCGAAGCATTTTTAAACTTCAGCGGAATTCCGAGAAAAATGGAAGAGTTCCGAAGCATTTTTAAACGTCAGCGGAATTCTCAGAACAATGGAAGTGTTCCGAAGCATTTTTAATCTTCAGCAGAATTCCGAGAACAATGGAAGATTTCCGACGCATTTTTAAACGTCAGCGGAATTCCGAGAACAATGGAAGAGTTCCGAAGCATTTTTAAACTTCAGCGGAATTCCGAGAAAAATGGAAGAGTTGCGAAGCATTTTTAACTTCAGCAGAATTCCGAGAACAATGGAAGAGTTCCGAAGCATTTTTAAACGTCAGCAGAATGCCGAGAACAATGGAAGAGTTACGACGCATTTTTAAAGGTCAGCGGAATTCCGAGAACAATGTAAGAGATCTGAAGCATTTTTAAACTTCAGCAGAATTTCGAGAGCAATGGAAGAGTTCCGAAGCATTTTTAAACATCTGCGGAATTCTGAGAACAATGGAAGAGTTCTGATGCATTTTTAAACTTCAGCGGAATTTCTAAAACAATGCAAGAGTTCCGAAGCATTTTAAAATTTCAGCAGAATTCCGAGAACAGTGGAAGAGTTCCGAAGCATTTTTAAACTGCAGCGGAATTCCTAGAACAATGGAAGAGTTCTGATGCATTTTTAAACTGCAGCGGAATTCCTAGAACAAGGGAAGGGTTCCGAAGCATTTTTAAACTTCAACGGAATTCCGAGAAAAATGGAAGAGTTCCGAAGCATTTTTAAACTGCAGCGGAATTCCTAGAACAATGGAAGAGTTCTGATGCATTTTTAAACTGCAGCGGAATTCCTAGAACAAGGGAAGGGTTCCGAAGCATTTTTAAACTTCAACGGAATTCCGAGAAAAATGGAAGAGTTCCGAAGCATTTTTAAACTGCAGCGGAATTCCTAGAACAATGGAAGAGTTCTGATGCATTTTTAAACTGCAGCGGAATTCCTAGAACAAGGGAAGGGTTCCGAAGCATTTTTAAACTTCAACGGAATTCCGAGAAAAATGGAAGAGTTCCGAAGCATTTTTAAACGTCAGCGGAATTCTCAGAACAATGGAAGTGTTCCGAAGCATTTTTAAACTTCAGCAGAATTCCGAGAACAATGGAAGAGTTCCGACGCATTTTTAAAGGTCAGCGGAATTCCGAGAACAATGGAAGAGTTCCGAAGCATTTTTAAACTTCAGCGGAATTCCGAGAACAATGGAAGAGTTCCAAAGCATTTTTAAACTTCAGCGGAATTCCGAGAACAGTGGAAGAGTTCCGAAGCATTTTTAAACATCAGCGGAATTCCGAGAACAAAGGAAGAGTTCCGAAGCATTTTTGATCTTCAGCGGAATTCCGAGAACAATGGAAGAGTTCCGAAGCATTTTTAAATGTCAGCGGAATGCCGAGAACAATGGAAGAGTTCCGACGCATTTTTAAACGTCAGCGGAATTCCGAGAACAATGGAAGAGTTCCGAAGCATTTTTAAACGTCAGCGGAATGCCGAGAAAAATGGAAGAGTTCCGAAGCATTTTTAAACTTCAGCGGAATTCCGAGAACAAAGGAAGAGTTCCATAGCATTTTTGATCTTCAGCGGAATTCCGAGAACAATGGAAGAGTTCCGAAGCATTTTTAAACGTCAGCGGAATTCCGAGAACAATGGAAGAGTTCCGAAGCATTTTTAAACTTCAGCGGAATTCCGAGAACAATGGAAGAGTTCCGAAGCATTTTTGATCTTCAGCGGAATTCCGAGAACAATGGAAGAGTTCCGAAGCATTTTTAAACATCAGCGGAATTCCGAGAACAAAGGAAGAGTTCCGAAGCATTTTTGATCTTTAGCGGAATTCCGAGAACAATGGAAGAGTTCCGAAGCATTTTTAAACGTCAGCGGAATGCCGAGAACAATGGAAGAGTTCTGACGCATTTTTAAACGTCAGCGGAATTCCGAGAACAATGGAAGAGTTCCAAAGCATTTTTAAATGTCAGCAGAATGCCGAGAACAATGGAAGTGTTCCGAAGTATTTTTAAACATCAGCAGAATTCCGAGAACAATGGAAGAGTTCCGAAGCATTTTTAAACGTCAGCGGAATGCCGAGAACAATGGAAGAGTTCCGACGCATTTTTAAAGGTCAGCGGAATTCCGAGAACAATGTAAGAGATCTGAAGCATTTTTAAACTTCAGCGGAATTTCGAGAGCAATGGAAGAGTTCCGAAGCATTTTTAAACATCTGCGGAATTCTGAGAACAATGGAAGAGTTCCGAAGCATTTTTAACTTCAGCAGAATTCAGAGAACAGTGGAAGAGTTCCGAAGTATTTTTAAACGTCAGCGGAATGCCGAGAACAATGGAAGAGTTCCGAAGCATTTTTAACTTCAGCAGAATTCCGAGAACAATGGAAGAGTTCCGAAGCATTTTTAAACTTCAGCGGAATTCCGAGAAAAATGGAAGAGTTGCGAAGCATTTTTAACTTCAGCAGAATTCCGAGAACAGTGGAAGAGTTCCGAAGTATTTTTAAACGTCAGCGGAATGCCAAGAACAATGGAAGAGTTCCGAAGCATTTTTAACTTCAGCAGAATTCCGAGAACAATGGAAGAGTTCCGAAGCGTTTTTAAATGTCAGCGGAATGCCGAGAACAATGGAAGAGTTCCGACGCATTTTTAAACGTCAGCAGAATTCCGAGAACAATGGAAGAGTTCCGAAGCATTTTTAAACGTCAGCGGAATGCCGAGAAAAATGGAAGAGTTCCGAAGCATTTTTAAACTGCAGCGGAATTCCTAGAACAATGGAAGAGTTCCGAAGCATTTTTAAACTTCAGCGGAATTCCGAGAACAATGGAAGAGTTCCAAAGCATTTTTAAATGTCAGCAGAATGCCGAGAACAATGGAAGCGTTCCGAAGCATTTTTAAACTTCAGCGGAATTCCGAGAAAAATGGAAGAGTTCCGAAGCATTTTTAAACGTCAGCGGAATTCTCAGAACAATGGAAGTGTTCCGAAGCATTTTTAATCTTCAGCAGAATTCCGAGAACAATGGAAGAGTTCCGACGCATTTTTAAACGTCAGCGGAATTCCGAGAACAATGGAAGAGTTCCGAAGCATTTTTACACTTCAGCGGAATTCCGAGAACAATGGAAGAGTTCCAAAGCATTTTTAAATGTCAGCAGAATGCCGAGAACAATGGAAGAGTTCCGAAGTATTTTTAAACGTCAGCGGAATGCCGAGAACAATGGAAGAGTTCCGACGCATTTTTAAAGGTCAGCGGAATTCCGAGAACAATGTAAGAGATCTGAAGCATTTTTAAACTTCAGCGGAATTTCGAGAGCAATGGAAGAGTTCCGAAGCATTTTTAAACATCTGCGGAATTCTGAGAACAATGGAAGAGTTCCGAAGCATTTTTAACTTCAGCAGAATTCCGAGAACAATGGAAGAGTTCCGAAGCATTTTTAAACTTCAGCGGAATTCCGAGAAAAATGGAAGAGTTGCGAAGCATTTTTAACTTCAGCAGAATTCCGAGAAAAATGGAAGAGTTGCGAAGCATTTTTAACTTCAGCAGAATTCCGAGAACAATGGAAGAGTTCCGAAGCATTTTTAAACGTCAGCAGAATGCCGAGAACAATGGAAGAGTTACGACGCATTTTTAAAGGTCAGCGGAATTCCGAGAACAATGTAAGAGATCTGAAGCATTTTTAAACTTCAGCAGAATTTCGAGAGCAATGGAAGAGTTCCGAAGCATTTTTAAACATCTGCGGAATTCTGAGAACAATGGAAGAGTTCTGATGCATTTTTAAACTTCAGCGGAATTTCTAAAACAATGCAAGAGTTCCGAAGCATTTTAAAATTTCAGCAGAATTCCGAGAACAGTGGAAGAGTTCCGAAGCATTTTTAAACTTTAGCAGAATTCCGAGAACAATGGAGGCGTTCCGAAGCATTTTTAAACGTCAGCGGAATTCTCAGAACAATGGAAGTGTTCCGAAGTATTTTTAAACTTCAGCAGAATTCCAAGAACAATGGAAGAGTTCCGAAGCATTTTTAAACATCAGCGGAATTCCGAGAACAAAGGAAGAGTTCCGAAGCATTTTTGATCTTCAGCGGAATTCCGAGAACAATGGAAGAGTTCCGAAGCATTTTTAAATGTCAGCGGAATGCCGAGAACAATGGAAGAGTTCCGACGCATTTTTAAACGTCAGCGGAATTCCGAGAACAATGGAAGAGTTCCGAAGCATTTTTAAACTTCAGCGGAATTCCGAGAACAATGGAAGATTTCCGAAGCATTTTTAAATGTCAGCGGAATGCCGAGAACAATGGAAGAGTTCCGACGCATTTTTAAACGTCAGCTGAATTCCGAGAACAATGGAAGAGTTCCGAAGCATTTTTAAACTTCAGCGGAATTCCGAGAACAATGGAAGAGTTCCGAAGCATTTTTAAACGTCAGCGGAATGCCGAGAAAAATGGAAGAGTTCCGAAGCATTTTTAAACTTCAGCGGAATTCCGAGAACAAAGGAAGAGTTCCGAAGCATTTTTGATCTTCAGCGGAATTCCAAGAACAATGGAAGAGTTCCGAAGCATTTTTAAACGTCAGCGGAATGCCGAGAACAATGGAAGAGTTCCGAAGCATTTTTAACTTCAGCAGAATTCCGAGAACAATGGAAGAGTTCCGAAGTATTTTTAAACGTCAGCGGAATGCCGAGAACAATGGAAGAGTTCCGAAGCATTTTTAAACATCAGCAGAATTCCGAGAACAATGGAAGAGTTCCGAAGCATTTTTAAACGTCAGCGGAATGCCGAGAAAAATGGAAGAGTTCCGAAGCATTTTTAAACTTCAGCGGAATTCCGAGAACAGTGGAAGAGTTCCGAAGCATTTTTAAACATCAGCGGAATTCCGAGAACAAAGGAAGAGTTCCGAAGCATTTTTGATCTTCAGTGGAATTCCGAGAACAATGGAAGAGTTCCGAAGCATTTTTAAACGTCAGCGGAATGCCGAGAACAATGGAAGAGTTCCGACGCATTTTTAAACGTCAGCGGAATTCCGAGAACAATGGAAGAGTTCCGAAGCATTTTTAAACTTCAGCGGAATTCCGAGAACAATGGAAGAGTTCCGAAGCATTTTTGATCTTCAGCGGAATTCCGAGAACAATGGAAGAGTTCCGAAGCATTTTTAAACATCAGCGGAATTCCGAGAACAAAGGAAGAGTTCCGAAGCATTTTTGATCTTTAGCGGAATTCCGAGAACAATGGAAGAGTTCCGAAGCATTTTTAAACGTCAGCGGAATGCCGAGAACAATGGAAGAGTTCTGACGCATTTTTAAACGTCAGCGGAATTCCGAGAACAATGGAAGAGTTCCAAAGCATTTTTAAATGTCAGCAGAATGCCGAGAACAATGGAAGAGTTCCGAAGTATTTTTAAACATCAGCAGAATTCCGAGAACAATGGAAGAGTTCCGAAGCATTTTTAAACGTCAGCGGAATGCCGAGAACAATGGAAGAGTTCCGACGCATTTTTAAAGGTCAGCGGAATTCCGAGAACAATGTAAGAGATCTGAAGCATTTTTAAACTTCAGCGGAATTTCGAGAGCAATGGAAGAGTTCCGAAGCATTTTTAAACATCTGCGGAATTCTGAGAACAATGGAAGAGTTCCGAAGCATTTTTAACTTCAGCAGAATTCAGAGAACAGTGGAAGAGTTCCGAAGTATTTTTAAACGTCAGCGGAATGCCGAGAACAATGGAAGAGTTCCGAAGCATTTTTAACTTCAGCAGAATTCCGAGAACAATGGAAGAGTTCCGAAGCCTTTTTAAACTTCAGCGGAATTCCGAGAAAAATGGAAGAGTTGCGAAGCATTTTTAACTTCAGCAGAATTCCGAGAACAGTGGAAGAGTTCCGAAGTATTTTTAAACGTCAGCGGAATGCCAAGAACAATGGAAGAGTTCCGAAGCATTTTTAACTTCAGCAGAATTCCGAGAACAATGGAAGAGTTCCGAAGCGTTTTTAAATGTCAGCGGAATGCCGAGAACAATGGAAGAGTTCCGACGCATTTTTAAACGTCAGCAGAATTCCGAGAACAATGGAAGAGTTCCGAAGCATTTTTAAACGTCAGCGGAATGCCGAGAAAAATGGAAGAGTTCCGAAGCATTTTTAAACTGCAGCGGAATTCCTAGAACAATGGAAGAGTTCTGATGCATTTTTAAACTGCAGCGGAATTCCTAGAACAATGGTAGAGTTCCGAAGCATTTTTAAATGTCAGCAGAATGCCGAGAACAATGGAAGCGTTCCGAAGCATTTTTAAACTTCAGCGGAATTCCGAGAAAAATGGAAGAGTTCCGAAGCATTTTTAAACGTCAGCGGAATTCTCAGAACAATGGAAGTGTTCCGAAGCATTTTTAATCTTCAGCAGAATTCCGAGAACAATGGAAGAGTTCCGACGCATTTTTAAACGTCAGCGGAATTCCGAGAACAATGGAAGAGTTCCGAAGCATTTTTACACTTCAGCGGAATTCCGAGAACAATGGAAGAGTTCCAAAGCATTTTTAAATGTCAGCAGAATGCCGAGAACAATGGAAGAGTTCCGAAGTATTTTTAAACGTCAGCGGAATGCCGAGAACAATGGAAGAGTTCCGACGCATTTTTAAAGGTCAGCGGAATTCCGAGAACAATGTAAGAGATCTGAAGCATTTTTAAACTTCAGCGGAATTTCGAGAGCAATGGAAGAGTTCCGAAGCATTTTTAAACATCTGCGGAATTCTGAGAACAATGGAAGAGTTCCGAAGCATTTTTAACTTCAGCAGAATTCCGAGAACAATGGAAGAGTTCCGAAGCATTTTTAAACTTCAGCGGAATTCCGAGAAAAATGGAAGAGTTGCGAAGCATTTTTAACTTCAGCAGAATTCCGAGAAAAATGGAAGAGTTGCGAAGCATTTTTAACTTCAGCAGAATTCCGAGAACAATGGAAGAGTTCCGAAGCATTTTTAAACGTCAGCAGAATGCCGAGAACAATGGAAGAGTTACGACGCATTTTTAAAGGTCAGAGGAATTCCGAGAACAATGTAAGAGATCTGAAGCATTTTTAAACTTCAGCAGAATTTCGAGAGCAATGGAAGAGTTCCGAAGCATTTTTAAACATCTGCGGAATTCTGAGAACAATGGAAGAGTTCTGATGCATTTTTAAACTTCAGCGGAATTTCTAAAACAATGCAAGAGTTCCGAAGCATTTTAAAATTTCAGCAGAATTCCGAGAACAGTGGAAGAGTTCCGAAGCATTTTTAAACTTTAGCAGAATTCCGAGAACAATGGAGGCGTTCCGAAGCATTTTTAAACGTCAGCGGAATTCTCAGAACAATGGAAGTGTTCCGAAGTATTTTTAAACTTCAGCAGAATTCCAAGAACAATGGAAGAGTTCCGAAGCATTTTTAAACATCAGCGGAATTCCGAGAACAAAGGAAGAGTTCCGAAGCATTTTTGATCTTCAGCGGAATTCCGAGAACAATGGAAGAGTTCCGAAGCATTTTTAAATGTCAGCGGAATGCCGAGAACAATGGAAGAGTTCCGACGCATTTTTAAACGTCAGCGGAATTCCGAGAACAATGGAAGAGTTCCGAAGCATTTTTAAACTTCAGCGGAATTCCGAGAACAATGGAAGATTTCCGAAGCATTTTTAAATGTCAGCGGAATGCCGAGAACAATGGAAGAGTTCCGACGCATTTTTAAACGTCAGCTGAATTCCGAGAACAATGGAAGAGTTCCGAAGCATTTTTAAACTTCAGCGGAATTCCGAGAACAATGGAAGAGTTCCGAAGCATTTTTAAACGTCAGCGGAATGCCGAGAAAAATGGAAGAGTTCCGAAGCATTTTTAAACTTCAGCGGAATTCCGAGAACAAAGGAAGAGTTCCGAAGCATTTTTGATCTTCAGCGGAATTCCAAGAACAATGGAAGAGTTCCGAAGCATTTTTAAACGTCAGCGGAATGCCGAGAACAATGGAAGAGTTCCGAAGCATTTTTAACTTCAGCAGAATTCCGAGAACAATGGAAGAGTTCCGAAGTATTTTTAAACGTCAGCGGAATGCCGAGAACAATGGAAGAGTTCCGAAGCATTTTTAAACATCAGCAGAATTCCGAGAACAATGGAAGAGTTCCGAAGCATTTTTAAACGTCAGCGGAATGCCGAGAAAAATGGAAGAGTTCCGAAGCATTTTTAAACTTCAGCGGAATTCCGAGAACAGTGGAAGAGTTCCGAAGCATTTTTAAACATCAGCGGAATTCCGAGAACAAAGGAAGAGTTCCGAAGCATTTTTGATCTTCAGTGGAATTCCGAGAACAATGGAAGAGTTCCGAAGCATTTTTAAACGTCAGCGGAATGCCGAGAACAATGGAAGAGTTCCGACGCATTTTTAAACGTCAGCGGAATTCCGAGAACAATGGAAGAGTTCCGAAGCATTTTTAAACTTCAGCGGAATTCCGAGAACAATGGAAGAGTTCCGAAGCATTTTTGATCTTCAGCGGAATTCCGAGAACAATGGAAGAGTTCCGAAGCATTTTTAAACATCAGCGGAATTCCGAGAACAAAGGAAGAGTTCCGAAGCATTTTTGATCTTTAGCGGAATTCCGAGAACAATGGAAGAGTTCCGAAGCATTTTTAAACGTCAGCGGAATGCCGAGAACAATGGAAGAGTTCTGACGCATTTTTAAACGTCAGCGGAATTCCGAGAACAATGGAAGAGTTCCAAAGCATTTTTAAATGTCAGCAGAATGCCGAGAACAATGGAAGAGTTCCGAAGTATTTTTAAACATCAGCAGAATTCCGAGAACAATGGAAGAGTTCCGAAGCATTTTTAAACGTCAGCGGAATGCCGAGAACAATGGAAGAGTTCCGACGCATTTTTAAAGGTCAGCGGAATTCCGAGAACAATGTAAGAGATCTGAAGCATTTTTAAACTTCAGCGGAATTTCGAGAGCAATGGAAGAGTTCCGAAGCATTTTTAAACATCTGCGGAATTCTGAGAACAATGGAAGAGTTCCGAAGCATTTTTAACTTCAGCAGAATTCAGAGAACAGTGGAAGAGTTCCGAAGTATTTTTAAACGTCAGCGGAATGCCGAGAACAATGGAAGAGTTCCGAAGCATTTTTAACTTCAGCAGAATTCCGAGAACAATGGAAGAGTTCCGAAGCCTTTTTAAACTTCAGCGGAATTCCGAGAAAAATGGAAGAGTTGCGAAGCATTTTTAACTTCAGCAGAATTCCGAGAACAGTGGAAGAGTTCCGAAGTATTTTTAAACGTCAGCGGAATGCCAAGAACAATGGAAGAGTTCCGAAGCATTTTTAACTTCAGCAGAATTCCGAGAACAATGGAAGAGTTCCGAAGCGTTTTTAAATGTCAGCGGAATGCCGAGAACAATGGAAGAGTTCCGACGCATTTTTAAACGTCAGCAGAATTCCGAGAACAATGGAAGAGTTCCGAAGCATTTTTAAACGTCAGCGGAATGCCGAGAAAAATGGAAGAGTTCCGAAGCATTTTTAAACTGCAGCGGAATTCCTAGAACAATGGAAGAGTTCTGATGCATTTTTAAACTGCAGCGGAATTCCTAGAACAATGGTAGAGTTCCGAAGCATTTTTAAACTTCAGCGGAATTCCGAGAAAAATGGAAGAGTTCCGAAGCATTTTTAAACGTCAGCGGAATGCCGAGAACAATGGAAGAGTTCCGACGCATTTTTAAAGGTCAGCGGAATTCCGAGAACAATGTAAGAGATCTGAAGCATTTTTAAACTTCAGCGGAATTTCGAGAGCAATGGAAGAGTTCCGAAGCATTTTTAAACATCTGCGGAATTCTGAGAACAATGGAAGAGTTCCGAAGCATTTTTAACTTCAGCAGAATTCCGAGAACAATGGAAGAGTTCCGAAGTATTTTTAAACGTCAGCGGAATGTCGAGAACAATGGAAGAGTTCCGAAGCATTTTTAAACATCAGCAGAATTCCGAGAACAATGGAAGAGTTCCGAAGCATTTTTAAACTTCAGCGGAATTCCGAGAAAAATGGAAGAGTTCCGAAGCATTTTTAAACGTCAGCGGAATTCTCAGAACAATGGAAGTGTTCCGAAGCATTTTTAATCTTCAGCAGAATTCCGAGAACAATGGAAGAGTTCCGACGCATTTTTAAACGTCAGCGGAATTCCGAGAACAATGGAAGAGTTCCGAAGCATTTTTAAACTTCAGCGGAATTCCGAGAAAAATGGAAGAGTTCCAAAGCATTTTTAAATGTCAGCAGAATGCCGAGAACAATGGAAGAGTTCTGAAGTATTTTTAAACGTCAGCGGAATGCCGAGAACAATGGAAGAGTTCCGAAGCATTTTTAACTTCAGCAGAATTCCGAGAACAATGGAAGAGTTCCGAAGCATTTTTAAACTTCAGCGGAATTCCGAGAAAAATGGAAGAGTTGCGAAGCATTTTTAACTTCAGCAGAATTCCGAGAACAATGGAAGAGTTCCGAAGCATTTTTAAACTTCAGCGGAATTCCGAGAAAAATGGAAGAGTTGCGAAGCATTTTTAACTTCAGCAGTATTCCGAGAACAGTGGAAGAGTTCCGAAGCATTTTTAAACTTTAGCAGAATTCCGAGAACAATGGAGGCGTTCCGAAGCATTTTTAAACGTCAGCGGAATTCTCAGAACAATGGAAGTGTTCCGAAGCATTTTTAAACTTCAGCAGAATTCCAAGAACAATGGAAGAGTTCCGAAGCATTTTTAAACTTCAGCGGAATTCCGAGAACAGTGGAAGAGTTCCGAAGCATTTTTAAACATCAGCGGATTTCCGAGAACAAAGGAAGAGTTCCGAAGCATTTTTGATCTTCAGCGGAATTCCGAGAACAATGGAAGAGTTCCGAAGCATTTTTAAATGTCAGCGGAATGCCGAGAACAATGGAAGAGTTCCGAAGCATTTTTAAACTTCAGCGGAATTCCGAGAACAATGGAAGATTTCCGAAGCATTTTTAAATGTCAGCGGAATGCCGAGAACAATGGAAGAGTTCCGACGCATTTTTAAACGTCAACGGAATTCCGAGAACAATGGAAGAGTTCCGAAGCATTTTTAAACGTCAGCGGAATGCCGAGAAAAATGGAAGAGTTCCGAAGCATTTTTAAACTTCAGCGGAATTCCGAGAACAAAGGAAGAGTTCCGAAGCATTTTTGATCTTCAGCGGAATTCCAAGAACAATAGAAGAGTTCCGAAGCATTTTTAAACGTCAGCAGAATGCCGAGAACAATGGAAGAGTTCCAAAGCATTTTTAACTTCAGCAGAATTCCGAGAACAATGGAAGAGTTCCGAAGTATTTTTAAACGTCAGCGGAATGCCGAGAACAATGGAAGAGTTCCGAAGCATTTTTAAACATCAGCAGAATTCCGAGAACAATGGAAGAGTTCCGAAGCATTTTTAAACTTCAGCGGAATTCCGAGAAAAATGGAAGAGTTCCGAAGCATTTTTAAACGTCAGCGGAATTCTCAGAACAATGGAAGTGTTCCGAAGCATTTTTAATCTTCAGCAGAATTCCGAGAACAATGGAAGATTTCCGACGCATTTTTAAACGTCAGCGGAATTCCGAGAACAATGGAAGAGTTCCGAAGCATTTTTAAACTTCAGCGGAATTCCGAGAAAAATGGAAGAGTTGCGAAGCATTTTTAACTTCAGCAGAATTCCGAGAACAATGGAAGAGTTCCGAAGCATTTTTAAACGTCAGCAGAATGCCGAGAACAATGGAAGAGTTACGACGCATTTTTAAAGGTCAGCGGAATTCCGAGAACAATGTAAGAGATCTGAAGCATTTTTAAACTTCAGCAGAATTTCGAGAGCAATGGAAGAGTTCCGAAGCATTTTTAAACATCTGCGGAATTCTGAGAACAATGGAAGAGTTCTGATGCATTTTTAAACTTCAGCGGAATTTCTAAAACAATGCAAGAGTTCCGAAGCATTTTAAAATTTCAGCAGAATTCCGAGAACAGTGGAAGAGTTCCGAAGCATTTTTAAACTGCAGCGGAATTCCTAGAACAATGGAAGAGTTCTGATGCATTTTTAAACTGCAGCGGAATTCCTAGAACAAGGGAAGGGTTCCGAAGCATTTTTAAACTTCAACGGAATTCCGAGAAAAATGGAAGAGTTCCGAAGCATTTTTAAACTGCAGCGGAATTCCTAGAACAATGGAAGAGTTCTGATGCATTTTTAAACTGCAGCGGAATTCCTAGAACAAGGGAAGGGTTCCGAAGCATTTTTAAACTTCAACGGAATTCCGAGAAAAATGGAAGAGTTCCGAAGCATTTTTAAACTGCAGCGGAATTCCTAGAACAATGGAAGAGTTCTGATGCATTTTTAAACTGCAGCGGAATTCCTAGAACAAGGGAAGGGTTCCGAAGCATTTTTAAACTTCAACGGAATTCCGAGAAAAATGGAAGAGTTCCGAAGCATTTTTAAACGTCAGCGGAATTCTCAGAACAATGGAAGTGTTCCGAAGCATTTTTAAACTTCAGCAGAATTCCGAGAACAATGGAAGAGTTCCGACGCATTTTTAAAGGTCAGCGGAATTCCGAGAACAATGGAAGAGTTCCGAAGCATTTTTAAACTTCAGCGGAATTCCGAGAACAATGGAAGAGTTCCAAAGCATTTTTAAACTTCAGCGGAATTCCGAGAACAGTGGAAGAGTTCCGAAGCATTTTTAAACATCAGCGGAATTCCGAGAACAAAGGAAGAGTTCCGAAGCATTTTTGATCTTCAGCGGAATTCCGAGAACAATGGAAGAGTTCCGAAGCATTTTTAAATGTCAGCGGAATGCCGAGAACAATGGAAGAGTTCCGACGCATTTTTAAACGTCAGCGGAATTCCGAGAACAATGGAAGAGTTCCGAAGCATTTTTAAACGTCAGCGGAATGCCGAGAAAAATGGAAGAGTTCCGAAGCATTTTTAAACTGCAGCGGAATTCCTAGAACAATGGAAGAGTTCTGATGCATTTTTAAACTGCAGCGGAATTCCTAGAACAATGGTAGAGTTCCGAAGCATTTTTAAACTTCAGCGGAATTCCGAGAAAAATGGAAGAGTTCCGAAGCATTTTTAAACGTCAGCGGAATGCCGAGAACAATGGAAGAGTTCCGACGCATTTTTAAAGGTCAGCGGAATTCCGAGAACAATGTAAGAGATCTGAAGCATTTTTAAACTTCAGCGGAATTTCGAGAGCAATGGAAGAGTTCCGAAGCATTTTTAAACATCTGCGGAATTCTGAGAACAATGGAAGAGTTCCGAAGCATTTTTAACTTCAGCAGAATTCCGAGAACAATGGAAGAGTTCCGAAGTATTTTTAAACGTCAGCGGAATGTCGAGAACAATGGAAGAGTTCCGAAGCATTTTTAAACATCAGCAGAATTCCGAGAACAATGGAAGAGTTCCGAAGCATTTTTAAACTTCAGCGGAATTCCGAGAAAAATGGAAGAGTTCCGAAGCATTTTTAAACGTCAGCGGAATTCTCAGAACAATGGAAGTGTTCCGAAGCATTTTTAATCTTCAGCAGAATTCCGAGAACAATGGAAGAGTTCCGACGCATTTTTAAACGTCAGCGGAATTCCGAGAACAATGGAAGAGTTCCGAAGCATTTTTAAACTTCAGCGGAATTCCGAGAAAAATGGAAGAGTTCCAAAGCATTTTTAAATGTCAGCAGAATGCCGAGAACAATGGAAGAGTTCTGAAGTATTTTTAAACGTCAGCGGAATGCCGAGAACAATGGAAGAGTTCCGAAGCATTTTTAACTTCAGCAGAATTCCGAGAACAATGGAAGAGTTCCGAAGCATTTTTAAACTTCAGCGGAATTCCGAGAAAAATGGAAGAGTTGCGAAGCATTTTTAACTTCAGCAGAATTCCGAGAACAATGGAAGAGTTCCGAAGCATTTTTAAACTTCAGCGGAATTCCGAGAAAAATGGAAGAGTTGCGAAGCATTTTTAACTTCAGCAGAATTCCGAGAACAGTGGAAGAGTTCCGAAGCATTTTTAAACTTTAGCAGAATTCCGAGAACAATGGAGGCGTTCCGAAGCATTTTTAAACGTCAGCGGAATTCTCAGAACAATGGAAGTGTTCCGAAGCATTTTTAAACTTCAGCAGAATTCCAAGAACAATGGAAGAGTTCCGAAGCATTTTTAAACTTCAGCGGAATTCCGAGAACAGTGGAAGAGTTCCGAAGCATTTTTAAACATCAGCGGATTTCCGAGAACAAAGGAAGAGTTCCGAAGCATTTTTGATCTTCAGCGGAATTCCGAGAACAATGGAAGAGTTCCGAAGCATTTTTAAATGTCAGCGGAATGCCGAGAACAATGGAAGAGTTCCGAAGCATTTTTAAACTTCAGCGGAATTCCGAGAACAATGGAAGATTTCCGAAGCATTTTTAAATGTCAGCGGAATGCCGAGAACAATGGAAGAGTTCCGACGCATTTTTAAACGTCAACGGAATTCCGAGAACAATGGAAGAGTTCCGAAGCATTTTTAAACGTCAGCGGAATGCCGAGAAAAATGGAAGAGTTCCGAAGCATTTTTAAACTTCAGCGGAATTCCGAGAACAAAGGAAGAGTTCCGAAGCATTTTTGATCTTCAGCGGAATTCCAAGAACAATAGAAGAGTTCCGAAGCATTTTTAAACGTCAGCAGAATGCCGAGAACAATGGAAGAGTTCCAAAGCATTTTTAACTTCAGCAGAATTCCGAGAACAATGGAAGAGTTCCGAAGTATTTTTAAACGTCAGCGGAATGCCGAGAACAATGGAAGAGTTCCGAAGCATTTTTAAACATCAGCAGAATTCCGAGAACAATGGAAGAGTTCCGAAGCATTTTTAAACTTCAGCGGAATTCCGAGAAAAATGGAAGAGTTCCGAAGCATTTTTAAACGTCAGCGGAATTCTCAGAACAATGGAAGTGTTCCGAAGCATTTTTAATCTTCAGCAGAATTCCGAGAACAATGGAAGATTTCCGACGCATTTTTAAACGTCAGCGGAATTCCGAGAACAATGGAAGAGTTCCGAAGCATTTTTAAACTTCAGCGGAATTCCGAGAAAAATGGAAGAGTTGCGAAGCATTTTTAACTTCAGCAGAATTCCGAGAACAATGGAAGAGTTCCGAAGCATTTTTAAACGTCAGCAGAATGCCGAGAACAATGGAAGAGTTACGACGCATTTTTAAAGGTCAGCGGAATTCCGAGAACAATGTAAGAGATCTGAAGCATTTTTAAACTTCAGCAGAATTTCGAGAGCAATGGAAGAGTTCCGAAGCATTTTTAAACATCTGCGGAATTCTGAGAACAATGGAAGAGTTCTGATGCATTTTTAAACTTCAGCGGAATTTCTAAAACAATGCAAGAGTTCCGAAGCATTTTAAAATTTCAGCAGAATTCCGAGAACAGTGGAAGAGTTCCGAAGCATTTTTAAACTGCAGCGGAATTCCTAGAACAATGGAAGAGTTCTGATGCATTTTTAAACTGCAGCGGAATTCCTAGAACAAGGGAAGGGTTCCGAAGCATTTTTAAACTTCAACGGAATTCCGAGAAAAATGGAAGAGTTCCGAAGCATTTTTAAACTGCAGCGGAATTCCTAGAACAATGGAAGAGTTCTGATGCATTTTTAAACTGCAGCGGAATTCCTAGAACAAGGGAAGGGTTCCGAAGCATTTTTAAACTTCAACGGAATTCCGAGAAAAATGGAAGAGTTCCGAAGCATTTTTAAACTGCAGCGGAATTCCTAGAACAATGGAAGAGTTCTGATGCATTTTTAAACTGCAGCGGAATTCCTAGAACAAGGGAAGGGTTCCGAAGCATTTTTAAACTTCAACGGAATTCCGAGAAAAATGGAAGAGTTCCGAAGCATTTTTAAACGTCAGCGGAATTCTCAGAACAATGGAAGTGTTCCGAAGCATTTTTAAACTTCAGCAGAATTCCGAGAACAATGGAAGAGTTCCGACGCATTTTTAAAGGTCAGCGGAATTCCGAGAACAATGGAAGAGTTCCGAAGCATTTTTAAACTTCAGCGGAATTCCGAGAACAATGGAAGAGTTCCAAAGCATTTTTAAACTTCAGCGGAATTCCGAGAACAGTGGAAGAGTTCCGAAGCATTTTTAAACATCAGCGGAATTCCGAGAACAAAGGAAGAGTTCCGAAGCATTTTTGATCTTCAGCGGAATTCCGAGAACAATGGAAGAGTTCCGAAGCATTTTTAAATGTCAGCGGAATGCCGAGAACAATGGAAGAGTTCCGACGCATTTTTAAACGTCAGCGGAATTCCGAGAACAATGGAAGAGTTCCGAAGCATTTTTAAACGTCAGCGGAATGCCGAGAAAAATGGAAGAGTTCCGAAGCATTTTTAAACTGCAGCGGAATTCCTAGAACAATGGAAGAGTTCTGATGCATTTTTAAACTGCAGCGGAATTCCTAGAACAATGGTAGAGTTCCGAAGCATTTTTAAACTTCAGCGGAATTCCGAGAAAAATGGAAGAGTTCCGAAGCATTTTTAAACGTCAGCGGAATGCCGAGAACAATGGAAGAGTTCCGACGCATTTTTAAAGGTCAGCGGAATTCCGAGAACAATGTAAGAGATCTGAAGCATTTTTAAACTTCAGCGGAATTTCGAGAGCAATGGAAGAGTTCCGAAGCATTTTTAAACATCTGCGGAATTCTGAGAACAATGGAAGAGTTCCGAAGCATTTTTAACTTCAGCAGAATTCCGAGAACAATGGAAGAGTTCCGAAGTATTTTTAAACGTCAGCGGAATGTCGAGAACAATGGAAGAGTTCCGAAGCATTTTTAAACATCAGCAGAATTCCGAGAACAATGGAAGAGTTCCGAAGCATTTTTAAACTTCAGCGGAATTCCGAGAAAAATGGAAGAGTTCCGAAGCATTTTTAAACGTCAGCGGAATTCTCAGAACAATGGAAGTGTTCCGAAGCATTTTTAATCTTCAGCAGAATTCCGAGAACAATGGAAGAGTTCCGACGCATTTTTAAACGTCAGCGGAATTCCGAGAACAATGGAAGAGTTCCGAAGCATTTTTAAACTTCAGCGGAATTCCGAGAAAAATGGAAGAGTTCCAAAGCATTTTTAAATGTCAGCAGAATGCCGAGAACAATGGAAGAGTTCTGAAGTATTTTTAAACGTCAGCGGAATGCCGAGAACAATGGAAGAGTTCCGAAGCATTTTTAACTTCAGCAGAATTCCGAGAACAATGGAAGAGTTCCGAAGCATTTTTAAACTTCAGCGGAATTCCGAGAAAAATGGAAGAGTTGCGAAGCATTTTTAACTTCAGCAGAATTCCGAGAACAATGGAAGAGTTCCGAAGCATTTTTAAACTTCAGCGGAATTCCGAGAAAAATGGAAGAGTTGCGAAGCATTTTTAACTTCAGCAGAATTCCGAGAACAGTGGAAGAGTTCCGAAGCATTTTTAAACTTTAGCAGAATTCCGAGAACAATGGAGGCGTTCCGAAGCATTTTTAAACGTCAGCGGAATTCTCAGAACAATGGAAGTGTTCCGAAGCATTTTTAAACTTCAGCAGAATTCCAAGAACAATGGAAGAGTTCCGAAGCATTTTTAAACTTCAGCGGAATTCCGAGAACAGTGGAAGAGTTCCGAAGCATTTTTAAACATCAGCGGATTTCCGAGAACAAAGGAAGAGTTCCGAAGCATTTTTGATCTTCAGCGGAATTCCGAGAACAATGGAAGAGTTCCGAAGCATTTTTAAATGTCAGCGGAATGCCGAGAACAATGGAAGAGTTCCGAAGCATTTTTAAACTTCAGCGGAATTCCGAGAACAATGGAAGATTTCCGAAGCATTTTTAAATGTCAGCGGAATGCCGAGAACAATGGAAGAGTTCCGACGCATTTTTAAACGTCAACGGAATTCCGAGAACAATGGAAGAGTTCCGAAGCATTTTTAAACGTCAGCGGAATGCCGAGAAAAATGGAAGAGTTCCGAAGCATTTTTAAACTTCAGCGGAATTCCGAGAACAAAGGAAGAGTTCCGAAGCATTTTTGATCTTCAGCGGAATTCCAAGAACAATAGAAGAGTTCCGAAGCATTTTTAAACGTCAGCGGAATGCCGAGAACAATGGAAGAGTTCCAAAGCATTTTTAACTTCAGCAGAATTCCGAGAACAATGGAAGAGTTCCGAAGTATTTTTAAACGTCAGCGGAATGCCGAGAACAATGGAAGAGTTCCGAAGCATTTTTAAACATCAGCAGAATTCCGAGAACAATGGAAGAGTTCCGAAGCATTTTTAAACTTCAGCGGAATTCCGAGAAAAATGGAAGAGTTCCGAAGCATTTTTAAACGTCAGCGGAATTCTCAGAACAATGGAAGAGTTCCGAAGCATTTTTAAACTTCAGCGGAATTCCGAGAAAAATGGAAGAGTTGCGAAGCATTTTTAACTTCAGCAGAATTCCGAGAACAATGGAAGAGTTCCGAAGCATTTTTAAACGTCAGCAGAATGCCGAGAACAATGGAAGAGTTACGACGCATTTTTAAAGGTCAGCGGAATTCCGAGAACAATGTAAGAGATCTGAAGCATTTTTAAACTTCAGCAGAATTTCGAGAGCAATGGAAGAGTTCCGAAGCATTTTTAAACATCTGCGGAATTCTGAGAACAATGGAAGAGTTCTGATGCATTTTTAAACTTCAGCGGAATTTCTAAAACAATGCAAGAGTTCCGAAGCATTTTAAAATTTCAGCAGAATTCCGAGAACAGTGGAAGAGTTCCGAAGCATTTTTAAACTGCAGCGGAATTCCTAGAACAATGGAAGAGTTCTGATGCATTTTTAAACTGCAGCGGAATTCCTAGAACAAGGGAAGGGTTCCGAAGCATTTTTAAACTTCAACGGAATTCCGAGAAAAATGGAAGAGTTCCGAAGCATTTTTAAACTGCAGCGGAATTCCTAGAACAATGGAAGAGTTCTGATGCATTTTTAAACTGCAGCGGAATTCCTAGAACAAGGGAAGGGTTCCGAAGCATTTTTAAACTTCAACGGAATTCCGAGAAAAATGGAAGAGTTCCGAAGCATTTTTAAACTGCAGCGGAATTCCTAGAACAATGGAAGAGTTCTGATGCATTTTTAAACTGCAGCGGAATTCCTAGAACAAGGGAAGGGTTCCGAAGCATTTTTAAACTTCAACGGAATTCCGAGAAAAATGGAAGAGTTCCGAAGCATTTTTAAACGTCAGCGGAATTCTCAGAACAATGGAAGTGTTCCGAAGCATTTTTAAACTTCAGCAGAATTCCGAGAACAATGGAAGAGTTCCGACGCATTTTTAAAGGTCAGCGGAATTCCGAGAACAATGGAAGAGTTCCGAAGCATTTTTAAACTTCAGCGGAATTCCGAGAACAATGGAAGAGTTCCGAAGCATTTTTAACTTCAGCAGAATTCCGAGAACAATGGAAGAGTTCCGAAGCATTTTTAAACTTCAGCGGAATTCCGAGAAAAATGGAAGAGTTGCGAAGCATTTTTAACTTCAGCAGAATTCCGAGAACAGTGGAAGAGTTCCGAAGTATTTTTAAACGTCAGCGGAATGCCAAGAACAATGGAAGAGTTCCGAAGCATTTTTAACTTCAGCAGAATTCCGAGAACAATGGAAGAGTTCCGAAGCGTTTTTAAATGTCAGCGGAATGCCGAGAACAATGGAAGAGTTCCGACGCATTTTTAAACGTCAGCAGAATTCCGAGAACAATGGAAGAGTTCCGAAGCATTTTTAAACGTCAGCGGAATGCCGAGAAAAATGGAAGAGTTCCGAAGCATTTTTAAACTGCAGCGGAATTCCTAGAACAATGGAAGAGTTCCGAAGCATTTTTAAACTTCAGCGGAATTCCGAGAACAATGGAAGAGTTCCAAAGCATTTTTAAATGTCAGCAGAATGCCGAGAACAATGGAAGCGTTCCGAAGCATTTTTAAACTTCAGCGGAATTCCGAGAAAAATGGAAGAGTTCCGAAGCATTTTTAAACGTCAGCGGAATTCTCAGAACAATGGAAGTGTTCCGAAGCATTTTTAATCTTCAGCAGAATTCCGAGAACAATGGAAGAGTTCCGACGCATTTTTAAACGTCAGCGGAATTCCGAGAACAATGGAAGAGTTCCGAAGCATTTTTACACTTCAGCGGAATTCCGAGAACAATGGAAGAGTTCCAAAGCATTTTTAAATGTCAGCAGAATGCCGAGAACAATGGAAGAGTTCCGAAGTATTTTTAAACGTCAGCGGAATGCCGAGAACAATGGAAGAGTTCCGACGCATTTTTAAAGGTCAGCGGAATTCCGAGAACAATGTAAGAGATCTGAAGCATTTTTAAACTTCAGCGGAATTTCGAGAGCAATGGAAGAGTTCCGAAGCATTTTTAAACATCTGCGGAATTCTGAGAACAATGGAAGAGTTCCGAAGCATTTTTAACTTCAGCAGAATTCCGAGAACAATGGAAGAGTTCCGAAGCATTTTTAAACTTCAGCGGAATTCCGAGAAAAATGGAAGAGTTGCGAAGCATTTTTAACTTCAGCAGAATTCCGAGAAAAATGGAAGAGTTGCGAAGCATTTTTAACTTCAGCAGAATTCCGAGAACAATGGAAGAGTTCCGAAGCATTTTTAAACGTCAGCAGAATGCCGAGAACAATGGAAGAGTTACGACGCATTTTTAAAGGTCAGCGGAATTCCGAGAACAATGTAAGAGATCTGAAGCATTTTTAAACTTCAGCAGAATTTCGAGAGCAATGGAAGAGTTCCGAAGCATTTTTAAACATCTGCGGAATTCTGAGAACAATGGAAGAGTTCTGATGCATTTTTAAACTTCAGCGGAATTTCTAAAACAATGCAAGAGTTCCGAAGCATTTTAAAATTTCAGCAGAATTCCGAGAACAGTGGAAGAGTTCCGAAGCATTTTTAAACTTTAGCAGAATTCCGAGAACAATGGAGGCGTTCCGAAGCATTTTTAAACGTCAGCGGAATTCTCAGAACAATGGAAGTGTTCCGAAGTATTTTTAAACTTCAGCAGAATTCCAAGAACAATGGAAGAGTTCCGAAGCATTTTTAAACATCAGCGGAATTCCGAGAACAAAGGAAGAGTTCCGAAGCATTTTTGATCTTCAGCGGAATTCCGAGAACAATGGAAGAGTTCCGAAGCATTTTTAAATGTCAGCGGAATGCCGAGAACAATGGAAGAGTTCCGACGCATTTTTAAACGTCAGCGGAATTCCGAGAACAATGGAAGAGTTCCGAAGCATTTTTAAACTTCAGCGGAATTCCGAGAACAATGGAAGATTTCCGAAGCATTTTTAAATGTCAGCGGAATGCCGAGAACAATGGAAGAGTTCCGACGCATTTTTAAACGTCAGCTGAATTCCGAGAACAATGGAAGAGTTCCGAAGCATTTTTAAACTTCAGCGGAATTCCGAGAACAATGGAAGAGTTCCGAAGCATTTTTAAACGTCAGCGGAATGCCGAGAAAAATGGAAGAGTTCCGAAGCATTTTTAAACTTCAGCGGAATTCCGAGAACAAAGGAAGAGTTCCGAAGCATTTTTGATCTTCAGCGGAATTCCAAGAACAATGGAAGAGTTCCGAAGCATTTTTAAACGTCAGCGGAATGCCGAGAACAATGGAAGAGTTCCGAAGCATTTTTAACTTCAGCAGAATTCCGAGAACAATGGAAGAGTTCCGAAGTATTTTTAAACGTCAGCGGAATGCCGAGAACAATGGAAGAGTTCCGAAGCATTTTTAAACATCAGCAGAATTCCGAGAACAATGGAAGAGTTCCGAAGCATTTTTAAACGTCAGCGGAATGCCGAGAAAAATGGAAGAGTTCCGAAGCATTTTTAAACTTCAGCGGAATTCCGAGAACAGTGGAAGAGTTCCGAAGCATTTTTAAACATCAGCGGAATTCCGAGAACAAAGGAAGAGTTCCGAAGCATTTTTGATCTTCAGTGGAATTCCGAGAACAATGGAAGAGTTCCGAAGCATTTTTAAACGTCAGCGGAATGCCGAGAACAATGGAAGAGTTCCGACGCATTTTTAAACGTCAGCGGAATTCCGAGAACAATGGAAGAGTTCCGAAGCATTTTTAAACTTCAGCGGAATTCCGAGAACAATGGAAGAGTTCCGAAGCATTTTTGATCTTCAGCGGAATTCCGAGAACAATGGAAGAGTTCCGAAGCATTTTTAAACATCAGCGGAATTCCGAGAACAAAGGAAGAGTTCCGAAGCATTTTTGATCTTTAGCGGAATTCCGAGAACAATGGAAGAGTTCCGAAGCATTTTTAAACGTCAGCGGAATGCCGAGAACAATGGAAGAGTTCTGACGCATTTTTAAACGTCAGCGGAATTCCGAGAACAATGGAAGAGTTTCAAAGCATTTTTAAATGTCAGCAGAATGCCGAGAACAATGGAAGAGTTCCGAAGTATTTTTAAACATCAGCAGAATTCCGAGAACAATGGAAGAGTTCCGAAGCATTTTTAAACGTCAGCGGAATGCCGAGAACAATGGAAGAGTTCCGACGCATTTTTAAAGGTCAGCGGAATTCCGAGAACAATGTAAGAGATCTGAAGCATTTTTAAACTTCAGCGGAATTTCGAGAGCAATGGAAGAGTTCCGAAGCATTTTTAAACATCTGCGGAATTCTGAGAACAATGGAAGAGTTCCGAAGCATTTTTAACTTCAGCAGAATTCAGAGAACAGTGGAAGAGTTCCGAAGTATTTTTAAACGTCAGCGGAATGTCGAGAACAATGGAAGAGTTCCGAAGCATTTTTAACTTCAGCAGAATTCCGAGAACAATGGAAGAGTTCCGAAGCCTTTTTAAACTTCAGCGGAATTCCGAGAAAAATGGAAGAGTTGCGAAGCATTTTTAACTTCAGCAGAATTCCGAGAACAGTGGAAGAGTTCCGAAGTATTTTTAAACGTCAGCGGAATGCCAAGAACAATGGAAGAGTTCCGAAGCATTTTTAACTTCAGCAGAATTCCGAGAACAATGGAAGAGTTCCGAAGCGTTTTTAAATGTCAGCGGAATGCCGAGAACAATGGAAGAGTTCCGACGCATTTTTAAACGTCAGCAGAATTCCGAGAACAATGGAAGAGTTCCGAAGCATTTTTAAACGTCAGCGGAATGCCGAGAAAAATGGAAGAGTTCCGAAGCATTTTTAAACTGCAGCGGAATTCCTAGAACAATGGAAGAGTTCTGATGCATTTTTAAACTGCAGCGGAATTCCTAGAACAATGGTAGAGTTCCGAAGCATTTTTAAACTTCAGCGGAATTCCGAGAAAAATGGAAGAGTTCCGAAGCATTTTTAAACGTCAGCGGAATGCCGAGAACAATGGAAGAGTTCCGACGCATTTTTAAAGGTCAGCGGAATTCCGAGAACAATGTAAGAGATCTGAAGCATTTTTAAACTTCAGCGGAATTTCGAGAGCAATGGAAGAGTTCCGAAGCATTTTTAAACATCTGCGGAATTCTGAGAACAATGGAAGAGTTCCGAAGCATTTTTAACTTCAGCAGAATTCCGAGAACAATGGAAGAGTTCCGAAGTATTTTTAAACGTCAGCGGAATGTCGAGAACAATGGAAGAGTTCCGAAGCATTTTTAAACATCAGCAGAATTCCGAGAACAATGGAAGAGTTCCGAAGCATTTTTAAACTTCAGCGGAATTCCGAGAAAAATGGAAGAGTTCCGAAGCATTTTTAAACGTCAGCGGAATTCTCAGAACAATGGAAGTGTTCCGAAGCATTTTTAATCTTCAGCAGAATTCCGAGAACAATGGAAGAGTTCCGACGCATTTTTAAACGTCAGCGGAATTCCGAGAACAATGGAAGAGTTCCGAAGCATTTTTAAACTTCAGCGGAATTCCGAGAAAAATGGAAGAGTTCCAAAGCATTTTTAAATGTCAGCAGAATGCCGAGAACAATGGAAGAGTTCTGAAGTATTTTTAAACGTCAGCGGAATGCCGAGAACAATGGAAGTGTTCCGAAGCATTTTTAAACTTCAGCAGAATTCCAAGAACAATGGAAGAGTTCCGAAGCATTTTTAAACTTCAGCGGAATTCCGAGAACAGTGGAAGAGTTCCGAAGCATTTTTAAACATCAGCGGATTTCCGAGAACAAAGGAAGAGTTCCGAAGCATTTTTGATCTTCAGCGGAATTCCGAGAACAATGGAAGAGTTCCGAAGCATTTTTAAATGTCAGCGGAATGCCGAGAACAATGGAAGAGTTCCGAAGCATTTTTAAACGTCAGCGGAATGCCGAGAAAAATGGAAGAGTTCCGAAGCATTTTTAAACTTCAGCGGAATTCCGAGAACAAAGGAAGAGTTCCGAAGCATTTTTGATCTTCAGCGGAATTCCAAGAACAATAGAAGAGTTCCGAAGCATTTTTAAACGTCAGCAGAATGCCGAGAACAATGGAAGAGTTCCAAAGCATTTTTAACTTCAGCAGAATTCCGAGAACAATGGAAGAGTTCCGAAGTATTTTTAAACGTCAGCGGAATGCCGAGAACAATGGAAGAGTTCCGAAGCATTTTTAAACATCAGCAGAATTCCGAGAACAATGGAAGAGTTCCGAAGCATTTTTAAACTTCAGCGGAATTCCGAGAAAAATGGAAGAGTTCCGAAGCATTTTTAAACGTCAGCGGAATTCTCAGAACAATGGAAGTGTTCCGAAGCATTTTTAATCTTCAGCAGAATTCCGAGAACAATGGAAGATTTCCGACGCATTTTTAAACGTCAGCGGAATTCCGAGAACAATGGAAGAGTTCCGAAGCATTTTTAAACTTCAGCGGAATTCCGAGAAAAATGGAAGAGTTGCGAAGCATTTTTAACTTCAGCAGAATTCCGAGAACAATGGAAGAGTTCCGAAGCATTTTTAAACGTCAGCAGAATGCCGAGAACAATGGAAGAGTTACGACGCATTTTTAAAGGTCAGCGGAATTCCGAGAACAATGTAAGAGATCTGAAGCATTTTTAAACTTCAGCAGAATTTCGAGAGCAATGGAAGAGTTCCGAAGCATTTTTAAACATCTGCGGAATTCTGAGAACAATGGAAGAGTTCTGATGCATTTTTAAACTTCAGCGGAATTTCTAAAACAATGCAAGAGTTCCGAAGCATTTTAAAATTTCAGCAGAATTCCGAGAACAGTGGAAGAGTTCCGAAGCATTTTTAAACTGCAGCGGAATTCCTAGAACAATGGAAGAGTTCTGATGCATTTTTAAACTGCAGCGGAATTCCTAGAACAAGGGAAGGGTTCCGAAGCATTTTTAAACTTCAACGGAATTCCGAGAAAAATGGAAGAGTTCCGAAGCATTTTTAAACTGCAGCGGAATTCCTAGAACAATGGAAGAGTTCTGATGCATTTTTAAACTGCAGCGGAATTCCTAGAACAAGGGAAGGGTTCCGAAGCATTTTTAAACTTCAACGGAATTCCGAGAAAAATGGAAGAGTTCCGAAGCATTTTTAAACTGCAGCGGAATTCCTAGAACAATGGAAGAGTTCTGATGCATTTTTAAACTGCAGCGGAATTCCTAGAACAAGGGAAGGGTTCCGAAGCATTTTTAAACTTCAACGGAATTCCGAGAAAAATGGAAGAGTTCCGAAGCATTTTTAAACGTCAGCGGAATTCTCAGAACAATGGAAGTGTTCCGAAGCATTTTTAAACTTCAGCAGAATTCCGAGAACAATGGAAGAGTTCCGACGCATTTTTAAAGGTCAGCGGAATTCCGAGAACAATGGAAGAGTTCCGAAGCATTTTTAAACTTCAGCGGAATTCCGAGAACAATGGAAGAGTTCCAAAGCATTTTTAAACTTCAGCGGAATTCCGAGAACAGTGGAAGAGTTCCGAAGCATTTTTAAACATCAGCGGAATTCCGAGAACAAAGGAAGAGTTCCGAAGCATTTTTGATCTTCAGCGGAATTCCGAGAACAATGGAAGAGTTCCGAAGCATTTTTAAATGTCAGCGGAATGCCGAGAACAATGGAAGAGTTCCGACGCATTTTTAAACGTCAGCGGAATTCCGAGAACAATGGAAGAGTTCCGAAGCATTTTTAAACGTCAGCGGAATGCCGAGAAAAATGGAAGAGTTCCGAAGCATTTTTAAACTGCAGCGGAATTCCTAGAACAATGGAAGAGTTCTGATGCATTTTTAAACTGCAGCGGAATTCCTAGAACAATGGTAGAGTTCCGAAGCATTTTTAAACTTCAGCGGAATTCCGAGAAAAATGGAAGAGTTCCGAAGCATTTTTAAACGTCAGCGGAATGCCGAGAACAATGGAAGAGTTCCGACGCATTTTTAAAGGTCAGCGGAATTCCGAGAACAATGTAAGAGATCTGAAGCATTTTTAAACTTCAGCGGAATTTCGAGAGCAATGGAAGAGTTCCGAAGCATTTTTAAACATCTGCGGAATTCTGAGAACAATGGAAGAGTTCCGAAGCATTTTTAACTTCAGCAGAATTCCGAGAACAATGGAAGAGTTCCGAAGTATTTTTAAACGTCAGCGGAATGTCGAGAACAATGGAAGAGTTCCGAAGCATTTTTAAACATCAGCAGAATTCCGAGAACAATGGAAGAGTTCCGAAGCATTTTTAAACTTCAGCGGAATTCCGAGAAAAATGGAAGAGTTCCGAAGCATTTTTAAACGTCAGCGGAATTCTCAGAACAATGGAAGTGTTCCGAAGCATTTTTAATCTTCAGCAGAATTCCGAGAACAATGGAAGAGTTCCGACGCATTTTTAAACGTCAGCGGAATTCCGAGAACAATGGAAGAGTTCCGAAGCATTTTTAAACTTCAGCGGAATTCCGAGAAAAATGGAAGAGTTCCAAAGCATTTTTAAATGTCAGCAGAATGCCGAGAACAATGGAAGAGTTCTGAAGTATTTTTAAACGTCAGCGGAATGCCGAGAACAATGGAAGAGTTCCGAAGCATTTTTAACTTCAGCAGAATTCCGAGAACAATGGAAGAGTTCCGAAGCATTTTTAAACTTCAGCGGAATTCCGAGAAAAATGGAAGAGTTGCGAAGCATTTTTAACTTCAGCAGAATTCCGAGAACAATGGAAGAGTTCCGAAGCATTTTTAAACTTCAGCGGAATTCCGAGAAAAATGGAAGAGTTGCGAAGCATTTTTAACTTCAGCAGAATTCCGAGAACAGTGGAAGAGTTCCGAAGCATTTTTAAACTTTAGCAGAATTCCGAGAACAATGGAGGCGTTCCGAAGCATTTTTAAACGTCAGCGGAATTCTCAGAACAATGGAAGTGTTCCGAAGCATTTTTAAACTTCAGCAGAATTCCAAGAACAATGGAAGAGTTCCGAAGCATTTTTAAACTTCAGCGGAATTCCGAGAACAGTGGAAGAGTTCCGAAGCATTTTTAAACATCAGCGGATTTCCGAGAACAAAGGAAGAGTTCCGAAGCATTTTTGATCTTCAGCGGAATTCCGAGAACAATGGAAGAGTTCCGAAGCATTTTTAAATGTCAGCGGAATGCCGAGAACAATGGAAGAGTTCCGAAGCATTTTTAAACTTCAGCGGAATTCCGAGAACAATGGAAGATTTCCGAAGCATTTTTAAATGTCAGCGGAATGCCGAGAACAATGGAAGAGTTCCGACGCATTTTTAAACGTCAACGGAATTCCGAGAACAATGGAAGAGTTCCGAAGCATTTTTAAACGTCAGCGGAATGCCGAGAAAAATGGAAGAGTTCCGAAGCATTTTTAAACTTCAGCGGAATTCCGAGAACAAAGGAAGAGTTCCGAAGCATTTTTGATCTTCAGCGGAATTCCAAGAACAATAGAAGAGTTCCGAAGCATTTTTAAACGTCAGCGGAATGCCGAGAACAATGGAAGAGTTCCAAAGCATTTTTAACTTCAGCAGAATTCCGAGAACAATGGAAGAGTTCCGAAGTATTTTTAAACGTCAGCGGAATGCCGAGAACAATGGAAGAGTTCCGAAGCATTTTTAAACATCAGCAGAATTCCGAGAACAATGGAAGAGTTCCGAAGCATTTTTAAACTTCAGCGGAATTCCGAGAAAAATGGAAGAGTTCCGAAGCATTTTTAAACGTCAGCGGAATTCTCAGAACAATGGAAGAGTTCCGAAGCATTTTTAAACTTCAGCGGAATTCCGAGAAAAATGGAAGAGTTGCGAAGCATTTTTAACTTCAGCAGAATTCCGAGAACAATGGAAGAGTTCCGAAGCATTTTTAAACGTCAGCAGAATGCCGAGAACAATGGAAGAGTTACGACGCATTTTTAAAGGTCAGCGGAATTCCGAGAACAATGTAAGAGATCTGAAGCATTTTTAAACTTCAGCAGAATTTCGAGAGCAATGGAAGAGTTCCGAAGCATTTTTAAACATCTGCGGAATTCTGAGAACAATGGAAGAGTTCTGATGCATTTTTAAACTTCAGCGGAATTTCTAAAACAATGCAAGAGTTCCGAAGCATTTTAAAATTTCAGCAGAATTCCGAGAACAGTGGAAGAGTTCCGAAGCATTTTTAAACTGCAGCGGAATTCCTAGAACAATGGAAGAGTTCTGATGCATTTTTAAACTGCAGCGGAATTCCTAGAACAAGGGAAGGGTTCCGAAGCATTTTTAAACTTCAACGGAATTCCGAGAAAAATGGAAGAGTTCCGAAGCATTTTTAAACTGCAGCGGAATTCCTAGAACAATGGAAGAGTTCTGATGCATTTTTAAACTGCAGCGGAATTCCTAGAACAAGGGAAGGGTTCCGAAGCATTTTTAAACTTCAACGGAATTCCGAGAAAAATGGAAGAGTTCCGAAGCATTTTTAAACTGCAGCGGAATTCCTAGAACAATGGAAGAGTTCTGATGCATTTTTAAACTGCAGCGGAATTCCTAGAACAAGGGAAGGGTTCCGAAGCATTTTTAAACTTCAACGGAATTCCGAGAAAAATGGAAGAGTTCCGAAGCATTTTTAAACGTCAGCGGAATTCTCAGAACAATGGAAGTGTTCCGAAGCATTTTTAAACTTCAGCAGAATTCCGAGAACAATGGAAGAGTTCCGACGCATTTTTAAAGGTCAGCGGAATTCCGAGAACAATGGAAGAGTTCCGAAGCATTTTTAAACTTCAGCGGAATTCCGAGAACAATGGAAGAGTTCCGAAGCATTTTTAACTTCAGCAGAATTCCGAGAACAATGGAAGAGTTCCGAAGCATTTTTAAACTTCAGCGGAATTCCGAGAAAAATGGAAGAGTTGCGAAGCATTTTTAACTTCAGCAGAATTCCGAGAACAGTGGAAGAGTTCCGAAGTATTTTTAAACGTCAGCGGAATGCCGAGAACAATGGAAGAGTTCCGAAGCATTTTTAAACTTCAGCGGAATTCCGAGAACAATGGAAGAGTTCCAAAGCATTTTTAAATGTCAGCAGAATGCCGAGAACAATGGAAGCGTTCCGAAGCATTTTTAAACTTCAGCGGAATTCCGAGAAAAATGGAAGAGTTCCGAAGCATTTTTAAACGTCAGCGGAATTCTCAGAACAATGGAAGTGTTCCGAAGCATTTTTAATCTTCAGCAGAATTCCGAGAACAATGGAAGAGTTCCGACGCATTTTTAAACGTCAGCGGAATTCCGAGAACAATGGAAGAGTTCCGAAGCATTTTTACACTTCAGCGGAATTCCGAGAACAATGGAAGAGTTCCAAAGCATTTTTAAATGTCAGCAGAATGCCGAGAACAATGGAAGAGTTCCGAAGTATTTTTAAACGTCAGCGGAATGCCGAGAACAATGGAAGAGTTCCGACGCATTTTTAAAGGTCAGCGGAATTCCGAGAACAATGTAAGAGATCTGAAGCATTTTTAAACTTCAGCGGAATTTCGAGAGCAATGGAAGAGTTCCGAAGCATTTTTAAACATCTGCGGAATTCTGAGAACAATGGAAGAGTTCCGAAGCATTTTTAACTTCAGCAGAATTCCGAGAACAATGGAAGAGTTCCGAAGCATTTTTAAACTTCAGCGGAATTCCGAGAAAAATGGAAGAGTTGCGAAGCATTTTTAACTTCAGCAGAATTCCGAGAAAAATGGAAGAGTTGCGAAGCATTTTTAACTTCAGCAGAATTCCGAGAACAATGGAAGAGTTCCGAAGCATTTTTAAACGTCAGCAGAATGCCGAGAACAATGGAAGAGTTACGACGCATTTTTAAAGGTCAGCGGAATTCCGAGAACAATGTAAGAGATCTGAAGCATTTTTAAACTTCAGCAGAATTTCGAGAGCAATGGAAGAGTTCCGAAGCATTTTTAAACATCTGCGGAATTCTGAGAACAATGGAAGAGTTCTGATGCATTTTTAAACTTCAGCGGAATTTCTAAAACAATGCAAGAGTTCCGAAGCATTTTAAAATTTCAGCAGAATTCCGAGAACAGTGGAAGAGTTCCGAAGCATTTTTAAACTTTAGCAGAATTCCGAGAACAATGGAGGCGTTCCGAAGCATTTTTAAACGTCAGCGGAATTCTCAGAACAATGGAAGTGTTCCGAAGTATTTTTAAACTTCAGCAGAATTCCAAGAACAATGGAAGAGTTCCGAAGCATTTTTAAACATCAGCGGAATTCCGAGAACAAAGGAAGAGTTCCGAAGCATTTTTGATCTTCAGCGGAATTCCGAGAACAATGGAAGAGTTCCGAAGCATTTTTAAATGTCAGCGGAATGCCGAGAACAATGGAAGAGTTCCGACGCATTTTTAAACGTCAGCGGAATTCCGAGAACAATGGAAGAGTTCCGAAGCATTTTTAAACTTCAGCGGAATTCCGAGAACAATGGAAGATTTCCGAAGCATTTTTAAATGTCAGCGGAATGCCGAGAACAATGGAAGAGTTCCGACGCATTTTTAAACGTCAGCTGAATTCCGAGAACAATGGAAGAGTTCCGAAGCATTTTTAAACTTCAGCGGAATTCCGAGAACAATGGAAGAGTTCCGAAGCATTTTTAAACGTCAGCGGAATGCCGAGAAAAATGGAAGAGTTCCGAAGCATTTTTAAACTTCAGCGGAATTCCGAGAACAAAGGAAGAGTTCCGAAGCATTTTTGATCTTCAGCGGAATTCCAAGAACAATGGAAGAGTTCCGAAGCATTTTTAAACGTCAGCGGAATGCCGAGAACAATGGAAGAGTTCCGAAGCATTTTTAACTTCAGCAGAATTCCGAGAACAATGGAAGAGTTCCGAAGTATTTTTAAACGTCAGCGGAATGCCGAGAACAATGGAAAAGTTCCGAAGCATTTTTAAACATCAGCAGAATTCCGAGAACAATGGAAGAGTTCCGAAGCATTTTTAAACGTCAGCGGAATGCCGAGAAAAATGGAAGAGTTCCGAAGCATTTTTAAACTTCAGCGGAATTCCGAGAACAGTGGAAGAGTTCCGAAGCATTTTTAAACATCAGCGGAATTCCGAGAACAAAGGAAGAGTTCCGAAGCATTTTTGATCTTCAGTGGAATTCCGAGAACAATGGAAGAGTTCCGAAGCATTTTTAAACGTCAGCGGAATGCCGAGAACAATGGAAGAGTTCCGACGCATTTTTAAACGTCAGCGGAATTCCGAGAACAATGGAAGAGTTCCGAAGCATTTTTAAACTTCAGCGGAATTCCGAGAACAATGGAAGAGTTCCGAAGCATTTTTGATCTTCAGCGGAATTCCGAGAACAATGGAAGAGTTCCGAAGCATTTTTAAACATCAGCGGAATTCCGAGAACAAAGGAAGAGTTCCGAAGCATTTTTGATCTTTAGCGGAATTCCGAGAACAATGGAAGAGTTCCGAAGCATTTTTAAACGTCAGCGGAATGCCGAGAACAATGGAAGAGTTCTGACGCATTTTTAAACGTCAGCGGAATTCCGAGAACAATGGAAGAGTTCCAAAGCATTTTTAAATGTCAGCAGAATGCCGAGAACAATGGAAGAGTTCCGAAGTATTTTTAAACATCAGCAGAATTCCGAGAACAATGGAAGAGTTCCGAAGCATTTTTAAACGTCAGCGGAATGCCGAGAACAATGGAAGAGTTCCGACGCATTTTTAAAGGTCAGCGGAATTCCGAGAACAATGTAAGAGATCTGAAGCATTTTTAAACTTCAGCGGAATTTCGAGAGCAATGGAAGAGTTCCGAAGCATTTTTAAACATCTGCGGAATTCTGAGAACAATGGAAGAGTTCCGAAGCATTTTTAACTTCAGCAGAATTCAGAGAACAGTGGAAGAGTTACGAAGTATTTTTAAACGTCAGCGGAATGCCGAGAACAATGGAAGAGTTCCGAAGCATTTTTAACTTCAGCAGAATTCCGAGAACAATGGAAGAGTTCCGAAGCCTTTTTAAACTTCAGCGGAATTCCGAGAAAAATGGAAGAGTTGCGAAGCATTTTTAACTTCAGCAGAATTCCGAGAACAGTGGAAGAGTTCCGAAGTATTTTTAAACGTCAGCGGAATGCCAAGAACAATGGAAGAGTTCCGAAGCATTTTTAACTTCAGCAGAATTCCGAGAACAATGGAAGAGTTCCGAAGCGTTTTTAAATGTCAGCGGAATGCCGAGAACAATGGAAGAGTTCCGACGCATTTTTAAACGTCAGCAGAATTCCGAGAACAATGGAAGAGTTCCGAAGCATTTTTAAACGTCAGCGGAATGCCGAGAAAAATGGAAGAGTTCCGAAGCATTTTTAACTTCAGCAGAATTCCGAGAACAATGGAAGAGTTCCGAAGCGTTTTTAAATGTCAGCGGAATGCCGAGAACAATGGAAGAGTTCCGACGCATTTTTAAACGTCAGCAGAATTCCGAGAACAATGGAAGAGTTCCGAAGCATTTTTAAACGTCAGCGGAATGCCGAGAAAAATGGAAGAGTTCCGAAGCATTTTTAACTTCAGCAGAATTCCGAGAACAATGGAAGAGTTCCGAAGTATTTTTAAACGTCAGCGGAATGTCGAGAACAATGGAAGAGTTCCGAAGCATTTTTAAACATCAGCAGAATTCCGAGAACAATGGAAGAGTTCCGAAGCATTTTTAAACTTCAGCGGAATTCCGAGAAAAATGGAAGAGTTCCGAAGCATTTTTAAACGTCAGCGGAATTCTCAGAACAATGGAAGTGTTCCGAAGCATTTTTAATCTTCAGCAGAATTCCGAGAACAATGGAAGAGTTCCGACGCATTTTTAAACGTCAGCGGAATTCCGAGAACAATGGAAGAGTTCCGAAGCATTTTTAAACTTCAGCGGAATTCCGAGAAAAATGGAAGAGTTCCAAAGCATTTTTAAATGTCAGCAGAATGCCGAGAACAATGGAAGAGTTCTGAAGTATTTTTAAACGTCAGCGGAATGCCGAGAACAATGGAAGAGTTCCGAAGCATTTTTAACTTCAGCAGAATTCCGAGAACAATGGAAGAGTTCCGAAGCATTTTTAAACTTCAGCGGAATTCCGAGAAAAATGGAAGAGTTGCGAAGCATTTTTAACTTCAGCAGAATTCCGAGAACAATGGAAGAGTTCCGAAGCATTTTTAAACTTCAGCGGAATTCCGAGAAAAATGGAAGAGTTGCGAAGCATTTTTAACTTCAGCAGAATTCCGAGAACAGTGGAAGAGTTCCGAAGCATTTTTAAACTTTAGCAGAATTCCGAGAACAATGGAGGCGTTCCGAAGCATTTTTAAACGTCAGCGGAATTCTCAGAACAATGGAAGTGTTCCGAAGCATTTTTAAACTTCAGCAGAATTCCAAGAACAATGGAAGAGTTCCGAAGCATTTTTAAACTTCAGCGGAATTCCGAGAACAGTGGAAGAGTTCCGAAGCATTTTTAAACATCAGCGGATTTCCGAGAACAAAGGAAGAGTTCCGAAGCATTTTTGATCTTCAGCGGAATTCCGAGAACAATGGAAGAGTTCCGAAGCATTTTTAAATGTCAGCGGAATGCCGAGAACAATGGAAGAGTTCCGAAGCATTTTTAAACTTCAGCGGAATTCCGAGAACAATGGAAGATTTCCGAAGCATTTTTAAATGTCAGCGGAATGCCGAGAACAATGGAAGAGTTCCGACGCATTTTTAAACGTCAACGGAATTCCGAGAACAATGGAAGAGTTCCGAAGCATTTTTAAACGTCAGCGGAATGCCGAGAAAAATGGAAGAGTTCCGAAGCATTTTTAAACTTCAGCGGAATTCCGAGAACAAAGGAAGAGTTCCGAAGCATTTTTGATCTTCAGCGGAATTCCAAGAACAATAGAAGAGTTCCGAAGCATTTTTAAACGTCAGCGGAATGCCGAGAACAATGGAAGAGTTCCAAAGCATTTTTAACTTCAGCAGAATTCCGAGAACAATGGAAGAGTTCCGAAGTATTTTTAAACGTCAGCGGAATGCCGAGAACAATGGAAGAGTTCCGAAGCATTTTTAAACATCAGCAGAATTCCGAGAACAATGGAAGAGTTCCGAAGCATTTTTAAACTTCAGCGGAATTCCGAGAAAAATGGAAGAGTTCCGAAGCATTTTTAAACGTCAGCGGAATTCTCAGAACAATGGAAGTGTTCCGAAGCATTTTTAATCTTCAGCAGAATTCCGAGAACAATGGAAGATTTCCGACGCATTTTTAAACGTCAGCGGAATTCCGAGAACAATGGAAGAGTTCCGAAGCATTTTTAAACTTCAGCGGAATTCCGAGAAAAATGGAAGAGTTGCGAAGCATTTTTAACTTCAGCAGAATTCCGAGAACAATGGAAGAGTTCCGAAGCATTTTTAAACGTCAGCAGAATGCCGAGAACAATGGAAGAGTTACGACGCATTTTTAAAGGTCAGCGGAATTCCGAGAACAATGTAAGAGATCTGAAGCATTTTTAAACTTCAGCAGAATTTCGAGAGCAATGGAAGAGTTCCGAAGCATTTTTAAACATCTGCGGAATTCTGAGAACAATGGAAGAGTTCTGATGCATTTTTAAACTTCAGCGGAATTTCTAAAACAATGCAAGAGTTCCGAAGCATTTTAAAATTTCAGCAGAATTCCGAGAACAGTGGAAGAGTTCCGAAGCATTTTTAAACTGCAGCGGAATTCCTAGAACAATGGAAGAGTTCTGATGCATTTTTAAACTGCAGCGGAATTCCTAGAACAAGGGAAGGGTTCCGAAGCATTTTTAAACTTCAACGGAATTCCGAGAAAAATGGAAGAGTTCCGAAGCATTTTTAAACTGCAGCGGAATTCCTAGAACAATGGAAGAGTTCTGATGCATTTTTAAACTGCAGCGGAATTCCTAGAACAAGGGAAGGGTTCCGAAGCATTTTTAAACTTCAACGGAATTCCGAGAAAAATGGAAGAGTTCCGAAGCATTTTTAAACTGCAGCGGAATTCCTAGAACAATGGAAGAGTTCTGATGCATTTTTAAACTGCAGCGGAATTCCTAGAACAAGGGAAGGGTTCCGAAGCATTTTTAAACTTCAACGGAATTCCGAGAAAAATGGAAGAGTTCCGAAGCATTTTTAAACGTCAGCGGAATTCTCAGAACAATGGAAGTGTTCCGAAGCATTTTTAAACTTCAGCAGAATTCCGAGAACAATGGAAGAGTTCCGACGCATTTTTAAAGGTCAGCGGAATTCCGAGAACAATGGAAGAGTTCCGAAGCATTTTTAAACTTCAGCGGAATTCCGAGAACAATGGAAGAGTTCCAAAGCATTTTTAAACTTCAGCGGAATTCCGAGAACAGTGGAAGAGTTCCGAAGCATTTTTAAACATCAGCGGAATTCCGAGAACAAAGGAAGAGTTCCGAAGCATTTTTGATCTTCAGCGGAATTCCGAGAACAATGGAAGAGTTCCGAAGCATTTTTAAATGTCAGCGGAATGCCGAGAACAATGGAAGAGTTCCGACGCATTTTTAAACGTCAGCGGAATTCCGAGAACAATGGAAGAGTTCCGAAGCATTTTTAAACGTCAGCGGAATGCCGAGAAAAATGGAAGAGTTCCGAAGCATTTTTAAACTGCAGCGGAATTCCTAGAACAATGGAAGAGTTCTGATGCATTTTTAAACTGCAGCGGAATTCCTAGAACAATGGTAGAGTTCCGAAGCATTTTTAAACTTCAGCGGAATTCCGAGAAAAATGGAAGAGTTCCGAAGCATTTTTAAACGTCAGCGGAATGCCGAGAACAATGGAAGAGTTCCGACGCATTTTTAAAGGTCAGCGGAATTCCGAGAACAATGTAAGAGATCTGAAGCATTTTTAAACTTCAGCGGAATTTCGAGAGCAATGGGAGAGTTCCGAAGCATTTTTAAACATCTGCGGAATTCTGAGAACAATGGAAGAGTTCCGAAGCATTTTTAACTTCAGCAGAATTCCGAGAACAATGGAAGAGTTCCGAAGTATTTTTAAACGTCAGCGGAATGTCGAGAACAATGGAAGAGTTCCGAAGCATTTTTAAACATCAGCAGAATTCCGAGAACAATGGAAGAGTTCCGAAGCATTTTTAAACTTCAGCGGAATTCCGAGAAAAATGGAAGAGTTCCGAAGCATTTTTAAACGTCAGCGGAATTCTCAGAACAATGGAAGTGTTCCGAAGCATTTTTAATCTTCAGCAGAATTCCGAGAACAATGGAAGAGTTCCGACGCATTTTTAAACGTCAGCGGAATTCCGAGAACAATGGAAGAGTTCCGAAGCATTTTTAAACTTCAGCGGAATTCCGAGAAAAATGGAAGAGTTCCAAAGCATTTTTAAATGTCAGCAGAATGCCGAGAACAATGGAAGAGTTCTGAAGTATTTTTAAACGTCAGCGGAATGCCGAGAACAATGGAAGAGTTCCGAAGCATTTTTAACTTCAGCAGAATTCCGAGAACAATGGAAGAGTTCCGAAGCATTTTTAAACTTCAGCGGAATTCCGAGAAAAATGGAAGAGTTGCGAAGCATTTTTAACTTCAGCAGAATTCCGAGAACAATGGAAGAGTTCCGAAGCATTTTTAAACTTCAGCGGAATTCCGAGAAAAATGGAAGAGTTGCGAAGCATTTTTAACTTCAGCAGAATTCCGAGAACAGTGGAAGAGTTCCGAAGCATTTTGAAACTTTAGCAGAATTCCGAGAACAATGGAGGCGTTCCGAAGCATTTTTAAACGTCAGCGGAATTCTCAGAACAATGGAAGTGTTCCGAAGCATTTTTAAACTTCAGCAGAATTCCAAGAACAATGGAAGAGTTCCGAAGCATTTTTAAACTTCAGCGGAATTCCGAGAACAGTGGAAGAGTTCCGAAGCATTTTTAAACATCAGCGGATTTCCGAGAACAAAGGAAGAGTTCCGAAGCATTTTTGATCTTCAGCGGAATTCCGAGAACAATGGAAGAGTTCCGAAGCATTTTTAAATGTCAGCGGAATGCCGAGAACAATGGAAGAGTTCCGAAGCATTTTTAAACTTCAGCGGAATTCCGAGAACAATGGAAGATTTCCGAAGCATTTTTAAATGTCAGCGGAATGCCGAGAACAATGGAAGAGTTCCGACGCATTTTTAAACGTCAACGGAATTCCGAGAACAATGGAAGAGTTCCGAAGCATTTTTAAACGTCAGCGGAATGCCGAGAAAAATGGAAGAGTTCCGAAGCATTTTTAAACTTCAGCGGAATTCCGAGAACAAAGGAAGAGTTCCGAAGCATTTTTGATCTTCAGCGGAATTCCAAGAACAATAGAAGAGTTCCGAAGCATTTTTAAACGTCAGCGGAATGCCGAGAACAATGGAAGAGTTCCAAAGCATTTTTAACTTCAGCAGAATTCCGAGAACAATGGAAGAGTTCCGAAGTATTTTTAAACGTCAGCGGAATGCCGAGAACAATGGAAGAGTTCCGAAGCATTTTTAAACATCAGCAGAATTCCGAGAACAATGGAAGAGTTCCGAAGCATTTTTAAACTTCAGCGGAATTCCGAGAAAAATGGAAGAGTTCCGAAGCATTTTTAAACGTCAGCGGAATTCTCAGAACAATGGAAGTGTTCCGAAGCATTTTTAATCTTCAGCAGAATTCCGAGAACAATGGAAGATTTCCGACGCATTTTTAAACGTCAGCGGAATTCCGAGAACAATGGAAGAGTTCCGAAGCATTTTTAAACTTCAGCGGAATTCCGAGAAAAATGGAAGAGTTGCGAAGCATTTTTAACTTCAGCAGAATTCCGAGAACAATGGAAGAGTTCCGAAGCATTTTTAAACGTCAGCAGAATGCCGAGAACAATGGAAGAGTTACGACGCATTTTTAAAGGTCAGCGGAATTCCGAGAACAATGTAAGAGATCTGAAGCATTTTTAAACTTCAGCAGAATTTCGAGAGCAATGGAAGAGTTCCGAAGCATTTTTAAACATCTGCGGAATTCTGAGAACAATGGAAGAGTTCTGATGCATTTTTAAACTTCAGCGGAATTTCTAAAACAATGCAAGAGTTCCGAAGCATTTTAAAATTTCAGCAGAATTCCGAGAACAGTGGAAGAGTTCCGAAGCATTTTTAAACTGCAGCGGAATTCCTAGAACAATGGAAGAGTTCTGATGCATTTTTAAACTGCAGCGGAATTCCTAGAACAAGGGAAGGGTTCCGAAGCATTTTTAAACTTCAACGGAATTCCGAGAAAAATGGAAGAGTTCCGAAGCATTTTTAAACTGCAGCGGAATTCCTAGAACAATGGAAGAGTTCTGATGCATTTTTAAACTGCAGCGGAATTCCTAGAACAAGGGAAGGGTTCCGAAGCATTTTTAAACTTCAACGGAATTCCGAGAAAAATGGAAGAGTTCCGAAGCATTTTTAAACTGCAGCGGAATTCCTAGAACAATGGAAGAGTTCTGATGCATTTTTAAACTGCAGCGGAATTCCTAGAACAAGGGAAGGGTTCCGAAGCATTTTTAAACTTCAACGGAATTCCGAGAAAAATGGAAGAGTTCCGAAGCATTTTTAAACGTCAGCGGAATTCTCAGAACAATGGAAGTGTTCCGAAGCATTTTTAAACTTCAGCAGAATTCCGAGAACAATGGAAGAGTTCCGACGCATTTTTAAAGGTCAGCGGAATTCCGAGAACAATGGAAGAGTTCCGAAGCATTTTTAAACTTCAGCGGAATTCCGAGAACAATGGAAGAGTTCCAAAGCATTTTTAAACTTCAGCGGAATTCCGAGAACAGTGGAAGAGTTCCGAAGCATTTTTAAACATCAGCGGAATTCCGAGAACAAAGGAAGAGTTCCGAAGCATTTTTGATCTTCAGCGGAATTCCGAGAACAATGGAAGAGTTCTGAAGCATTTTTAAATGTCAGCGGAATGCCGAGAACAATGGAAGAGTTCCGACGCATTTTTAAACGTCAGCGGAATTCCGAGAACAATGGAAGAGTTCCGAAGCATTTTTAAACGTCAGCGGAATGCCGAGAAAAATGGAAGAGTTCCGAAGCATTTTTAAACTTCAGCGGAATTCCGAGAACAGTGGAAGAGTTCCGAAGCATTTTTAAACATCAGCGGAATTCCGAGAACAAAGGAAGAGTTCCGAAGCATTTTTGATCTTCAGCGGAATTCCGAGAACAATGGAAGAGTTCCGAAGCATTTTTAAACGTCAGCGGAATGCCGAGAACAATGGAAGAGTTCCGACGCATTTTTAAACGTCAGCGGAATTCCGAGAACAATGGAAGAGTTCCGAAGCATTTTTAAACTTCAGCGGAATTCCGAGAACAATGGAAGAGTTCCGAAGCATTTTTGATCTTCAGCGGAATTCCGAGAACAATGGAAGAGTTCCGAAGCATTTTTAAACATCAGCGGAATTCCGAGAACAAAGGAAGAGTTCCGAAGCATTTTTGATCTTTAGCGGAATTCCGAGAACAATGGAAGAGTTCCGAAGCATTTTTAAACGTCAGCGGAATGCCGAGAACAATGGAAGAGTTCTGACGCATTTTTAAACGTCAGCGGAATGCCGAGAACAATGGAAGAGTTCCGAAGTATTTTTAAACATCAGCAGAATTCCGAGAACAATGGAAGAGTTCCGAAGCATTTTTAAACGTCAGCGGAATGCCGAGAACAATGGAAGAGTTCCGACGCATTTTTAAAGGTCAGCGGAATTCCGAGAACAATGTAAGAGATCTGATGCATTTTTAAACTTCAGCGGAATTTCGAGAGCAATGGAAGAGTTCCGAAGCATTTTTAAACATCTGCGGAATTCTGAGAACAATGGAAGAGTTCCGAAGCATTTTTAACTTCAGCAGAATTCAGAGAACAGTGGAAGAGTTCCGAAGTATTTTTAAACGTCAGCGGAATGCCGAGAACAATGGAAGAGTTCCGAAGCATTTTTAACTTCAGCAGAATTCCGAGAACAATGGAAGAGTTCCGAAGCATTTTTAAACTTCAGCGGAATTCCGAGAAAAATGGAAGAGTTGCGAAGCATTTTTAACTTCAGCAGAATTCCGAGAACAGTGGAAGAGTTCCGAAGTATTTTTAAACGTCAGCGGAATGCCAAGAACAATGGAAGAGTTCCGAAGCATTTTTAACTTCAGCAGAATTCCGAGAACAATGGAAGAGTTCCGAAGCGTTTTTAAATGTCAGCGGAATGCCGAGAACAATGGAAGAGTTCCGACGCATTTTTAAACGTCAGCAGAATTCCGAGAACAATGGAAGAGTTCCGAAGCATTTTTAAACGTCAGCGGAATGCCGAGAAAAATGGAAGAGTTCCGAAGCATTTTTAAACTGCAGCGGAATTCCTAGAACAATGGAAGAGTTCTGATGCATTTTTAAACTGCAGCGGAATTCCTAGAACAATGGTAGAGTTCCGAAGCATTTTTAAACTTCAGCGGAATTCCGAGAAAAATGGAAGAGTTCCGAAGCATTTTTAAACGTCAGCGGAATGCCGAGAACAATGGAAGAGTTCCGACGCATTTTTAAAGGTCAGCGGAATTCCGAGAACAATGTAAGAGATCTGAAGCATTTTTAAACTTCAGCGGAATTTCGAGAGCAATGGAAGAGTTCCGAAGCATTTTTAAACATCTGCGGAATTCTGAGAACAATGGAAGAGTTCCGAAGCATTTTTAACTTCAGCAGAATTCCGAGAACAATGGAAGAGTTCCGAAGTATTTTTAAACGTCAGCGGAATGTCGAGAACAATGGAAGAGTTCCGAAGCATTTTTAAACATCAGCAGAATTCCGAGAACAATGGAAGAGTTCCGAAGCATTTTTAAACTTCAGCGGAATTCCGAGAAAAATGGAAGAGTTCCGAAGCATTTTTAAACGTCAGCGGAATTCTCAGAACAATGGAAGTGTTCCGAAGCATTTTTAATCCTCAGCAGAATTCCGAGAACAATGGAAGAGTTCCGACGCATTTTTAAACGTCAGCGGAATTCCGAGAACAATGGAAGAGTTCCGAAGCATTTTTAAACTTCAGCGGAATTCCGAGAAAAATGGAAGAGTTCCAAAGCATTTTTAAATGTCAGCAGAATGCCGAGAACAATGGAAGAGTTCCGAAGTATTTTTAAACGTCAGCGGAATGCCGAGAACAATGGAAGAGTTCCGAAGCATTTTTAAACATCAGCAGAATTCCGAGAACAATGGAAGAGTTCCGAAGCATTTTTAAACGTCAGCGGAATGCCGAGAACAATGGAAGAGTTCCGACGCATTTTTAAAGGTCAGCGGAATTCCGAGAACAATGTAAGAGATCTGAAGTATTTTTAAACTTCAGCGGAATTTCGAGAGCAATGGAAGAGTTCCGAAGCATTTTTAAACATCTGCGGAATTCTGAGAACAATGGAAGAGTTCCGAAGCATTTTTAACTTCAGCAGAATTCAGAGAACAGTGGAAGAGTTCCGAAGTATTTTTAAACGTCAGCGGAATGCCGAGAACAATGGAAGAGTTCCGAAGCATTTTTAACTTCAGCAGAATTCCGAGAACAATGGAAGAGTTCCGAAGCATTTTTAAACTTCAGCGGAATTCCGAGAAAAATGGAAGAGTTGCGAAGCATTTTTAACTTCAGCAGAATTCCGAGAACAATGGAAGAGTTCCGAAGCATTTTTAAACTTCAGCGGAATTCCGAGAAAAATGGAAGAGTTGCGAAGCATTTTTAACTTCAGCAGAATTCCGAGAACAATGGAAGAGTTCCGAAGCATTTTTAAACGTCAGCAGAATGCCGAGAACAATGGAAGAGTTACGACGCATTTTTAAAGGTCAGCGGAATTCCGAGAACAATGTAAGAGATCTGAAGCATTTTTAAACTTCAGCAGAATTTCGAGAGCAATGGAAGAGTTCCGAAGCATTTTTAAACATCTGCGGAATTCTGAGAACAATGGAAGAGTTCTGATGCATTTTTAAACTTCAGCGGAATTTCTAAAACAATGCAAGAGTTCCGAAGCATTTTAAAATTTCAGCAGAATTCCGAGAACAGTGGAAGAGTTCCGAAGCATTTTTAAACTTTAGCAGAATTCCGAGAACAATGGAGGCGTTCCGAAGCATTTTTAAACGTCAGCGGAATTCTCAGAACAATGGAAGTGTTCCGAAGCATTTTTAAACTTCAGCAGAATTCCAAGAACAATGGAAGAGTTCCGAAGCATTTTTAAACTTCAGCGGAATTCCGAGAACAGTGGAAGAGTTCCGAAGCATTTTTAAACATCAGCGGATTTCCGAGAACAAAGGAAGAGTTCCGAAGCATTTTTGATCTTCAGCGGAATTCCGAGAACAATGGAAGAGTTCCGAAGCATTTTTAAATGTCAGCGGAATGCCGAGAACAATGGAAGAGTTCCGAAGCATTTTTAAACTTCAGCGGAATTCCGAGAACAATGGAAGATTTCCGAACCATTTTTAAATGTCAGCGGAATGCCGAGAACAATGGAAGAGTTCCGACGCATTTTTAAACGTCAACGGAATTCCGAGAACAATGGAAGAGTTCCGAAGCATTTTTAAACGTCAGCGGAATGCCGAGAAAAATGGAAGAGTTCCGAAGCATTTTTAAACTTCAGCGGAATTCCGAGAACAAAGGATGAGTTCCGAAGCATTTTTGATCTTCAGCGGAATTCCAAGAACAATAGAAGAGTTCCGAAGCATTTTTAAACGTCAGCGGAATGCCGAGAACAATGGAAGAGTTCCGAAGCATTTTTAACTTCAGCAGAATTCCGAGAACAATGGAAGAGTTCCGAAGTATTTTTAAACGTCAGCGGAATGCCGAGAACAATGGAAGAGTTCTGAAGCATTTTTAAACATCAGCAGAATTCCGAGAACAATGGAAGAGTTCCGAAGCATTTTTAAACTTCAGCGGAATTCCGAGAAAAATGGAAGAGTTCCGAAGCATTTTTAAACGTCAGCGGAATTCTCAGAACAATGGAAGTGTTCCGAAGCATTTTTAATCTTCAGCAGAATTCCGAGAACAATGGAAGATTTCCGACGCATTTTTAAACGTCAGCGGAATTCCGAGAACAATGGAAGAGTTCCGAAGCATTTTTAAACTTCAGCGGAATTCCGAGAAAAATGGAAGAGTTGCGAAGCATTTTTAACTTCAGCAGAATTCCGAGAACAATGGAAGAGTTCCGAAGCATTTTTAAACGTCAGCAGAATGCCGAGAACAATGGAAGAGTTACGACGCATTTTTAAAGGTCAGCGGAATTCCGAGAACAATGTAAGAGATCTGAAGCATTTTTAAACTTCAGCAGAATTTCGAGAGCAATGGAAGAGTTCCGAAGCATTTTTAAACATCTGCGGAATTCTGAGAACAATGGAAGAGTTCTGATGCATTTTTAAACTTCAGCGGAATTTCTAAAACAATGCAAGAGTTCCGAAGCATTTTAAAATTTCAGCAGAATTCCGAGAACAGTGGAAGAGTTCCGAAGCATTTTTAAACTGCAGCGGAATTTCTAGAACAATGGAAGAGTTCTGATGCATTTTTAAACTGCAGCGGAATTCCTAGAACAAGGGAAGGGTTCCGAAGCATTTTTAAACTTCAACGGAATTCCGAGAAAAATGGAAGAGTTCCGAAGCATTTTTAAACTGCAGCGGAATTCCTAGAACAATGGAAGAGTTCTGATGCATTTTTAAACTGCAGCGGTATTCCTAGAACAAGGGAAGGGTTCCGAAGCATTTTTAAACTTCAACGGAATTCCGAGAAAAATGGAAGAGTTCCGAAGCATTTTTAAACTGCAGCGGAATTCCTAGAACAATGGAAGAGTTCTGATGCATTTTTAAACTGCAGCGGAATTCCTAGAACAAGGGAAGGGTTCCGAAGCATTTTTAAACTTCAACGGAATTCCGAGAAAAATGGAAGAGTTCCGAAGCATTTTTAAACGTCAGCGGAATTCTCAGAACAATGGAAGTGTTCCGAAGCATTTTTAAACTTCAGCAGAATTCCGAGAACAATGGAAGAGTTCCGACGCATTTTTAAAGGTCAGCGGAATTCCGAGAACAATGGAAGAGTTCCGAAGCATTTTTAAACTTCAGCGGAATTCCGAGAACAATGGAAGAGTTCCAAAGCATTTTTAAACTTCAGCGGAATTCCGAGAACAATGGAAGATTTCCGAAGCATTTTTAAATGTCAGCGGAATGCCGAGAACAATGGAAGAGTTCCGACGCATTTTTAAACGTCAACGGAATTCCGAGAACAATGGAAGAGTTCCGAAGCATTTTTAAACGTCAGCGGAATGCCGAGAAAAATGGAAGAGTTCCGAAGCATTTTTAAACTTCAGCGGAATTCCGAGAACAAAGGAAGAGTTCCGAAGCATTTTTGAACGTCAGCAGAATTCTCAGAACAATGGAAGTGTTACGAAGCATTTTTAAACTTCAGCGGAATTCCGAGAACAATGGAAGAGTTCCGAAGCATTTTTAAACGTCAGCAGAATTCTCAGAACAATGGAAGTGTTACGAAGCATTTTTAAACTTCAGCAGAATTCCGAGAACAATGGAAGAGTTCCGAAGCATTTTTAAACTTCAGCGGAATTCCGAGAACAATAGAAGAGTTCCGAAGCATTTTTAAACATCAGCGGAATTCCGAGAACAAAGGAAGAGTTTTGAAGCATTTTTGATCTTCAGCGGAATTCCGAGAACAATGGAAGAGTTCAGAAGCATTTTTAAACTTCAGCGGAATTCCGAGAACAATGGAAGAGTTCCGACGCATTTTTAAAGGTCAGCGGAATTCCGAGAACAATGGAAGAGTTCCGAAGCATTTTTAAAATTCAGCGGAATTCCGAGAACAATGGAAGAGTTCCAAAGCATTTTTAAATGTCAGCAGAATGCCGAGAACAATGGAAGAGTTCCGACGCATTTTTAAACGTCAGCGGAATTCCGAGAACAATGGAAGAGATCTGAAGCATTTTTAAACTTCAGCGGAATTTTGAGAACAATGGAAGAGTTCCGAAGCATTTTTAAACTTCAGCGGAATTCCGAGAAAAATGGAAGAGTTCCGACGCATTTTTAAACGTCAGCGGAATTCCGAGAACAATGGAAGAGTTCCGAAGCATTTTTAAACTTCAGCGGAATTCCGAGAACAATGGAAGAGTTCCAAAGCATTTTTAAATGTCAGCAGAATGCCGAGAACAATGGAAGAGTTCCGAAGTATTTTTAAACGTCAGCGGAATGCCGAGAACAATGGAAGAGTTCCGACGCATTTTTAAAGGTCAGCGGAATTCCGAGAACAATGTAAGAGATCTGAAGCATTTTTAAACTTCAGCGGAATTTCGAGAGCAATGGAAGAGTTCCGAAGCATTTTTAAACATCTGCGGAATTCTGAGAACAATGGAAGAGTTCCGAAGCATTTTTTACTTCAGCAGAATTCAGAGAACAGTGGAAGAGTTCCGAAGTATTTTTAAACGTCAGCGGAATGCCGAGAACAATGGAAGAGTTCCGAAGCATTTTTAACTTCAGCAGAATTCCGAGAACAATGGAAGAGTTCCGAAGCATTTTTAAACTTCAGCGGAATTCCGAGAAAAATGGAAGAGTTGCGAAGCATTTTTAACTTCAGCAGAATTCCGAGAAAAATGGAAGAGTTGCGAAGCATTTTTAACTTCAGCAGAATTCCGAGAACAATGGAAGAGTTCCGAAGCATTTTTAAACGTCAGCAGAATGCCGAGAACAATGGAAGAGTTACGACGCATTTTTAAAGGTCAGCGGAATTCCGAGAACAATGTAAGAGATCTGAAGCATTTTTAAACTTCAGCAGAATTTCGAGAGCAATGGAAGAGTTCCGAAGCATTTTTAAACATCTGCGGAATTCTGAGAACAATGGAAGAGTTCTGATGCATTTTTAAACTTCAGCGGAATTTCTAAAACAATGCAAGAGTTCCGAAGCATTTTAAAATTTCAGCAGAATTCCGAGAACAGTGGAAGAGTTCCGAAGCATTTTTAAATGTCAGCGGAATGCCGAGAACAATGGAAGAGTTCCGACGCATTTTTAAACGTCAACGGAATTCCGAGAACAATGGAAGAGTTCCGAAGCATTTTTAAACGTCAGCGGAATGCCGAGAAAAATGGAAGAGTTCCGAAGCATTTTTAAACTTCAGCGGAATTCCGAGAACAAAGAAAGAGTTCCGAAGCATTTTTGATCTTCAGCGGAATTCCAAGAACAATGGAAGAGTTCCGAAGCATTTTTAAACGTCAGCGGAATGCCGAGAACAATGGAAGAGTTCCGAAGCATTTTTAACTTCAGCAGAATTCCGAGAACAATGGAAGAGTTCCGAAGTATTTTTAAACGTCAGCGGAATGCCGAGAACAATGGAAGAGTTCCGAAGCATTTTTAAACATCAGCAGAATTCCGAGAACAAAGGAAGAGTTCCGAAGCATTTTTGATCTTTAGCGGAATTCCGAGAACAATGGAAGAGTTCCGAAGTATTTTTAAACGTCAGCGGAATGCCGAGAACAATGGAAGAGTTCCGAAGCATTTTTAAACATCAGCGGAATTCCGAGAACAAAGGAAGAGTTCCGAAGCATTTTTGATCTTTAGCGGAATTCCGAGAACAATGGAAGAGTTCCGAAGCATTTTTAAACGTCAGCGGAATGCCTAGAACAATGGAAGAGTTCTGACGCATTTTTAAACGTCAGCAGAATTCCGAGAACAATGGAAGAGTTCCGAAGCATTTTTAAACGTCAGCGGAATTCTGAGAACAATGGAAGAGTTCCGAAGCATTTTTAATCTTCAGCGGAATTCCGAGAACAATGGAAGAGTTCCGAAGCATTTTTAAACTTCAGCGGAATTCCGAGAACAATGGAAGAGTTCCGAAGCATTTTTAAACATCAGCGGAATTCCGAGAACAAAGGAAGAGTTCCGAAGCATTTTTGATCTTCAGCGGAATTCCGAGAACAATGGAAGAGTTCCGAAGCATTTTTAAACGTCAGCGGAATGCCGAGAACAATGGAAGAGTTCCGACGCATTTTTAAACGTCAGCGGAATTCCGAGAACAATGGAAGAGTTCCGAAGCATTTTTAAACTTCAGCGGAATTCCGAGAACAATGGAAGAGTTCTAAAGCATTTTTAAATGTCAGCGGAATGCCGAGAACAATGGAGGAGTTCCGACGCATTTTTAAACGTCAGCGGAATTCCGAGAAGAATGGAAGAGTTCCGAAGCATTTTTAAACTTCAGCGGAATTCCGAGAACAATGGAAGAGTTCCGAAGCATTTTTAAACATCAGCGGAATTCCGAGAACAAAGGAAGAGTTCCGAAGCATTTTTGATCTTCAGTGGAATTCCGAGAACAATGGAAGAGTTCCGAAGCATTTTTAAACGTCAGCGGAATGCCGAGAACAATGGAAGAGTTCCGACGCATTTTTAAACGTCAGCGGAATTCCGAGAACAATGGAAGAGTTCCGAAGCATTTTTAAATGTCAGCGGAATGCCGAGAACAATGGAAGAGTTCCGACGCATTTTTAAACGTCAACGGAATTCCGAGAACAATGGAAGAGTTCCGAAGCATTTTTAAACGTCAGCGGAATGCCGAGAAAAATGGAAGAGTTCCGAAGCATTTTTAAACTTCAGCGGAATTCCGAGAACAGTGGAAGAGTTCTGAAGCATTTTTAAACATCAGCGGAATTCCGAGAACAAAGGAAGAGTTCCGAAGCATTTTTGATCTTCAGCGGAATTCCGAGAACAATGGAAGAGTTCCGAAGCATTTTTAAACGTCAGCGGAATGCCGAGAACAATGGAAGAGTTCCGACGCATTTTTAAACGTCAGCGGAATTCCGAGAACAATGGAAGAGTTCCGAAGCATTTTTAAACTTCAGCGGAATTCCGAGAACAATGGAAGAGTTCCGAAGCATTTTTGATCTTCAGCGGAATTCCGAGAACAATGGAAGAGTTCCGAAGCATTTTTAAACGTCAGCGGAATGCCGAGCACAATGGAAGAGTTCCGACGCATTTTTAAACGTCAGCGGAATTCCGAGAACAATGGAAGAGTTCCGAAGCATTTTTAAACTTCAGCGGAATTCCGAGAACAATGGAAGAGTTCCGAAGCATTTTTAAACTTCAGCGGAATTCCTAGAACAATGGAAGAGTTCAGAACCATTTTTAAACTTCAGCAGAATTCCGAGAACAGTGGAAGAGTTCCGAAGCATTTTTAAACATCAGCGGAATTCCGAGAACAAAGGAAGAGTTCCGAAGCATTTTTGATCTTTAGCGGAATTCCGAGAACAATGGAAGAGTTCCGAAGCATTTTTAAACGTCAGCGGAATGCCGAGAACAATGGAAGAGTTCTGACGCATTTTTAAACGTCAGCAGAATTCCGAGAACAATGGAAGAGTTCCGAAGCATTTTTAAACGTCAGCGGAATTCTGAGAACAATGGAAGAGTTCCGAAGCATTTTTAATCTTCAGCGGAATTCCGAGAACAATGGAAGAGTTCCGAAGCATTTTTAAACTTCAGCGGAATTCCGAGAACAAAGGAAGAGTTCCGAAGCATTTTTGATCTTCAGCGGAATTCCGAGAACAAAGGAAGAGTTCCGAAGCATTTTTGATCTTCAGCGGAATTCCGAGAACAATGGAAGAGTTCCGAAGCATTTTTAAACGTCAGCGGAATGCCGCGAACAATGGAAGAGTTCCGTCGCATTTTTAAACGTCAGCGGAATTCCGAGAACAATGGAAGAGTTCCGAAGCATCTTTAAACTTCAGCGGAATTCCGAGAACAATGGAAGAGTTCCGAAGCATTTTTAAATGTCAGCGGAATGCCGAGAACAATGGAAGAGTTCCGACGCATTTTTAAACGTCAGCGGAATTCCGAGAACAATGGAAGAGTTCCGAAGCATTTTTAAACGTCAGCGGAATGCCGAGAACAATGGAAGAGTTCTGACGCATTTTTAAACGTCAGCAGAATTCCGAGAACAATGGAAGAGTTCCGAAGCATTTTTAAACGTCAGCGGAATTCTGAGAACAATGGAAGAGTTCCGAAGCATTTTTAATCTTCAGCGGAATTCCGAGAACAATGGAAGAGTTCCGAAGCATTTTTAAACTTCAGCGGAATTCCGAGAACAAAGGAAGAGTTCCGAAGCATTTTTGATCTTCAGCGGAATTCCGAGAACAAAGGAAGAGTTCCGAAGCATTTTTGATCTTCAGCGGAATTCCGAGAACAATGGAAGAGTTCCGAAGCATTTTTAAACGTCAGCGGAATGCCGCGAACAATGGAAGAGTTCCGACGCATTTTTAAACGTCAGCGGAATTCCGAGAACAATGGAAGAGTTCCGAAGCATTTTTAAACTTCAGCGGAATTCCGAGAACAATGGAAGAGTTCCAAAGCATTTTTAAATGTCAGCGGAATGCCGAGAACAATGGAGGAGTTCCGACGCATTTTTAAACGTCAGCGGAATTCCGAGAAGAATGGAAGAGTTCCGAAGCATTTTTAAACTTCAGCGGAATTCCGAGAACAGTGGAAGAGTTCCGAAGCATTTTTAAACATCAGCGGAATTCCGAGAACAAAGGAAGAGTTCCGAAGCATTTTTGATCTTCAGCGGAATTCCGAGAACAATGGAAGAGTTCCGAAGCATTTTTAAACGTCAGCGGAATGCCGAGATCAATGGAAGAGTTCCGAAGCATTTTTAAACTTCAGCGGAATTCCGAGAACAATGGAAGAGTTCCGAAGCATTTTTAAACTTCAGCGGAATTCCTAGAACAATGGAAGAGTTCAGAACCATTTTTAAACTTCAGCAGAATTCCGAGAACAGTGGAAGAGTTCCGAAGCATTTTTAAACATCAGCGGAATTCCGAGAACAAAGGAAGAGTTCCGAAGCATTTTTGATCTTTAGCGGAATTCCGAGAACAATGGAAGAGTTCCGAAGCATTTTTAAACGTCAGCGGAATGCCGAGAACAATGGAAGAGTTCTGACGCATTTTTAAACGTCAGCAGAATTCCGAGAACAATGGAAGAGTTCCGAAGCATTTTTAAACGTCAGCGGAATTCTGAGAACAATGGAAGAGTTCCGAAGCATTTTTAATCTTCAGCGGAATTCCGAGAACAATGGAACAGTTCCGAAGCATTTTTAACTTCAGCGGAATTCCGAGAACAATGGAAGAGTTCCGAAGCATTTTTAAATTTCAGCGGAATTCCGAGAACAATGGAAAAGTTCCGAAGCATTTTTAAACTGCAGCGGAATTCCTAGAACAATGGAAGAGTTCTGATGCATTTTTAAACTGCAGCGGAATTCCTAGAACAATGGAAGAGTTCCGAAGCATTTTTAAACTTCAGCGGAATTCCGAGAAAAATGGAAGAGTTGCGAAGCATTTTTAACTTCAGCAGAATTCCGAGAAAAATGGAAGAGTTGCGAAGCATTTTTAACTTCAGCAGAATTCCGAGAACAATGGAAGAGTTCCGAAGCATTTTTAAACATCTGCGGAATTCTGAGAACAATGGAAGAGTTCTGATGCATTTTTAAACTTCAGCGGAATTTCTAAAACAATGCAAGAGTTCCGAAGCATTTTAAAATTTCAGCAGAATTCCGAGAACAGTGGAAGAGTTCCGAAGCATTTTTAAACTTTAGCAGAATTCCGAGAACAATGGAGGCGTTCCGAAGCATTTTTAAACGTCAGCGGAATTCTCAGAACAATGGAAGTGTTCCGAAGCATTTTTAAACTTCAGCAGAATTCCAAGAACAATGGAAGAGTTCCGAAGCATTTTTAAACATCAGCGGAATTCCGAGAACAAAGGAAGAGTTCCGAAGCATTTTTGATCTTCAGCGGAATTCCGAGAACAATGGAAGAGTTCCGAAGCATTTTTAAATGTCAGCGGAATGCCGAGAACAATGGAAGAGTTCCGACGCATTTTTAAACGTCAGCGGAATTCCGAGAACAATGGAAGAGTTCCGAAGCATTTTTAAACTTCAGCGGAATTCCGAGAACAATGGAAGATTTCCGAAGCATTTTTAAATGTCAGCGGAATGCCGAGAACAATGGAAGAGTTCCGACGCATTTTTAAACGTCAACGGAATTCCGAGAACAATGGAAGAGTTCCGAAGCATTTTTAAACGTCAGCGGAATGCCGAGAAAAATGGAAGAGTTCCGAAGCATTTTTAAACTTCAGCGGAATTCCGAGAACAAAGGAAGAGTTCCGAAGCATTTTTGATCTTCAGCGGAATTCCAAGAACAATGGAAGAGTTCCGAAGCATTTTTAAACGTCAGCGGAATGCCGAGAACAATGGAAGAGTTCCGAAGCATTTTTAACTTCAGCAGAATTCCGAGAACAATGGAAGAGTTCCGAAGTATTTTTAAACGTCAGCGGAATGCCGAGAACAATGGAAGAGTTCCGAAGCATTTTTAAACATCTGCGGAATTCTGAGAACAATGGAAGAGTTCTGATGCATTTTTAAACTTCAGCGGAATTTCTAAAACAATGCAAGAGTTCCGAAGCATTTTAAAATTTCAGCAGAATTCCGAGAACAGTGGAAGAGTTCCGAAGCATTTTTAAACTTTAGCAGAATTCCGAGAACAATGGAGGCGTTCCGAAGCATTTTTAAACGTCAGCGGAATTCTCAGAACAATGGAAGTGTTCCGAAGCATTTTTAAACTTCAGCAGAATTCCAAGAACAATGGAAGAGTTCCGAAGCATTTTTAAACATCAGCGGAATTCCGAGAACAAAGGAAGAGTTCCGAAGCATTTTTGATCTTCAGCGGAATTCCGAGAACAATGGAAGAGTTCCGAAGCATTTTTAAATGTCAGCGGAATGCCGAGAACAATGGAAGAGTTCCGACGCATTTTTAAACGTCAGCGGAATTCCGAGAACAATGGAAGAGTTCCGAAGCATTTTTAAACTTCAGCGGAATTCCGAGAACAATGGAAGATTTCCGAAGCATTTTTAAATGTCAGCGGAATGCCGAGAACAATGGAAGAGTTCCGACGCATTTTTAAACGTCAACGGAATTCCGAGAACAATGGAAGAGTTCCGAAGCATTTTTAAACGTCAGCGGAATGCCGAGAAAAATGGAAGAGTTCCGAAGCATTTTTAAACTTCAGCGGAATTCCGAGAACAAAGGAAGAGTTCCGAAGCATTTTTGATCTTCAGCGGAATTCCAAGAACAATGGAAGAGTTCCGAAGCATTTTTAAACGTCAGCGGAATGCCGAGAACAATGGAAGAGTTCCGAAGCATTTTTAACTTCAGCAGAATTCCGAGAACAATGGAAGAGTTCCGAAGTATTTTTAAACGTCAGCGGAATGCCGAGAACAATGGAAGAGTTCCGAAGCATTTTTAAACATCAGCAGAATTCCGAGAACAATGGAAGAGTTCCGAAGCATTTTTAAACTTCAGCGGAATTCCGAGAACAAAGGAAGAGTTCCGAAGCATTTTTGATCTTCAGCGGAATTCCGAGAACAAAGGAAGAGTTCCGAAGCATTTTTGATCTTCAGCGGAATTCCGAGAACAATGGAAGAGTTCCGAAGCATTTTTAAACGTCAGCGGAATGCCGCGAACAATGGAAGAGTTCCGTCGCATTTTTAAACGTCAGCGGAATTCCGAGAACAATGGAAGAGTTCCGAAGCATTTTTAAACTTCAGCGGAATTCCGAGAACAATGGAAGAGTTCCGAAGCATTTTTAAATGTCAGCGGAATGCCGAGAACAATGGAAGAGTTCCGACGCATTTTTAAACGTCAACGGAATTCCGAGAACAATGGAAGAGTTCCGAAGCATTTTTAAACGTCAGCGGAATGCCAAGAAAAATGGAAGAGTTCCGAAGCATTTTTAAACTTCAGCGGAATTCCGAGAACAGTGGAAGAGTTCCGAAGCATTTTTAAACATCAGCGGAATTCCGAGAACAAAGGAAGAGTTCCGAAGCATTTTTGATCTTCAGCGGAATTCCGAGAACAATGGAAGAGTTCCGAAGCATTTTTAAACGTCAGCGGAATGCCGAGAACAATGGAAGAGTTCCGACGCATTTTTAAACGTCAGCGGAATTCCGAGAACAATGGAAGAGTTCCGAAGCATTTTTAAACTTCAGCGGAATTCCGAGAACAATGGAAGAGTTCTAAAGCATTTTTAAATGTCAGCGGAATGCCGAGAACAATGGAGGAGTTCCGACGCATTTTTAAACGTCAGCGGAATTCCGAGAAGAATGGAAGAGTTCCGAAGCATTTTTAAACTTCAGCGGAATTCCGAGAACAATGGAAGAGTTCCGAAGCATTTTTAAACATCAGCGGAATTCCGAGAACAAAGGAAGAGTTCCGAAGCATTTTTGATCTTCAGTGGAATTCCGAGAACAATGGAAGAGTTCCGAAGCATTTTTAAACGTCAGCGGAATGCCGAGAACAATGGAAGAGTTCCGACGCATTTTTAAACGTCAGCGGAATTCCGAGAACAATGGAAGAGTTCCGAAGCATTTTTAAATGTCAGCGGAATGCCGAGAACAATGGAAGAGTTCCGACGCATTTTTAAACGTCAACGGAATTCCGAGAACAATGGAAGAGTTCCGAAGCATTTTTAAACGTCAGCGGAATGCCGAGAAAAATGGACGAGTTCCGAAGCATTTTTAAACTTCAGCGGAATTCCGAGAACAGTGGAAGAGTTCTGAAGCATTTTTAAACATCAGCGGAATTCCGAGAACAAAGGAAGAGTTCCGAAGCATTTTTGATCTTCAGCGGAATTCCGAGAACAAAGGAAGAGTTCCGAAGCATTTTTGATCTTCAGCGGAATTCCGAGAACAATGGAAGAGTTCCGAAGCATTTTTAAACGTCAGCGGAATGCCGAGAACAATGGAAGAGTTCCGACGCATTTTTAAACGTCAGCGGAATTCCGAGAACAATGGAAGAGTTCCGAAGCATTTTTAAACTTCAGCGGAATTCCGAGAACAATGGAAGAGTTCTAAAGCATTTTTAAATGTCAGCGGAATGCCGAGAACAATGGAGGAGTTCCGACGCATTTTTAAACGTCAGCGGAATTCCGAGAAGAATGGAAGAGTTCCGAAGCATTTTTAAACTTCAGCGGAATTCCGAGAACAATGGAAGAGTTCCGAAGCATTTTTAAACATCAGCGGAATTCCGAGAACAAAGGAAGAGTTCCGAAGCATTTTTGATCTTCAGTGGAATTCCGAGAACAATGGAAGAGTTCCGAAGCATTTTTAAACGTCAGCGGAATGCCGAGAACAATGGAAGAGTTCCGACGCATTTTTAAACGTCAGCGGAATTCCGAGAACAATGGAAGAGTTCCGAAGCATTTTTAAATGTCAGCGGAATGCCGAGAACAATGGAAGAGTTCCGACGCATTTTTAAACGTCAGCGGAATTCCGAGAAGAATGGAAGAGTTCCGAAGCATTTTTAAACTTCAGCGGAATTCCGAGAACAATGGAAGAGTTCCGAAGCATTTTTAAACTTCAGCGGAATTCCGAGAACAAAGGAAGAGTTCCGAAGCATTTTTGATCTTCAGCGGAATTCCGAGAACAAAGGAAGAGTTCCGAAGCATTTTTGATCTTCAGCGGAATTCCGAGAACAATGGAAGAGTTCCGAAGCATTTTTAAACGTCAGCGGAATGCCGCGAACAATGGAAGAGTTCCGTCGCATTTTTAAACGTCAGCGGAATTCCGAGAACAATGGAAGAGTTCCGAAGCATTTTTAAACTTCAGCGGAATTCCGAGAACAATGGAAGAGTTCCGAAGCATTTTTAAATGTCAGCGGAATGCCGAGAACAATGGAAGAGTTCCGACGCATTTTTAAACGTCAACGGAATTCCGAGAACAATGGAAGAGTTCCGAAGCATTTTTAAACGTCAGCGGAATGCCAAGAAAAATGGAAGAGTTCCGAAGCATTTTTAAACTTCAGCGGAATTCCGAGAACAGTGGAAGAGTTCCGAAGCATTTTTAAACATCAGCGGAATTCCGAGAACAAAGGAAGAGTTCCGAAGCATTTTTGAACTTCAGCGGAATTCCGAGAACAATGGAAGAGTTCCGAAGCATTTTTAAACGTCAGCGGAATGCCGAGAACAATGGAAGAGTTCCGACGCATTTTTAAACGTCAGCGGAATTCCGAGAACAATGGAAGAGTTCCGAAGCATTTTTAAACTTCAGCGGAATTCCGAGAACAATGGAAGAGTTCTAAAGCATTTTTAAATGTCAGCGGAATGCCGAGAACAATGGAGGAGTTCCGACGCATTTTTAAACGTCAGCGGAATTCCGAGAAGAATGGAAGAGTTCCGAAGCATTTTTAAACTTCAGCGGAATTCCGAGAACAATGGAAGAGTTCCGAAGCATTTTTAAACATCAGCGGAATTCCGAGAACAAAGGAAGAGTTCCGAAGCATTTTTGATCTTCAGTGGAATTCCGAGAACAATGGAAGAGTTCCGAAGCATTTTTAAACGTCAGCGGAATGCCGAGAACAATGGAAGAGTTCCGACGCATTTTTAAACGTCAGCGGAATTCCGAGAACAATGGAAGAGTTCCGAAGCATTTTTAAATGTCAGCGGAATGCCGAGAACAATGGAAGAGTTCCGACGCATTTTTAAACGTCAACGGAATTCCGAGAACAATGGAAGAGTTCCGAAGCATTTTTAAACGTCAGCGGAATGCCGAGAAAAATGGAAGAGTTCCGAAGCATTTTTAAACTTCAGCGGAATTCCGAGAACAGTGGAAGAGTTCTGAAGCATTTTTAAACATCAGCGGAATTCCGAGAACAAAGGAAGAGTTCCGAAGCATTTTTGATCTTCAGCGGAATTCCGAGAACAATGGAAGAGTTCCGAAGCATTTTTAAACGTCAGCGGAATGCCGAGAACAATGGAAGAGTTCCGACGCATTTTTAAACGTCAGCGGAATTCCGAGAACAATGGAAGAGTTCCGAAGCATTTTTAAACTTCAGCGGAATTCCGAGAACAATGGAAGAGTTCCGAAGCATTTTTGATCTTCAGCGGAATTCCGAGAACAATGGAAGAGTTCCGAAGCATTTTTAAACGTCAGCGGAATGCCGAGCACAATGGAAGAGTTCCGACGCATTTTTAAACGTCAGCGGAATTCCGAGAACAATGGAAGAGTTCCGAAGCATTTTTAAACTTCAGCGGAATTCCGAGAACAATGGAAGAGTTCCGAAGCATTTTTAAACTTCAACGGAATTCCTAGAACAATGGAAGAGTTCAGAACCATTTTTAAACTTCAGCAGAATTCCGAGAACAGTGGAAGAGTTCCGAAGCATTTTTAAACATCAGCGGAATTCCGAGAACAAAGGAAGAGTTCCGAAGCATTTTTGATCTTTAGCGGTATTCCGAGAACAATGGAAGAGTTCCGAAGCATTTTTAAACGTCAGCGGAATGCCGAGAACAATGGAAGAGTTCTGACGCATTTTTAAACGTCAGCAGAATTCCGAGAACAATGGAAGAGTTCCGAAGCATTTTTAAACGTCAGCGGAATTCTGAGAACAATGGAAGAGTTCCGAAGCATTTTTAATCTTCAGCGGAATTCCGAGAACAATGGAACAGTTCCGAAGCATTTTTAACTTCAGCGGAATTCCGAGAACAATGGAAGAGTTCCGAAGCATTTTTAAACTTCAGCGGAATTCCGAGAACAATGGAAGAGTTCCAAAGCATTTTTAAATGTCAGCAGAATGCCGAGAACAATGGAAGAGTTCCGAAGTATTTTTAAACGTCAGCGGAATGCCGAGAACAATGGAAGAGTTCCGACGCATTTTTAAAGGTCAGCGGAATTCCGAGAACAATGTAAGAGATCTGAAGCATTTTTAAACTTCAGCGGAATTTCGAGAGCAATGGAAGAGTTCCGAAGCATTTTTAAACATCTGCGGAATTCTGAGAACAACGGAAGAGTTCCGAAGCATTTTTAACTTCAGCAGAATTCAGAGAACAGTGGAAGAGTTCCGAAGTATTTTTAAACGTCAGCGGAATGCCGAGAACAATGGAAGAGTTCCGAAGCATTTTTAACTTCAGCAGAATTCCGAGAACAATGGAAGAGTTCCGAAGCATTTTTAAACTTCAGCGGAATTCCGAGAAAAATGGAAGAGTTGCGAAGCATTTTTAACTTCAGCAGAATTCCGAGAAAAATGGAAGAGTTGCGAAGCATTTTTAACTTCAGCAGAATTCCGAGAACAATGGAAGAGTTCCGAAGCATTTTTAAACATCTGCGGAATTCTGAGAACAATGGAAGAGTTCTGATGCATTTTTAAACTTCAGCGGAATTTCTAAAACAATGCAAGAGTTCCGAAGCATTTTAAAATTTCAGCAGAATTCCGAGAACAGTGGAAGAGTTCCGAAGCATTTTTAAACTTTAGCAGAATTCCGAGAACAATGGAGGCGTTCCGAAGCATTTTTAAACGTCAGCGGAATTCTCAGAACAATGGAAGTGTTCCGAAGCATTTTTAAACTTCAGCAGAATTCCAAGAACAATGGAAGAGTTCCGAAGCATTTTTAAACATCAGCGGAATTCCGAGAACAAAGGAAGAGTTCCGAAGCATTTTTGATCTTCAGCGGAATTCCGAGAACAATGGAAGAGTTCCGAAGCATTTTTAAATGTCAGCGGAATGCCGAGAACAATGGAAGAGTTCCGACGCATTTTTAAACATCAGCAGAATTCCGAGAACAATGGAAGAGTTCCGAAGCATTTTTAAACGTCAGCGGAATGCCGAGAAAAATGGAAGAGTTCCGAAGCATTTTTAAACTTCAGCGGAATTCCGAGAACAGTGGAAGAGTTCCGAAGCATTTTTAAACATCAGCGGAATTCCGAGAACAAAGGAAGAGTTCCGAAGCATTTTTGATCTTCAGCGGAATTCCGAGAACAATGGAAGAGTTCCGAAGCATTTTTAAACGTCAGCGGAATGCCGAGAACAATGTAAGAGTTCCGACGCATTTTTAAACGTCAGCGGAATTCCGAGAACAATGGAAGAGTTCCGAAGCATTTTTAAACTTCAGCGGAATTCCGAGAACAATGGAAGAGTTCCGAAGCATTTTTGATCTTCAGCGGAATTCCGAGAACAATGGAAGAGTTCCGAAGCATTTTTAAACATCAGCGGAATTCCGAGAACAAAGGAAGAGTTCCGAAGCATTTTTGATCTTTAGCGGAATTCCGAGAACAATGGAAGAGTTCCGAAGCATTTTTAAACGTCAGCGGAATGCCGAGAACAATGGAAGAGTTCTGACGCATTTTTAAACGTCAGCAGAATTCCGAGAACAATGGAAGAGTTCCGAAGCATTTTTAAACGTCAGCGGAATTCTGAGAACAATGGAAGAGTTCCGAAGCATTTTTAATCTTCAGCGGAATTCCGAGAACAATGGAAGAGTTCCGAAGCATTTTTAAACTTCAGCGGAATTCCGAGAACAAAGGAAGAGTTCCGAAGCATTTTTGATCTTCAGCGGAATTCCGAGAACAAAGGAAGAGTTCCGAAGCATTTTTGATCTTCAGCGGAATTCCGAGAACAATGGAAGAGTTCCGAAGCATTTTTAAACGTCAGCGGAATGCCGCGAACAATGGAAGAGTTCCGTCGCATTTTTAAACGTCAGCGGAATGCCGAGAAAAATGGAAGAGTTCCGAAGCATTTTTAAACTTCAGCGGAATTCCGAGAACAGTGGAAGAGTTCCGAAGCATTTTTAAACATCAGCGGAATTCCGAGAACAAAGGAAGAGTTCCGAAGCATTTTTGATCTTCAGCGGAATTCCGAGAACAATGGAAGAGTTCCGAAGCATTTTTAAACGTCAGCGGAATGCCGAGAACAATGGAAGAGTTCCGACGCATTTTTAAACGTCAGCGGAATTCCGAGAACAATGGAAGAGTTCCGAAGCATTTTTAAACTTCAGCGGAATTCCGAGAACAATGGAAGAGTTCTAAAGCATTTTTAAATGTCAGCGGAATGCCGAGAACAATGGAGGAGTTCCGACGCATTTTTAAACGTCAGCGGAATTCCGAGAAGAATGGAAGAGTTCCGAAGCATTTTTAAACTTCAGCGGAATTCCGAGAACAATGGAAGAGTTCCGAAGCATTTTTAAACATCAGCGGAATTCCGAGAACAAAGGAAGAGTTCCGAAGCATTTTTGATCTTCAGTGGAATTCCGAGAACAATGGAAGAGTTCCGAAGCATTTTTAAACGTCAGCGGAATGCCGAGAACAATGGAAGAGTTCCGACGCATTTTTAAACGTCAGCGGAATTCCGAGAACAATGGAAGAGTTCCGAAGCATTTTTAAATGTCAGCGGAATGCCGAGAACAATGGAAGAGTTCCGACGCATTTTTAAACGTCAACGGAATTCCGAGAACAATGGAAGAGTTCCGAAGCATTTTTAAACGTCAGCGGAATGCCGAGAAAAATGGAAGAGTTCCGAAGCATTTTTAAACTTCAGCGGAATTCCGAGAACAGTGGAAGAGTTCTGAAGCATTTTTAAACATCAGCGGAATTCCGAGAACAAAGGAAGAGTTCCGAAGCATTTTTGATCTTCAGCGGAATTCCGAGAACAATGGAAGAGTTCCGAAGCATTTTTAAACGTCAGCGGAATGCCGAGAACAATGGAAGAGTTCCGACGCATTTTTAAACGTCAGCGGAATTCCGAGAACAATGGAAGAGTTCCGAAGCATTTTTAAACTTCAGCGGAATTCCGAGAACAATGGAAGAGTTCCGAAGCATTTTTGATCTTCAGCGGAATTCCGAGAACAAGGGAAGAGTTCCGAAGCATTTTTAAACGTCAGCGGAATGCCGAGCACAATGGAAGAGTTCCGACGCATTTTTAAACGTCAGCGGAATTCCGAGAACAATGGAAGAGTTCCGAAGCATTTTTAAACTTCAGCGGAATTCCGAGAACAATGGAAGAGTTCCGAAGCATTTTTAAACTTCAGCGGAATTCCTAGAACAATGGAAGAGTTCAGAACCATTTTTAAACTTCAGCAGAATTCCGAGAACAGTGGAAGAGTTCCGAAGCATTTTTAAACATCAGCGGAATTCCGAGAACAAAGGAAGAGTTCCGAAGCATTTTTGATCTTTAGCGGTATTCCGAGAACAATGGAAGAGTTCCGAAGCATTTTTAAACGTCAGCGGAATGCCGAGAACAATGGAAGAGTTCTGACGCATTTTTAAACGTCAGCAGAATTCCGAGAACAATGGAAGAGTTCCGAAGCATTTTTAAACGTCAGCGGAATTCTGAGAACAATGGAAGAGTTCCGAAGCATTTTTAATCTTCAGCGGAATTCCGAGAACAATGGAACAGTTCCGAAGCATTTTTAACTTCAGCGGAATTCCGAGAACAATGGAAGAGTTCCGAAGCATTTTTAAACTTCAGCGGAATTCCGAGAACAATGGAAGAGTTCCAAAGCATTTTTAAATGTCAGCAGAATGCCGAGAACAATGGAAGAGTTCCGAAGTATTTTTAAACGTCAGCGGAATGCCGAGAACAATGGAAGAGTTCCGACGCATTTTTAAAGGTCAGCGGAATTCCGAGAACAATGTAAGAGATCTGAAGCATTTTTAAACTTCAGCGGAATTTCGAGAGCAATGGAAGAGTTCCGAAGCATTTTTAAACATCTGCGGAATTCTGAGAACAACGGAAGAGTTCCGAAGCATTTTTAACTTCAGCAGAATTCAGAGAACAGTGGAAGAGTTCCGAAGTATTTTTAAACGTCAGCGGAATGCCGAGAACAATGGAAGAGTTCCGAAGCATTTTTAACTTCAGCAGAATTCCGAGAACAATGGAAGAGTTCCGAAGCATTTTTAAACTTCAGCGGAATTCCGAGAAAAATGGAAGAGTTGCGAAGCATTTTTAACTTCAGCAGAATTCCGAGAAAAATGGAAGAGTTGCGAAGCATTTTTAACTTCAGCAGAATTCCGAGAACAATGGAAGAGTTCCGAAGCATTTTTAAACATCTGCGGAATTCTGAGAACAATGGAAGAGTTCTGATGCATTTTTAAACTTCAGCGGAATTTCTAAAACAATGCAAGAGTTCCGAAGCATTTTAAAATTTCAGCAGAATTCCGAGAACAGTGGAAGAGTTCCGAAGCATTTTTAAACTTTAGCAGAATTCCGAGAACAATGGAGGCGTTCCGAAGCATTTTTAAACGTCAGCGGAATTCTCAGAACAATGGAAGTGTTCCGAAGCATTTTTAAACTTCAGCAGAATTCCAAGAACAATGGAAGAGTTCCGAAGCATTTTTAAACATCAGCGGAATTCCGAGAACAAAGGAAGAGTTCCGAAGCATTTTTGATCTTCAGCGGAATTCCGAGAACAATGGAAGAGTTCCGAAGCATTTTTAAATGTCAGCGGAATGCCGAGAACAATGGAAGAGTTCCGACGCATTTTTAAACATCAGCAGAATTCCGAGAACAATGGAAGAGTTCCGAAGCATTTTTAAACGTCAGCGGAATGCCGAGAAAAATGGAAGAGTTCCGAAGCATTTTTAAACTTCAGCGGAATTCCGAGAACAGTGGAAGAGTTCCGAAGCATTTTTAAACATCAGCGGAATTCCGAGAACAAAGGAAGAGTTCCGAAGCATTTTTGATCTTCAGCGGAATTCCGAGAACAATGGAAGAGTTCCGAAGCATTTTTAAACGTCAGCGGAATGCCGAGAACAATGTAAGAGTTCCGACGCATTTTTAAACGTCAGCGGAATTCCGAGAACAATGGAAGAGTTCCGAAGCATTTTTAAACTTCAGCGGAATTCCGAGAACAATGGAAGAGTTCCGAAGCATTTTTGATCTTCAGCGGAATTCCGAGAACAATGGAAGAGTTCCGAAGCATTTTTAAACATCAGCGGAATTCCGAGAACAAAGGAAGAGTTCCGAAGCATTTTTGATCTTTAGCGGAATTCCGAGAACAATGGAAGAGTTCCGAAGCATTTTTAAACGTCAGCGGAATGCCGAGAACAATGGAAGAGTTCTGACGCATTTTTAAACGTCAGCAGAATTCCGAGAACAATGGAAGAGTTCCGAAGCATTTTTAAACGTCAGCGGAATTCTGAGAACAATGGAAGAGTTCCGAAGCATTTTTAATCTTCAGCGGAATTCCGAGAACAATGGAAGAGTTCCGAAGCATTTTTAAACTTCAGCGGAATTCCGAGAACAAAGGAAGAGTTCCGAAGCATTTTTGATCTTCAGCGGAATTCCGAGAACAAAGGAAGAGTTCCGAAGCATTTTTGATCTTCAGCGGAATTCCGAGAACAATGGAAGAGTTCCGAAGCATTTTTAAACGTCAGCGGAATGCCGCGAACAATGGAAGAGTTCCGTCGCATTTTTAAACGTCAGCGGAATGCCGAGAAAAATGGAAGAGTTCCGAAGCATTTTTAAACTTCAGCGGAATTCCGAGAACAGTGGAAGAGTTCCGAAGCATTTTTAAACATCAGCGGAATTCCGAGAACAAAGGAAGAGTTCCGAAGCATTTTTGATCTTCAGCGGAATTCCGAGAACAATGGAAGAGTTCCGAAGCATTTTTAAACGTCAGCGGAATGCCGAGAACAATGGAAGAGTTCCGACGCATTTTTAAACGTCAGCGGAATTCCGAGAACAATGGAAGAGTTCCGAAGCATTTTTAAACTTCAGCGGAATTCCGAGAACAATGGAAGAGTTCTAAAGCATTTTTAAATGTCAGCGGAATGCCGAGAACAATGGAGGAGTTCCGACGCATTTTTAAACGTCAGCGGAATTCCGAGAAGAATGGAAGAGTTCCGAAGCATTTTTAAACTTCAGCGGAATTCCGAGAACAATGGAAGAGTTCCGAAGCATTTTTAAACATCAGCGGAATTCCGAGAACAAAGGAAGAGTTCCGAAGCATTTTTGATCTTCAGTGGAATTCCGAGAACAATGGAAGAGTTCCGAAGCATTTTTAAACGTCAGCGGAATGCCGAGAACAATGGAAGAGTTCCGACGCATTTTTAAACGTCAGCGGAATTCCGAGAACAATGGAAGAGTTCCGAAGCATTTTTAAATGTCAGCGGAATGCCGAGAACAATGGAAGAGTTCCGACGCATTTTTAAACGTCAACGGAATTCCGAGAACAATGGAAGAGTTCCGAAGCATTTTTAAACGTCAGCGGAATGCCGAGAAAAATGGAAGAGTTCCGAAGCATTTTTAAACTTCAGCGGAATTCCGAGAACAGTGGAAGAGTTCTGAAGCATTTTTAAACATCAGCGGAATTCCGAGAACAAAGGAAGAGTTCCGAAGCATTTTTGATCTTCAGCGGAATTCCGAGAACAATGGAAGAGTTCCGAAGCATTTTTAAACGTCAGCGGAATGCCGAGAACAATGGAAGAGTTCCGACGCATTTTTAAACGTCAGCCGAATTCCGAGAACAATGGAAGAGTTCCGAAGCATTTTTAAACTTCAGCGGAATTCCGAGAACAATGGAAGAGTTCCGAAGCATTTTTGATCTTCAGCGGAATTCCGAGAACAATGGAAGAGTTCCGAAGCATTTTTAAACGTCAGCGGAATGCCGAGCACAATGGAAGAGTTCCGACGCATTTTTAAACGTCAGCGGAATTCCGAGAACAATGGAAGAGTTCCGAAGCATTTTTAAACTTCAGCGGAATTCCGAGAACAATGGAAGAGTTCCGAAGCATTTTTAAACGTCAGCGGAATTCTGAGAACAATGGAAGAGTTCCGAAGCATTTTTAATCTTCAGCGGAATTCCGAGAACAATGGAACAGTTCCGAAGCATTTTTAACTTCAGCGGAATTCCGAGAACAATGGAAGAGTTCCGAAGCATTTTTAAACTTCAGCGGAATTCCGAGAACAATGGAAGAGTTCCAAAGCATTTTTAAATGTCAGCAGAATGCCGAGAACAATGGAAGAGTTCCGAAGTATTTTTAAACGTCAGCGGAATGCCGAGAACAATGGAAGAGTTCCGACGCATTTTTAAAGGTCAGCGGAATTCCGAGAACAATGTAAGAGATCTGAAGCATTTTTAAACTTCAGCGGAATTTCGAGAGCAATGGAAGAGTTCCGAAGCATTTTTAAACATCTGCGGAATTCTGAGAACAACGGAAGAGTTCCGAAGCATTTTTAACTTCAGCAGAATTCAGAGAACAGTGGAAGAGTTCCGAAGTATTTTTAAACGTCAGCGGAATGCCGAGAACAATGGAAGAGTTCCGAAGCATTTTTAACTTCAGCAGAATTCCGAGAACAATGGAAGAGTTCCGAAGCATTTTTAAACTTCAGCGGAATTCCGAGAAAAATGGAAGAGTTGCGAAGCATTTTTAACTTCAGCAGAATTCCGAGAAAAATGGAAGAGTTGCGAAGCATTTTTAACTTCAGCAGAATTCCGAGAACAATGGAAGAGTTCCGAAGCATTTTTAAACATCTGCGGAATTCTGAGAACAATGGAAGAGTTCTGATGCATTTTTAAACTTCAGCGGAATTTCTAAAACAATGCAAGAGTTCCGAAGCATTTTAAAATTTCAGCAGAATTCCGAGAACAGTGGAAGAGTTCCGAAGCATTTTTAAACTTTAGCAGAATTCCGAGAACAATGGAGGCGTTCCGAAGCATTTTTAAACGTCAGCGGAATTCTCAGAACAATGGAAGTGTTCCGAAGCATTTTTAAACTTCAGCAGAATTCCAAGAACAATGGAAGAGTTCCGAAGCATTTTTAAACATCAGCGGAATTCCGAGAACAAAGGAAGAGTTCCGAAGCATTTTTGATCTTCAGCGGAATTCCGAGAACAATGGAAGAGTTCCGAAGCATTTTTAAATGTCAGCGGAATGCCGAGAACAATGGAAGAGTTCCGACGCATTTTTAAACATCAGCAGAATTCCGAGAACAATGGAAGAGTTCCGAAGCATTTTTAAACGTCAGCGGAATGCCGAGAAAAATGGAAGAGTTCCGAAGCATTTTTAAACTTCAGCGGAATTCCGAGAACAGTGGAAGAGTTCCGAAGCATTTTTAAACATCAGCGGAATTCCGAGAACAAAGGAAGAGTTCCGAAGCATTTTTGATCTTCAGCGGAATTCCGAGAACAATGGAAGAGTTCCGAAGCATTTTTAAACGTCAGCGGAATGCCGAGAACAATGTAAGAGTTCCGACGCATTTTTAAACGTCAGCGGAATTCCGAGAACAATGGAAGAGTTCCGAAGCATTTTTAAACTTCAGCGGAATTCCGAGAACAATGGAAGAGTTCCGAAGCATTTTTGATCTTCAGCGGAATTCCGAGAACAATGGAAGAGTTCCGAAGCATTTTTAAACATCAGCGGAATTCCGAGAACAAAGGAAGAGTTCCGAAGCATTTTTGATCTTTAGCGGAATTCCGAGAACAATGGAAGAGTTCCGAAGCATTTTTAAACGTCAGCGGAATGCCGAGAACAATGGAAGAGTTCTGACGCATTTTTAAACGTCAGCAGAATTCCGAGAACAATGGAAGAGTTCCGAAGCATTTTTAAACGTCAGCGGAATTCTGAGAACAATGGAAGAGTTCCGAAGCATTTTTAATCTTCAGCGGAATTCCGAGAACAATGGAAGAGTTCCGAAGCATTTTTAAACTTCAGCGGAATTCCGAGAACAAAGGAAGAGTTCCGAAGCATTTTTGATCTTCAGCGGAATTCCGAGAACAAAGGAAGAGTTCCGAAGCATTTTTGATCTTCAGCGGAATTCCGAGAACAATGGAAGAGTTCCGAAGCATTTTTAAACGTCAGCGGAATGCCGCGAACAATGGAAGAGTTCCGTCGCATTTTTAAACGTCAGCGGAATGCCGAGAAAAATGGAAGAGTTCCGAAGCATTTTTAAACTTCAGCGGAATTCCGAGAACAGTGGAAGAGTTCCGAAGCATTTTTAAACATCAGCGGAATTCCGAGAACAAAGGAAGAGTTCCGAAGCATTTTTGATCTTCAGCGGAATTCCGAGAACAATGGAAGAGTTCCGAAGCATTTTTAAACGTCAGCGGAATGCCGAGAACAATGGAAGAGTTCCGACGCATTTTTAAACGTCAGCGGAATTCCGAGAACAATGGAAGAGTTCCGAAGCATTTTTAAACTTCAGCGGAATTCCGAGAACAATGGAAGAGTTCTAAAGCATTTTTAAATGTCAGCGGAATGCCGAGAACAATGGAGGAGTTCCGACGCATTTTTAAACGTCAGCGGAATTCCGAGAAGAATGGAAGAGTTCCGAAGCATTTTTAAACTTCAGCGGAATTCCGAGAACAATGGAAGAGTTCCGAAGCATTTTTAAACATCAGCGGAATTCCGAGAACAAAGGAAGAGTTCCGAAGCATTTTTGATCTTCAGTGGAATTCCGAGAACAATGGAAGAGTTCCGAAGCATTTTTAAACGTCAGCGGAATGCCGAGAACAATGGAAGAGTTCCGACGCATTTTTAAACGTCAGCGGAATTCCGAGAACAATGGAAGAGTTCCGAAGCATTTTTAAATGTCAGCGGAATGCCGAGAACAATGGAAGAGTTCCGACGCATTTTTAAACGTCAACGGAATTCCGAGAACAATGGAAGAGTTCCGAAGCATTTTTAAACGTCAGCGGAATGCCGAGAAAAATGGAAGAGTTCCGAAGCATTTTTAAACTTCAGCGGAATTCCGAGAACAGTGGAAGAGTTCTGAAGCATTTTTAAACATCAGCGGAATTCCGAGAACAAAGGAAGAGTTCCGAAGCATTTTTGATCTTCAGCGGAATTCCGAGAACAATGGAAGAGTTCCGAAGCATTTTTAAACGTCAGCGGAATGCCGAGAACAATGGAAGAGTTCCGACGCATTTTTAAACGTCAGCCGAATTCCGAGAACAATGGAAGAGTTCCGAAGCATTTTTAAACTTCAGCGGAATTCCGAGAACAATGGAAGAGTTCCGAAGCATTTTTGATCTTCAGCGGAATTCCGAGAACAATGGAAGAGTTCCGAAGCATTTTTAAACGTCAGCGGAATGCCGAGCACAATGGAAGAGTTCCGACGCATTTTTAAACGTCAGCGGAATTCCGAGAACAATGGAAGAGTTCCGAAGCATTTTTAAACTTCAGCGGAATTCCGAGAACAATGGAAGAGTTCCGAAGCATTTTTAAACTTCAGCGGAATTCCTAGAACAATGGAAGAGTTCAGAACCATTTTTAAACTTCAGCAGAATTCCGAGAACAGTGGAAGAGTTCCGAAGCATTTTTAAACATCAGCGGAATTCCGAGAACAAAGGAAGAGTTCCGAAGCATTTTTGATCTTTAGCGGAATTCCGAGAACAATGGAAGAGTTCCGAAGCATTTTTAAACGTCAGCGGAATGCCGAGAACAATGGAAGAGTTCTGACGCATTTTTAAACGTCAGCAGAATTCCGAGAACAATGGAAGAGTTCCGAAGCATTTTTAAACGTCAGCGGAATTCTGAGAACAATGGAAGAGTTCCGAAGCATTTTTAATCTTCAGCGGAATTCCGAGAACAATGGAACAGTTCCGAAGCATTTTTAACTTCAGCGGAATTCCGAGAACAATGGAAGAGTTCCGAAGCATTTTTAAACTTCAGCGGAATTCCGAGAACAATGGAAGAGTTCCAAAGCATTTTTAAATGTCAGCAGAATGCCGAGAACAATGGAAGAGTTCCGAAGTATTTTTAAACGTCAGCGGAATGCCGAGAACAATGGAAGAGTTCCGACGCATTTTTAAAGGTCAGCGGAATTCCGAGAACAATGTAAGAGATCTGAAGCATTTTTAAACTTCAGCGGAATTTCGAGAGCAATGGAAGAGTTCCGAAGCATTTTTAAACATCTGCGGAATTCTGAGAACAACGGAAGAGTTCCGAAGCATTTTTAACTTCAGCAGAATTCAGAGAACAGTGGAAGAGTTCCGAAGTATTTTTAAACGTCAGCGGAATGCCGAGAACAATGGAAGAGTTCCGAAGCATTTTTAACTTCAGCAGAATTCCGAGAACAATGGAAGAGTTCCGAAGCATTTTTAAACTTCAGCGGAATTCCGAGAAAAATGGAAGAGTTGCGAAGCATTTTTAACTTCAGCAGAATTCCGAGAAAAATGGAAGAGTTGCGAAGCATTTTTAACTTCAGCAGAATTCCGAGAACAATGGAAGAGTTCCGAAGCATTTTTAAACATCTGCGGAATTCTGAGAACAATGGAAGAGTTCTGATGCATTTTTAAACTTCAGCGGAATTTCTAAAACAATGCAAGAGTTCCGAAGCATTTTAAAATTTCAGCAGAATTCCGAGAACAGTGGAAGAGTTCCGAAGCATTTTTAAACTTTAGCAGAATTCCGAGAACAATGGAGGCGTTCCGAAGCATTTTTAAACGTCAGCGGAATTCTCAGAACAATGGAAGTGTTCCGAAGCATTTTTAAACTTCAGCAGAATTCCAAGAACAATGGAAGAGTTCCGAAGCATTTTTAAACATCAGCGGAATTCCGAGAACAAAGGAAGAGTTCCGAAGCATTTTTGATCTTCAGCGGAATTCCGAGAACAATGGAAGAGTTCCGAAGCATTTTTAAATGTCAGCGGAATGCCGAGAACAATGGAAGAGTTCCGACGCATTTTTAAACGTCAGCGGAATTCCGAGAACAATGGAAGAGTTCCGAAGCATTTTTAAACTTCAGCGGAATTCCGAGAACAATGGAAGATTTCCGAAGCATTTTTAAATGTCAGCGGAATGCCGAGAACAATGGAAGAGTTCCGACGCATTTTTAAACGTCAACGGAATTCCGAGAACAATGGAAGAGTTCCGAAGCATTTTTAAACGTCAGCGGAATGCCGAGAAAAATGGAAGAGTTCCGAAGCATTTTTAAACTTCAGCGGAATTCCGAGAACAAAGGAAGAGTTCCGAAGCATTTTTGATCTTCAGCGGAATTCCAAGAACAATGGAAGAGTTCCGAAGCATTTTTAAACGTCAGCGGAATGCCGAGAACAATGGAAGAGTTCCGAAGCATTTTTAACTTCAGCAGAATTCCGAGAACAATGGAAGAGTTCCGAAGTATTTTTAAACGTCAGCGGAATGCCGAGAACAATGGAAGAGTTCCGAAGCATTTTTAAACATCAGCAGAATTCCGAGAACAATGGAAGAGTTCCGAAGCATTTTTAAACGTCAGCGGAATGCCGAGAAAAATGGAAGAGTTCCGAAGCATTTTTAAACTTCAGCGGAATTCCGAGAACAGTGGAAGAGTTCCGAAGCATTTTTAAACATCAGCGGAATTCCGAGAACAAAGGAAGAGTTCCGAAGCATTTTTGATCTTCAGCGGAATTCCGAGAACAATGGAAGAGTTCCGAAGCATTTTTAAACGTCAGCGGAATGCCGAGAACAATGGAAGAGTTCCGACGCATTTTTAAACGTCAGCGGAATTCCGAGAACAATGGAAGAGTTCCGAAGCATTTTTAAACTTCAGCGGAATTCCGAGAACAATGGAAGAGTTCCGAAGCATTTTTAATCTTCAGCGGAATTCCGAGAACAATGGAAGAGTTCCGAAGCATTTTTAAACTTCAGCGGAATTCCGAGAACAAAGGAAGAGTTCCGAAGCATTTTTGATCTTCAGCGGAATTCCGAGAACAAAGGAAGAGTTCCGAAGCATTTTTGATCTTCAGCGGAATTCTGAGAACAATGGAAGAGTTCCGAAGCATTTTTAAACGTCAGCGGAATGCCGCGAACAATGGAAGAGTTCCGTCGCATTTTTAAACGTCAGCGGAATTCCGAGAACAATGGAAGAGTTCCGAAGCATTTTTAAACTTCAGCGGAATTCCGAGAACAATGGAAGAGTTCCGAAGCATTTTTAAATGTCAGCGGAATGCCGAGAACAATGGAAGAGTTCCGACGCATTTTTAAACGTCAACGGAATTCCGAGAACAATGGAAGAGTTCCGAAGCATTTTTAAACGTCAGCGGAATGCCAAGAAAAATGGAAGAGTTCCGAAGCATTTTTAAACTTCAGCGGAATTCCGAGAACAGTGGAAGAGTTCCGAAGCATTTTTAAACATCAGCGGAATTCCGAGAACAAAGGAAGAGTTCCGAAGCATTTTTGATCTTCAGCGGAATTCCGAGAACAATGGAAGAGTTCCGAAGCATTTTTAAACGTCAGCGGAATGCCGAGAACAATGGAAGAGTTCCGACGCATTTTTAAACGTCAGCGGAATTCCGAGAACAATGGAAGAGTTCCGAAGCATTTTTAAACTTCAGCGGAATTCCGAGAACAATGGAAGAGTTCTAAAGCATTTTTAAATGTCAGCGGAATGCCGAGAACAATGGAGGAGTTCCGACGCATTTTTAAACGTCAGCGGAATTCCGAGAAGAATGGAAGAGTTCCGAAGCATTTTTAAACTTCAGCGGAATTCTGAGAACAATGGAAGAGTTCCGAAGCATTTTTAAACATCAGCGGAATTCCGAGAACAAAGGAAGAGTTCCGAAGCATTTTTGATCTTCAGTGGAATTCCGAGAACAATGGAAGAGTTCCGAAGCATTTTTAAACGTCAGCGGAATGCCGAGAACAATGGAAGAGTTCCGACGCATTTTTAAACGTCAGCGGAATTCCGAGAACAATGGAAGAGTTCCGAAGCATTTTTAAATGTCAGCGGAATGCCGAGAACAATGGAAGAGTTCCGACGCATTTTTAAACGTCAACGGAATTCCGAGAACAATGGAAGAGTTCCGAAGCATTTTTAAACGTCAGCGGAATGCCGAGAAAAATGGAAGAGTTCCGAAGCATTTTTAAACTTCAGCGGAATTCCGAGAACAGTGGAAGAGTTCTGAAGCATTTTTAAACATCAGCGGAATTCCGAGAACAAAGGAAGAGTTCCGAAGCATTTTTGATCTTCAGCGGAATTCCGAGAACAATGGAAGAGTTCCGAAGCATTTTTAAACGTCAGCGGAATGCCGAGAACAATGGAAGAGTTCCGACGCATTTTTAAACGTCAGCGGAATTCCGAGAACAATGGAAGAGTTCCGAAGCATTTTTAAACTTCAGCGGAATTCCGAGAACAATGGAAGAGTTCCGAAGCATTTTTGATCTTCAGCGGAATTCCGAGAACAATGGAAGAGTTCCGAAGCATTTTTAAACGTCAGCGGAATGCCGAGCACAATGGAAGAGTTCCGACGCATTTTTAAACGTCAGCGGAATTCCGAGAACAATGGAAGAGTTCCGAAGCATTTTTAAACTTCAGCGGAATTCCGAGAACAATGGAAGAGTTCCGAAGCATTTTTAAACTTCAGCGGAATTCCTAGAACAATGGAAGAGTTCAGAACCATTTTTAAACTTCAGCAGAATTCCGAGAACAGTGGAAGAGTTCCGAAGCATTTTTAAACATCAGCGGAATTCCGAGAACAAAGGAAGAGTTCCGAAGCATTTTTGATCTTTAGCGGTATTCCGAGAACAATGGAAGAGTTCCGAAGCATTTTTAAACGTCAGCGGAATGCCGAGAACAATGGAAGAGTTCTGACGCATTTTTAAACGTCAGCAGAATTCCGAGAACAATGGAAGAGTTCCGAAGCATTTTTAAACGTCAGCGGAATTCTGAGAACAATGGAAGAGTTCCGAAGCATTTTTAATCTTCAGCGGAATTCCGAGAACAATGGAACAGTTCCGAAGCATTTTTAACTTCAGCGGAATTCCGAGAACAATGGAAGAGTTCCGAAGCATTTTTAAACTTCAGCGGAATTCCGAGAACAATGGAAGAGTTCCAAAGCATTTTTAAATGTCAGCAGAATGCCGAGAACAATGGAAGAGTTCCGAAGTATTTTTAAACGTCAGCGGAATGCCGAGAACAATGGAAGAGTTCCGACGCATTTTTAAAGGTCAGCGGAATTCCGAGAACAATGTAAGAGATCTGAAGCATTTTTAAACTTCAGCGGAATTTCGAGAGCAATGGAAGAGTTCCGAAGCATTTTTAAACATCTGCGGAATTCTGAGAACAACGGAAGAGTTCCGAAGCATTTTTAACTTCAGCAGAATTCAGAGAACAGTGGAAGAGTTCCGAAGTATTTTTAAATGTCAGCGGAATGCCGAGAACAATGGAAGAGTTCCGAAGCATTTTTAACTTCAGCAGAATTCCGAGAACAATGGAAGAGTTCCGAAGCATTTTTAAACTTCAGCGGAATTCCGAGAAAAATGGAAGAGTTGCGAAGCATTTTTAACTTCAGCAGAATTCCGAGAAAAATGGAAGAGTTGCGAAGCATTTTTAACTTCAGCAGAATTCCGAGAACAATGGAAGAGTTCCGAAGCATTTTTAAACATCTGCGGAATTCTGAGAACAATGGAAGAGTTCTGATGCATTTTTAAACTTCAGCGGAATTTCTAAAACAATGCAAGAGTTCCGAAGCATTTTAAAATTTCAGCAGAATTCCGAGAACAGTGGAAGAGTTCCGAAGCATTTTTAAACTTTAGCAGAATTCCGAGAACAATGGAGGCGTTCCGAAGCATTTTTAAACGTCAGCGGAATTCTCAGAACAATGGAAGTGTTCCGAAGCATTTTTAAACTTCAGCAGAATTCCAAGAACAATGGAAGAGTTCCGAAGCATTTTTAAACATCAGCGGAATTCCGAGAACAAAGGAAGAGTTCCGAAGCATTTTTGATCTTCAGCGGAATTCCGAGAACAATGGAAGAGTTCCGAAGCATTTTTAAATGTCAGCGGAATGCCGAGAACAATGGAAGAGTTCCGACGCATTTTTAAACATCAGCAGAATTCCGAGAACAATGGAAGAGTTCCGAAGCATTTTTAAACGTCAGCGGAATGCCGAGAAAAATGGAAGAGTTCCGAAGCATTTTTAAACTTCAGCGGAATTCCGAGAACAGTGGAAGAGTTCCGAAGCATTTTTAAACATCAGCGGAATTCCGAGAACAAAGGAAGAGTTCCGAAGCATTTTTGATCTTCAGCGGAATTCCGAGAACAATGGAAGAGTTCCGAAGCATTTTTAAACGTCAGCGGAATGCCGAGAACAATGTAAGAGTTCCGACGCATTTTTAAACGTCAGCGGAATTCCGAGAACAATGGAAGAGTTCCGAAGCATTTTTAAACTTCAGCGGAATTCCGAGAACAATGGAAGAGTTCCGAAGCATTTTTGATCTTCAGCGGAATTCCGAGAACAATGGAAGAGTTCCGAAGCATTTTTAAACATCAGCGGAATTCCGAGAACAAAGGAAGAGTTCCGAAGCATTTTTGATCTTTAGCGGAATTCCGAGAACAATGGAAGAGTTCCGAAGCATTTTTAAACGTCAGCGGAATGCCGAGAACAATGGAAGAGTTCTGACGCATTTTTAAACGTCAGCAGAATTCCGAGAACAATGGAAGAGTTCCGAAGCATTTTTAAACGTCAGCGGAATTCTGAGAACAATGGAAGAGTTCCGAAGCATTTTTAATCTTCAGCGGAATTCCGAGAACAATGGAAGAGTTCCGAAGCATTTTTAAACTTCAGCGGAATTCCGAGAACAAAGGAAGAGTTCCGAAGCATTTTTGATCTTCAGCGGAATTCCGAGAACAAAGGAAGAGTTCCGAAGCATTTTTGATCTTCAGCGGAATTCCGAGAACAATGGAAGAGTTCCGAAGCATTTTTAAACGTCAGCGGAATGCCGCGAACAATGGAAGAGTTCCGTCGCATTTTTAAACGTCAGCGGAATGCCGAGAAAAATGGAAGAGTTCCGAAGCATTTTTAAACTTCAGCGGAATTCCGAGAACAGTGGAAGAGTTCCGAAGCATTTTTAAACATCAGCGGAATTCCGAGAACAAAGGAAGAGTTCCGAAGCATTTTTGATCTTCAGCGGAATTCCGAGAACAATGGAAGAGTTCCGAAGCATTTTTAAACGTCAGCGGAATGCCGAGAACAATGGAAGAGTTCCGACGCATTTTTAAACGTCAGCGGAATTCCGAGAACAATGGAAGAGTTCCGAAGCATTTTTAAACTTCAGCGGAATTTCGAGAACAATGGAAGAGTTCTAAAGCATTTTTAAATGTCAGCGGAATGCCGAGAACAATGGAGGAGTTCCGACGCATTTTTAAACGTCAGCGGAATTCCGAGAAGAATGGAAGAGTTCCGAAGCATTTTTAAACTTCAGCGGAATTCCGAGAACAATGGAAGAGTTCCGAAGCATTTTTAAACATCAGCGGAATTCCGAGAACAAAGGAAGAGTTCCGAAGCATTTTTGATCTTCAGTGGAATTCCGAGAACAATGGAAGAGTTCCGAAGCATTTTTAAACGTCAGCGGAATGCCGAGAACAATGGAAGAGTTCCGACGCATTTTTAAACGTCAGCGGAATTCCGAGAACAATGGAAGAGTTCCGAAGCATTTTTAAATGTCAGCGGAATGCCGAGAACAATGGAAGAGTTCCGACGCATTTTTAAACGTCAACGGAATTCCGAGAACAATGGAAGAGTTCCGAAGCATTTTTAAACGTCAGCGGAATGCCGAGAAAAATGGAAGAGTTCCGAAGCATTTTTAAACTTCAGCGGAATTCCGAGAACAGTGGAAGAGTTCTGAAGCATTTTTAAACATCAGCGGAATTCCGAGAACAAAGGAAGAGTTCCGAAGCATTTTTGATCTTCAGCGGAATTCCGAGAACAATGGAAGAGTTCCGAAGCATTTTTAAACGTCAGCGGAATGCCGAGAACAATGGAAGAGTTCCGACGCATTTTTAAACGTCAGCGGAATTCCGAGAACAATGGAAGAGTTCCGAAGCATTTTTAAACTTCAGCGGAATTCCGAGAACAATGGAAGAGTTCCGAAGCATTTTTGATCTTCAGCGGAATTCCGAGAACAATGGAAGAGTTCCGAAGCATTTTTAAACGTCAGCGGAATGCCGAGCACAATGGAAGAGTTCCGACGCATTTTTAAACGTCAGCGGAATTCCGAGAACAATGGAAGAGTTCCGAAGCATTTTTAAACTTCAGCGGAATTCCGAGAACAATGGAAGAGTTCCGAAGCATTTTTAAACTTCAGCGGAATTCCTAGAACAATGGAAGAGTTCAGAACCATTTTTAAACTTCAGCAGAATTCCGAGAACAGTGGAAGAGTTCCGAAGCATTTTTAAACATCAGCGGAATTCCGAGAACAAAGGAAGAGTTCCGAAGCATTTTTGATCTTTAGCGGAATTCCGAGAACAATGGAAGAGTTCCGAAGCATTTTTAAACGTCAGCGGAATGCCGAGAACAATGGAAGAGTTCTGACGCATTTTTAAACGTCAGCAGAATTCCGAGAACAATGGAAGAGTTCCGAAGCATTTTTAAACGTCAGCGGAATTCTGAGAACAATGGAAGAGTTCCGAAGCATTTTTAATCTTCAGCGGAATTCCGAGAACAATGGAACAGTTCCGAAGCATTTTTAACTTCAGCGGAATTCCGAGAACAATGGAAGAGTTCCGAAGCATTTTTAAACTTCAGCGGAATTCCGAGAACAATGGAAGAGTTCCAAAGCATTTTTAAATGTCAGCAGAATGCCGAGAACAATGGAAGAGTTCCGAAGTATTTTTAAACGTCAGCGGAATGCCGAGAACAATGGAAGAGTTCCGACGCATTTTTAAAGGTCAGCGGAATTCCGAGAACAATGTAAGAGATCTGAAGCATTTTTAAACTTCAGCGGAATTTCGAGAGCAATGGAAGAGTTCCGAAGCATTTTTAAACATCTGCGGAATTCTGAGAACAACGGAAGAGTTCCGAAGCATTTTTAACTTCAGCAGAATTCAGAGAACAGTGGAAGAGTTCCGAAGTATTTTTAAACGTCAGCGGAATGCCGAGAACAATGGAAGAGTTCCGAAGCATTTTTAAACTTCAGCGGAATTCCGAGAACAATGGAAGAGTTCCGAAGCATTTTTAAACTTCAGCGGAATTCCTAGAACAATGGAAGAGTTCAGAACCATTTTTAAACTTCAGCAGAATTCCGAGAACAGTGGAAGAGTTCCGAAGCATTTTTAAACATCAGCGGAATTCCGAGAACAAAGGAAGAGTTCCAAAGCATTTTTGATCTTTAGCGGAATTCCGAGAACAATGGAAGAGTTCCGAAGCATTTTTAAACGTCAGCGGAATGCCGAGAACAATGGAAGAGTTCTGACGCATTTTTAAACGTCAGCAGAATTCCGAGAACAATGGAAGAGTTCCGAAGCATTTTTAAACGTCAGCGGAATTCTGAGAACAATGGAAGAGTTCCGAAGCATTTTTAATCTTCAGCGGAATTCCGAGAACAATGGAACAGTTCCGAAGCATTTTTAACTTCAGCGGAATTCCGAGAACAATGGAAGAGTTCCGAAGCATTTTTAAACTTCAGCGGAATTCCGAGAACAATGGAAGAGTTCCAAAGCATTTTTAAATGTCAGCAGAATGCCGAGAACAATGGAAGAGTTCCGAAGTATTTTTAAACGTCAGCGGAATGCCGAGAACAATGGAAGAGTTCCGACGCATTTTTAAAGGTCAGCGGAATTCCGAGAACAATGTAAGAGATCTGAAGCATTTTTAAACTTCAGCGGAATTTCGAGAGCAATGGAAGAGTTCCGAAGCATTTTTAAACATCTGCGGAATTCTGAGAACAACGGAAGAGTTCCGAAGCATTTTTAACTTCAGCAGAATTCAGAGAACAGTGGAAGAGTTCCGAAGTATTTTTAAACGTCAGCGGAATGCCGAGAACAATGGAAGAGTTCCGAAGCATTTTTAACTTCAGCAGAATTCCGAGAACAATGGAAGAGTTCCGAAGCATTTTTAAACTTCAGCGGAATTCCGAGAAAAATGGAAGAGTTGCGAAGCATTTTTAACTTCAGCAGAATTCCGAGAAAAATGGAAGAGTTGCGAAGCATTTTTAACTTCAGCAGAATTCCGAGAACAATGGAAGAGTTCCGAAGCATTTTTAAACATCTGCGGAATTCTGAGAACAATGGAAGAGTTCTGATGCATTTTTAAACTTCAGCGGAATTTCTAAAACAATGCAAGAGTTCCGAAGCATTTTAAAATTTCAGCAGAATTCCGAGAACAGTGGAAGAGTTCCGAAGCATTTTTAAACTTTAGCAGAATTCCGAGAACAATGGAGGCGTTCCGAAGCATTTTTAAACGTCAGCGGAATTCTCAGAACAATGGAAGTGTTCCGAAGCATTTTTAAACTTCAGCAGAATTCCAAGAACAATGGAAGAGTTCCGAAGCATTTTTAAACATCAGCGGAATTCCGAGAACAAAGGAAGAGTTCCGAAGCATTTTTGATCTTCAGCGGAATTCCGAGAACAATGGAAGAGTTCCGAAGCATTTTTAAATGTCAGCGGAATGCCGAGAACAATGGAAGAGTTCCGACGCATTTTTAAACATCAGCAGAATTCCGAGAACAATGGAAGAGTTCCGAAGCATTTTTAAACGTCAGCGGAATGCCGAGAAAAATGGAAGAGTTCCGAAGCATTTTTAAACTTCAGCGGAATTCCGAGAACAGTGGAAGAGTTCCGAAGCATTTTTAAACATCAGCGGAATTCCGAGAACAATGGAAGAGTTCCGAAGCATTTTTAAACTTCAGCGGAATTCCGAGAACAATGGAAGAGTTCCGAAGCATTTTTGATCTTCAGCGGAATTCCGAGAACAATGGAAGAGTTCCGAAGCATTTTTAAACATCAGCGGAATTCCGAGAACAAAGGAAGAGTTCCGAAGCATTTTTGATCTTTAGCGGAATTCCGAGAACAATGGAAGAGTTCCGAAGCATTTTTAAACGTCAGCGGAATGCCGAGAACAATGGAAGAGTTCTGACGCATTTTTAAACGTCAGCAGAATTCCGAGAACAATGGAAGAGTTCCGAAGCATTTTTAAACGTCAGCGGAATTCTGAGAACAATGGAAGAGTTCCGAAGCATTTTTAATCTTCAGCGGAATTCCGAGAACAATGGAAGAGTTCCGAAGCATTTTTAAACTTCAGCGGAATTCCGAGAACAAAGGAAGAGTTCCGAAGCATTTTTGATCTTCAGCGGAATTCCGAGAACAAAGGAAGAGTTCCGAAGCATTTTTGATCTTCAGCGGAATTCCGAGAACAATGGAAGAGTTCCGAAGCATTTTTAAACGTCAGCGGAATGCCGCGAACAATGGAAGAGTTCCGTCGCATTTTTAAACGTCAGCGGAATTCCGAGAACAATGGAAGAGTTCCGAAGCATTTTTAAACTTCAGCGGAATTCCGAGAACAATGGAAGAGTTCCGAAGCATTTTTAAATGTCAGCGGAATGCCGAGAACAATGGAAGAGTTCCGACGCATTTTTAAACGTCAACGGAATTCCGAGAACAATGGAAGAGTTCCGAAGCATTTTTAAACGTCAGCGGAATGCCGTGAAAAATGGAAGAGTTCCGAAGCATTTTTAAACTTCAGCGGAATTCCGAGAACAGTGGAAGAGTTCCGAAGCATTTTTAAACATCAGCGGAATTCCGAGAACAAAGGAAGAGTTCCGAAGCATTTTTGATCTTCAGCGGAATTCCGAGAACAATGGAAGAGTTCCGAAGCATTTTTAAACGTCAGCGGAATGCCGAGAACAATGGAAGAGTTCCGACGCATTTTTAAACGTCAGCGGAATTCCGAGAACAATGGAAGAGTTCCGAAGCATTTTTAAACTTCAGCGGAATTCCGAGAACAATGGAAGAGTTCTAAAGCATTTTTAAATGTCAGCGGAATGCCGAGAACAATGGAGGAGTTCCGACGCATTTTTAAACGTCAGCGGAATTCCGAGAAGAATGGAAGAGTTCCGAAGCATTTTTAAACTTCAGCGGAATTCCGAGAACAATGGAAGAGTTCCGAAGCATTTTTAAACATCAGCGGAATTCCGAGAACAAAGGAAGAGTTCCGAAGCATTTTTGATCTTCAGTGGAATTCCGAGAACAATGGAAGAGTTCCGAAGCATTTTTAAACGTCAGCGGAATGCCGAGAACAATGGAAGAGTTCCGACGCATTTTTAAACGTCAGCGGAATTCCGAGAACAATGGAAGAGTTCCGAAGCATTTTTAAATGTCAGCGGAATGCCGAGAACAATGGAAGAGTTCCGACGCATTTTTAAACGTCAACGGAATTCCGAGAACAATGGAAGAGTTCCGAAGCATTTTTAAACGTCAGCGGAATGCCGAGAAAAATGGAAGAGTTCCGAAGCATTTTTAAACTTCAGCGGAATTCCGAGAACAGTGGAAGAGTTCTGAAGCATTTTTAAACATCAGCGGAATTCCGAGAACAAAGGAAGAGTTCCGAAGCATTTTTGATCTTCAGCGGAATTCCGAGAACAATGGAAGAGTTCCGAAGCATTTTTAAACGTCAGCGGAATGCCGAGAACAATGGAAGAGTTCCGACGCATTTTTAAACGTCAGCGGAATTCCGAGAACAATGGAAGAGTTCCGAAGCATTTTTAAACTTCAGCGGAATTCCGAGAACAATGGAAGAGTTCCGAAGCATTTTTGATCTTCAGCGGAATTCCGAGAACAATGGAAGAGTTCCGAAGCATTTTTGATCTTCAGCGGAATTCCGAGAACAATGGAAGAGTTCCGACGCATTTTTAAACGTCAGCGGAATTCCGAGAACAATGGAAGAGTTCCGAAGCATTTTTAAACTTCAGCGGAATTCCGAGAACAATGGAAGAGTTCCGAAGCATTTTTAAACTTCAGCGGAATTCCTAGAACAATGGAAGAGTTCAGAACCATTTTTAAACTTCAGCAGAATTCCGAGAACAGTGGAAGAGTTCCGAAGCATTTTTAAACATCAGCGGAATTCCGAGAACAAAGGAAGAGTTCCGAAGCATTTTTGATCTTTAGCGGAATTCCGAGAACAATGGAAGAGTTCCGAAGCATTTTTAAACGTCAGCGGAATGCCGAGAACAATGGAAGAGTTCTGACGCATTTTTAAACGTCAGCAGAATTCCGAGAACAATGGAAGAGTTCCGAAGCATTTTTAAACGTCAGCGGAATTCTGAGAACAATGGAAGAGTTCCGAAGCATTTTTAATCTTCAGCGGAATTCCGAGAACAATGGAACAGTTCCGAAGCATTTTTAACTTCAGCGGAATTCCGAGAACAATGGAAGAGTTCCGAAGCATTTTTAAACTTCAGCGGAATTCCGAGAACAATGGAAGAGTTCCAAAGCATTTTTAAATGTCAGCAGAATGCCGAGAACAATGGAAGAGTTCCGAAGTATTTTTAAACGTCAGCGGAATGCCGAGAACAATGGAAGAGTTCCGACGCATTTTTAAAGGTCAGCGGAATTCCGAGAACAATGTAAGAGATCTGAAGCATTTTTAAACTTCAGCGGAATTTCGAGAGCAATGGAAGAGTTCCGAAGCATTTTTAAACATCTGCGGAATTCTGAGAACAACGGAAGAGTTCCGAAGCATTTTTAACTTCAGCAGAATTCAGAGAACAGTGGAAGAGTTCCGAAGTATTTTTAAACGTCAGCGGAATGCCGAGAACAATGGAAGAGTTCCGAAGCATTTTTAACTTCAGCAGAATTCCGAGAACAATGGAAGAGTTCCGAAGCATTTTTAAACTTCAGCGGAATTCCGAGAAAAATGGAAGAGTTGCGAAGCATTTTTAACTTCAGCAGAATTCCGAGAAAAATGGAAGAGTTGCGAAGCATTTTTAACTTCAGCAGAATTCCGAGAACAATGGAAGAGTTCCGAAGCATTTTTAAACATCTGCGGAATTCTGAGAACAATGGAAGAGTTCTGATGCATTTTTAAACTTCAGCGGAATTTCTAAAACAATGCAAGAGTTCCGAAGCATTTTAAAATTTCAGCAGAATTCCGAGAACAGTGGAAGAGTTCCGAAGCATTTTTAAACTTTAGCAGAATTCCGAGAACAATGGAGGCGTTCCGAAGCATTTTTAAACGTCAGCGGAATTCTCAGAACAATGGAAGTGTTCCGAAGCATTTTTAAACTTCAGCAGAATTCCAAGAACAATGGAAGAGTTCCGAAGCATTTTTAAACATCAGCGGAATTCCGAGAACAAAGGAAGAGTTCCGAAGCATTTTTGATCTTCAGCGGAATTCCGAGAACAATGGAAGAGTTCCGAAGCATTTTTAAATGTCAGCGGAATGCCGAGAACAATGGAAGAGTTCCGACGCATTTTTAAACGTCAGCGGAATTCCGAGAACAATGGAAGAGTTCCGAAGCATTTTTAAACTTCAGCGGAATTCCGAGAACAATGGAAGATTTCCGAAGCATTTTTAAATGTCAGCGGAATGCCGAGAACAATGGAAGAGTTCCGACGCATTTTTAAACGTCAACGGAATTCCGAGAACAATGGAAGAGTTCCGAAGCATTTTTAAACGTCAGCGGAATGCCGAGAAAAATGGAAGAGTTCCGAAGCATTTTTAAACTTCAGCGGAATTCCGAGAACAAAGGAAGAGTTCCGAAGCATTTTTGATCTTCAGCGGAATTCCAAGAACAATGGAAGAGTTCCGAAGCATTTTTAAACGTCAGCGGAATGCCGAGAACAATGGAAGAGTTCCGAAGCATTTTTAACTTCAGCAGAATTCCGAGAACAATGGAAGAGTTCCGAAGTATTTTTAAACGTCAGCGGAATGCCGAGAACAATGGAAGAGTTCCGAAGCATTTTTAAACATCAGCAGAATTCCGAGAACAATGGAAGAGTTCCGAAGCATTTTTAAACGTCAGCGGAATGCCGAGAAAAATGGAAGAGTTCCGAAGCATTTTTAAACTTCAGCGGAATTCCGAGAACAGTGGAAGAGTTCCGAAGCATTTTTAAACATCAGCGGAATTCCGAGAACAAAGGAAGAGTTCCGAAGCATTTTTGATCTTCAGCGGAATTCCGAGAACAATGGAAGAGTTCCGAAGCATTTTTAAACGTCAGCGGAATGCCGAGAACAATGGAAGAGTTCCGACGCATTTTTAAACGTCAGCGGAATTCCGAGAACAATGGAAGAGTTCCGAAGCATTTTTAAACTTCAGCGGAATTCCGAGAACAATGGAAGAGTTCCGAAGCATTTTTGATCTTCAGCGGAATTCCGAGAACAATGGAAGAGTTCCGAAGCATTTTTAAACATCAGCGGAATTCCGAGAACAAAGGAAGAGTTCCGAAGCATTTTTGATCTTTAGCGGAATTCCGAGAACAATGGAAGAGTTCCGAAGCATTTTTAAACGTCAGCGGAATGCCGAGAACAATGGAAGAGTTCTGACGCATTTTTAAACGTCAGCAGAATTCCGAGAACAATGGAAGAGTTCCGAAGCATTTTTAAACGTCAGCGGAATTCTGAGAACAATGGAAGAGTTCCGAAGCATTTTTAATCTTCAGCGGAATTCCGAGAACAATGGAAGAGTTCCGAAGCATTTTTAAACTTCAGCGGAATTCCGAGAACAAAGGAAGAGTTCCGAAGCATTTTTGATCTTCAGCGGAATTCCGAGAACAAAGGAAGAGTTCCGAAGCATTTTTGATCTTCAGCGGAATTCCGAGAACAATGGAAGAGTTCCGAAGCATTTTTAAACGTCAGCGGAATGCCGCGAACAATGGAAGAGTTCCGTCGCATTTTTAAACGTCAGCGGAATTCCGAGAACAATGGAAGAGTTCCGAAGCATTTTTAAACTTCAGCGGAATTCCGAGAACAATGGAAGAGTTCCGAAGCATTTTTAAATGTCAGCGGAATGCCGAGAACAATGGAAGAGTTCCGACGCATTTTTAAACGTCAACGGAATTCCGAGAACAATGGAAGAGTTCCGAAGCATTTTTAAACGTCAGCGGAATGCCGAGAAAAATGGAAGAGTTCCGAAGCATTTTAAACTTCAGCGGAATTCCGAGAACAGTGGAAGAGTTCCGAAGCATTTTTAAACATCAGCGGAATTCCGAGAACAAAGGAAGAGTTCCGAAGCATTTTTGATCTTCAGCGGAATTCCGAGAACAATGGAAGAGTTCCGAAGCATTTTTAAACGTCAGCGGAATGCCGAGAACAATGGAAGAGTTCCGACGCATTTTTAAACGTCAGCGGAATTCCGAGAACAATGGAAGAGTTCCGAAGCATTTTTAAACTTCAGCGGAATTCCGAGAACAATGGAAGAGTTCCGAAGCATTTTTGATCTTCAGCGGAATTCCGAGAACAATGGAAGAGTTCCGAAGCATTTTTAAACTTCAGCGGAATTCCGAGAACAATGGAAGAGTTCCGAAGCATTTTTAAACTTCAGCGGAATTCCTAGAACAATGGAAGAGTTCAGAACCATTTTTAAACTTCAGCAGAATTCCGAGAACAGTGGAAGAGTTCCGAAGCATTTTTAAACATCAGCGGAATTCCGAGAACAAAGGAAGAGTTCCGAAGCATTTTTGATCTTTAGCGGAATTCCGAGAACAATGGAAGAGTTCCGAAGCATTTTTAAACGTCAGCGGAATGCCGAGAACAATGGAAGAGTTCTGACGCATTTTTAAACGTCAGCAGAATTCCGAGAACAATGGAAGAGTTCCGAAGCATTTTTAAACGTCAGCGGAATTCTGAGAACAATGGAAGAGTTCCGAAGCATTTTTAATCTTCAGCGGAATTCCGAGAACAATGGAAGAGTTCCGAAGCATTTTTAAACTTCAGCGGAATTCCGAGAACAAAGGAAGAGTTCCGAAGCATTTTTGATCTTCAGCGGAATTCCGAGAACAAAGGAAGAGTTCCGAAGCATTTTTGATCTTCAGCGGAATTCCGAGAACAATGGAAGAGTTCCGAAGCATTTTTAAACGTCAGCGGAATGCCGCGAACAATGGAAGAGTTCCGACGCATTTTTAAACGTCAGCGGAATTCCGAGAACAATGGAAGAGTTCCGAAGCATTTTTAAACTTCAGCGGAATTCCGAGAACAATGGAAGAGTTCCAAAGCATTTTTAAATGTCAGCGGAATGCCGAGAACAATGGAGGAGTTCCGACGCATTTTTAAACGTCAGCGGAATTCCGAGAAGAATGGAAGAGTTCCGAAGCATTTTTAAACTTCAGCGGAATTCCGAGAACAGTGGAAGAGTTCCGAAGCATTTTTAAACATCAGCGGAATTCTGAGAACAAAGGAAGAGTTCCGAAGCATTTTTGATCTTCAGCGGAATTCCGAGAACAATGGAAGAGTTCCGAAGCATTTTTAAACGTCAGCGGAATGCCGAGAACAATGGAAGAGTTCCGACGCATTTTTAAACGTCAGCGGAATTCCGAGAACAATGGAAGAGTTCCGAAGCATTTTTAAACTTCAGCGGAATTCCGAGAACAATGGAAGAGTTCCGAAGCATTTTTGATCTTCAGCGGAATTCCGAGAACAATGGAAGAGTTCCGAAGCATTTTTAAACTTCAGCGGAATTCCGAGAACAATGGAAGAGTTCCGAAGCATTTTTAAACTTCAGCGGAATTCCGAGAACAATGGAAGAGTTCCGAAGCATTTTTAAACATCTGCGGAATTCTGAGAACAATGGAAGAGTTCCGAAGCATTTTTAACTTCAGCAGAATTCAGAGAACAGTGGAAGAGTTCCGAAGTATTTTTAAAGGTCAGCGGAATGCCGAGAACAATGGAAGAGTTCCGAAGCATTTTTAACTTCAGCAGAATTCCGAGAACAATGGAAGAGTTCCGAAGCATTTTTAAACTTCAGCGGAATTCCGAGAAAAATGGAAGAGTTGCGAAGCATTTTTAACTTCAGCAGAATTCCGAGAAAAATGGAAGAGTTGCGAAGCATTTTTAACTTCAGCAGAATTCCGAGAACAATGGAAGAGTTCCGAAGCATTTTTAAACATCTGCGGAATTCTGAGAACAATGGAAGAGTTCTGATGCATTTTTAAACTTCAGCGGAATTTCTAAAACAATGCAAGAGTTCCGAAGCATTTTAAAATTTCAGCAGAATTCCGAGAACAGTGGAAGAGTTCCGAAGCATTTTTAAACTTTAGCAGAATTCCGAGAACAATGGAGGCGTTCCGAAGCATTTTTAAACGTCAGCGGAATTCTCAGAACAATGGAAGTGTTCCGAAGCATTTTTAAACTTCAGCAGAATTCCAAGAACAATGGAAGAGTTCCGAAGCATTTTTAAACATCAGCGGAATTCCGAGAACAAAGGAAGAGTTCCGAAGCATTTTTGATCTTCAGCGGAATTCCGAGAACAATGGAAGAGTTCCGAAGCATTTTTAAATGTCAGCGGAATGCCGAGAACAATGGAAGAGTTCCGACGCATTTTTAAACGTCAGCGGAATTCCGAGAACAATGGAAGAGTTCCGAAGCATTTTTAAACTTCAGCGGAATTCCGAGAACAATGGAAGATTTCCGAAGCATTTTTAAATGTCAGCGGAATGCCGAGAACAATGGAAGAGTTCCGACGCATTTTTAAACGTCAACGGAATTCCGAGAACAATGGAAGAGTTCCGAAGCATTTTTAAACGTCAGCGGAATGCCGAGAAAAATGGAAGAGTTCCGAAGCATTTTTAAACTTCAGCGGAATTCCGAGAACAAAGGAAGAGTTCCGAAGCATTTTTGATCTTCAGCGGAATTCCAAGAACAATGGAAGAGTTCCGAAGCATTTTTAAACGTCAGCGGAATGCCGAGAACAATGGAAGAGTTCCGAAGCATTTTTAACTTCAGCAGAATTCCGAGAACAATGGAAGAGTTCCGAAGTATTTTTAAACGTCAGCGGAATGCCGAGAACAATGGAAGAGTTCCGAAGCATTTTTAAACATCAGCAGAATTCCGAGAACAATGGAAGAGTTCCGAAGCATTTTTAAACGTCAGCGGAATGCCGAGAAAAATGGAAGAGTTCCGAAGCATTTTTAAACTTCAGCGGAATTCCGAGAACAGTGGAAGAGTTCCGAAGCATTTTTAAACATCAGCGGAATTCCGAGAACAAAGGAAGAGTTCCGAAGCATTTTTGATCTTCAGCGGAATTCCGAGAACAATGGAAGAGTTCCGAAGCATTTTTAAACGTCAGCGGAATGCCGAGAACAATGGAAGAGTTCCGACGCATTTTTAAACGTCAGCGGAATTCCGAGAACAATGGAAGAGTTCCGAAGCATTTTTAAACTTCAGCGGAATTCCGAGAACAATGGAAGAGTTCCGAAGCATTTTTGATCTTCAGCGGAATTCCGAGAACAATGGAAGAGTTCCGAAGCATTTTTAAACATCAGCGGAATTCCGAGAACAAAGGAAGAGTTCCGAAGCATTTTTGATCTTTAGCGGAATTCCGAGAACAATGGAAGAGTTCCGAAGCATTTTTAAACGTCAGCGGAATGCCGAGAACAATGGAAGAGTTCTGACGCATTTTTAAACGTCAGCAGAATTCCGAGAACAATGGAAGAGTTCCGAAGCATTTTTAAACGTCAGCGGAATTCTGAGAACAATGGAAGAGTTCCGAAGCATTTTTAATCTTCAGCGGAATTCCGAGAACAATGGAAGAGTTCCGAAGCATTTTTAAACTTCAGCGGAATTCCGAGAACAAAGGAAGAGTTCCGAAGCATTTTTGATCTTCAGCGGAATTCCGAGAACAAAGGAAGAGTTCCGAAGCATTTTTGATCTTCAGCGGAATTCCGAGAACAATGGAAGAGTTCCGAAGCATTTTTAAACGTCAGCGGAATGCCGCGAACAATGGAAGAGTTCCGTCGCATTTTTAAATGTCAGCGGAATTCCGAGAACAATGGAAGAGTTCCGAAGCATTTTTAAACTTCAGCGGAATTCCGAGAACAATGGAAGAGTTCCGAAGCATTTTTAAATGTCAGCGGAATGCCGAGAACAATGGAAGAGTTCCGACGCATTTTTAAACGTCAACGGAATTCCGAGAACAACGGAAGAGTTCCGAAGCATTTTTAAACGTCAGCGGAATGCCGAGAAAAATGGAAGAGTTCCGAAGCATTTTTAAACTTCAGCGGAATTCCGAGAACAGTGGAAGAGTTCCGAAGCATTTTTAAACATCAGCGGAATTCCGAGAACAAAGGAAGAGTTCCGAAGCATTTTTGATCTTCAGCGGAATTCCGAGAACAATGGAAGAGTTCCGAAGCATTTTTAAACGTCAGCGGAATGCCGAGAACAATGGAAGAGTTCCGACGCATTTTTAAACGTCAGCGGAATTCCGAGAACAATGGAAGAGTTCCGAAGCATTTTTAAACTTCAGCGGAATTCCGAGAACAATGGAAGAGTTCCGAAGCACTTTTGATCTTCAGCGGAATTCCGAGAACAATGGAAGAGTTCCGAAGCATTTTTAAACTTCAGCGGAATTCCGAGAACAATGGAAGAGTTCCGAAGCATTTTTAAACTTCAGCGGAATTCCTAGAACAATGGAAGAGTTCAGAACCATTTTTAAACTTCAGCAGAATTCCGAGAACAGTGGAAGAGTTCCGAAGCATTTTTAAACATCAGCGGAATTCCGAGAACAAAGGAAGAGTTCCGAAGCATTTTTGATCTTTAGCGGAATTCCGAGAACAATGGAAGAGTTCCGAAGCATTTTTAAACGTCAGCGGAATGCCGAGAACAATGGAAGAGTTCTGACGCATTTTTAAACGTCAGCAGAATTCCGAGAACAATGGAAGAGTTCCGAAGCATTTTTAAACGTCAGCGGAATTCTGAGAACAATGGAAGAGTTCCGAAGCATTTTTAATCTTCAGCGGAATTCCGAGAACAATGGAAGAGTTCCGAAGCATTTTTAAACTTCAGCGGAATTCCGAGAACAAAGGAAGAGTTCCGAAGCATTTTTGATCTTCAGCGGAATTCCGAGAACAAAGGAAGAGTTCCGAAGCATTTTTGATCTTCAGCGGAATTCCGAGAACAATGGAAGAGTTCCGAAGCATTTTTAAACGTCAGCGGAATGCCGCGAACAATGGAAGAGTTCCGACGCATTTTTAAACGTCAGCGGAATTCCGAGAACAATGGAAGAGTTCCGAAGCATTTTTAAACTTCAGCGGAATTCCGAGAACAATGGAAGAGTTCCAAAGCATTTTTAAATGTCAGCGGAATGCCGAGAACAATGGAGGAGTTCCGACGCATTTTTAAACGTCAGCGGAATTCCGAGAAGAATGGAAGAGTTCCGAAGCATTTTTAAACTTCAGCGGAATTCCGAGAACAGTGGAAGAGTTCCGAAGCATTTTTAAACATCAGCGGAATTCCGAGAACAAAGGAAGAGTTCCGAAGCATTTTTGATCTTCAGCGGAATTCCGAGAACAATGGAAGAGTTCCGAAGCATTTTTAAACGTCAGCGGAATGCCGAGAACAATGGAAGAGTTCCGACGCATTTTTAAACGTCAGCGGAATTCCGAGAACAATGGAAGAGTTCCGAAGCATTTTTAAACTTCAGCGGAATTCCGAGAACAATGGAAGAGTTCCGAAGCATTTTTGATCTTCAGCGGAATTCCGAGAACAATGGAAGAGTTCCGAAGCATTTTTAAACTTCAGCGGAATTCCGAGAACAATGGAAGAGTTCCGAAGCATTTTTAAACTTCAGCGGAATTCCTAGAACAATGGAAGAGTTCAGAACCATTTTTAAACTTCAGCAGAATTCCGAGAACAGTGGAAGAGTTCCGAAGCATTTTTAAACATCAGCGGAATTCCGAGAACAAAGGAAGAGTTCCGAAGCATTTTTGATCTTTAGCGGAATTCCGAGAACAATGGAAGAGTTCCGAAGCATTTTTAAACGTCAGCGGAATGCCGAGAACAATGGAAGAGTTCTGACGCATTTTTAAACGTCAGCAGAATTCCGAGAACAATGGAAGAGTTCCGAAGCATTTTTAAACGTCAGCGGAATTCTGAGAACAATGGAAGAGTTCCGAAGCATTTTTAATCTTCAGCGGAATTCCGAGAACAATGGAACAGTTCCGAAGCATTTTTAACTTCAGCGGAATTCCGAGAACAATGGAAGAGTTCCGAAGCATTTTTAAACTTCAGCGGAATTCCGAGAACAATGGAAAAGTTCCGAAGCATTTTTAAACTGCAGCGGAATTCCTAGAACAATGGAAGAGTTCTGATGCATTTTTAAACTGCAGCGGAATTCCTAGAACAATGGAAGAGTTCCGAAGCATTTTTAAACTTCAGCGGAATTCCGAGAAAAATGGAAGAGTTCCGAAGCATTTTTAAATGTCAGCAGAATTCTCAGAACAATGGAAGTGTTACGAAGCATTTTTAAACTTCAGCAGAATTCCGAGAACAATGGAAGAGTTCCGAAGCATTTTTAAACTTCAGCGAAATTCCGAGAACAATGGAAGAGTTCCGAAGCATTTTTAAACATCTGCGGAATTCTGAGAACAATGGAAGAGTTCCAAAGCATTTTTAACTTCAGCAGAATTCAGAGAACAGTGGAAGAGTTCCGAAGTATTTTTAAAGGTCAGCGGAATGCCGAGAACAATGGAAGAGTTCCGAAGCATTTTTAACTTCAGCAGAATTCCGAGAACAATGGAAGAGTTCCGAAGCATTTTTAAACTTCAGCGGAATTCCGAGAAAAATGGAAGAGTTGCGAAGCATTTTTAACTTCAGCAGAATTCCGAGAAAAATGGAAGAGTTGCGAAGCATTTTTAACTTCAGCAGAATTCCGAGAACAATGGAAGAGTTCCGAAGCATTTTTAAACGTCAGCAGAATGCCGAGAACAATGGAAGAGTTACGACGCATTTTTAAAGGTCAGCGGAATTCCGAGAACAATGTAAGAGATCTGAAGCATTTTTAAACTTCAGCAGAATTTCGAGAGCAATGGAAGAGTTCCGAAGCATTTTTAAACATCTGCGGAATTCTGAGAACAATGGAAGAGTTCTGATGCATTTTTAAACTTCAGCGGAATTTCTAAAACAATGCAAGAGTTCCGAAGCATTTTAAAATTTCAGCAGAATTCCGAGAACAGTGGAAGAGTTCCGAAGCATTTTTAAACTTTAGCAGAATTCCGAGAACAATGGAGGCGTTCCGAAGCATTTTTAAACGTCAGCGGAATTCTCAGAACAATGGAAGTGTTCCGAAGCATTTTTAAACTTCAGCAGAATTCCAAGAACAATGGAAGAGTTCCGAAGCATTTTTAAACATCAGCGGAATTCCGAGAACAAAGGAAGAGTTCCGAAGCATTTTTGATCTTTAGCGGAATTCCGAGAACAATGGAAGAGTTCCGAAGCATTTTTAAACGTCAGCGGAATGCCGAGAACAATGGAAGAGTTCTGACGCATTTTTAAACGTCAGCAGAATTCCGAGAACAATGGAAGAGTTCCGAAGCATTTTTAAACGTCAGCGGAATTCTGAGAACAATGGAAGAGTTCCGAAGCATTTTTAATCTTCAGCGGAATTCCGAGAACAATGGAACAGTTCCGAAGCATTTTTAACTTCAGCGGAATTCCGAGAACAATGGAAGAGTTCCGAAGCATTTTTAAACTTCAGCGGAATTCCGAGAACAATGGAAGAGTTCCAAAGCATTTTTAAATGTCAGCAGAATGCCGAGAACAATGGAAGAGTTCCGAAGTATTTTTAAACGTCAGCGGAATGCCGAGAACAATGGAAGAGTTCCGACGCATTTTTAAAGGTCAGCGGAATTCCGAGAACAATGTAAGAGATCTGAAGCATTTTTAAACTTCAGCGGAATTTCGAGAGCAATGGAAGAGTTCCGAAGCATTTTTAAACATCTGCGGAATTCTGAGAACAACGGAAGAGTTCCGAAGCATTTTTAACTTCAGCAGAATTCAGAGAACAGTGGAAGAGTTCCGAAGTATTTTTAAACTTCAGCGGAATTTCGAGAGCAATGGAAGAGTTCCGAAGCATTTTTAAACATCTGCGGAATTCTGAGAACAACGGAAGAGTTCCGAAGCATTTTTAACTTCAGCAGAATTCAGAGAACAGGGGAAGAGTTCCGAAGTATTTTTAAACGTCAGCGGAATGCCGAGAACAATGGAAGAGTTCCGACGCATTTTTAAACGTCAGCGGAATTCCGAGAACAATGGAAGAGTTCCGAAGCATTTTTAAACTTCAGCAGAATTCCGAGAACAATGGAAGATTTCCGAAGCATTTTTAAATGTCAGCGGAATGCCGAGAACAATGGAAGAGTTCCGACGCATTTTTAAACGTCAACGGAATTCCGAGAACAATGGAAGAGTTCCGAAGCATTTTTAAACGTCAGCGGAATGCCGAGAAAAATGGAAGAGTTCCGAAGCATTTTTAAACTTCAGCGGAATTCCGAGAACAAAGGAAGAGTTCCGAAGCATTTTTGATCTTCAGCGGAATTCCAAGAACAATGGAAGAGTTCCGAAGCATTTTTAAACGTCAGCGGAATGCCGAGAACAATGGAAGAGTTCCGAAGCATTTTTAAACTTCAGCGGAATTCCGAGAACAAAGGAAGAGTTCCGAAGCATTTTTGATCTTCAGCGGAATTCCAAGAACAATGGAAGAGTTCCGAAGCATTTTTAAACGTCAGCGGAATGCCGAGAACAATGGAAGAGTTCCGAAGCATTTTTAACTTCAGCAGAATTCCGAGAACAATGGAAGAGTTCCGAAGTATTTTTAAACGTCAGCGGAATGCCGAGAACAATGGAAGAGTTCCGAAGCATTTTTAAACATCAGCAGAATTCCGAGAACAATGGAAGAGTTCCGAAGCATTTTTAAACGTCAGCGGAATGCCGAGAAAAATGGAAGAGTTCCGAAGCATTTTTAAACTTCAGCGGAATTCCGAGAACAGTGGAAGAGTTCCGAAGCATTTTTAAACATCAGCGGAATTCCGAGAACAAAGGAAGAGTTCCGAAGCATTTTTGATCTTCAGCGGAATTCCGAGAACAATGGAAGAGTTCCGAAGCATTTTTAAACGTCAGCGGAATGCCGAGAACAATGGAAGAGTTCCGACGCATTTTTAAACGTCAGCGGAATTCCGAGAACAATGGAAGAGTTCCGAAGCATTTTTAAACTTCAGCGGAATTCCGAGAACAATGGAAGAGTTCCGAAGCATTTTTGATCTTCAGCGGAATTCCGAGAACAATGGAAGAGTTCCGAAGCATTTTTAAACATCAGCGGAATTCCGAGAACAAAGGAAGAGTTCCGAAGCATTTTTGATCTTTAGCGGAATTCCGAGAACAATGGAAGAGTTCCGAAGCATTTTTAAACGTCAGCGGAATGCCGAGAACAATGGAAGAGTTCTGACGCATTTTTAAACGTCAGCAGAATTCCGAGAACAATGGAAGAGTTCCGAAGCATTTTTAAACGTCAGCGGAATTCTGAGAACAATGGAAGAGTTCCGAAGCATTTTTAATCTTCAGCGGAATTCCGAGAACAATGGAAGAGTTCCGAAGCATTTTTAAACTTCAGCGGAATTCCGAGAACAAAGGAAGAGTTCCGAAGCATTTTTGATCTTCAGCGGAATTCCGAGAACAAAGGAAGAGTTCCGAAGCATTTTTGATCTTCAGCGGAATTCCGAGAACAATGGAAGAGTTCCGAAGCATTTTTAAACGTCAGCGGAATGCCGCGAACAATGGAAGAGTTCCGTCGCATTTTTAAATGTCAGCGGAATTCCGAGAACAATGGAAGAGTTCCGAAGCATTTTTAAACTTCAGCGGAATTCCGAGAACAATGGAAGAGTTCCGAAGCATTTTTAAATGTCAGCGGAATGCCGAGAACAATGGAAGAGTTCCGACGCATTTTTAAACGTCAACGGAATTCCGAGAACAATGGAAGAGTTCCGAAGCATTTTTAAACGTCAGCGGAATGCCGAGAAAAATGGAAGAGTTCCGAAGCATTTTTAAACTTCAGCGGAATTCCGAGAACAGTGGAAGAGTTCCGAAGCATTTTTAAACATCAGCGGAATTCCGAGAACAAAGGAAGAGTTCCGAAGCATTTTTGATCTTCAGCGGAATTCCGAGAACAATGGAAGAGTTCCGAAGCATTTTTAAACGTCAGCGGAATGCCGAGAACAATGGAAGAGTTCCGACGCATTTTTAAACGTCAGCGGAATTCCGAGAACAATGGAAGAGTTCCGAAGCATTTTTAAACTTCAGCGGAATTCCGAGAACAATGGAAGAGTTCCGAAGCATTTTTGATCTTCAGCGGAATTCCGAGAACAATGGAAGAGTTCCGAAGCATTTTTAAACATCAGCGGAATTCCGAGAACAAAGGAAGAGTTCCGAAGCATTTTTGATCTTTAGCGGAATTCCGAGAACAATGGAAGAGTTCCGAAGCATTTTTAAACGTCAGCGGAATGCCGAGAACAATGGAAGAGTTCTGACGCATTTTTAAACGTCAGCAGAATTCCGAGAACAATGGAAGAGTTCCGAAGCATTTTTAAACGTCAGCGGAATTCTGAGAACAATGGAAGAGTTCCGAAGCATTTTTAATCTTCAGCGGAATTCCGAGAACAATGGAAGAGTTCCGAAGCATTTTTAAACTTCAGCGGAATTCCGAGAACAAAGGAAGAGTTCCGAAGCATTTTTGATCTTCAGCGGAATTCCGAGAACAAAGGAAGAGTTCCGAAGCATTTTTGATCTTCAGCGGAATTCCGAGAACAATGGAAGAGTTCCGAAGCATTTTTAAACGTCAGCGGAATGCCGCGAACAATGGAAGAGTTCCGTCGCATTTTTAAATGTCAGCGGAATTCCGAGAACAATGGAAGAGTTCCGAAGCATTTTTAAACTTCAGCGGAATTCCGAGAACAATGGAAGAGTTCCGAAGCATTTTTAAATGTCAGCGGAATGCCGAGAACAATGGAAGAGTTCCGACGCATTTTTAAACGTCAACGGAATTCCGAGAACAATGGAAGAGTTCCGAAGCATTTTTAAACGTCAGCGGAATGCCGAGAAAAATGGAAGAGTTCCGAAGCATTTTTAAACTTCAGCGGAATTCCGAGAACAGTGGAAGAGTTCCGAAGCATTTTTAAACATCAGCGGAATTCCGAGAACAAAGGAAGAGTTCCGAAGCATTTTTGATCTTCAGCGGAATTCCGAGAACAATGGAAGAGTTCCGAAGCATTTTTAAACGTCAGCGGAATGCCGAGAACAATGGAAGAGTTCCGACGCATTTTTAAACGTCAGCGGAATTCCGAGAACAATGGAAGAGTTCCGAAGCATTTTTAAACTTCAGCGGAATTCCGAGAACAATGGAAGAGTTCCGAAGCATTTTTGATCTTCAGCGGAATTCCGAGAACAATGGAAGAGTTCCGAAGCATTTTTAAACTTCAGCGGAATTCCGAGAACAATGGAAGAGTTCCGAAGCATTTTTAAACTTCAGCGGAATTCCTAGAACAATGGAAGAGTTCAGAACCATTTTTAAACTTCAGCAGAATTCCGAGAACAGTGGAAGAGTTCCGAAGCATTTTTAAACATCAGCGGAATTCCGAGAACAAAGGAAGAGTTCCGAAGCATTTTTGATCTTTAGCGGAATTCCGAGAACAATGGAAGAGTTCCGAAGCATTTTTAAACGTCAGCGGAATGCCGAGAACAATGGAAGAGTTCTGACGCATTTTTAAACGTCAGCAGAATTCCGAGAACAATGGAAGAGTTCCGAAGCATTTTTAAACGTCAGCGGAATTCTGAGAACAATGGAAGAGTTCCGAAGCATTTTTAATCTTCAGCGGAATTCCGAGAACAATGGAAGAGTTCCGAAGCATTTTTAAACTTCAGCGGAATTCCGAGAACAAAGGAAGAGTTCCGAAGCATTTTTGATCTTCAGCGGAATTCCGAGAACAAAGGAAGAGTTCCGAAGCATTTTTGATCTTCAGCGGAATTCCGAGAACAATGGAAGAGTTCCGAAGCATTTTTAAACGTCAGCGGAATGCCGCGAACAATGGAAGAGTTCCGACGCATTTTTAAACGTCAGCGGAATTCCGAGAACAATGGAAGAGTTCCGAAGCATTTTTAAACTTCAGCGGAATTCCGAGAACAATGGAAGAGTTCCAAAGCATTTTTAAATGTCAGCGGAATGCCGAGAACAATGGAGGAGTTCCGACGCATTTTTAAACGTCAGCGGAATTCCGAGAAGAATGGAAGAGTTCCGAAGCATTTTTAAACTTCAGCGGAATTCCGAGAACAGTGGAAGAGTTCCGAAGCATTTTTAAACATCAGCGGAATTCCGAGAACAAAGGAAGAGTTCCGAAGCATTTTTGATCTTCAGCGGAATTCCGAGAACAATGGAAGAGTTCCGAAGCATTTTTAAACGTCAGCGGAATGCCGAGAACAATGGAAGAGTTCCGACGCATTTTTAAACGTCAGCGGAATTCTGAGAACAATGGAAGAGTTCCGAAGCATTTTTAATCTTCAGCGGAATTCCGAGAACAATGGAACAGTTCCGAAGCATTTTTAACTTCAGCGGAATTCCGAGAACAATGGAAGAGTTCCGAAGCATTTTTAAACTTCAGCGGAATTCCGAGAACAATGGAAAAGTTCCGAAGCATTTTTAAACTTCAGCGGAATTCCGAGAAAAATGGAAGAGTTGCGAAGCATTTTTAACTTCAGCAGAATTCCGAGAAAAATGGAAGAGTTGCGAAGCATTTTTAACTTCAGCAGAATTCCGAGAACAATGGAAGAGTTCCGAAGCATTTTTAAACGTCAGCAGAATGCCGAGAACAATGGAAGAGTTACGACGCATTTTTAAAGGTCAGCGGAATTCCGAGAACAATGTAAGAGATCTGAAGCATTTTTAAACTTCAGCAGAATTTCGAGAGCAATGGAAGAGTTCCGAAGCATTTTTAAACATCTGCGGAATTCTGAGAACAATGGAAGAGTTCTGATGCATTTTTAAACTTCAGCGGAATTTCTAAAACAATGCAAGAGTTCCGAAGCATTTTAAAATTTCAGCAGAATTCCGAGAACAGTGGAAGAGTTCCGAAGCATTTTTAAACTTTAGCAGAATTCCGAGAACAATGGAGGCGTTCCGAAGCATTTTTAAACGTCGGCGGAATTCTCAGAACAATGGAAGTGTTCCGAAGCATTTTTAAACTTCAGCAGAATTCCAAGAACAATGGAAGAGTTCCGAAGCATTTTTAAACATCAGCGGAATTCCGAGAACAAAGGAAGAGTTCCGAAGCATTTTTGATCTTTAGCGGAATTCCGAGAACAATGGAAGAGTTCCGAAGCATTTTTAAACGTCAGCGGAATGCCGAGAACAATGGAAGAGTTCTGACGCATTTTTAAACGTCAGCAGAATTCCGAGAACAATGGAAGAGTTCCGAAGCATTTTTAAACGTCAGCGGAATTCTGAGAACAATGGAAGAGTTCCGAAGCATTTTTAATCTTCAGCGGAATTCCGAGAACAATGGAACAGTTCCGAAGCATTTTTAACTTCAGCGGAATTCCGAGAACAATGGAAGAGTTCCGAAGCATTTTTAAACTTCAGCGGAATTCCGAGAACAATGGAAGAGTTCCAAAGCATTTTTAAATGTCAGCAGAATGCCGAGAACAATGGAAGAGTTCCGAAGTATTTTTAAACGTCAGCGGAATGCCGAGAACAATGGAAGAGTTCCGACGCATTTTTAAAGGTCAGCGGAATTCCGAGAACAATGTAAGAGATCTGAAGCATTTTTAAACTTCAGCGGAATTTCGAGAGCAATGGAAGAGTTCCGAAGCATTTTTAAACATCTGCGGAATTCTGAGAACAACGGAAGAGTTCCGAAGCATTTTTAACTTCAGCAGAATTCAGAGAACAGTGGAAGAGTTCCGAAGTATTTTTAAACTTCAGCGGAATTTCGAGAGCAATGGAAGAGTTCCGAAGCATTTTTAAACATCTGCGGAATTCTGAGAACAACGGAAGAGTTCCGAAGCATTTTTAACTTCAGCAGAATTCAGAGAACAGTGGAAGAGTTCCGACGCATTTTTAAACGTCAACGGAATTCCGAGAACAATGGAAGAGTTCCGAAGCATTTTTAAACGTCAGCGGAATGCCGAGAAAAATGGAAGAGTTCCGAAGCATTTTTAAACTTCAGCGGAATTCCGAGAACAAAGGAAGAGTTCCGAAGCATTTTTGATCTTCAGCGGAATTCCAAGAACAATGGAAGAGTTCCGAAGCATTTTTAAACGTCAGCGGAATGCCGAGAACAATGGAAGAGTTCCGAAGCATTTTTAACTTCAGCGGAATGCCGAGAACAATGGAAGAGTTCCGAAGCATTTTTAAACGTCAGCGGAATGCCGAGAACAATGGAAGAGTTCCGAAGCATTTTTAACTTCAGCAGAATTCCGAGAACAATGGAAGAGTTCCGAAGTATTTTTAAACGTCAGCGGAATGCCGAGAACAATGGAAGAGTTCCGAAGCATTTTTAAACATCAGCGGAATTCCGAGAACAGTGGAAGAGTTCCGAAGCATTTTTAAACATCAGCGGAATTCCGAGAACAAAGGAAGAGTTCCGAAGCATTTTTGATCTTCAGCGGAATTCCGAGAACAATGGAAGAGTTCCGAAGCATTTTTAAACGTCAGCGGAATGCCGAGAACAATGGAAGAGTTCCGACGCATTTTTAAACGTCAGCGGAATTCCGAGAACAATGGAAGAGTTCCGAAGCATTTTTAAATGTCAGCGGAATTCCGAGAACAATGGAAGAGTTCCGAAGCATTTTTAAACTTCAGCGGAATTCCGAGAACAATGGAAGAGTTCCGAAGCATTTTTAAATGTCAGCGGAATGCCGAGAACAATGGAAGAGTTCCGACGCATTTTTAAACGTCAACGGAATTCCGAGAACAATGGAAGAGTTCCGAAGCATTTTTAAACGTCAGCGGAATGCCGAGAAAAATGGAAGAGTTCCGAAGCATTTTTAAACTTCAGCGGAATTCCGAGAACAGTGGAAGAGTTCCGAAGCATTTTTAAACATCAGCGGAATTCCGAGAACAAAGGAAGAGTTCCGAAGCATTTTTGATCTTCAGCGGAATTCCGAGAACAATGGAAGAGTTCCGAAGCATTTTTAAACGTCAGCGGAATGCCGAGAACAATGGAAGAGTTCCGACGCATTTTTAAACGTCAGCGGAATTCCGAGAACAATGGAAGAGTTCCGAAGCATTTTTAAACTTCAGCGGAATTCCGAGAACAATGGAAGAGTTCCGAAGCATTTTTGATCTTCAGCGGAATTCCGAGAACAATGGAAGAGTTCCGAAGCATTTTTAAACTTCAGCGGAATTCCGAGAACAATGGAAGAGTTCCGAAGCATTTTTAAACTTCAGCGGAATTCCTAGAACAATGGAAGAGTTCAGAACCATTTTTAAACTTCAGCAGAATTCCGAGAACAGTGGAAGAGTTCCGAAGCATTTTTAAACATCAGCGGAATTCCGAGAACAAAGGAAGAGTTCCGAAGCATTTTTGATCTTTAGCGGAATTCCGAGAACAATGGAAGAGTTCCGAAGCATTTTTAAACGTCAGCGGAATGCCGAGAACAATGGAAGAGTTCTGACGCATTTTTAAACGTCAGCAGAATTCCGAGAACAATGGAAGAGTTCCGAAGCATTTTTAAACGTCAGCGGAATTCTGAGAACAATGGAAGAGTTCCGAAGCATTTTTAATCTTCAGCGGAATTCCGAGAACAATGGAAGAGTTCCGAAGCATTTTTAAACTTCAGCGGAATTCCGAGAACAAAGGAAGAGTTCCGAAGCATTTTTGATCTTCAGCGGAATTCCGAGAACAAAGGAAGAGTTCCGAAGCATTTTTGATCTTCAGCGGAATTCCGAGAACAATGGAAGAGTTCCGAAGCATTTTTAAACGTCAGCGGAATGCCGCGAACAATGGAAGAGTTCCGACGCATTTTTAAACGTCAGCGGAATTCCGAGAACAATGGAAGAGTTCCGAAGCATTTTTAAACTTCAGCGGAATTCCGAGAACAATGGAAGAGTTCCAAAGCATTTTTAAATGTCAGCGGAATGCCGAGAACAATGGAGGAGTTCCGACGCATTTTTAAACGTCAGCGGAATTCCGAGAAGAATGGAAGAGTTCCGAAGCATTTTTAAACTTCAGCGGAATTCCGAGAACAGTGGAAGAGTTCCGAAGCATTTTTAAACATCAGCGGAATTCCGAGAACAAAGGAAGAGTTCCGAAGCATTTTTGATCTTCAGCGGAATTCCGAGAACAATGGAAGAGTTCCGAAGCATTTTTAAACGTCAGCGGAATGCCGAGAACAATGGAAGAGTTCCGACGCATTTTTAAACGTCAGCGGAATTCCGAGAACAATGGAAGAGTTCCGAAGCATTTTTAAACTTCAGCGGAATTCCGAGAACAATGGAAGAGTTCCGAAGCATTTTTGATCTTCAGCGGAATTCCGAGAACAATGGAAGAGTTCCGAAGCATTTTTAAACGTCAGCGGAATTCTGAGAACAATGGAAGAGTTCCGAAGCATTTTTAATCTTCAGCGGAATTCCGAGAACAATGGAACAGTTCCGAAGCATTTTTAACTTCAGCGGAATTCCGAGAACAATGGAAGAGTTCCGAAGCATTTTTAAACTTCAGCGGAATTCCGAGAACAATGGAAAAGTTCCGAAGCATTTTTAAACTGCAGCGGAATTCCTAGAACAATGGAAGAGTTCTGATGCATTTTTAAACTGCAGCGGAATTCCTAGAACAATGGAAGAGTTCCGAAGCATTTTTAAACTTCAGCGGAATTCCGAGAAAAATGGAAGAGTTCCGAAGCATTTTTAAATGTCAGCAGAATTCTCAGAACAATGGAAGTGTTACGAAGCATTTTTAAACTTCAGCAGAATTCCGAGAACAATGGAAGAGTTCCGAAGCATTTTTAAACTTCAGCGAAATTCCGAGAACAATGGAAGAGTTCCGAAGCATTTTTAAACATCTGCGGAATTCTGAGAACAATGGAAGAGTTCCGAAGCATTTTTAACTTCAGCAGAATTCAGAGAACAGTGGAAGAGTTCCGAAGTATTTTTAAAGGTCAGCGGAATGCCGAGAACAATGGAAGAGTTCCGAAGCATTTTTAACTTCAGCAGAATTCCGAGAACAATGGAAGAGTTCCGAAGCATTTTTAAACTTCAGCGGAATTCCGAGAAAAATGGAAGAGTTGCGAAGCATTTTTAACTTCAGCAGAATTCCGAGAAAAATGGAAGAGTTGCGAAGCATTTTTAACTTCAGCAGAATTCCGAGAACAATGGAAGAGTTCCGAAGCATTTTTAAACGTCAGCAGAATGCCGAGAACAATGGAAGAGTTACGACGCATTTTTAAAGGTCAGCGGAATTCCGAGAACAATGTAAGAGATCTGAAGCATTTTTAAACTTCAGCAGAATTTCGAGAGCAATGGAAGAGTTCCGAAGCATTTTTAAACATCTGCGGAATTCTGAGAACAATGGAAGAGTTCTGATGCATTTTTAAACTTCAGCGGAATTTCTAAAACAATGCAAGAGTTCCGAAGCATTTTAAAATTTCAGCAGAATTCCGAGAACAGTGGAAGAGTTCCGAAGCATTTTTAAACTTTAGCAGAATTCCGAGAACAATGGAGGCGTTCCGAAGCATTTTTAAACGTCGGCGGAATTCTCAGAACAATGGAAGTGTTCCGAAGCATTTTTAAACTTCAGCAGAATTCCAAGAACAATGGAAGAGTTCCGAAGCATTTTTAAACATCAGCGGAATTCCGAGAACAAAGGAAGAGTTCCGAAGCATTTTTGATCTTTAGCGGAATTCCGAGAACAATGGAAGAGTTCCGAAGCATTTTTAAACGTCAGCGGAATGCCGAGAACAATGGAAGAGTTCTGACGCATTTTTAAACGTCAGCAGAATTCCGAGAACAATGGAAGAGTTCCGAAGCATTTTTAAACGTCAGCGGAATTCTGAGAACAATGGAAGAGTTCCGAAGCATTTTTAATCTTCAGCGGAATTCCGAGAACAATGGAACAGTTCCGAAGCATTTTTAACTTCAGCGGAATTCCGAGAACAATGGAAGAGTTCCGAAGCATTTTTAAACTTCAGCGGAATTCCGAGAACAATGGAAGAGTTCCAAAGCATTTTTAAATGTCAGCAGAATGCCGAGAACAATGGAAGAGTTCCGAAGTATTTTTAAACGTCAGCGGAATGCCGAGAACAATGGAAGAGTTCCGACGCATTTTTAAAGGTCAGCGGAATTCCGAGAACAATGTAAGAGATCTGAAGCATTTTTAAACTTCAGCGGAATTTCGAGAGCAATGGAAGAGTTCCGAAGCATTTTTAAACATCTGCGGAATTCTGAGAACAACGGAAGAGTTCCGAAGCATTTTTAACTTCAGCAGAATTCAGAGAACAGTGGAAGAGTTCCGAAGTATTTTTAAACTTCAGCGGAATTTCGAGAGCAATGGAAGAGTTCCGAAGCATTTTTAAACATCTGCGGAATTCTGAGAACAACGGAAGAGTTCCGAAGCATTTTTAACTTCAGCAGAATTCAGAGAACAGTGGAAGAGTTCCGAAGTATTTTTAAACGTCAGCGGAATGCCGAGAACAATGGAAGAGTTCCGACGCATTTTTAAACGTCAGCGGAATTCCGAGAACAATGGAAGAGTTCCGAAGCATTTTTAAACTTCAGCAGAATTCCGAGAACAATGGAAGATTTCCGAAGCATTTTTAAATGTCAGCGGAATGCCGAGAACAATGGAAGAGTTCCGACGCATTTTTAAACGTCAACGGAATTCCGAGAACAATGGAAGAGTTCCGAAGCATTTTTAAACGTCAGCGGAATGCCGAGAAAAATGGAAGAGTTCCGAAGCATTTTTAAACTTCAGCGGAATTCCGAGAACAAAGGAAGAGTTCCGAAGCATTTTTGATCTTCAGCGGAATTCCAAGAACAATGGAAGAGTTCCGAAGCATTTTTAAACGTCAGCGGAATGCCGAGAACAATGGAAGAGTTCCGAAGCATTTTTAACTTCAGCGGAATGCCGAGAACAATGGAAGAGTTCCGAAGCATTTTTAAACATCAGCAGAATTCCGAGAACAATGGAAGAGTTCCGAAGCATTTTTAAACGTCAGCGGAATGCCGAGAAAAATGGAAGAGTTCCGAAGCATTTTTAAACTTCAGCGGAATTCCGAGAACAGTGGAAGAGTTCCGAAGCATTTTTAAACATCAGCGGAATTCCGAGAACAAAGGAAGAGTTCCGAAGCATTTTTGATCTTCAGCGGAATTCCGAGAACAATGGAAGAGTTCCGAAGCATTTTTAAACGTCAGCGGAATGCCGAGAACAATGGAAGAGTTCCGACGCATTTTTAAACGTCAGCGGAATTCCGAGAACAATGGAAGAGTTCCGAAGCATTTTTAAACTTCAGCGGAATTCCGAGAACAATGGAAGAGTTCCGAAGCATTTTTGATCTTCAGCGGAATTCCGAGAACAATGGAAGAGTTCCGAAGCATTTTTAAACATCAGCGGAATTCCGAGAACAAAGGAAGAGTTCCGAAGCATTTTTGATCTTTAGCGGAATTCCGAGAACAATGGAAGAGTTCCGAAGCATTTTTAAACGTCAGCGGAATGCCGAGAACAATGGAAGAGTTCTGACGCATTTTTAAACGTCAGCAGAATTCCGAGAACAATGGAAGAGTTCCGACGCATTTTTAAACGTCAACGGAATTCCGAGAACAATGGAAGAGTTCTGACGCATTTTTAAACGTCAGCAGAATTCCGAGAACAATGGAAGAGTTCCGACGCATTTTTAAACGTCAACGGAATTCCGAGAACAATGGAAGAGTTCCGACGCATTTTTAAACTTCAGCGGAATTCCGAGAACAATGGAAGAGTTCCGAAGCATTTTTGATCTTCAGCGGAATTCCGAGAACAATGGAAGAGTTCCGAAGCATTTTTAAACTTCAGCGGAATTCCGAGAACAATGGAAGAGTTCCGAAGCATTTTTAAACTTCAGCGGAATTCCTAGAACAATGGAAGAGTTCAGAACCATTTTTAAACTTCAGCAGAATTCCGAGAACAGTGGAAGAGTTCCGAAGCATTTTTAAACATCAGCGGAATTCCGAGAACAAAGGAAGAGTTCCGAAGCATTTTTGATCTTTAGCGGAATTCCGAGAACAATGGAAGAGTTCCGAAGCATTTTTAAACGTCAGCGGAATGCCGAGAACAATGGAAGAGTTCTGACGCATTTTTAAACGTCAGCAGACTTCCGAGAACAATGGAAGAGTTCCGAAGCATTTTTAAACGTCAGCGGAATTCTGAGAACAATGGAAGAGTTCCGAAGCATTTTTAATCTTCAGCGGAATTCCGAGAACAATGGAAGAGTTCCGAAGCATTTTTGATCTTCAGCGGAATTCCGAGAACAATGGAAGAGTTCCGAAGCATTTTTAAACGTCAGCGGAATGCCGCGAACAATGGAAGAGTTCCGACGCATTTTTAAACGTCAGCGGAATTCCGAGAACAATGGAAGAGTTCCGAAGCATTTTTAAACGTCAGCGGAATGCCGAGAAAAATGGAAGAGTTCCGAAGCATTTTTAAACTTCAGCGGAATTCCGAGAACAAAGGAAGAGTTCCGAAGCATTTTTGATCTTCAGCGGAATTCCAAGAACAATGGAAGAGTTCCGAAGCATTTTTAAACGTCAGCGGAATGCCGAGAACAATGGAAGAGTTCCGAAGCATTTTTAACTTCAGCGGAATGCCGAGAACAATGGAAGAGTTCCGAAGCATTTTTAAACGTCAGCGGAATGCCGAGAACAATGGAAGAGTTCCGAAGCATTTTTAACTTCAGCAGAATTCCGAGAACAATGGAAGAGTTCCGAAGTATTTTTAAACGTCAGCGGAATGCCGAGAACAATGGAAGAGTTCCGAAGCATTTTTAAACATCAGCGGAATTCCGAGAACAGTGGAAGAGTTCCGAAGCATTTTTAAACATCAGCGGAATTCCGAGAACAAAGGAAGAGTTCCGAAGCATTTTTGATCTTCAGCGGAATTCCGAGAACAATGGAAGAGTTCCGAAGCATTTTTAAACGTCAGCGGAATGCCGAGAACAATGGAAGAGTTCCGACGCATTTTTAAACGTCAGCGGAATTCCGAGAACAATGGAAGAGTTCCGAAGCATTTTTAAATGTCAGCGGAATTCCGAGAACAATGGAAGAGTTCCGAAGCATTTTTAAACTTCAGCGGAATTCCGAGAACAATGGAAGAGTTCCGAAGCATTTTTAAATGTCAGCGGAATGCCGAGAACAATGGAAGAGTTCCGACGCATTTTTAAACGTCAACGGAATTCCGAGAACAATGGAAGAGTTCCGAAGCATTTTTAAACGTCAGCGGAATGCCGAGAAAAATGGAAGAGTTCCGAAGCATTTTTAAACTTCAGCGGAATTCCGAGAACAGTGGAAGAGTTCCGAAGCATTTTTAAACATCAGCGGAATTCCGAGAACAAAGGAAGAGTTCCGAAGCATTTTTGATCTTCAGCGGAATTCCGAGAACAATGGAAGAGTTCCGAAGCATTTTTAAACGTCAGCGGAATGCCGAGAACAATGGAAGAGTTCCGACGCATTTTTAAACGTCAGCGGAATTCCGAGAACAATGGAAGAGTTCCGAAGCATTTTTAAACTTCAGCGGAATTCCGAGAACAATGGAAGAGTTCCGAAGCATTTTTGATCTTCAGCGGAATTCCGAGAACAATGGAAGAGTTCCGAAGCATTTTTAAACTTCAGCGGAATTCCGAGAACAATGGAAGAGTTCCGAAGCATTTTTAAACTTCAGCGGAATTCCTAGAACAATGGAAGAGTTCAGAACCATTTTTAAACTTCAGCAGAATTCCGAGAACAGTGGAAGAGTTCCGAAGCATTTTTAAACATCAGCGGAATTCCGAGAACAAAGGAAGAGTTCCGAAGCATTTTTGATCTTTAGCGGAATTCCGAGAACAATGGAAGAGTTCCGAAGCATTTTTAAACGTCAGCGGAATGCCGAGAACAATGGAAGAGTTCTGACGCATTTTTAAACGTCAGCAGAATTCCGAGAACAATGGAAGAGTTCCGAAGCATTTTTAAACGTCAGCGGAATTCTGAGAACAATGGAAGAGTTCCGAAGCATTTTTAATCTTCAGCGGAATTCCGAGAACAATGGAAGAGTTCCGAAGCATTTTTAAACTTCAGCGGAATTCCGAGAACAAAGGAAGAGTTCCGAAGCATTTTTGATCTTCAGCGGAATTCCGAGAACAAAGGAAGAGTTCCGAAGCATTTTTGATCTTCAGCGGAATTCCGAGAACAATGGAAGAGTTCCGAAGCATTTTTAAACGTCAGCGGAATGCCGCGAACAATGGAAGAGTTCCGACGCATTTTTAAACGTCAGCGGAATTCCGAGAACAATGGAAGAGTTCCGAAGCATTTTTAAACTTCAGCGGAATTCCGAGAACAATGGAAGAGTTCCAAAGCATTTTTAAATGTCAGCGGAATGCCGAGAACAATGGAGGAGTTCCGACGCATTTTTAAACGTCAGCGGAATTCCGAGAAGAATGGAAGAGTTCCGAAGCATTTTTAAACTTCAGCGGAATTCCGAGAACAGTGGAAGAGTTCCGAAGCATTTTTAAACATCAGCGGAATTCCGAGAACAAAGGAAGAGTTCCGAAGCATTTTTGATCTTCAGCGGAATTCCGAGAACAATGGAAGAGTTCCGAAGCATTTTTAAACGTCAGCGGAATGCCGAGAACAATGGAAGAGTTCCGACGCATTTTTAAACGTCAGCGGAATTCCGAGAACAATGGAAGAGTTCCGAAGCATTTTTAAACTTCAGCGGAATTCCGAGAACAATGGAAGAGTTCCGAAGCATTTTTGATCTTCAGCGGAATTCCGAGAACAATGGAAGAGTTCCGAAGCATTTTTAAACGTCAGCGGAATTCTGAGAACAATGGAAGAGTTCCGAAGCATTTTTAATCTTCAGCGGAATTCCGAGAACAATGGAACAGTTCCGAAGCATTTTTAACTTCAGCGGAATTCCGAGAACAATGGAAGAGTTCCGAAGCATTTTTAAACTTCAGCGGAATTCCGAGAACAATGGAAAAGTTCCGAAGCATTTTTAAACTGCAGCGGAATTCCTAGAACAATGGAAGAGTTCTGATGCATTTTTAAACTGCAGCGGAATTCCTAGAACAATGGAAGAGTTCCGAAGCATTTTTAAACTTCAGCGGAATTCCGAGAAAAATGGAAGAGTTCCGAAGCATTTTTAAATGTCAGCAGAATTCTCAGAACAATGGAAGTGTTACGAAGCATTTTTAAACTTCAGCAGAATTCCGAGAACAATGGAAGAGTTCCGAAGCATTTTTAAACTTCAGCGAAATTCCGAGAACAATGGAAGAGTTCCGAAGCATTTTTAAACATCTGCGGAATTCTGAGAACAATGGAAGAGTTCCGAAGCATTTTTAACTTCAGCAGAATTCAGAGAACAGTGGAAGAGTTCCGAAGTATTTTTAAAGGTCAGCGGAATGCCGAGAACAATGGAAGAGTTCCGAAGCATTTTTAACTTCAGCAGAATTCCGAGAACAATGGAAGAGTTCCGAAGCATTTTTAAACTTCAGCGGAATTCCGAGAAAAATGGAAGAGTTGCGAAGCATTTTTAACTTCAGCAGAATTCCGAGAAAAATGGAAGAGTTGCGAAGCATTTTTAACTTCAGCAGAATTCCGAGAACAATGGAAGAGTTCCGAAGCATTTTTAAACGTCAGCAGAATGCCGAGAACAATGGAAGAGTTACGACGCATTTTTAAAGGTCAGCGGAATTCCGAGAACAATGTAAGAGATCTGAAGCATTTTTAAACTTCAGCAGAATTTCGAGAGCAATGGAAGAGTTCCGAAGCATTTTTAAACATCTGCGGAATTCTGAGAACAATGGAAGAGTTCTGATGCATTTTTAAACTTCAGCGGAATTTCTAAAACAATGCAAGAGTTCCGAAGCATTTTAAAATTTCAGCAGAATTCCGAGAACAGTGGAAGAGTTCCGAAGCATTTTTAAACTTTAGCAGAATTCCGAGAACAATGGAGGCGTTCCGAAGCATTTTTAAACGTCGGCGGAATTCTCAGAACAATGGAAGTGTTCCGAAGCATTTTTAAACTTCAGCAGAATTCCAAGAACAATGGAAGAGTTCCGAAGCATTTTTAAACATCAGCGGAATTCCGAGAACAAAGGAAGAGTTCCGAAGCATTTTTGATCTTTAGCGGAATTCCGAGAACAATGGAAGAGTTCCGAAGCATTTTTAAACGTCAGCGGAATGCCGAGAACAATGGAAGAGTTCTGACGCATTTTTAAACGTCAGCAGAATTCCGAGAACAATGGAAGAGTTCCGAAGCATTTTTAAACGTCAGCGGAATTCTGAGAACAATGGAAGAGTTCCGAAGCATTTTTAATCTTCAGCGGAATTCCGAGAACAATGGAACAGTTCCGAAGCATTTTTAACTTCAGCGGAATTCCGAGAACAATGGAAGAGTTCCGAAGCATTTTTAAACTTCAGCGGAATTCCGAGAACAATGGAAGAGTTCCAAAGCATTTTTAAATGTCAGCAGAATGCCGAGAACAATGGAAGAGTTCCGAAGTATTTTTAAACGTCAGCGGAATGCCGAGAACAATGGAAGAGTTCCGACGCATTTTTAAAGGTCAGCGGAATTCCGAGAACAATGTAAGAGATCTGAAGCATTTTTAAACTTCAGCGGAATTTCGAGAGCAATGGAAGAGTTCCGAAGCATTTTTAAACATCTGCGGAATTCTGAGAACAACGGAAGAGTTCCGAAGCATTTTTAACTTCAGCAGAATTCAGAGAACAGTGGAAGAGTTCCGAAGTATTTTTAAACTTCAGCGGAATTTCGAGAGCAATGGAAGAGTTCCGAAGCATTTTTAAACATCTGCGGAATTCTGAGAACAACGGAAGAGTTCCGAAGCATTTTTAACTTCAGCAGAATTCAGAGAACAGTGGAAGAGTTCCGAAGTATTTTTAAACGTCAGCGGAATGCCGAGAACAATGGAAGAGTTCCGACGCATTTTTAAACGTCAGCGGAATTCCGAGAACAATGGAAGAGTTCCGAAGCATTTTTAAACTTCAGCAGAATTCCGAGAACAATGGAAGATTTCCGAAGCATTTTTAAATGTCAGCGGAATGCCGAGAACAATGGAAGAGTTCCGACGCATTTTTAAACGTCAACGGAATTCCGAGAACAATGGAAGAGTTCCGAAGCATTTTTAAACGTCAGCGGAATGCCGAGAAAAATGGAAGAGTTCCGAAGCATTTTTAAACTTCAGCGGAATTCCGAGAACAAAGGAAGAGTTCCGAAGCATTTTTGATCTTCAGCGGAATTCCAAGAACAATGGAAGAGTTCCGAAGCATTTTTAAACGTCAGCGGAATGCCGAGAACAATGGAAGAGTTCCGAAGCATTTTTAACTTCAGCGGAATGCCGAGAACAATGGAAGAGTTCCGAAGCATTTTTAAACATCAGCAGAATTCCGAGAACAATGGAAGAGTTCCGAAGCATTTTTAAACGTCAGCGGAATGCCGAGAAAAATGGAAGAGTTCCGAAGCATTTTTAAACTTCAGCGGAATTCCGAGAACAGTGGAAGAGTTCCGAAGCATTTTTAAACATCAGCGGAATTCCGAGAACAAAGGAAGAGTTCCGAAGCATTTTTGATCTTCAGCGGAATTCCGAGAACAATGGAAGAGTTCCGAAGCATTTTTAAACGTCAGCGGAATGCCGAGAACAATGGAAGAGTTCCGACGCATTTTTAAACGTCAGCGGAATTCCGAGAACAATGGAAGAGTTCCGAAGCATTTTTAAACTTCAGCGGAATTCCGAGAACAATGGAAGAGTTCCGAAGCATTTTTGATCTTCAGCGGAATTCCGAGAACAATGGAAGAGTTCCGAAGCATTTTTAAACATCAGCGGAATTCCGAGAACAAAGGAAGAGTTCCGAAGCATTTTTGATCTTTAGCGGAATTCCGAGAACAATGGAAGAGTTCCGAAGCATTTTTAAACGTCAGCGGAATGCCGAGAACAATGGAAGAGTTCTGACGCATTTTTAAACGTCAGCAGAATTCCGAGAACAATGGAAGAGTTCCGACGCATTTTTAAACGTCAACGGAATTCCGAGAACAATGGAAGAGTTCTGACGCATTTTTAAACGTCAGCAGAATTCCGAGAACAATGGAAGAGTTCCGACGCATTTTTAAACGTCAACGGAATTCCGAGAACAATGGAAGAGTTCCGACGCATTTTTAAACTTCAGCGGAATTCCGAGAACAATGGAAGAGTTCCGAAGCATTTTTGATCTTCAGCGGAATTCCGAGAACAATGGAAGAGTTCCGAAGCATTTTTAAACTTCAGCGGAATTCCGAGAACAATGGAAGAGTTCCGAAGCATTTTTAAACTTCAGCGGAATTCCTAGAACAATGGAAGAGTTCAGAACCATTTTTAAACTTCAGCAGAATTCCGAGAACAGTGGAAGAGTTCCGAAGCATTTTTAAACATCAGCGGAATTCCGAGAACAAAGGAAGAGTTCCGAAGCATTTTTGATCTTTAGCGGAATTCCGAGAACAATGGAAGAGTTCCGAAGCATTTTTAAACGTCAGCGGAATGCCGAGAACAATGGAAGAGTTCTGACGCATTTTTAAACGTCAGCAGACTTCCGAGAACAATGGAAGAGTTCCGAAGCATTTTTAAACGTCAGCGGAATTCTGAGAACAATGGAAGAGTTCCGAAGCATTTTTAATCTTCAGCGGAATTCCGAGAACAATGGAAGAGTTCCGAAGCATTTTTGATCTTCAGCGGAATTCCGAGAACAATGGAAGAGTTCCGAAGCATTTTTAAACGTCAGCGGAATGCCGCGAACAATGGAAGAGTTCCGACGCATTTTTAAACGTCAGCGGAATTCCGAGAACAATGGAAGAGTTCCGAAGCATTTTTAAACTTCAGCGGAATTCCGAGAACAATGGAAGAGTTCCAAAGCATTTTTAAATGTCAGCGGAATGCCGAGAACAATGGAGGAGTTCCGACGCATTTTTAAACGTCAGCGGAATTCCGAGAAGAATGGAAGAGTTCCGAAGCATTTTTAAACTTCAGCGGAATTCCGAGAACAGTGGAAGAGTTCCGAAGCATTTTTAAACATCAGCGGAATTCCGAGAACAAAGGAAGAGTTCCGAAGCATTTTTGATCTTCAGCGGAATTCCGAGAACAATGGAAGAGTTCCGAAGCATTTTTAAACGTCAGCGGAATGCCGAGAACAATGGAAGAGTTCCGACGCATTTTTAAACGTCAGCGGAATTCCGAGAACAATGGAAGAGTTCCGAAGCATTTTTAAACTTCAGCGGAATTCCGAGAACAATGGAAGAGTTCCGAAGCATTTTTGATCTTCAGCGGAATTCCGAGAACAATGGAAGAGTTCCGAAGCATTTTTAAACTTCAGCGGAATTCCGAGAACAATGGAAGAGTTCCGAAGCATTTTTAAACTTCAGCGGAATTCCTAGAACAATGGAAGAGTTCAGAACCATTTTTAAACTTCAGCAGAATTCCGAGAACAGTGGAAGAGTTCCGAAGCATTTTTAAACATCAGCGGAATTCCGAGAACAAAGGAAGAGTTCCGAAGCATTTTTGATCTTTAGCGGAATTCCGAGAACAATGGAAGAGTTCCGAAGCATTTTTAAACGTCAGCGGAATGCCGAGAACAATGGAAGAGTTCTGACGCATTTTTAAACGTCAGCAGAATTCCGAGAACAATGGAAGAGTTCCGAAGCATTTTTAAACGTCAGCGGAATTCTGAGAACAATGGAAGAGTTCCGAAGCATTTTTAATCTTCAGCGGAATTCCGAGAACAATGGAACAGTTCCGAAGCATTTTTAACTTCAGCGGAATTCCGAGAACAATGGAAGAGTTCCGAAGCATTTTTAAACTTCAGCGGAATTCCGAGAACAATGGAAAAGTTCCGAAGCATTTTTAAACTGCAGCGGAATTCCTAGAACAATGGAAGAGTTCTGATGCATTTTTAAACTGCAGCGGAATTCCTAGAACAATGGAAGAGTTCCGAAGCATTTTTAAACTTCAGCGGAATTCCGAGAAAAATGGAAGAGTTCCGAAGCATTTTTAAATGTCAGCAGAATTCTCAGAACAATGGAAGTGTTACGAAGCATTTTTAAACTTCAGCAGAATTCCGAGAACAATGGAAGAGTTCCGAAGCATTTTTAAACTTCAGCGAAATTCCGAGAACAATGGAAGAGTTCCGAAGCATTTTTAAACATCTGCGGAATTCTGAGAACAATGGAAGAGTTCCGAAGCATTTTTAACTTCAGCAGAATTCAGAGAACAGTGGAAGAGTTCCGAAGTATTTTTAAAGGTCAGCGGAATGCCGAGAACAATGGAAGAGTTCCGAAGCATTTTTAACTTCAGCAGAATTCCGAGAACAATGGAAGAGTTCCGAAGCATTTTTAAACTTCAGCGGAATTCCGAGAAAAATGGAAGAGTTGCGAAGCATTTTTAACTTCAGCAGAATTCCGAGAAAAATGGAAGAGTTGCGAAGCATTTTTAACTTCAGCAGAATTCCGAGAACAATGGAAGAGTTCCGAAGCATTTTTAAACGTCAGCAGAATGCCGAGAACAATGGAAGAGTTACGACGCATTTTTAAAGGTCAGCGGAATTCCGAGAACAATGTAAGAGATCTGAAGCATTTTTAAACTTCAGCAGAATTTCGAGAGCAATGGAAGAGTTCCGAAGCATTTTTAAACATCTGCGGAATTCTGAGAACAATGGAAGAGTTCTGATGCATTTTTAAACTTCAGCGGAATTTCTAAAACAATGCAAGAGTTCCGAAGCATTTTAAAATTTCAGCAGAATTCCGAGAACAGTGGAAGAGTTCCGAAGCATTTTTAAACTTTAGCAGAATTCCGAGAACAATGGAGGCGTTCCGAAGCATTTTTAAACGTCAGCGGAATTCTCAGAACAATGGAAGTGTTCCGAAGCATTTTTAAACTTCAGCAGAATTCCAAGAACAATGGAAGAGTTCCGAAGCATTTTTAAACATCAGCGGAATTCCGAGAACAAAGGAAGAGTTCCGAAGCATTTTTGATCTTCAGCGGAATTCCGAGAAAAATGGAAGAGTTCCGAAGCATTTTTAAATGTCAGCGGAATGCCGAGAACAATGGAAGAGTTCCGACGCATTTTTAAACGTCAGCGGAATTCCGAGAACAATGGAAGAGTTCCGAAGCATTTTTAAACTTCAGCGGAATTCCGAGAACAATGGAAGATTTCCGAAGCATTTTTAAATGTCAGCGGAATGCCGAGAACAATGGAAGAGTTCCGACGCATTTTTAAACGTCAACGGAATTCCGAGAACAATGGAAGAGTTCCGAAGCATTTTTAAACGTCAGCGGAATGCCGAGAAAAATGGAAGAGTTCCGAAGCATTTTTAAACTTCAGCGGAATTCCGAGAACAAAGGAAGAGTTCCGAAGCATTTTTAAACTTCAGCGGAATTCCGAGAACAATGGAAGAGTTCCGAAGCATTTTTAAACGTCAGCGGAATGCCGAGAACAATGGAAGAGTTCTGACGCATTTTTAAACGTCAGCAGAATTCCGAGAACAATGGAAGAGTTCCGAAGCATTTTTAAACGTCAGCGGAATTCTGAGAACAATGGAAGAGTTCCGAAGCATTTTTAATCTTCAGCGGAATTCCGAGAACAATGGAAGAGTTCCGAAGCATTTTTAAACGTCAGCGGAATTCTGAGAACAATGGAAGAGTTCCGAAGCATTTTTAATCTTCAGCGGAATTCCGAGAACAATGGAAGAGTTCCGAAGCATTTTTAAACGTCAGCGGAATTCTGAGAACAATGGAAGAGTTCCGAAGCATTTTTAATCTTCAGCGGAATTCCGAGAACAATGGAAGAGTTCCGAAGCATTTTTAAACTTCAGCGGAATTCCGAGAACAATGGAAGAGTTCCGAAGCATTTTTAAACATCAGCGGAATTCCGAGAACAAAGGAAGAGTTCCGAAGCATTTTTGATCTTCAGCGGAATTCCGAGAACAATGGAAGAGTTCCGAAGCATTTTTAAACGTCAGCGGAATGCCGAGAACAATGGAAGAGTTCCGACGCATTTTTAAACGTCAGCGAAATTCCGAGAACAATGGAAGAGTTCCGAAGCATTTTTAAACTTCAGCGGAATTCCGAGAACAATGGAAGAGTTCCGAAGCATTTTTAAACGTCAGCAGAATGCCGAGAACAATGGAAGAGTTACGACGCATTTTTAAAGGTCAGCGGAATTCCGAGAACAATGTAAGAGATCTGAAGCATTTTTAAACTTCAGCAGAATTTCGAGAGCAATGGAAGAGTTCCGAAGCATTTTTAAACATCTGCGGAATTCTGAGAACAATGGAAGAGTTCTGATGCATTTTTAAACTTCAGCGGAATTTCTAAAACAATGCAAGAGTTCCGAAGCATTTTAAAATTTCAGCAGAATTCCGAGAACAGTGGAAGAGTTCCGAAGCATTTTTAAACTTTAGCAGAATTCCGAGAACAATGGAGGCGTTCCGAAGCATTTTTAAACGTCAGCGGAATTCTCAGAACAATGGAAGTGTTCCGAAGCATTTTTAAACTTCAGCAGAATTCCAAGAACAATGGAAGAGTTCCGAAGCATTTTTAAACATCAGCGGAATTCCGAGAACAAAGGAAGAGTTCCGAAGCATTTTTGATCTTCAGCGGAATTCCGAGAAAAATGGAAGAGTTCCGAAGCATTTTTAAATGTCAGCGGAATGCCGAGAACAATGGAAGAGTTCCGACGCATTTTTAAACGTCAGCGGAATTCCGAGAACAATGGAAGAGTTCCGAAGCATTTTTAAACTTCAGCGGAATTCCGAGAACAATGGAAGATTTCCGAAGCATTTTTAAATGTCAGCGGAATGCCGAGAACAATGGAAGAGTTCCGACGCATTTTTAAACGTCAACGGAATTCCGAGAACAATGGAAGAGTTCCGAAGCATTTTTAAACGTCAGCGGAATGCCGAGAAAAATGGAAGAGTTCCGAAGCATTTTTAAACTTCAGCGGAATTCCGAGAACAAAGGAAGAGTTCCGAAGCATTTTTAAACTTCAGCGGAATTCCGAGAACAATGGAAGAGTTCCGAAGCATTTTTAAACGTCAGCGGAATGCCGAGAACAATGGAAGAGTTCTGACGCATTTTTAAACGTCAGCAGAATTCCGAGAACAATGGAAGAGTTCCGAAGCATTTTTAAACGTCAGCGGAATTCTGAGAACAATGGAAGAGTTCCGAAGCATTTTTAATCTTCAGCGGAATTCCGAGAACAATGGAAGAGTTCCGAAGCATTTTTAAACGTCAGCGGAATTCTGAGAACAATGGAAGAGTTCCGAAGCATTTTTAATCTTCAGCGGAATTCCGAGAACAATGGAAGAGTTCCGAAGCATTTTTAAACGTCAGCGGAATTCTGAGAACAATGGAAGAGTTCCGAAGCATTTTTAATCTTCAGCGGAATTCCGAGAACAATGGAAGAGTTCCGAAGCATTTTTAAACTTCAGCGGAATTCCGAGAACAATGGAAGAGTTCCGAAGCATTTTTAAACATCAGCGGAATTCCGAGAACAAAGGAAGAGTTCCGAAGCATTTTTGATCTTCAGCGGAATTCCGAGAACAATGGAAGAGTTCCGAAGCATTTTTAAACGTCAGCGGAATGCCGAGAACAATGGAAGAGTTCCGACGCATTTTTAAACGTCAGCGAAATTCCGAGAACAATGGAAGAGTTCCGAAGCATTTTTAAACTTCAGCGGAATTCCGAGAACAATGGAAGAGTTCCAAAGCATTTTTAAATGTCAGCGGAATGCCGAGAGCAATGGAGGAGTTCCGACGCATTTTTAAACGTCAGCGGAATTCCGAGAAGAATGGAAGAGTTCCGAAGCATTTTTAAATGTCAGCGGAATTCCGAGAACAATGGAAGAGTTCCGAAGCATTTTTAAACTTCAGCGGAATTCCGAGAACAATGGAAGATTTCCGAAGCATTTTTAAATGTCAGCGGAATGCCGAGAACAATGGAAGAGTTCCGACGCATTTTTAAACGTCAACGGAATTCCGAGAACAATGGAAGAGTTCCGAAGCATTTTTAAACGTCAGCGGAATGCCGAGAAAAATGGAAGAGTTCCGAAGCATTTTTAAACTTCAGCGGAATTCCGAGAACAAAGGAAGAGTTCCGAAGCATTTTTGATCTTCAGCGGAATTCCAAGAACAATGGTAGAGTTCCGAAGCATTTTTAAACTTCAGCGGAATTCCGAGAAAAATGGAAGAGTTCCGAAGCATTTTTAAATGTCAGCGGAATGCCGAGAACAATGGAAGAGTTCCGACGCATTTTTAAACGTCAGCGGAATTCCGAGAACAATGGAAGAGTTCCGAAGCATTTTTAAACTTCAGCGGAATTCCGAGAACAATGGAAGATTTCCGAAGCATTTTTAAATGTCAGCGGAATGCCGAGAACAATGGAAGAGTTCCGACGCATTTTTAAACGTCAACGGAATTCCGAGAACAATGGAAGAGTTCCGAAGCATTTTTAAACGTCAGCGGAATGCCGAGAAAAATGGAAGAGTTCCGAAGCATTTTTAAACTTCAGCGGAATTCCGAGAACAAAGGAAGAGTTCCGAAGCATTTTTGATCTTCAGCGGAATTCCAAGAACAATGGAAGAGTTCCGAAGCATTTTTAATCTTCAGCGGAATTCCGAGAACAATGGAAGAGTTCCGAAGCATTTTTAAACGTCAGCGGAATTCTGAGAACAATGGAAGAGTTCCGAAGCATTTTTAATCTTCAGCGGAATTCCGAGAACAATGGAAGAGTTCCGAAGCATTTTTAAACGTCAGCGGAATTCTGAGAACAATGGAAGAGTTCCGAAGCATTTTTAATCTTCAGCGGAATTCCGAGAACAATGGAAGAGTTCCGAAGCATTTTTAAACTTCAGCGGAATTCCGAGAACAATGGAAGAGTTCCGAAGCATTTTTAAACATCAGCGGAATTCCGAGAACAAAGGAAGAGTTCCGAAGCATTTTTGATCTTCAGCGGAATTCCGAGAACAATGGAAGAGTTCCGAAGCATTTTTAAACGTCAGCGGAATGCCGAGAACAATGGAAGAGTTCCGACGCATTTTTAAACGTCAGCGAAATTCCGAGAACAATGGAAGAGTTCCGAAGCATTTTTAAACTTCAGCGGAATTCCGAGAACAATGGAAGAGTTCCGAAGCATTTTTAAACGTCAGCAGAATGCCGAGAACAATGGAAGAGTTACAACGCATTTTTAAAGGTCAGCGGAATTCCGAGAACAATGTAAGAGATCTGAAGCATTTTTAAACTTCAGCAGAATTTCGAGAGCAATGGAAGAGTTCCGAAGCATTTTTAAACATCTGCGGAATTCTGAGAACAATGGAAGAGTTCTGATGCATTTTTAAACTTCAGCGGAATTTCTAAAACAATGCAAGAGTTCCGAAGCATTTTAAAATTTCAGCAGAATTCCGAGAACAGTGGAAGAGTTCCGAAGCATTTTTAAACTTTAGCAGAATTCCGAGAACAATGGAGGCGTTCCGAAGCATTTTTAAACGTCAGCGGAATTCTCAGAACAATGGAAGTGTTCCGAAGCATTTTTAAACTTCAGCAGAATTCCAAGAACAATGGAAGAGTTCCGAAGCATTTTTAAACATCAGCGGAATTCCGAGAACAAAGGAAGAGTTCCGAAGCATTTTTGATCTTCAGCGGAATTCCGAGAAAAATGGAAGAGTTCCGAAGCATTTTTAAATGTCAGCGGAATGCCGAGAACAATGGAAGAGTTCCGACGCATTTTTAAACGTCAGCGGAATTCCGAGAACAATGGAAGAGTTCCGAAGCATTTTTAAACTTCAGCGGAATTCCGAGAACAATGGAAGATTTCCGAAGCATTTTTAAATGTCAGCGGAATGCCGAGAACAATGGAAGAGTTCCGACGCATTTTTAAACGTCAACGGAATTCCGAGAACAATGGAAGAGTTCCGAAGCATTTTTAAACGTCAGCGGAATGCCGAGAAAAATGGAAGAGTTCCGAAGCATTTTTAAACTTCAGCGGAATTCCGAGAACAAAGGAAGAGTTCCGAAGCATTTTTAAACTTCAGCGGAATTCCGAGAACAATGGAAGAGTTCCGAAGCATTTTTAAACGTCAGCGGAATGCCGAGAACAATGGAAGAGTTCTGACGCATTTTTAAACGTCAGCAGAATTCCGAGAACAATGGAAGAGTTCCGAAGCATTTTTAAACGTCAGCGGAATTCTGAGAACAATGGAAGAGTTCCGAAGCATTTTTAATCTTCAGCGGAATTCCGAGAACAATGGAAGAGTTCCGAAGCATTTTTAAACGTCAGCGGAATTCTGAGAACAATGGAAGAGTTCCGAAGCATTTTTAATCTTCAGCGGAATTCCGAGAACAATGGAAGAGTTCCGAAGCATTTTTAAACGTCAGCGGAATTCTGAGAACAATGGAAGAGTTCCGAAGCATTTTTAATCTTCAGCGGAATTCCGAGAACAATGGAAGAGTTCCGAAGCATTTTTAAACTTCAGCGGAATTCCGAGAACAATGGAAGAGTTCCGAAGCATTTTTAAACATCAGCGGAATTCCGAGAACAAAGGAAGAGTTCCGAAGCATTTTTGATCTTCAGCGGAATTCCGAGAACAATGGAAGAGTTCCGAAGCATTTTTAAACGTCAGCGGAATGCCGAGAACAATGGAAGAGTTCCGACGCATTTTTAAACGTCAGCGAAATTCCGAGAACAATGGAAGAGTTCCGAAGCATTTTTAAACTTCAGCGGAATTCCGAGAACAATGGAAGAGTTCCAAAGCATTTTTAAATGTCAGCGGAATGCCGAGAGCAATGGAGGAGTTCCGACGCATTTTTAAACGTCAGCGGAATTCCGAGAAGAATGGAAGAGTTCCGAAGCATTTTTAAATGTCAGCGGAATTCCGAGAACAATGGAAGAGTTCCGAAGCATTTTTAAACTTCAGCGGAATTCCGAGAACAATGGAAGATTTCCGAAGCATTTTTAAATGTCAGCGGAATGCCGAGAACAATGGAAGAGTTCCGACGCATTTTTAAACGTCAACGGAATTCCGAGAACAATGGAAGAGTTCCGAAGCATTTTTAAACGTCAGCGGAATGCCGAGAAAAATGGAAGAGTTCCGAAGCATTTTTAAACTTCAGCGGAATTCCGAGAACAAAGGAAGAGTTCCGAAGCATTTTTGATCTTCAGCGGAATTCCAAGAACAATGGTAGAGTTCCGAAGCATTTTTAAACTTCAGCGGAATTCCGAGAAAAATGGAAGAGTTCCGAAGCATTTTTAAATGTCAGCGGAATGCCGAGAACAATGGAAGAGTTCCGACGCATTTTTAAACGTCAGCGGAATTCCGAGAACAATGGAAGAGTTCCGAAGCATTTTTAAACTTCAGCGGAATTCCGAGAACAATGGAAGATTTCCGAAGCATTTTTAAATGTCAGCGGAATGCCGAGAACAATGGAAGAGTTCCGACGCATTTTTAAACGTCAACGGAATTCCGAGAACAATGGAAGAGTTCCGAAGCATTTTTAAACGTCAGCGGAATGCCGAGAAAAATGGAAGAGTTCCGAAGCATTTTTAAACTTCAGCGGAATTCCGAGAACAAAGGAAGAGTTCCGAAGCATTTTTGATCTTCAGCGGAATTCCAAGAACAATGGAAGAGTTCCGAAGCATTTTTAAACGTCAGCGGAATGCCGAGAACAATGGAAGAGTTCCGAAGCATTTTTAACTTCAGCAGAATTCCGAGAACAATGGAAGAGTTCCGAAGTATTTTTAAACGTCAGCGGAATGCCGAGAACAATGGAAGAGTTCCGAAGCATTTTTAAACATCAGCAGAATTCCGAGAACAATGGAAGAGTTCCGAAGCATTTTTAAACGTCAGCGGAATGCCGAGAAAAATGGAAGAGTTCCGAAGCATTTTTAAACTTCAGCGGAATTCCGAGAACAGTGGAAGAGTTCCGAAGCATTTTTAAACATCAGCGGAATTCCGAGAACAAAGGAAGAGTTCCGAAGCATTTTTGATCTTCAGCGGAATTCCGAGAACAATGGAAGAGTTCCGAAGCATTTTTAAACGTCAGCGGAATGCCGAGAACAATGGAAGAGTTCCGACGCATTTTTAAACGTCAGCGGAATTCCGAGAACAATGGAAGAGTTCCGAAGCATTTTTAAACTTCAGCGGAATTCCGAGAACAATGGAAGAGTTCCGAAGCATTTTTGATCTTCAGCGGAATTCCGAGAACAATGGAAGAGTTCCGAAGCATTTTTAAACATCAGCGGAATTCCGAGAACAAAGGAAGAGTTCCGAAGCATTTTTGATCTTTAGCGGAATTCCGAGAACAATGGAAGAGTTCCGAAGCATTTTTAAACGTCAGCGGAATGCCGAGAACAATGGAAGAGTTCTGACGCATTTTTAAACGTCAGCAGAATTCCGAGAACAATGGAAGAGTTCCGAAGCATTTTTAAACGTCAGCGGAATTCTGAGAACAATGGAAGAGTTCCGAAGCATTTTTAATCTTCAGCGGAATTCCGAGAACAATGGAAGAGTTCCGAAGCATTTTTAAACTTCAGCGGAATTCCGAGAACAAAGGAAGAGTTCCGAAGCATTTTTGATCTTCAGCGGAATTCCGAGAACAAAGGAAGAGTTCCGAAGCATTTTTGATCTTCAGCGGAATTCCGAGAACAATGGAAGAGTTCCGAAGCATTTTTAAACGTCAGCGGAATGCCGCGAACAATGGAAGAGTTCCGACGCATTTTTAAACGTCAGCGGAATTCCGAGAACAATGGAAGAGTTCCGAAGCATTTTTAAACTTCAGCGGAATTCCGAGAACAATGGAAGAGTTCCAAAGCATTTTTAAATGTCAGCGGAATGCCGAGAACAATGGAGGAGTTCCGACGCATTTTTAAACGTCAGCGGAATTCCGAGAAGAATGGAAGAGTTCCGAAGCATTTTTAAACTTCAGCGGAATTCCGAGAACAATGGAAGAGTTCCGAAGCATTTTTAAACATCAGCGGAATTCCGAGAACAAAGGAAGAGTTCCGAAGCATTTTTGATCTTCAGCGGAATTCCGAGAACAATGGAAGAGTTCCGAAGCATTTTTAAACGTCAGCGGAATGCCGAGAACAATGGAAGAGTTCCGACGCATTTTTAAACGTCAGCGGAATTCCGAGAACAATGGTAGAGTTCCGAAGCATTTTTAAATGTCAGCGGAATGCCGAGAACAATGGAAGAGTTCCGACGCATTTTTAAACATCAACGGAATTCCGAGAACAATGGAAGAGTTCCGAAGCATTTTTAAACGTCAGCGGAATGCCGAGAAAAATGGAAGAGTTCCAAAGCATTTTTAAACTTCAGCGGAATTCCGAGAACAGTGGAAGAGTTCCGAAGCATTTTTAAACATCAGCGGAATTCCGAGAACAAAGGAAGAGTTCCGAAGCATTTTTGATCTTCAGCGGAATTCCGAGAACAATGGAAGAGTTCCGAAGCATTTTTAACTTCAGCGGAATTCCGAGAACAATGGAAGAGTTCCGAAGCATTTTTAACTTCAGCGGAATTCCGAGAACAATGGAACAGTTCCGAAGCATTTTTAACTTCAGCGGAATTCCGAGAACAATGGAAGAGTTCCGAAGCATTTTTAAACTTCAGCGGAATTCCGAGAACAATGGAAAAGTTCCGAAGCATTTTTAAACTGCAGCGGAATTCCTAGAACAATGGAAGAGTTCTGATGCATTTTTAAACTGCAGCGGAATTCCTAGAACAATGGAAGAGTTCCGAAGCATTTTTAAACTTCAGCGGAATTCCGAGAAAAATGGAAGAGTTCCGAAGCATTTTTAAATGTCAGCAGAATTCTCAGAACAATGGAAGTGTTACGAAGCATTTTTAAACTTCAGCAGAATTCCGAGAACAATGGAAGAGTTCCGAAGCATTTTTAAACTTCAGCGAAATTCCGAGAACAATGGAAGAGTTCCGAAGCATTTTTAAACATCTGCGGAATTCTGAGAACAATGGAAGAGTTCCGAAGCATTTTTAACTTCAGCAGAATTCAGAGAACAGTGGAAGAGTTCCGAAGTATTTTTAAAGGTCAGCGGAATGCCGAGAACAATGGAAGAGTTCCGAAGCATTTTTAACTTCAGCAGAATTCCGAGAACAATGGAAGAGTTCCGAAGCATTTTTAAAATTCAGCGGAATTCCGAGAAAAATGGAAGAGTTGCGAAGCATTTTTAACTTCAGCAGAATTCCGAGAAAAATGGAAGAGTTGCGAAGCATTTTTAACTTCAGCAGAATTCCGAGAACAATGGAAGAGTTCCGAAGCATTTTTAAACGTCAGCAGAATGCCGAGAACAATGGAAGAGTTACGACGCATTTTTAAAGGTCAGCGGAATTCCGAGAACAATGTAAGAGATCTGAAGCATTTTTAAACTTCAGCAGAATTTCGAGAGCAATGGAAGAGTTCCGAAGCATTTTTAAACATCTGCGGAATTCTGAGAACAATGGAAGAGTTCTGATGCATTTTTAAACTTCAGCGGAATTTCTAAAACAATGCAAGAGTTCCGAAGCATTTTAAAATTTCAGCAGAATTCCGAGAACAGTGGAAGAGTTCCGAAGCATTTTTAAACTTTAGCAGAATTCCGAGAACAATGGAGGCGTTCCGAAGCATTTTTAAACGTCAGCGGAATTCTCAGAACAATGGAAGTGTTCCGAAGCATTTTTAAACTTCAGCAGAATTCCAAGAACAATGGAAGAGTTCCGAAGCATTTTTAAACATCAGCGGAATTCCGAGAACAAAGGAAGAGTTCCGAAGCATTTTTGATCTTCAGCGGAATTCCGAGAAAAATGGAAGAGTTCCGAAGCATTTTTAAATGTCAGCGGAATGCCGAGAACAATGGAAGAGTTCCGACGCATTTTTAAACGTCAGCGGAATTCCGAGAACAATGGAAGAGTTCCGAAGCATTTTTAAACTTCAGCGGAATTCCGAGAACAATGGAAGAGTTCCGAAGCATTTTTGATCTTCAGCGGAATTCCGAGAACAATGGAAGAGTTCCGAAGCATTTTTAAACATCAGCGGAATTCCGAGAACAAATAAAGAGTTCCGAAGCATTTTTGATCTTTAGCGGAATTCCGAGAACAATGGAAGAGTTCCGAAGCATTTTTAAACGTCAGCGGAATGCCGAGAACAATGGAAGAGTTCTGACGCATTTTTAAACGTCAGCAGAATTCCGAGAACAATGGAAGAGTTCCGAAGCATTTTTAAACGTCAGCGGAATTCTGAGAACAATGGAAGAGTTCCGAAGCATTTTTAATCTTCAGCGGAATTCCGAGAACAATGGAAGAGTTCCGAAGCATTTTTAAACGTCAGCGGAATTCTGAGAACAATGGAAGAGTTCCGAAGCATTTTTAATCTTCAGCGGAATTCCGAGAACAATGGAAGAGTTCCGAAGCATTTTTAAACTTCAGCGGAATTCCGAGAACAATGGAAGAGTTCCGAAGCATTTTTAAACATCAGCGGAATTCCGAGAACAAAGGAAGAGTTCCGAAGCATTTTTGATCTTCAGCAGAATTCCGAGAACAATGGAAGAGTTCCGAAGCATTTTTAAACGTCAGCGGAATGCCGAGAACAATGGAAGAGTTCCGACGCATTTTTAAACGTCAGCGGAATTCCGAGAACAATGGAAGAGTTCCGAAGCATTTTTAAACTTCAGCGGAATTCCGAGAACAATGGAAGAGTTCCAAAGCATTTTTAAATGTCAGCGGAATGCCGAGAGCAATGGAGGAGTTCCGACGCATTTTTAAACGTCAGCGGAATTCCGAGAAGAATGGAAGAGTTCCGAAGCATTTTTAAATGTCAGCGGAATTCCGAGAACAATGGAAGAGTTCCGAAGCATTTTTAAACGTCAGCGGAATGCCGAGAACAATGGAAGAGTTCCGACGCATTTTTAAACGTCAGCGGAATTCCGAGAACAATGGAAGAGTTCCGAAGCATTTTTAAACTTCAGCGGAATGCCGAGAACAATGGAAGAGTTCCGACGCATTTTTAAACGTCAGCGAAATTCCGAGAACAATGGAAGAGTTCCGAAGCATTTTTAAACTTCAGCGGAATTCCGAGAACAATGGAAGAGTTCCAAAGCATTTTTAAATGTCAGCGGAATGCCGAGAGCAATGGAGGAGTTCCGACGCATTTTTAAACGTCAGCGGAATTCCGAGAAGAATGGAAGAGTTCCGAAGCATTTTTAAATGTCAGCGGAATTCCGAGAACAATGGAAGAGTTCCGAAGCATTTTTAAACTTCAGCGGAATTCCGAGAACAATGGAAGATTTCCGAAGCATTTTTAAATGTCAGCGGAATGCCGAGAACAATGGAAGAGTTCCGACGCATTTTTAAACGTCAACGGAATTCCGAGAACAATGGAAGAGTTCCGAAGCATTTTTAAACGTCAGCGGAATGCCGAGAAAAATGGAAGAGTTCCGAAGCATTTTTAAACTTCAGCGGAATTCCGAGAACAAAGGAAGAGTTCCGAAGCATTTTTGATCTTCAGCGGAATTCCAAGAACAATGGTAGAGTTCCGAAGCATTTTTAAACTTCAGCGGAATTCCGAGAAAAATGGAAGAGTTCCGAAGCATTTTTAAATGTCAGCGGAATGCCGAGAACAATGGAAGAGTTCCGACGCATTTTTAAACGTCAGCGGAATTCCGAGAACAATGGAAGAGTTCCGAAGCATTTTTAAACTTCAGCGGAATTCCGAGAACAATGGAAGATTTCCGAAGCATTTTTAAATGTCAGCGGAATGCCGAGAACAATGGAAGAGTTCCGACGCATTTTTAAACGTCAACGGAATTCCGAGAACAATGGAAGAGTTCCGAAGCATTTTTAAACGTCAGCGGAATGCCGAGAAAAATGGAAGAGTTCCGAAGCATTTTTAAACTTCAGCGGAATTCCGAGAACAAAGGAAGAGTTCCGAAGCATTTTTGATCTTCAGCGGAATTCCAAGAACAATGGAAGAGTTCCGAAGCATTTTTAAACGTCAGCGGAATGCCGAGAACAATGGAAGAGTTCCGAAGCATTTTTAACTTCAGCAGAATTCCGAGAACAATGGAAGAGTTCCGAAGTATTTTTAAACGTCAGCGGAATGCCGAGAACAATGGAAGAGTTCCGAAGCATTTTTAAACATCAGCAGAATTCCGAGAACAATGGAAGAGTTCCGAAGCATTTTTAAACGTCAGCGGAATGCCGAGAAAAATGGAAGAGTTCCGAAGCATTTTTAAACTTCAGCGGAATTCCGAGAACAGTGGAAGAGTTCCGAAGCATTTTTAAACATCAGCGGAATTCCGAGAACAAAGGAAGAGTTCCGAAGCATTTTTGATCTTCAGCGGAATTCCGAGAACAATGGAAGAGTTCCGAAGCATTTTTAAACGTCAGCGGAATGCCGAGAACAATGGAAGAGTTCCGACGCATTTTTAAACGTCAGCGGAATTCCGAGAACAATGGAAGAGTTCCGAAGCATTTTTAAACTTCAGCGGAATTCCGAGAACAATGGAAGAGTTCCAAAGCATTTTTAAATGTCAGCGGAATGCCGAGAACAATGGAGGAGTTCCGACGCATTTTTAAACGTCAGCGGAATTCCGAGAAGAATGGAAGAGTTCCGAAGCATTTTTAAACTTCAGCGGAATTCCGAGAACAATGGAAGAGTTCCGAAGCATTTTTAAACATCAGCGGAATTCCGAGAACAAAGGAAGAGTTCCGAAGCATTTTTGATCTTCAGCGGAATTCCGAGAACAATGGAAGAGTTCCGAAGCATTTTTAAACGTCAGCGGAATGCCGAGAACAATGGAAGAGTTCCGACGCATTTTTAAACGTCAGCGGAATTCCGAGAACAATGGTAGAGTTCCGAAGCATTTTTAAATGTCAGCGGAATGCCGAGAACAATGGAAGAGTTCCGACGCATTTTTAAACGTCAACGGAATTCCGAGAACAATGGAAGAGTTCCGAAGCATTTTTAAACGTCAGCGGAATGCCGAGAAAAATGGAAGAGTTCCAAAGCATTTTTAAACTTCAGCGGAATTCCGAGAACAGTGGAAGAGTTCCGAAGCATTTTTAAACATCAGCGGAATTCCGAGAACAAAGGAAGAGTTCCGAAGCATTTTTGATCTTCAGCGGAATTCCGAGAACAATGGAAGAGTTCCGAAGCATTTTTAACTTCAGCGGAATTCCGAGAACAATGGAAGAGTTCCGAAGCATTTTTAACTTCAGCGGAATTCCGAGAACAATGGAACAGTTCCGAAGCATTTTTAACTTCAGCGGAATTCCGAGAACAATGGAAGAGTTCCGAAGCATTTTTAAACTTCAGCGGAATTCCGAGAACAATGGAAAAGTTCCGAAGCATTTTTAAACTGCAGCGGAATTCCTAGAACAATGGAAGAGTTCTGATGCATTTTTAAACTGCAGCGGAATTCCTAGAACAATGGAAGAGTTCCGAAGCATTTTTAAACTTCAGCGGAATTCCGAGAAAAATGGAAGAGTTCCGAAGCATTTTTAAATGTCAGCAGAATTCTCAGAACAATGGAAGTGTTACGAAGCATTTTTAAACTTCAGCAGAATTCCGAGAACAATGGAAGAGTTCCGAAGCATTTTTAAACTTCAGCGAAATTCCGAGAACAATGGAAGAGTTCCGAAGCATTTTTAAACATCTGCGGAATTCTGAGAACAATGGAAGAGTTCCGAAGCATTTTTAACTTCAGCAGAATTCAGAGAACAGTGGAAGAGTTCCGAAGTATTTTTAAAGGTCAGCGGAATGCCGAGAACAATGGAAGAGTTCCGAAGCATTTTTAACTTCAGCAGAATTCCGAGAACAATGGAAGAGTTCCGAAGCATTTTTAAACTTCAGCGGAATTCCGAGAAAAATGGAAGAGTTGCGAAGCATTTTTGATCTTCAGCGGAATTCCAAGAACAATGGTAGAGTTCCGAAGCATTTTTAAACTTCAGCGGAATTCCGAGAAAAATGGAAGAGTTCCGAAGCATTTTTAAATGTCAGCGGAATGCCGAGAACAATGGAAGAGTTCCGACGCATTTTTAAACGTCAGCGGAATTCCGAGAACAATGGAAGAGTTCCGAAGCATTTTTAAACTTCAGCGGAATTCCGAGAACAATGGAAGATTTCCGAAGCATTTTTAAATGTCAGCGGAATGCCGAGAACAATGGAAGAGTTCCGACGCATTTTTAAACGTCAACGGAATTCCGAGAACAATGGAAGAGTTCCGAAGCATTTTTAAACGTCAGCGGAATGCCGAGAAAAATGGAAGAGTTCCGAAGCATTTTTAAACTTCAGCGGAATTCCGAGAACAAAGGAAGAGTTCCGAAGCATTTTTGATCTTCAGCGGAATTCCAAGAACAATGGAAGAGTTCCGAAGCATTTTTAAACGTCAGCGGAATGCCGAGAACAATGGAAGAGTTCCGAAGCATTTTTAACTTCAGCAGAATTCCGAGAACAATGGAAGAGTTCCGAAGTATTTTTAAACGTCAGCGGAATGCCGAGAACAATGGAAGAGTTCCGAAGCATTTTTAAACATCAGCAGAATTCCGAGAACAATGGAAGAGTTCCGAAGCATTTTTAAACGTCAGCGGAATGCCGAGAAAAATGGAAGAGTTCCGAAGCATTTTTAAACTTCAGCGGAATTCCGAGAACAGTGGAAGAGTTCCGAAGCATTTTTAAACATCAGCGGAATTCCGAGAACAAAGGAAGAGTTCCGAAGCATTTTTGATCTTCAGCGGAATTCCGAGAACAATGGAAGAGTTCCGAAGCATTTTTAAACGTCAGCGGAATGCCGAGAACAATGGAAGAGTTCCGACGCATTTTTAAACGTCAGCGGAATTCCGAGAACAATGGAAGAGTTCCGAAGCATTTTTAAACTTCAGCGGAATTCCGAGAACAATGGAAGAGTTCCAAAGCATTTTTAAATGTCAGCGGAATGCCGAGAACAATGGAGGAGTTCCGACGCATTTTTAAACGTCAGCGGAATTCCGAGAAGAATGGAAGAGTTCCGAAGCATTTTTAAACTTCAGCGGAATTCCGAGAACAATGGAAGAGTTCCGAAGCATTTTTAAACATCAGCGGAATTCCGAGAACAAAGGAAGAGTTCCGAAGCATTTTTGATCTTCAGCGGAATTCCGAGAACAATGGAAGAGTTCCGAAGCATTTTTAAACGTCAGCGGAATGCCGAGAACAATGGAAGAGTTCCGACGCATTTTTAAACGTCAGCGGAATTCCGAGAACAATGGTAGAGTTCCGAAGCATTTTTAAATGTCAGCGGAATGCCGAGAACAATGGAAGAGTTCCGACGCATTTTTAAACGTCAACGGAATTCCGAGAACAATGGAAGAGTTCCGAAGCATTTTTAAACGTCAGCGGAATGCCGAGAAAAATGGAAGAGTTCCAAAGCATTTTTAAACTTCAGCGGAATTCCGAGAACAGTGGAAGAGTTCCGAAGCATTTTTAAACATCAGCGGAATTCCGAGAACAAAGGAAGAGTTCCGAAGCATTTTTGATCTTCAGCGGAATTCCGAGAACAATGGAAGAGTTCCGAAGCATTTTTAACTTCAGCGGAATTCCGAGAACAATGGAAGAGTTCCGAAGCATTTTTAACTTCAGCGGAATTCCGAGAACAATGGAACAGTTCCGAAGCATTTTTAACTTCAGCGGAATTCCGAGAACAATGGAAGAGTTCCGAAGCATTTTTAAACTTCAGCGGAATTCCGAGAACAATGGAAAAGTTCCGAAGCATTTTTAAACTGCAGCGGAATTCCTAGAACAATGGAAGAGTTCTGATGCATTTTTAAACTGCAGCGGAATTCCTAGAACAATGGAAGAGTTCCGAAGCATTTTTAAACTTCAGCGGAATTCCGAGAAAAATGGAAGAGTTCCGAAGCATTTTTAAATGTCAGCAGAATTCTCAGAACAATGGAAGTGTTACGAAGCATTTTTAAACTTCAGCAGAATTCCGAGAACAATGGAAGAGTTCCGAAGCATTTTTAAACTTCAGCGAAATTCCGAGAACAATGGAAGAGTTCCGAAGCATTTTTAAACATCTGCGGAATTCTGAGAACAATGGAAGAGTTCCGAAGCATTTTTAACTTCAGCAGAATTCAGAGAACAGTGGAAGAGTTCCGAAGTATTTTTAAAGGTCAGCGGAATGCCGAGAACAATGGAAGAGTTCCGAAGCATTTTTAACTTCAGCAGAATTCCGAGAACAATGGAAGAGTTCCGAAGCATTTTTAAACTTCAGCGGAATTCCGAGAAAAATGGAAGAGTTGCGAAGCATTTTTAACTTCAGCAGAATTCCGAGAAAAATGGAAGAGTTGCGAAGCATTTTTAACTTCAGCAGAATTCCGAGAACAATGGAAGAGTTCCGAAGCATTTTTAAACGTCAGCAGAATGCCGAGAACAATGGAAGAGTTACGACGCATTTTTAAAGGTCAGCGGAATTCCGAGAACAATGTAAGAGATCTGAAGCATTTTTAAACTTCAGCAGAATTTCGAGAGCAATGGAAGAGTTCCGAAGCATTTTTAAACATCTGCGGAATTCTGAGAACAATGGAAGAGTTCTGATGCATTTTTAAACTTCAGCGGAATTTCTAAAACAATGCAAGAGTTCCGAAGCATTTTAAAATTTCAGCAGAATTCCGAGAACAGTGGAAGAGTTCCGAAGCATTTTTAAACTTTAGCAGAATTCCGAGAACAATGGAGGCGTTCCGAAGCATTTTTAAACGTCAGCGGAATTCTCAGAACAATGGAAGTGTTCCGAAGCATTTTTAAACTTCAGCAGAATTCCAAGAACAATGGAAGAGTTCCGAAGCATTTTTAAACATCAGCGGAATTCCGAGAACAAAGGAAGAGTTCCGAAGCATTTTTGATCTTCAGCGGAATTCCGAGAAAAATGGAAGAGTTCCGAAGCATTTTTAAATGTCAGCGGAATGCCGAGAACAATGGAAGAGTTCCGACGCATTTTTAAACGTCAGCGGAATTCCGAGAACAATGGAAGAGTTCCGAAGCATTTTTAAACTTCAGCGGAATTCCGAGAACAATGGAAGATTTCCGAAGCATTTTTAAATGTCAGCGGAATGCCAAGAACAATGGAAGAGTTCCGACGCATTTTTAAACGTCAACGGAATTCCGAGAACAATGGAAGAGTTCCGAAGCATTTTTAAACGTCAGCGGAATGCCGAGAAAAATGGAAGAGTTCCGAAGCATTTTTAAACTTCAGCGGAATTCCGAGAACAAAGGAAGAGTTCCGAAGCATTTTTGATCTTCAGCGGAATTCCAAGAACAATGGAAGAGTTCCGAAGCATTTTTAAACGTCAGCGGAATGCCGAGAACAATGGAAGAGTTCCGAAGCATTTTTAACTTCAGCAGAATTCCGAGAACAATGGAAGAGTTCCGAAGTATTTTTAAACGTCAGCGGAATGCCGAGAACAATGGAAGAGTTCCGAAGCATTTTTAAACATCAGCAGAATTCCGAGAACAATGGAAGAGTTCCGAAGCATTTTTAAACATCAGCGGAATTCCGAGAACAAAGGAAGAGTTCCGAAGCATTTTTGATCTTCAGCGGAATTCCGAGAACAATGGAAGAGTTCGAAGCATTTTTAAACGTCAGCGGAATGCCGAGAACAATGGAAGAGTTCCGACGCATTTTTAAACGTCAGCGGAATTCCGAGAACAATGGAAGAGTTCCGAAGCATTTTTAAACTTCAGCGGAATTCCGAGAACAATGGAAGAGTTCCGAAGCATTTTTGATCTTCAGCGGAATTCCGAGAACAATGGAAGAGTTCCGAAGCATTTTTAAACATCAGCGGAATTCCGAGAACAAATAAAGAGTTCCGAAGCATTTTTGATCTTTAGCGGAATTCCGAGAACAATGGAAGAGTTCCGAAGCATTTTTAAACGTCAGCGGAATGCCGAGAACAATGGAAGAGTTCTGACGCATTTTTAAACGTCAGCAGAATTCCGAGAACAATGGAAGAGTTCCGAAGCATTTTTAAACGTCAGCGGAATTCTGAGAACAATGGAAGAGTTCCGAAGCATTTTTAATCTTCAGCGGAATTCCGAGAACAATGGAAGAGTTCCGAAGCATTTTTAAACGTCAGCGGAATTCTGAGAACAATGGAAGAGTTCCGAAGCATTTTTAATCTTCAGCGGAATTCCGAGAACAATGGAAGAGTTCCGAAGCATTTTTAAACTTCAGCGGAATTCCGAGAACAATGGAAGAGTTCCGAAGCATTTTTAAACATCAGCGGAATTCCGAGAACAAAGGAAGAGTTCCGAAGCATTTTTGATCTTCAGCAGAATTCCGAGAACAATGGAAGAGTTCCGAAGCATTTTTAAACGTCAGCGGAATGCCGAGAACAATGGAAGAGTTCCGACGCATTTTTAAACGTCAGCGGAATTCCGAGAACAATGGAAGAGTTCCGAAGCATTTTTAAACTTCAGCGGAATTCCGAGAACAATGGAAGAGTTCCAAAGCATTTTTAAATGTCAGCGGAATGCCGAGAGCAATGGAGGAGTTCCGACGCATTTTTAAACGTCAGCGGAATTCCGAGAAGAATGGAAGAGTTCCGAAGCATTTTTAAATGTCAGCGGAATTCCGAGAACAATGGAAGAGTTCCGAAGCATTTTTAAACTTCAGCGGAATTCCGAGAACAATGGAAGATTTCCAAAGCATTTTTAAATGTCAGCGGAATGCCGAGAACAATGGAAGAGTTCCGACGCATTTTTAAACGTCAACGGAATTCCGAGAACAATGGAAGAGTTCCGAAGCATTTTTAAACGTCAGCGGAATGCCGAGAAAAATGGAATAGTTCCGAAGCATTTTTAAACTTCAGCGGAATTCCGAGAACAAAGGAAGAGTTCCGAAGCATTTTTGATCTTCAGCGGAATTCCAAGAACAATGGTAGAGTTCCGAAGCATTTTTAAACTTCAGCGGAATTCCGAGAAAAATGGAAGAGTTCCGAAGCATTTTTAAACGTCAGCAGAATTCTCAGAACAATGGAAGTGTTACGAAGCATTTTTAAACTTCAGCAGAATTCCGAGAACAATGGAAGAGTTCCGAAGCATTTTTAAACTTCAGCGGAATTCCGAGAACAATAGAAGAGTTCCGAAGCATTTTTAAACATCAGCGGAATTCCGAGAACAAAGGAAGAGTTTTGAAGCATTTTTGATCTTCAGCGGAATTCCGAGAACAATGTAAGAGATCTGAAGCATTTTTAAACTTCAGCAGAATTTCGAGAGCAATGGAAGAGTTCCGAAGCATTTTTAAACATCTGCGGAATTCTGAGAACAATGGAAGAGTTCTGATGCATTTTTAAACTTCAGCGGAATTTCTAAAACAATGCAAGAGTTCCGAAGCATTTTAAAATTTCAGCAGAATTCCGAGAACAGTGGAAGAGTTCCGAAGCATTTTTAAACTTTAGCAGAATTCCGAGAACAATGGAGGCGTTCCGAAGCATTTTTAAACGTCAGCGGAATTCTCAGAACAATGGAAGTGTTCCGAAGCATTTTTAAACTTCAGCAGAATTCCAAGAACAATGGAAGAGTTCCGAAGCATTTTTAAACATCAGCGGAATTCCGAGAACAAAGGAAGAGTTCCGAAGCATTTTTGATCTTCAGCGGAATTCCGAGAAAAATGGAAGAGTTCCGAAGCATTTTTAAATGTCAGCGGAATGCCGAGAACAATGGAAGAGTTCCGACGCATTTTTAAACGTCAGCGGAATTCCGAGAACAATGGAAGAGTTCCGAAGCATTTTTAAACTTCAGCGGAATTCCGAGAACAATGGAAGATTTCCGAAGCATTTTTAAATGTCAGCGGAATGCCAAGAACAATGGAAGAGTTCCGACGCATTTTTAAACGTCAACGGAATTCCGAGAACAATGGAAGAGTTCCGAAGCATTTTTAAACGTCAGCGGAATGCCGAGAAAAATGGAAGAGTTCCGAAGCATTTTTAAACTTCAGCGGAATTCCGAGAACAAAGGAAGAGTTCCGAAGCATTTTTGATTTTCAGCGGAATTCCAAGAACAATGGAAGAGTTCCGAAGCATTTTTAAACGTCAGCGGAATGCCGAGAACAATGGAAGAGTTCCGAAGCATTTTTAACTTCAGCAGAATTCCGAGAACAATGGAAGAGTTCCGAAGTATTTTTAAACGTCAGCGGAATGCCGAGAACAATGGAAGAGTTCCGAAGCATTTTTAAACATCAGCAGAATTCCGAGAACAATGGAAGAGTTCCGAAGCATTTTTAAACATCAGCGGAATTCCGAGAACAAAGGAAGAGTTCCGAAGCATTTTTGATCTTCAGCGGAATTCCGAGAACAATGGAAGAGTTCGAAGCATTTTTAACCCCTTAAGCCCCGCGGGTGGTTTGCACGTTAATGACCGGGCCAATTTTTACAATTCTGACCACTGTCACTTTATGAGGTAATTACTCTCGAACGCTTCAACGGATCCCCCTGATTCTGAGATTGTTTTTTCGTGACATATTGTACTTCATGATTGTGGAAAAATTTCTTCGATATCACTTGCGTTTATTTGTGAAAAAAACGGAAATTTGGCGAAAATTTTGAAAATTTTGCAATTTTCAAAATTTGAATTTTTAAGCCCTGAAATCAGAGCGATATGTCACACAAAAGAGTTAATATATAACATTTCCCACATGTCTACTTTACATCAGCACAATTTTGGAACCAAAATTTTTTTTTGTTAGGGAGCTATAAGGGTTAAAAGTTGACCAGCGATTTCTCATTTTTCCAACAAAATTTACAAAACCATTTTTTTAGGGACCACATCACATTTGAAGTGACTTTGAGAGGTCTTTATGACAGAAAATACCCAAAAGTGACACCATTCTAAAAACTGCACCCCTCAAGGTGCTCAAAACCACATTCAAGAACTTTATTAACCCTTCAGGTGCTTCACAGGAATTTTTTGAATGTGGAAGAAAAAAATGAACATTTAACTTTTTTCACAAAAATGTTAATTTAGACCCAATTTTTTTTATTTTCACAGGGGTAACAAGAAAAAATGGACCCCAAAATTTGTTGTGCAATTTCCCCTGGGCACGCAGATACCCAATATTTGGGGAAAAAATACTGTTTGGGCGCACGGCAGGGCTCGGAAGGGAAGGAGCGCTATTTGACTTTTTGATTGTAAAATTTGCTTGAATAATTAGCGGACGCCATGTTGTGTTTGGAGAGCCCATGTGTGCCCAAACTTTGGAGCTCCCCCACAAGTGACCCCATTTTGGAAACTAGACCCCCCAAGGCACCTTTCTAGATGCATAGTGAGCACTTGGAACCCCCAGGTGCTTCACAAATTGATTCGTAACAATGAAAAAGTGAAAAAAAAAAACACTTTTTCATTTTTATGAATCAATTTGTGAAGCACCTGAGTGTTCCAAGTGCTCACAATGCATCTAGATAGGTGCCTTGGGGGGTCTAGTTTCCAAAATGGGGTCACTTGTGGGGGAGCTCCAATGTTTGGGCACACAGCGGCTCTCCAAACGCAACATGGTGTCGCTAACAATTTGAGCCGATTTTCCGTTAAATTTGTTAGAGGACACCATGTTGCATTTAGAGAGTCCCTGTGTGCCCAAACATTGGAGCTCCCCCACAAGTGACCCCATTTTGGAAACTAGACCCCCCAAGGCACCTATCTAGATGCATAGTGAGCACTTGGAACCCCCAGGTGCTTCACAAATTGATTCGTAACAATGAAAAAGTGAAAAAAAAAACACTTTTTCATTTGTATGAATCAATTTGTGAAGCACCTGAGGGTTCCAAGTGCTCACTATGCATCTAGATAGGTGCCTTGGGTGGTCTAGTTTCCAAAATGGGGTCACTTGTGGGGGAGCTCCAATATTTGGGCACACAGCGGCTCTCTAAATGCAACATGGTGTCCGCTAACAAATTTAACGCAAAATTGGCTCAAATTGTTAGCGACACCATGTTGCGTTTGGAGAGCTGCTGTGTGCCCAAACATTGGAGCTCCCCCACAAGTGACCCCATTTTGGAAACTAGACCCCCCAAGGCACCTATCTAGATGCATAGTGAGCACTTGGAACCCCCAGGTGCTTCACAAATTGATTCGTAACAATGAAAAAGTGAAAAAAAAAACACTTTTTCATTTTTATGAATCAATTTGTGAAGCACCTGGGGGTTCCAACTGCTCACTATGCATCTAGATAGGTGCCTTGGGGGGTCTAGTTTCCAAAATGGGGTCACTTGTGGGAGAGCTCCAATGTTTGGGCACACAGGGACTCTCTAAATGCAACATGGTATCCGCTAACAAATTGAATGGAAAATCGGCTCAAATTGTTAGCGGACACCACATTGCGTTTGGAGAGCTTCTCTGTGCCCAAACTTTGGAGCTCCCCCACAAGTGACCCCATTTTGGAAACTAGACCCCCCAAGACACCTTTCTAGATGCATAGTGAGCACTTGGAACCCCCAGGTGCTTCACAAATTGATTCGTAATAATGAAAATGTGAAAAAAAAAACACTTTTTCATTTTTACGAATCAATTTGTGAAGCACCTAGGGGTTCCAAGTGCTCACTATGCATCTAGATAGGTGCCTTGGGGGGTCTAGTTTCCAAAATGGGGTCACTTGTGGGGGAGCTCCAATGTTTGGGCACACAGGGACTCTCTAAATGCAACATGGTATCCGCTAACAAATTGAATGGAAAATCGGCTCAAATTGTTAGCGGACGCCACATTGCGTTTGGAGAGCCCCTCTGTGCCCAAACTTTGGAGCTCCCCCACAAGTGACCCCATTTTGGAAACTAGACCCCCCAAGGCACCTTTCTAGATGCATAGTGAGCACTTGGAACCCCCAGGTGCTTCACAAATTGATTCGTAATAATGAAAAAGTGAAAAAAAAAACACTTTTTCATTTTTACGAATTAATTTGTGAAGCACCTAGGGGTTCCAAGTGCTCACTATGCATCTAGATAGGTGCCTTGGGGGGTCTAGTTTCCAAAATGGGGTCACTTGTGGAGGAGCTCCAATGTTTGGGCACACAGGGACTCTCCAAATGCAACATGATATCCGCTAACAATTTGAGCCGACAATTTGTTAGCGGATATCATGTTGCATTTGGAGAGTCCCTGTGTGCCCAAACATTGGAGCTCCCCCACAAGTGACCCCATTTTGGAAACTAGACCCCCCACGGCACCTATCTAGATTCATAGTGAGCACTTGGAACCCCAGGTGCTTCACAAATTGATTCATAAAAATGAAAAAGTGTTTTTTTTTTCACTTTTTCATTTTTACGAATCAATTTGTGAAGCACCTGGGGGTTCCAAGTGCTCACTATGCATCTAGAAAGGTGCCTTGGGGGGTCTAGTTTCCAAAATGGGGTCACTTGTGGGGGAGCTCCAAAGTTTGGGCACAGAGGGGCTCTCCAAACGCAATGTGGTGTCCGCTAACAATTTGAGCCGATTTTCCATTTAATTTGTTAGCGGATACCATGTTGCATTTAGAGAGTCCCTGTGTGCCCAAACATTGGAGCTCCCCCACAAGTGACCCCATTTTGGAAACTAGACCCCCCAAGGCACCTATCTAGATTCATAGTGAGCACTTGGAACCCCAGGTGCTTCACAAATTGATTCATAAAAATGAAAAAGTGTTTTTTTTTTCACTTTTTCATTTTTACGAATCAATTTGTGAAGCACCTGCAGGTTCCAAGTGCTCACTATGCATCTAGAAAGGTGCCTTGGGGGGTCTAGTTTCCAAAATGGGGTCACTTGTGGGGGAGCTCCAAAGTTTGGGCACAGAGGGGCTCTCCAAACGCAATGTGGTGTCCGCTAACAATTTGAGCCGATTTTCCATTTAATTTGTTAGCGGATACCATGTTGCATTTAGAGAGTCCCTGTGTGCCCAAACATTGGAGCTCCCCCACAAGTGACCCCATTTTGGAAACTAGACCCCCCAAGGCACCTATCTAGATTCATAGTGAGCACTTGGAACCCCAGGTGCTTCACAAATTGATTCATAAAAATGAAAAAGTGTTTTTTTTTTCACTTTTTCATTTTTACAAATCAATTTGTGAAGCACCTGCAGGTTCCAAGTGCTCACTATGCATCTAGAAAGGTGCCTTGGGGGGTCTAGTTTCCAAAATGGGGTCACTTGTGGGGGAGCTCCAAAGTTTGGGCACAGAGGGGCTCTCCAAACGCAATGTGGTGTCCGCTAACAATTTGAGCCGATTTTCCATTCAATTTGTTAGCGGATACCATGTTGCATTTAGAGAGTCCCTGTGTGCCCAAACATAGGAGCTCCCCCACAAGTGACCCCATTTTGGAAACTAGACCCCCCAAGGCACCTATCTAGATTCATAGTGAGCACTTGGAACCCCAGGTGCTTCACAAATTGATTCATAAAAATGAAAAAGTGTTTTATTTTCACTTTTTCATTTTTACGAATCAATTTGTGAAGCACCTGGGGGTTCTAAGTGCTCACTATGCATCTAGATAGGTGCCTTGGGGGGTCTAGTTTCCAAAATGGGGTCACTTGTGGGGGAGCTCCAATGTTTGGACACACAGGGGCTCTCCAAACGCAACATGGCGTCCGCTAACAATTTGAGCCGATTTTCCATTCAATTTGTTAGCGGACACCATGTCGCGTTTGGAGAGCCCGTGATGTGCCTAAACAGTGGAGCTCCCCCACAAGTGTCCCCATTTTGGAAACTATACCCCTCAAAGATTTTATTAAGGTGTATAGTGAACATTTTGAACCCAGAGGTACGGCACATTATTTGTTTACATTAGGTCATCATATTGAATAAGTTTTCATTATTCTTGAGCGCAAGTGCTCGCTACTTGAGTTTGCATCGGGTACTCAGGTATGCACCATGTACAGCGTGTGCTCGAGTGACATGCTCGAGTCCCTGCTCCGCATGTTTCACGGTTATTAGACACCCAAAAAAAAACATGCGGGGATCGCTCGTGCATGGCAGGCAATCCCCGTAAAGTTTTTTGGCCGCGAAGCATATGGGGCAGAGACTCGAGCATGTCACTCAAATACCCACGATACTAAATGCATACCAGAGCACCCGATGCAAACTCAAGTAGCGAGCACTTGCTCTCAACACTAGTCGCCATATCGTCATCTTTTTTTCTTACTTTTGAAAAAAATCCCAACCCCAGCCCTAACCCTAGCACAACCCTAGCCCCAGCACAACCCTAGCCCCAGCACAACCCTAGCCCCAGCACAACCCTAGCCCCAGCACAACCCTAGCCCCAAACCCAGCCCTAACCCTAGCCCAATCCTAACTCAAGAGTTTATTTTTGACGCCGTTCCTTGTGCGGTATAAGTGATTAGACGACTTTATTCTTCGGGTCGGTGTGATTACAGCAATGCCAGAATCATATGGGGTTTTTATGACTGACAGCTGTCACACACTAAAAGACGCATTTTTTGTAAAATCTAGTTTTTGCATCGCCATATTTTGAGAGCTATAATTTTTCCAAATTTTGGCAGACAGTCATGTGACGGCTCGTTTTTTGCGGGATGACTTGACGTTGTTATTGGTGCCATTTTCAGGCACGTGACATTTTTTGATCGCTTTCTATTCCGATTTTTGGGAGGCAGAATAAACAAAAACCAACAATTCAGGAATTGTTTTTTTTTTTTTTTTTTTATTCTGTTCCGCGTGTGGTAAAATTGATGAGGCAGCTTTACTCTTCGGGTCAGTACGTTTACAGCGGTACCACATTTGTATAATTTTTCTATGTTTTGGCGCTTATACACAATAAAAGCTATTTTATAGAAAAAAATATTTTTTAGTATCGCTTTATTCTGAGAGCTATAACTTTTTTATATTTCGGCTGACGGAGCTGTATGGCGGCTTGTTTTTTGCGGGACGAGATGACGTTTTCAGCGGTATCATTTTTATTTATATGCGTCTTTTTGATCGCGTGTTATTCCACTTTTTGTTTGGCGGTATGGTGATAAAGCATTGTTTTTTGCTTGGTTTTTTTTTTTTTTTTTTTACCGTGTTCACTGAAGGGGTTAACTAGTGGGACAGTTTTATAGGTCAGGTTGTTCCGGACGCGGCGATACCAAATATGTGTACTTTTATTGTTTTTTTTTTATTTTTTTTATAATAATATTTATTGATGGGTACATTATATTTTTATTTTTGGTGTATTATTTTTTTTATTTTTTTATAATATTTTTGCACATTTTTTTTTTTTTTTTTTTTCCACTTTCACACAGTTTATACACTTTATTACTTTGTCCCACTCTGGGACTTTCACTTTTTTTTTTCTGATCGCCTGCATGGCACAGGAATGGAGCACCATCCCTATGCCATGAAGGCTGTCAGAAGTGCACAGTGTGAAGATTGCTTGGAGATGCACTGCGCATGTCCAAGCAATCTTCCTGCTCTCTGGTGACCCGGATGTTGTCATGACGACATCGGGTCGTCATGGCAACACCCGGGAAGCCTTTGCAGACTGCGCTGGAAGCCGGAAGAGGAGGTGAGTATCGGCGATCACCTCCCCTTGCCCCCGCAATGCCGCGATCGACTTCGATCGCAGCATCGCGGGGGTTAATGTGCTGGGAGCGGTGCGTGACCGCTCCCTGCACATAGTACCGGGTGTCAGCTGTGACAATCAGCTGACACCCGGCGGCGATCGCGCCCGCACAGCCTGTGTGCGCGCGCGATCGCCATGACGTACTAATACGGGTCTGGCTCTTAAGTCCCAGGGCACAGACGCGTATTAGTACGTCAGATGTTATTAAGGGGTTAAACGTCAGCGGAATGCCGAGAACAATGGAAGAGTTCCGACGCATTTTTAAACGTCAGCGGAATTCCGAGAACAATGGAAGAGTTCCGAAGCATTTTTAAACTTCAGCGGAATTCCGAGAACAATGGAAGAGTTCCGAAGCATTTTTGATCTTCAGCGGAATTCCGAGAACAATGGAAGAGTTCCGAAGCATTTTTAAACATCAGCGGAATTCCGAGAACAAAGGAAGAGTTCCGAAGCATTTTTGATCTTTAGCGGAATTCCGAGAACAATGGAAGAGTTCCGAAGCATTTTTAAACGTCAGCGGAATGCCGAGAACAATGGAAGAGTTCTGACGCATTTTTAAACGTCAGCAGAATTCCGAGAACAATGGAAGAGTTCCGAAGCATTTTTAAACGTCAGCGGAATTCTGAGAACAATGGAAGAGTTCCGAAGCATTTTTAATCTTCAGCGGAATTCCGAGAACAATGGAAGAGTTCCGAAGCATTTTTAAACGTCAGCGGAATTCTGAGAACAATGGAAGAGTTCCGAAGCATTTTTAATCTTCAGCGGAATTCCGAGAACAATGGAAGAGTTCCGAAGCATTTTTAAACTTCAGCGGAATTCCGAGAACAATGGAAGAGTTCCGAAGCATTTTTAAACATCAGCGGAATTCCGAGAACAAAGGAAGAGTTCCGAAGCATTTTTGATCTTCAGCGGAATTCCGAGAACAATGGAAGAGTTCCGAAGCATTTTTAAACGTCAGCGGAATGCCGAGAACAATGGAAGAGTTCCGACGCATTTTTAAACGTCAGCGGAATTCCGAGAACAATGGAAGAGTTCCGAAGCATTTTTAAACTTCAGCGGAATTCCGAGAACAATGGAAGAGTTCCAAAGCATTTTTAAATGTCAGCGGAATGCCGAGAGCAATGGAGGAGTTCCGACGCATTTTTAAACGTCAGCGGAATTCCGAGAAGAATGGAAGAGTTCCGAAGCATTTTTAAATGTCAGCGGAATTCCGAGAACAATGGAAGAGTTCCGAAGCATTTTTAAACTTCAGCGGAATTCCGAGAACAATGGAAGATTTCCGAAGCATTTTTAAATGTCAGCGGAATGCCGAGAACAATGGAAGAGTTCCGACGCATTTTTAAACGTCAACGGAATTCCGAGAACAATGGAAGAGTTCCGAAGCATTTTTAAACGTCAGCGGAATGCCGAGAAAAATGGAATAGTTCCGAAGCATTTTTAAACTTCAGCGGAATTCCGAGAACAAAGGAAGAGTTCCGAAGCATTTTTGATCTTCAGCGGAATTCCAAGAACAATGGTAGAGTTCCGAAGCATTTTTAAACTTCAGCGGAATTCCGAGAAAAATGGAAGAGTTCCGAAGCATTTTTAAACGTCAGCAGAATTCTCAGAACAATGGAAGTGTTACGAAGCATTTTTAAACTTCAGCAGAATTCCGAGAACAATGGAAGAGTTCCGAAGCATTTTTAAACTTCAGCGGAATTCCGAGAACAATAGAAGAGTTCCGAAGCATTTTTAAACATCAGCGGAATTCCGAGAACAAAGGAAGAGTTTTGAAGCATTTTTGATCTTCAGCGGAATTCCGAGAACAATGGAAGAGTTCAGAAGCATTTTTAAACTTCAGCGGAATTCCGAGAACAATGGAAGAGTTCCGAAGCATTTTTAAACGTCAGCGGAATGCCGAGAAAAATGGAAGAGTTCCGAAGCATTTTTAAACTGCAGCGGAATTCCTAGAACAATGGAAGAGTTCTGATGCATTTTTAAACTGCAGCGGAATTCCTAGAACAAGGGAAGGGTTCCGAAGCATTTTTAAACTTCAACGGAATTCCGAGAAAAATGGAAGAGTTCCGAAGCATTTTTAAACGTCAGCGGAATTCTCAGAACAATGGAAGTGTTCCAAAGCATTTTTAAACTTCAGCAGAATTCCGAGAACAATGGAAGAGTTCCGACGCATTTTTAAAGGTCAGCGGAATTCCGAGAACAATGGAAGAGTTCCGAAGCATTTTTAAACTTCAGCGGAATTCCGAGAACAATGGAAGAGTTCCAAAGCATTTTTAAATGTCAGCAGAATGCCGAGAACAATGGAAGAGTTCCGACGCATTTTTAAACGTCAGCGGAATTCCGAGAACAATGGAAGAGATCTGAAGCATTTTTAAACTTCAGCGGAATTTTGAGAACAATGGAAGAGTTCCGAAGCATTTTTAAACTTCAGCGGAATTCCGAGAAAAATGGAAGAGTTCCGAAGCATTTTTAAACGTCAGCGGAATTCTCAGAACAATGGAAGTGTTCCGAAGCATTTTTAAACGTCAGCGGAATGCCGAGAACAATGGAAGAGTTCTGACGCATTTTTAAACGTCAGCAGAATTCCGAGAACAATGGAAGAGTTCCGAAGCATTTTTAAACGTCAGCGGAATGCCGAGAACAATGGAAGAGTTCCGACGCATTTTTAAACGTCAGCGGAATTCCGAGAACAATGGAAGAGTTCCGAAGCATTTTTAAACTTCAGCGGAATTCCGAGAACAATGGAAGAGTTCCGAAGCATTTTTGATCTTCAGCGGAATTCCGAGAACAATGGAAGAGTTCCGAAGCATTTTTAAACATCAGCGGAATTCCGAGAACAAAGGAAGAGTTCCGAAGCATTTTTGATCTTTAGCGGAATTCCGAGAACAATGGAAGAGTTCCGAAGCATTTTTAAACGTCAGCGGAATGCCGAGAACAATGGAAGAGTTCTGACGCATTTTTAAACGTCAGCAGAATTCCGAGAACAATGGAAGAGTTCCGAAGCATTTTTAAACGTCAGCGGAATTCTGAGAACAATGGAAGAGTTCCGAAGCATTTTTAATCTTCAGCGGAATTCCGAGAACAATGGAAGAGTTCCGAAGCATTTTTAAACTTCAGCGGAATTCCGAGAACAAAGGAAGAGTTCCGAAGCATTTTTGATCTTCAGCGGAATTCCGAGAACAAAGGAAGAGTTCCGAAGCATTTTTGATCTTCAGCGGAATTCCGAGAACAATGGAAGAGTTCCGAAGCATTTTTAAACGTCAGCGGAATGCCGCGAACAATGGAAGAGTTCCGACGCATTTTTAAACGTCAGCGGAATTCCGAGAACAATGGAAGAGTTCCGAAGCATTTTTAAACTTCAGCGGAATTCCGAGAACAATGGAAGAGTTCCAAAGCATTTTTAAATGTCAGCGGAATGCCGAGAACAATGGAGGAGTTCCGACGCATTTTTAAACGTCAGCGGAATTCCGAGAAGAATGGAAGAGTTCCGAAGCATTTTTAAACTTCAGCGGAATTCCGAGAACAATGGAAGAGTTCCGAAGCATTTTTAAACATCAGCGGAATTCCGAGAACAAAGGAAGAGTTCCGAAGCATTTTTGATCTTCAGCGGAATTCCGAGAACAATGGAAGAGTTCCGAAGCATTTTTAAACGTCAGCGGAATGCCGAGAACAATGGAAGAGTTCCGACGCATTTTTAAACGTCAGCGGAATTCCGAGAACAATGGTAGAGTTCCGAAGCATTTTTAAATGTCAGCGGAATGCCGAGAACAATGGAAGAGTTCCGACGCATTTTTAAACGTCAACGGAATTCCGAGAACAATGGAAGAGTTCCGAAGCATTTTTAAACGTCAGCGGAATGCCGAGAAAAATGGAAGAGTTCCAAAGCATTTTTAAACTTCAGCGGAATTCCGAGAACAGTGGAAGAGTTCCGAAGCATTTTTAAACATCAGCGGAATTCCGAGAACAAAGGAAGAGTTCCGAAGCATTTTTGATCTTCAGCGGAATTCCGAGAACAATGGAAGAGTTCCGAAGCATTTTTAACTTCAGCGGAATTCCGAGAACAATGGAAGAGTTCCGAAGCATTTTTAACTTCAGCGGAATTCCGAGAACAATGGAACAGTTCCGAAGCATTTTTAACTTCAGCGGAATTCCGAGAACAATGGAAGAGTTCCGAAGCATTTTTAAACTTCAGCGGAATTCCGAGAACAATGGAAAAGTTCCGAAGCATTTTTAAACTGCAGCGGAATTCCTAGAACAATGGAAGAGTTCTGATGCATTTTTAAACTGCAGCGGAATTCCTAGAACAATGGAAGAGTTCCGAAGCATTTTTAAACTTCAGCGGAATTCCGAGAAAAATGGAAGAGTTCCGAAGCATTTTTAAATGTCAGCAGAATTCTCAGAACAATGGAAGTGTTACGAAGCATTTTTAAACTTCAGCAGAATTCCGAGAACAATGGAAGAGTTCCGAAGCATTTTTAAACTTCAGCGAAATTCCGAGAACAATGGAAGAGTTCCGAAGCATTTTTAAACATCTGCGGAATTCTGAGAACAATGGAAGAGTTCCGAAGCATTTTTAACTTCAGCAGAATTCAGAGAACAGTGGAAGAGTTCCGAAGTATTTTTAAAGGTCAGCGGAATGCCGAGAACAATGGAAGAGTTCCGAAGCATTTTTAACTTCAGCAGAATTCCGAGAACAATGGAAGAGTTCCGAAGCATTTTTAAACTTCAGCGGAATTCCGAGAAAAATGGAAGAGTTGCGAAGCATTTTTAACTTCAGCAGAATTCCGAGAAAAATGGAAGAGTTGCGAAGCATTTTTAACTTCAGCAGAATTCCGAGAACAATGGAAGAGTTCCGAAGCATTTTTAAACGTCAGCAGAATGCCGAGAACAATGGAAGAGTTACGACGCATTTTTAAAGGTCAGCGGAATTCCGAGAACAATGTAAGAGATCTGAAGCATTTTTAAACTTCAGCAGAATTTCGAGAGCAATGGAAGAGTTCCGAAGCATTTTTAAACATCTGCGGAATTCTGAGAACAATGGAAGAGTTCTGATGCATTTTTAAACTTCAGCGGAATTTCTAAAACAATGCAAGAGTTCCGAAGCATTTTAAAATTTCAGCAGAATTCCGAGAACAGTGGAAGAGTTCCGAAGCATTTTTAAACTTTAGCAGAATTCCGAGAACAATGGAGGCGTTCCGAAGCATTTTTAAACGTCAGCGGAATTCTCAGAACAATGGAAGTGTTCCGAAGCATTTTTAAACTTCAGCAGAATTCCAAGAACAATGGAAGAGTTCCGAAGCATTTTTAAACATCAGCGGAATTCCGAGAACAAAGGAAGAGTTCCGAAGCATTTTTGATCTTCAGCGGAATTCCGAGAAAAATGGAAGAGTTCCGAAGCATTTTTAAATGTCAGCGGAATGCCGAGAACAATGGAAGAGTTCCGACGCATTTTTAAACGTCAGCGGAATTCCGAGAACAATGGAAGAGTTCCGAAGCATTTTTAAACTTCAGCGGAATTCCGAGAACAATGGAAGATTTCCGAAGCATTTTTAAATGTCAGCGGAATGCCAAGAACAATGGAAGAGTTCCGACGCATTTTTAAACGTCAACGGAATTCCGAGAACAATGGAAGAGTTCCGAAGCATTTTTAAACGTCAGCGGAATGCCGAGAAAAATGGAAGAGTTCCGAAGCATTTTTAAACTTCAGCGGAATTCCGAGAACAAAGGAAGAGTTCCGAAGCATTTTTGATCTTCAGCGGAATTCCAAGAACAATGGAAGAGTTCCGAAGCATTTTTAAACGTCAGCGGAATGCCGAGAACAATGGAAGAGTTCCGAAGCATTTTTAACTTCAGCAGAATTCCGAGAACAATGGAAGAGTTCCGAAGTATTTTTAAACGTCAGCGGAATGCCGAGAACAATGGAAGAGTTCCGAAGCATTTTTAAACATCAGCAGAATTCCGAGAACAATGGAAGAGTTCCGAAGCATTTTTAAACATCAGCGGAATTCCGAGAACAAAGGAAGAGTTCCGAAGCATTTTTGATCTTCAGCGGAATTCCGAGAACAATGGAAGAGTTCGAAGCATTTTTAAACGTCAGCGGAATGCCGAGAACAATGGAAGAGTTCCGACGCATTTTTAAACGTCAGCGGAATTCCGAGAACAATGGAAGAGTTCCGAAGCATTTTTAAACTTCAGCGGAATTCCGAGAACAATGGAAGAGTTCCGAAGCATTTTTGATCTTCAGCGGAATTCCGAGAACAATGGAAGAGTTCCGAAGCATTTTTAAACATCAGCGGAATTCCGAGAACAAATAAAGAGTTCCGAAGCATTTTTGATCTTTAGCGGAATTCCGAGAACAATGGAAGAGTTCCGAAGCATTTTTAAACGTCAGCGGAATGCCGAGAACAATGGAAGAGTTCTGACGCATTTTTAAACGTCAGCAGAATTCCGAGAACAATGGAAGAGTTCCGAAGCATTTTTAAACGTCAGCGGAATTCTGAGAACAATGGAAGAGTTCCGAAGCATTTTTAATCTTCAGCGGAATTCCGAGAACAATGGAAGAGTTCCGAAGCATTTTTAAACGTCAGCGGAATTCTGAGAACAATGGAAGAGTTCCGAAGCATTTTTAATCTTCAGCGGAATTCCGAGAACAATGGAAGAGTTCCGAAGCATTTTTAAACTTCAGCGGAATTCCGAGAACAATGGAAGAGTTCCGAAGCATTTTTAAACATCAGCGGAATTCCGAGAACAAAGGAAGAGTTCCGAAGCATTTTTGATCTTCAGCAGAATTCCGAGAACAATGGAAGAGTTCCGAAGCATTTTTAAACGTCAGCGGAATGCCGAGAACAATGGAAGAGTTCCGACGCATTTTTAAACGTCAGCGGAATTCCGAGAACAATGGAAGAGTTCCGAAGCATTTTTAAACTTCAGCGGAATTCCGAGAACAATGGAAGAGTTCCAAAGCATTTTTAAATGTCAGCGGAATGCCGAGAGCAATGGAGGAGTTCCGACGCATTTTTAAACGTCAGCGGAATTCCGAGAAGAATGGAAGAGTTCCGAAGCATTTTTAAATGTCAGCGGAATTCCGAGAACAATGGAAGAGTTCCGAAGCATTTTTAAACTTCAGCGGAATTCCGAGAACAATGGAAGATTTCCGAAGCATTTTTAAATGTCAGCGGAATGCCGAGAACAATGGAAGAGTTCCGACGCATTTTTAAACGTCAACGGAATTCCGAGAACAATGGAAGAGTTCCGAAGCATTTTTAAACGTCAGCGGAATGCCGAGAAAAATGGAATAGTTCCGAAGCATTTTTAAACTTCAGCGGAATTCCGAGAACAAAGGAAGAGTTCCGAAGCATTTTTGATCTTCAGCGGAATTCCAAGAACAATGGTAGAGTTCCGAAGCATTTTTAAACTTCAGCGGAATTCCGAGAAAAATGGAAGAGTTCCGAAGCATTTTTAAACGTCAGCAGAATTCTCAGAACAATGGAAGTGTTACGAAGCATTTTTAAACTTCAGCAGAATTCCGAGAACAATGGAAGAGTTCCGAAGCATTTTTAAACTTCAGCGGAATTCCGAGAACAATAGAAGAGTTCCGAAGCATTTTTAAACATCAGCGGAATTCCGAGAACAAAGGAAGAGTTTTGAAGCATTTTTGATCTTCAGCGGAATTCCGAGAACAATGTAAGAGATCTGAAGCATTTTTAAACTTCAGCAGAATTTCGAGAGCAATGGAAGAGTTCCGAAGCATTTTTAAACATCTGCGGAATTCTGAGAACAATGGAAGAGTTCTGATGCATTTTTAAACTTCAGCGGAATTTCTAAAACAATGCAAGAGTTCCGAAGCATTTTAAAATTTCAGCAGAATTCCGAGAACAGTGGAAGAGTTCCGAAGCATTTTTAAACTTTAGCAGAATTCCGAGAACAATGGAGGCGTTCCGAAGCATTTTTAAACGTCAGCGGAATTCTCAGAACAATGGAAGTGTTCCGAAGCATTTTTAAACTTCAGCAGAATTCCAAGAACAATGGAAGAGTTCCGAAGCATTTTTAAACATCAGCGGAATTCCGAGAACAAAGGAAGAGTTCCGAAGCATTTTTGATCTTCAGCGGAATTCCGAGAAAAATGGAAGAGTTCCGAAGCATTTTTAAATGTCAGCGGAATGCCGAGAACAATGGAAGAGTTCCGACGCATTTTTAAACGTCAGCGGAATTCCGAGAACAATGGAAGAGTTCCGAAGCATTTTTAAACTTCAGCGGAATTCCGAGAACAATGGAAGATTTCCGAAGCATTTTTAAATGTCAGCGGAATGCCAAGAACAATGGAAGAGTTCCGACGCATTTTTAAACGTCAACGGAATTCCGAGAACAATGGAAGAGTTCCGAAGCATTTTTAAACGTCAGCGGAATGCCGAGAAAAATGGAAGAGTTCCGAAGCATTTTTAAACTTCAGCGGAATTCCGAGAACAAAGGAAGAGTTCCGAAGCATTTTTGATTTTCAGCGGAATTCCAAGAACAATGGAAGAGTTCCGAAGCATTTTTAAACGTCAGCGGAATGCCGAGAACAATGGAAGAGTTCCGAAGCATTTTTAACTTCAGCAGAATTCCGAGAACAATGGAAGAGTTCCGAAGTATTTTTAAACGTCAGCGGAATGCCGAGAACAATGGAAGAGTTCCGAAGCATTTTTAAACATCAGCAGAATTCCGAGAACAATGGAAGAGTTCCGAAGCATTTTTAAACATCAGCGGAATTCCGAGAACAAAGGAAGAGTTCCGAAGCATTTTTGATCTTCAGCGGAATTCCGAGAACAATGGAAGAGTTCGAAGCATTTTTAACCCCTTAAGCCCCGCGGGTGGTTTGCACGTTAATGACCGGGCCAATTTTTACAATTCTGACCACTGTCACTTTATGAGGTAATTACTCTCGAACGCTTCAACGGATCCCCCTGATTCTGAGATTGTTTTTTCGTGACATATTGTACTTCATGATTGTGGAAAAATTTCTTCGATATCACTTGCGTTTATTTGTGAAAAAAACGGAAATTTGGCGAAAATTTTGAAAATTTTGCAATTTTCAAAATTTGAATTTTTAAGCCCTGAAATCAGAGCGATATGTCACACAAAAGAGTTAATATATAACATTTCCCACATGTCTACTTTACATCAGCACAATTTTGGAACCAAAATTTTTTTTTGTTAGGGAGCTATAAGGGTTAAAAGTTGACCAGCGATTTCTCATTTTTCCAACAAAATTTACAAAACCATTTTTTTAGGGACCACATCACATTTGAAGTGACTTTGAGAGGTCTTTATGACAGAAAATACCCAAAAGTGACACCATTCTAAAAACTGCACCCCTCAAGGTGCTCAAAACCACATTCAAGAACTTTATTAACCCTTCAGGTGCTTCACAGGAATTTTTTGAATGTGGAAGAAAAAAATGAACATTTAACTTTTTTCACAAAAATGTTAATTTAGACCCAATTTTTTTTATTTTCACAGGGGTAACAAGAAAAAATGGACCCCAAAATTTGTTGTGCAATTTCCCCTGGGCACGCAGATACCCAATATTTGGGGAAAAAATACTGTTTGGGCGCACGGCAGGGCTCGGAAGGGAAGGAGCGCTATTTGACTTTTTGATTGTAAAATTTGCTTGAATAATTAGCGGACGCCATGTTGTGTTTGGAGAGCCCATGTGTGCCCAAACTTTGGAGCTCCCCCACAAGTGACCCCATTTTGGAAACTAGACCCCCCAAGGCACCTTTCTAGATGCATAGTGAGCACTTGGAACCCCCAGGTGCTTCACAAATTGATTCGTAACAATGAAAAAGTGAAAAAAAAAAACACTTTTTCATTTTTATGAATCAATTTGTGAAGCACCTGAGTGTTCCAAGTGCTCACAATGCATCTAGATAGGTGCCTTGGGGGGTCTAGTTTCCAAAATGGGGTCACTTGTGGGGGAGCTCCAATGTTTGGGCACACAGCGGCTCTCCAAACGCAACATGGTGTCGCTAACAATTTGAGCCGATTTTCCGTTAAATTTGTTAGAGGACACCATGTTGCATTTAGAGAGTCCCTGTGTGCCCAAACATTGGAGCTCCCCCACAAGTGACCCCATTTTGGAAACTAGACCCCCCAAGGCACCTATCTAGATGCATAGTGAGCACTTGGAACCCCCAGGTGCTTCACAAATTGATTCGTAACAATGAAAAAGTGAAAAAAAAAACACTTTTTCATTTGTATGAATCAATTTGTGAAGCACCTGAGGGTTCCAAGTGCTCACTATGCATCTAGATAGGTGCCTTGGGTGGTCTAGTTTCCAAAATGGGGTCACTTGTGGGGGAGCTCCAATATTTGGGCACACAGCGGCTCTCTAAATGCAACATGGTGTCCGCTAACAAATTTAACGCAAAATTGGCTCAAATTGTTAGCGACACCATGTTGCGTTTGGAGAGCTGCTGTGTGCCCAAACATTGGAGCTCCCCCACAAGTGACCCCATTTTGGAAACTAGACCCCCCAAGGCACCTATCTAGATGCATAGTGAGCACTTGGAACCCCCAGGTGCTTCACAAATTGATTCGTAACAATGAAAAAGTGAAAAAAAAAACACTTTTTCATTTTTATGAATCAATTTGTGAAGCACCTGGGGGTTCCAACTGCTCACTATGCATCTAGATAGGTGCCTTGGGGGGTCTAGTTTCCAAAATGGGGTCACTTGTGGGAGAGCTCCAATGTTTGGGCACACAGGGACTCTCTAAATGCAACATGGTATCCGCTAACAAATTGAATGGAAAATCGGCTCAAATTGTTAGCGGACACCACATTGCGTTTGGAGAGCTTCTCTGTGCCCAAACTTTGGAGCTCCCCCACAAGTGACCCCATTTTGGAAACTAGACCCCCCAAGACACCTTTCTAGATGCATAGTGAGCACTTGGAACCCCCAGGTGCTTCACAAATTGATTCGTAATAATGAAAAAGTGAAAAAAAAAACACTTTTTCATTTTTACGAATCAATTTGTGAAGCACCTAGGGGTTCCAAGTGCTCACTATGCATCTAGATAGGTGCCTTGGGGGGTCTAGTTTCCAAAATGGGGTCACTTGTGGGGGAGCTCCAATGTTTGAGCACACAGGGACTCTCTAAATGCAACATGGTATCCGCTAACAAATTGAATGGAAAATCGGCTCAAATTGTTAGCGGACGCCACATTGCGTTTGGAGAGCCCCTCTGTGCCCAAACTTTGGAGCTCCCCCACAAGTGACCCCATTTTGGAAACTAGACCCCCCAAGGCACCTTTCTAGATGCATAGTGAGCACTTGGAACCCCCAGGTGCTTCACAAATTGATTCGTAATAATGAAAAAGTGAAAAAAAAAACACTTTTTCATTTTTACGAATTAATTTGTGAAGCACCTAGGGGTTCCAAGTGCTCACTATGCATCTAGATAGGTGCCTTGGGGGGTCTAGTTTCCAAAATGGGGTCACTTGTGGAGGAGCTCCAATGTTTGGGCACACAGGGACTCTCCAAATGCAACATGATATCCGCTAACAATTTGAGCCGACAATTTGTTAGCGGATATCATGTTGCATTTGGAGAGTCCCTGTGTGCCCAAACATTGGAGCTCCCCCACAAGTGACCCCATTTTGGAAACTAGACCCCCCACGGCACCTATCTAGATTCATAGTGAGCACTTGGAACCCCAGGTGCTTCACAAATTGATTCATAAAAATGAAAAAGTGTTTTTTTTTTCACTTTTTCATTTTTACGAATCAATTTGTGAAGCACCTGGGGGTTCCAAGTGCTCACTATGCATCTAGAAAGGTGCCTTGGGGGGTCTAGTTTCCAAAATGGGGTCACTTGTGGGGGAGCTCCAAAGTTTGGGCACAGAGGGGCTCTCCAAACGCAATGTGGTGTCCGCTAACAATTTGAGCCGATTTTCCATTTAATTTGTTAGCGGATACCATGTTGCATTTAGAGAGTCCCTGTGTGCCCAAACATTGGAGCTCCCCCACAAGTGACCCCATTTTGGAAACTAGACCCCCCAAGGCACCTATCTAGATTCATAGTGAGCACTTGGAACCCCAGGTGCTTCACAAATTGATTCATAAAAATGAAAAAGTGTTTTTTTTTTCACTTTTTCATTTTTACGAATCAATTTGTGAAGCACCTGCAGGTTCCAAGTGCTCACTATGCATCTAGAAAGGTGCCTTGGGGGGTCTAGTTTCCAAAATGGGGTCACTTGTGGGGGAGCTCCAAAGTTTGGGCACAGAGGGGCTCTCCAAACGCAATGTGGTGTCCGCTAACAATTTGAGCCGATTTTCCATTTAATTTGTTAGCGGATACCATGTTGCATTTAGAGAGTCCCTGTGTGCCCAAACATTGGAGCTCCCCCACAAGTGACCCCATTTTGGAAACTAGACCCCCCAAGGCACCTATCTAGATTCATAGTGAGCACTTGGAACCCCAGGTGCTTCACAAATTGATTCATAAAAATGAAAAAGTGTTTTTTTTTTCACTTTTTCATTTTTACAAATCAATTTGTGAAGCACCTGCAGGTTCCAAGTGCTCACTATGCATCTAGAAAGGTGCCTTGGGGGGTCTAGTTTCCAAAATGGGGTCACTTGTGGGGGAGCTCCAAAGTTTGGGCACAGAGGGGCTCTCCAAACGCAATGTGGTGTCCGCTAACAATTTGAGCCGATTTTCCATTCAATTTGTTAGCGGATACCATGTTGCATTTAGAGAGTCCCTGTGTGCCCAAACATAGGAGCTCCCCCACAAGTGACCCCATTTTGGAAACTAGACCCCCCAAGGCACCTATCTAGATTCATAGTGAGCACTTGGAACCCCAGGTGCTTCACAAATTGATTCATAAAAATGAAAAAGTGTTTTATTTTCACTTTTTCATTTTTACGAATCAATTTGTGAAGCACCTGGGGGTTCTAAGTGCTCACTATGCATCTAGATAGGTGCCTTGGGGGGTCTAGTTTCCAAAATGGGGTCACTTGTGGGGGAGCTCCAATGTTTGGACACACAGGGGCTCTCCAAACGCAACATGGCGTCCGCTAACAATTTGAGCCGATTTTCCATTCAATTTGTTAGCGGACACCATGTCGCGTTTGGAGAGCCCGTGATGTGCCTAAACAGTGGAGCTCCCCCACAAGTGTCCCCATTTTGGAAACTATACCCCTCAAAGATTTTATTAAGGTGTATAGTGAACATTTTGAACCCAGAGGTACGGCACATTATTTGTTTACATTAGGTCATCATATTGAATAAGTTTTCATTATTCTTGAGCGCAAGTGCTCGCTACTTGAGTTTGCATCGGGTACTCAGGTATGCACCATGTACAGCGTGTGCTCGAGTGACATGCTCGAGTCCCTGCTCCGCATGTTTCACGGTTATTAGACACCCAAAAAAAAACATGCGGGGATCGCTCGTGCATGGCAGGCAATCCCCGTAAAGTTTTTTGGCCGCGAAGCATATGGGGCAGAGACTCGAGCATGTCACTCAAATACCCACGATACTAAATGCATACCAGAGCACCCGATGCAAACTCAAGTAGCGAGCACTTGCTCTCAACACTAGTCGCCATATCGTCATCTTTTTTTCTTACTTTTGAAAAAAATCCCAACCCCAGCCCTAACCCTAGCACAACCCTAGCCCCAGCACAACCCTAGCCCCAGCACAACCCTAGCCCCAGCACAACCCTAGCCCCAGCACAACCCTAGCCCCAAACCCAGCCCTAACCCTAGCCCAATCCTAACTCAAGAGTTTATTTTTGACGCCGTTCCTTGTGCGGTATAAGTGATTAGACGACTTTATTCTTCGGGTCGGTGTGATTACAGCAATGCAGAATCATATGGGGTTTTTATGACTGACAGCTGTCACACACTAAAAGACGCATTTTTTGTAAAATCTAGTTTTTGCATCGCCATATTTTGAGAGCTATAATTTTTCCAAATTTTGGCAGACAGTCATGTGACGGCTCGTTTTTTGCGGGATGACTTGACGTTGTTATTGGTGCCATTTTCAGGCACGTGACATTTTTTGATCGCTTTCTATTCCGATTTTTGGGAGGCAGAATAAACAAAAACCAACAATTCAGGAATTGTTTTTTTTTTTTTTTTTTTATTCTGTTCCGCGTGTGGTAAAATTGATGAGGCAGCTTTACTCTTCGGGTCAGTACGTTTACAGCGGTACCACATTTGTATAATTTTTCTATGTTTTGGCGCTTATACACAATAAAAGCTATTTTATAGAAAAAAATATTTTTTAGTATCGCTTTATTCTGAGAGCTATAACTTTTTTATATTTCGGCTGACGGAGCTGTATGGCGGCTTGTTTTTTGCGGGACGAGATGACGTTTTCAGCGGTATCATTTTTATTTATATGCGTCTTTTTGATCGCGTGTTATTCCACTTTTTGTTTGGCGGTATGGTGATAAAGCATTGTTTTTTGCTTGGTTTTTTTTTTTTTTTTTTTACCGTGTTCACTGAAGGGGTTAACTAGTGGGACAGTTTTATAGGTCAGGTTGTTCCGGACGCGGCGATACCAAATATGTGTACTTTTATTGTTTTTTTTTTATTTTTTTTATAATAATATTTATTGATGGGTACATTATATTTTTATTTTTGGTGTATTATTTTTTTTATTTTTTTATAATATTTTTGCACATTTTTTTTTTTTTTTTTTTTCCACTTTCACACAGTTTATACACTTTATTACTTTGTCCCACTCTGGGACTTTCACTTTTTTTTTTCTGATCGCCTGCATGGCACAGGAATGGAGCACCATCCCTATGCCATGAAGGCTGTCAGAAGTGCACAGTGTGAAGATTGCTTGGAGATGCACTGCGCATGTCCAAGCAATCTTCCTGCTCTCTGGTGACCCGGATGTTGTCATGACGACATCGGGTCGTCATGGCAACACCCGGGAAGCCTTTGCAGACTGCGCTGGAAGCCGGAAGAGGAGGTGAGTATCGGCGATCACCTCCCCTTGCCCCCGCAATGCCGCGATCGACTTCGATCGCAGCATCGCGGGGGTTAATGTGCTGGGAGCGGTGCGTGACCGCTCCCTGCACATAGTACCGGGTGTCAGCTGTGACAATCAGCTGACACCCGGCGGCGATCGCGCCCGCACAGCCTGTGTGCGCGCGCGATCGCCATGACGTACTAATACGGGTCTGGCTCTTAAGTCCCAGGGCACAGACGCGTATTAGTACGTCAGATGTTATTAAGGGGTTAAACGTCAGCGGAATGCCGAGAACAATGGAAGAGTTCCGACGCATTTTTAAACGTCAGCGGAATTCCGAGAACAATGGAAGAGTTCCGAAGCATTTTTAAACTTCAGCGGAATTCCGAGAACAATGGAAGAGTTCCGAAGCATTTTTGATCTTCAGCGGAATTCCGAGAACAATGGAAGAGTTCCGAAGCATTTTTAAACATCAGCGGAATTCCGAGAACAAAGGAAGAGTTCCGAAGCATTTTTGATCTTTAGCGGAATTCCGAGAACAATGGAAGAGTTCCGAAGCATTTTTAAACGTCAGCGGAATGCCGAGAACAATGGAAGAGTTCTGACGCATTTTTAAACGTCAGCAGAATTCCGAGAACAATGGAAGAGTTCCGAAGCATTTTTAAACGTCAGCGGAATTCTGAGAACAATGGAAGAGTTCCGAAGCATTTTTAATCTTCAGCGGAATTCCGAGAACAATGGAAGAGTTCCGAAGCATTTTTAAACGTCAGCGGAATTCTGAGAACAATGGAAGAGTTCCGAAGCATTTTTAATCTTCAGCGGAATTCCGAGAACAATGGAAGAGTTCCGAAGCATTTTTAAACTTCAGCGGAATTCCGAGAACAATGGAAGAGTTCCGAAGCATTTTTAAACATCAGCGGAATTCCGAGAACAAAGGAAGAGTTCCGAAGCATTTTTGATCTTCAGCGGAATTCCGAGAACAATGGAAGAGTTCCGAAGCATTTTTAAACGTCAGCGGAATGCCGAGAACAATGGAAGAGTTCCGACGCATTTTTAAACGTCAGCGGAATTCCGAGAACAATGGAAGAGTTCCGAAGCATTTTTAAACTTCAGCGGAATTCCGAGAACAATGGAAGAGTTCCAAAGCATTTTTAAATGTCAGCGGAATGCCGAGAGCAATGGAGGAGTTCCGACGCATTTTTAAACGTCAGCGGAATTCCGAGAAGAATGGAAGAGTTCCGAAGCATTTTTAAATGTCAGCGGAATTCCGAGAACAATGGAAGAGTTCCGAAGCATTTTTAAACTTCAGCGGAATTCCGAGAACAATGGAAGATTTCCGAAGCATTTTTAAATGTCAGCGGAATGCCGAGAACAATGGAAGAGTTCCGACGCATTTTTAAACGTCAACGGAATTCCGAGAACAATGGAAGAGTTCCGAAGCATTTTTAAACGTCAGCGGAATGCCGAGAAAAATGGAATAGTTCCGAAGCATTTTTAAACTTCAGCGGAATTCCGAGAACAAAGGAAGAGTTCCGAAGCATTTTTGATCTTCAGCGGAATTCCAAGAACAATGGTAGAGTTCCGAAGCATTTTTAAACTTCAGCGGAATTCCGAGAAAAATGGAAGAGTTCCGAAGCATTTTTAAACGTCAGCAGAATTCTCAGAACAATGGAAGTGTTACGAAGCATTTTTAAACTTCAGCAGAATTCCGAGAACAATGGAAGAGTTCCGAAGCATTTTTAAACTTCAGCGGAATTCCGAGAACAATAGAAGAGTTCCGAAGCATTTTTAAACATCAGCGGAATTCCGAGAACAAAGGAAGAGTTTTGAAGCATTTTTGATCTTCAGCGGAATTCCGAGAACAATGGAAGAGTTCAGAAGCATTTTTAAACTTCAGCGGAATTCCGAGAACAATGGAAGAGTTCCGAAGCATTTTTAAACGTCAGCGGAATGCCGAGAAAAATGGAAGAGTTCCGAAGCATTTTTAAACTGCAGCGGAATTCCTAGAACAATGGAAGAGTTCTGATGCATTTTTAAACTGCAGCGGAATTCCTAGAACAAGGGAAGGGTTCCGAAGCATTTTTAAACTTCAACGGAATTCCGAGAAAAATGGAAGAGTTCCGAAGCATTTTTAAACGTCAGCGGAATTCTCAGAACAATGGAAGTGTTCCAAAGCATTTTTAAACTTCAGCAGAATTCCGAGAACAATGGAAGAGTTCCGACGCATTTTTAAAGGTCAGCGGAATTCCGAGAACAATGGAAGAGTTCCGAAGCATTTTTAAACTTCAGCGGAATTCCGAGAACAATGGAAGAGTTCCAAAGCATTTTTAAATGTCAGCAGAATGCCGAGAACAATGGAAGAGTTCCGACGCATTTTTAAACGTCAGCGGAATTCCGAGAACAATGGAAGAGATCTGAAGCATTTTTAAACTTCAGCGGAATTTTGAGAACAATGGAAGAGTTCCGAAGCATTTTTAAACTTCAGCGGAATTCCGAGAAAAATGGAAGAGTTCCGAAGCATTTTTAAACGTCAGCGGAATTCTCAGAACAATGGAAGTGTTCCGAAGCATTTTTAAACGTCAGCGGAATGCCGAGAACAATGGAAGAGTTCTGACGCATTTTTAAACGTCAGCAGAATTCCGAGAACAATGGAAGAGTTCCGAAGCATTTTTGATCTTTAGCGGAATTCCGAGAACAATGGAAGAGTTCCGAAGCATTTTTAAACGTCAGCGGAATGCCGAGAACAATGGAAGAGTTCTGACGCATTTTTAAACGTCAGCAGAATTCCAAGAACAATGGAAGAGTTCCGAAGCATTTTTAAACGTCAGCGGAATTCTGAGAACAATGGAAGAGTTCCGAAGCATTTTTAATCTTCAGCGGAATTCCGAGAACAATGGAACAGTTCCGAAGCATTTTTAACTTCAGCGGAATTCCGAGAACAATGGAAGAGTTCCGAAGCATTTTTAAACTTCAGCGGAATTCCGAGAACAATGGAAAAGTTCCGAAGCATTTTTAAACTGCAGCGGAATTCCTAGAACAATGGAAGAGTTCTGATGCATTTTTAAACTGCAGCGGAATTCCTAGAACAATGGAAGAGTTCCGAAGCATTTTTAAACTTCAGCGGAATTCCGAGAAAAATGGAAGAGTTCCGAAGCATTTTTAAATGTCAGCAGAATTCTCAGAACAATGGAAGTGTTACGAAGCATTTTTAAACTTCAGCAGAATTCCGAGAACAATGGAAGAGTTCCGAAGCATTTTTAAACTTCAGCGAAATTCCGAGAACAATGGAAGAGTTCCGAAGCATTTTTAAACATCTGCGGAATTCTGAGAACAATGGAAGAGTTCCGAAGCATTTTTAACTTCAGCAGAATTCAGAGAACAGTGGAAGAGTTCCGAAGTATTTTTAAAGGTCAGCGGAATGCCGAGAACAATGGAAGAGTTCCGAAGCATTTTTAACTTCAGCAGAATTCCGAGAACAATGGAAGAGTTCCGAAGCATTTTTAAACTTCAGCGGAATTCCGAGAAAAATGGAAGAGTTGCGAAGCATTTTTAACTTCAGCAGAATTCCGAGAAAAATGGAAGAGTTGCGAAGCATTTTTAACTTCAGCAGAATTCCGAGAACAATGGAAGAGTTCCGAAGCATTTTTAAACGTCAGCAGAATGCCGAGAACAATGGAAGAGTTACGACGCATTTTTAAAGGTCAGCGGAATTCCGAGAACAATGTAAGAGATCTGAAGCATTTTTAAACTTCAGCAGAATTTCGAGAGCAATGGAAGAGTTCCGAAGCATTTTTAAACATCTGCGGAATTCTGAGAACAATGGAAGAGTTCTGATGCATTTTTAAACTTCAGCGGAATTTCTAAAACAATGCAAGAGTTCCGAAGCATTTTAAAATTTCAGCAGAATTCCGAGAACAGTGGAAGAGTTCCGAAGCATTTTTAAACTTTAGCAGAATTCCGAGAACAATGGAGGCGTTCCGAAGCATTTTTAAACGTCAGCGGAATTCTCAGAACAATGGAAGTGTTCCGAAGCATTTTTAAACTTCAGCAGAATTCCAAGAACAATGGAAGAGTTCCGAAGCATTTTTAAACATCAGCGGAATTCCGAGAACAAAGGAAGAGTTCCGAAGCATTTTTGATCTTTAGCGGAATTCCGAGAACAATGGAAGAGTTCCGAAGCATTTTTAAACGTCAGCGGAATGCCGAGAACAATGGAAGAGTTCTGACGCATTTTTAAACGTCAGCAGAATTCCGAGAACAATGGAAGAGTTCCGAAGCATTTTTAAACGTCAGCGGAATTCTGAGAACAATGGAAGAGTTCCGAAGCATTTTTAAACTTCAGCGGAATTCCGAGAACAATGGAAGAGTTCCGAAGCATTTTTAAACATCAGCGGAATTCCGAGAACAAAGGAAGAGTTCCGAAGCATTTTTGATCTTCAGCGGAATTCCGAGAACAATGGAAGAGTTCCGAAGCATTTTTAAACGTCAGCGGAATGCCGAGAACAATGGAAGAGTTCCGACGCATTTTTAAACGTCAGCGGAATTCCGAGAACAATGGAAGAGTTCCGAAGCATTTTTAAACTTCAGCGGAATTCCGAGAACAATGGAAGAGTTCCAAAGCATTTTTAAATGTCAGCGGAATGCCGAGAGCAATGGAGGAGTTCCGACGCATTTTTAAACGTCAGCGGAATTCCGAGAAGAATGGAAGAGTTCCGAAGCATTTTTAAATGTCAGCGGAATTCCGAGAACAATGGAAGAGTTCCGAAGCATTTTTAAACTTCAGCGGAATTCCGAGAACAATGGAAGATTTCCGAAGCATTTTTAAATGTCAGCGGAATGCCGAGAACAATGGAAGAGTTCCGACGCATTTTTAAACGTCAACGGAATTCCGAGAACAATGGAAGAGTTCCGAAGCATTTTTAAACGTCAGCGGAATGCCGAGAAAAATGGAATAGTTCCGAAGCATTTTTAAACTTCAGCGGAATTCCGAGAACAAAGGAAGAGTTCCGAAGCATTTTTGATCTTCAGCGGAATTCCAAGAACAATGGTAGAGTTCCGAAGCATTTTTAAACTTCAGCGGAATTCCGAGAAAAATGGAAGAGTTCCGAAGCATTTTTAAACGTCAGCAGAATTCTCAGAACAATGGAAGTGTTACGAAGCATTTTTAAACTTCAGCAGAATTCCGAGAACAATGGAAGAGTTCCGAAGCATTTTTAAACTTCAGCGGAATTCCGAGAACAATAGAAGAGTTCCGAAGCATTTTTAAACATCAGCGGAATTCCGAGAACAAAGGAAGAGTTTTGAAGCATTTTTGATCTTCAGCGGAATTCCGAGAACAATGGAAGAGTTCAGAAGCATTTTTAAACTTCAGCGGAATTCCGAGAACAATGGAAGAGTTCCGAAGCATTTTTAAACGTCAGCGGAATGCCGAGAAAAATGGAAGAGTTCCGAAGCATTTTTAAACTGCAGCGGAATTCCTAGAACAATGGAAGAGTTCTGATGCATTTTTAAACTGCAGCGGAATTCCTAGAACAAGGGAAGGGTTCCGAAGCATTTTTAAACTTCAACGGAATTCCGAGAAAAATGGAAGAGTTCCGAAGCATTTTTAAACGTCAGCGGAATTCTCAGAACAATGGAAGTGTTCCAAAGCATTTTTAAACTTCAGCAGAATTCCGAGAACAATGGAAGAGTTCCGACGCATTTTTAAAGGTCAGCGGAATTCCGAGAACAATGGAAGAGTTCCGAAGCATTTTTAAACTTCAGCGGAATTCCGAGAACAATGGAAGAGTTCCAAAGCATTTTTAAATGTCAGCAGAATGCCGAGAACAATGGAAGAGTTCCGACGCATTTTTAAACGTCAGCGGAATTCCGAGAACAATGGAAGAGATCTGAAGCATTTTTAAACTTCAGCGGAATTTTGAGAACAATGGAAGAGTTCCGAAGCATTTTTAAACTTCAGCGGAATTCCGAGAAAAATGGAAGAGTTCCGAAGCATTTTTAAACGTCAGCGGAATTCTCAGAACAATGGAAGTGTTCCGAAGCATTTTTAAACGTCAGCGGAATGCCGAGAACAATGGAAGAGTTCTGACGCATTTTTAAACGTCAGCAGAATTCCGAGAACAATGGAAGAGTTCCGAAGCATTTTTGATCTTTAGCGGAATTCCGAGAACAATGGAAGAGTTCCGAAGCATTTTTAAACGTCAGCGGAATGCCGAGAACAATGGAAGAGTTCTGACGCATTTTTAAACGTCAGCAGAATTCCGAGAACAATGGAAGAGTTCCGAAGCATTTTTAAACGTCAGCGGAATTCTGAGAACAATGGAAGAGTTCCGAAGCATTTTTAATCTTCAGCGGAATTCCGAGAACAATGGAACAGTTCCGAAGCATTTTTAACTTCAGCGGAATTCCGAGAACAATGGAAGAGTTCCGAAGCATTTTTAAACTTCAGCGGAATTCCGAGAACAATGGAAAAGTTCCGAAGCATTTTTAAACTGCAGCGGAATTCCTAGAACAATGGAAGAGTTCTGATGCATTTTTAAACTGCAGCGGAATTCCTAGAACAATGGAAGAGTTCCGAAGCATTTTTAAACTTCAGCGGAATTCCGAGAAAAATGGAAGAGTTCCGAAGCATTTTTAAATGTCAGCAGAATTCTCAGAACAATGGAAGTGTTACGAAGCATTTTTAAACTTCAGCAGAATTCCGAGAACAATGGAAGAGTTCCGAAGCATTTTTAAACTTCAGCGAAATTCCGAGAACAATGGAAGAGTTCCGAAGCATTTTTAAACATCTGCGGAATTCTGAGAACAATGGAAGAGTTCCGAAGCATTTTTAACTTCAGCAGAATTCAGAGAACAGTGGAAGAGTTCCGAAGTATTTTTAAAGGTCAGCGGAATGCCGAGAACAATGGAAGAGTTCCGAAGCATTTTTAACTTCAGCAGAATTCCGAGAACAATGGAAGAGTTCCGAAGCATTTTTAAACTTCAGCGGAATTCCGAGAAAAATGGAAGAGTTGCGAAGCATTTTTAACTTCAGCAGAATTCCGAGAAAAATGGAAGAGTTGCGAAGCATTTTTAACTTCAGCAGAATTCCGAGAACAATGGAAGAGTTCCGAAGCATTTTTAAACGTCAGCAGAATGCCGAGAACAATGGAAGAGTTACGACGCATTTTTAAAGGTCAGCGGAATTCCGAGAACAATGTAAGAGATCTGAAGCATTTTTAAACTTCAGCAGAATTTCGAGAGCAATGGAAGAGTTCCGAAGCATTTTTAAACATCTGCGGAATTCTGAGAACAATGGAAGAGTTCTGATGCATTTTTAAACTTCAGCGGAATTTCTAAAACAATGCAAGAGTTCCGAAGCATTTTAAAATTTCAGCAGAATTCCGAGAACAGTGGAAGAGTTCCGAAGCATTTTTAAACTTTAGCAGAATTCCGAGAACAATGGAGGCGTTCCGAAGCATTTTTAAACGTCAGCGGAATTCTCAGAACAATGGAAGTGTTCCGAAGCATTTTTAAACTTCAGCAGAATTCCAAGAACAATGGAAGAGTTCCGAAGCATTTTTAAACATCAGCGGAATTCCGAGAACAAAGGAAGAGTTCCGAAGCATTTTTGATCTTTAGCGGAATTCCGAGAACAATGGAAGAGTTCCGAAGCATTTTTAAACGTCAGCGGAATGCCGAGAACAATGGAAGAGTTCTGACGCATTTTTAAACGTCAGCAGAATTCCGAGAACAATGGAAGAGTTCCGAAGCATTTTTAAACGTCAGCGGAATTCTGAGAACAATGGAAGAGTTCCGAAGCATTTTTAATCTTCAGCGGAATTCCGAGAACAATGGAACAGTTCCGAAGCATTTTTAACTTCAGCGGAATTCCGAGAACAATGGAAGAGTTCCGAAGCATTTTTAAACTTCAGCGGAATTCCGAGAACAATGGAAGAGTTCCAAAGCATTTTTAAAGGTCAGCGGAATTCCGAGAACAATGTAAGAGATCTGAAGCATTTTTAAACTTCAGCGGAATTTCGAGAGCAATGGAAGAGTTCCGAAGCATTTTTAAACATCTGCGGAATTCTGAGAACAACGGAAGAGTTCCGAAGCATTTTTAACTTCAGCAGAATTCAGAGAACAGTGGAAGAGTTCCGAAGTATTTTTAAACTTCAGCGGAATTTCGAGAGCAATGGAAGAGTTCCGAAGCATTTTTAAACATCTGCGGAATTCTGAGAACAACGGAAGAGTTCCGAAGCATTTTTAACTTCAGCAGAATTCAGAGAACAGTGGAAGAGTTCCGAAGTATTTTTAAACGTCAGCGGAATGCCGAGAACAATGGAAGAGTTCCGACGCATTTTTAAACGTCAGCGGAATTCCGAGAACAATGGAAGAGTTCCGAAGCATTTTTAAACTTCAGCAGAATTCCGAGAACAATGGAAGATTTCCGAAGCATTTTTAAATGTCAGCGGAATGCCGAGAACAATGGAAGAGTTCCGACGCATTTTTAAACGTCAACGGAATTCCGAGAACAATGGAAGAGTTCCGAAGCATTTTTAAACGTCAGCGGAATGCCGAGAAAAATGGAAGAGTTCCGAAGCATTTTTAAACTTCAGCGGAATTCCGAGAACAAAGGAAGAGTTCCGAAGCATTTTTGATCTTCAGCGGAATTCCAAGAACAATGGAAGAGTTCCGAAGCATTTTTAAACGTCAGCGGAATGCCGAGAACAATGGAAGAGTTCCGAAGCATTTTTAAACATCAGCAGAATTCCGAGAACAATGGAAGAGTTCCGAAGCATTTTTAAACGTCAGCGGAATGCCGAGAAAAATGGAAGAGTTCCGAAGCATTTTTAAACTTCAGCGGAATTCCGAGAACAGTGGAAGAGTTCCGAAGCATTTTTAAACATCAGCGGAATTCCGAGAACAAAGGAAGAGTTCCGAAGCATTTTTGATCTTCAGCGGAATTCCGAGAACAATGGAAGAGTTCCGAAGCATTTTTAAACGTCAGCGGAATGCCGAGAACAATGGAAGAGTTCCGACGCATTTTTAAACGTCAGCGGAATTCCGAGAACAATGGAAGAGTTCCGAAGCATTTTTAAACTTCAGCGGAATTCCGAGAACAATGGAAGAGTTCCGAAGCATTTTTGATCTTCAGCGGAATTCCGAGAACAATGGAAGAGTTCCGAAGCATTTTTAAACATCAGCGGAATTCCGAGAACAAAGGAAGAGTTCCGAAGCATTTTTGATCTTTAGCGGAATTCCGAGAACAATGGAAGAGTTCCGAAGCATTTTTAAACGTCAGCGGAATGCCGAGAACAATGGAAGAGTTCTGACGCATTTTTAAACGTCAGCAGAATTCCGAGAACAATGGAAGAGTTCCGACGCATTTTTAAACGTCAACGGAATTCCGAGAACAATGGAAGAGTTCCGAAGCATTTTTAAACGTCAGCGGAATGCCGAGAAAAATGGAAGAGTTCCGAAGCATTTTTAAACTTCAGCGGAATTCCGAGAACAGTGGAAGAGTTCCGAAGCATTTTTAAACATCAGCGGAATTCCGAGAACAAAGGAAGAGTTCCGAAGCATTTTTGATCTTCAGCGGAATTCCGAGAACAATGGAAGAGTTCCGAAGCATTTTTAAACGTCAGCGGAATGCCGAGAACAATGGAAGAGTTCCGACGCATTTTTAAACGTCAGCGGAATTCCGAGAACAATGGAAGAGTTCCGAAGCATTTTTAAACTTCAGCGGAATTCCGAGAACAATGGAAGAGTTCCGAAGCATTTTTGATCTTCAGCGGAATTCCGAGAACAATGGAAGAGTTCCGAAGCATTTTTAAACTTCAGCGGAATTCCGAGAACAATGGAAGAGTTCCGAAGCATTTTTAAACTTCAGCGGAATTCCTAGAACAATGGAAGAGTTCAGAACCATTTTTAAACTTCAGCAGAATTCCGAGAACAGTGGAAGAGTTCCAAAGCATTTTTAAACATCAGCGGAATTCCGAGAACAAAGGAAGAGTTCCGAAGCATTTTTGATCTTTAGCGGAATTCCGAGAACAATGGAAGAGTTCCGAAGCATTTTTAAACGTCAGCGGAATGCCGAGAACAATGGAAGAGTTCTGACGCATTTTTAAACGTCAGCAGAATTCCGAGAACAATGGAAGAGTTCCGAAGCATTTTTAAACGTCAGCGGAATTCTGAGAACAATGGAAGAGTTCCGAAGCATTTTTAATCTTCAGCGGAATTCCGAGAACAATGGAAGAGTTCCGAAGCATTTTTAAACTTCAGCGGAATTCCGAGAACAAAGGAAGAGTTCCGAAGCATTTTTGATCTTCAGCGGAATTCCGAGAACAAAGGAAGAGTTCCGAAGCATTTTTAAACATCTGCGGAATTCTGAGAACAATGGAAGAGTTCTGATGCATTTTTAAACTTCAGCGGAATTTCTAAAACAATGCAAGAGTTCCGAAGCATTTTAAAATTTCAGCAGAATTCCGAGAACAGTGGAAGAGTTCCGAAGCATTTTTAAACTTTAGCAGAATTCCGAGAACAATGGAGGCGTTCCGAAGCATTTTTAAACGTCAGCGGAATTCTCAGAACAATGGAAGTGTTCCGAAGCATTTTTAAACTTCAGCAGAATTCCAAGAACAATGGAAGAGTTCCGAAGCATTTTTAAACATCAGCGGAATTCCGAGAACAAAGGAAGAGTTCCGAAGCATTTTTGATCTTTAGCGGAATTCCGAGAACAATGGAAGAGTTCCGAAGCATTTTTAAACGTCAGCGGAATGCCGAGAACAATGGAAGAGTTCTGACGCATTTTTAAACGTCAGCAGAATTCCGAGAACAATGGAAGAGTTCCGAAGCATTTTTAAACGTCAGCGGAATTCTGAGAACAATGGAAGAGTTCCGAAACATTTTTAATCTTCAGCGGAATTCCGAGAACAATGGAACAGTTCCGAAGCATTTTTAACTTCAGCGGAATTCCGAGAACAATGGAAGAGTTCCGAAGCATTTTTAAACTTCAGCGGAATTCCGAGAACAATGGAAGAGTTCCAAAGCATTTTTAAATGTCAGCAGAATGCCGAGAACAATGGAAGAGTTCCGAAGTATTTTTAAACGTCAGCGGAATGCCGAGAACAATGGAAGAGTTCCGACGCATTTTTAAAGGTCAGCGGAATTCCGAGAACAATGTAAGAGATCTGAAGCATTTTTAAACTTCAGCGGAATTTCGAGAGCAATGGAAGAGTTCCGAAGCATTTTTAAACATCTGCGGAATTCTGAGAACAACGGAAGAGTTCCGAAGCATTTTTAACTTCAGCAGAATTCAGAGAACAGTGGAAGAGTTCCGAAGTATTTTTAAACTTCAGCGGAATTTCGAGAGCAATGGAAGAGTTCCGAAGCATTTTTAAACATCTGCGGAATTCTGAGAACAACGGAAGAGTTCCGAAGCATTTTTAACTTCAGCAGAATTCAGAGAACAGTGGAAGAGTTCCGAAGTATTTTTAAACGTCAGCGGAATGCCGAGAACAATGGAAGAGTTCCGACGCATTTTTAAACGTCAGCGGAATTCCGAGAACAATGGAAGAGTTCCGAAGCATTTTTAAACTTCAGCAGAATTCCGAGAACAATGGAAGATTTCCGAAGCATTTTTAAATGTCAGCGGAATGCCGAGAACAATGGAAGAGTTCCGACGCATTTTTAAACGTCAACGGAATTCCGAGAACAATGGAAGAGTTCCGAAGCATTTTTAAACGTCAGCGGAATGCCGAGAAAAATGGAAGAGTTCCGAAGCATTTTTAAACTTCAGCGGAATTCCGAGAACAAAGGAAGAGTTCCGAAGCATTTTTGATCTTCAGCGGAATTCCAAGAACAATGGAAGAGTTCCGAAGCATTTTTAAACGTCAGCGGAATGCCGAGAACAATGGAAGAGTTCCGAAGCATTTTTAACTTCAGCAGAATTCCGAGAACAATGGAAGAGTTCCGAAGTATTTTTAAACGTCAGCGGAATGCCGAGAACAATGGAAGAGTTCCGAAGCATTTTTAAACATCAGCAGAATTCCGAGAACAATGGAAGAGTTCCGAAGCATTTTTAAACGTCAGCGGAATGCCGAGAAAAATGGAAGAGTTCCGAAGCATTTTTAAACTTCAGCGGAATTCCGAGAACAGTGGAAGAGTTCCGAAGCATTTTTAAACATCAGCGGAATTCCGAGAACAAAGGAAGAGTTCCGAAGCATTTTTGATCTTCAGCGGAATTCCGAGAACAATGGAAGAGTTCCGAAGCATTTTTAAACGTCAGCGGAATGCCGAGAACAATGGAAGAGTTCCGACGCATTTTTAAACGTCAGCGGAATTCCGAGAACAATGGAAGATTTCCGAAGCATTTTTAAACTTCAGCGGAATTCCGAGAACAATGGAAGAGTTCCGAAGCATTTTTGATCTTCAGCGGAATTCCGAGAACAATGGAAGAGTTCCGAAGCATTTTTAAACATCAGCGGAATTCCGAGAACAAAGGAAGAGTTCCGAAGCATTTTTGATCTTTAGCGGAATTCCGAGAACAATGGAAGAGTTCCGAAGCATTTTTAAACGTCAGCGGAATGCCGAGAACAATGGAAGAGTTCTGACGCATTTTTAAACGTCAGCAGAATTCCGAGAACAATGGAAGAGTTCCGACGCATTTTTAAACGTCAACGGAATTCCGAGAACAATGGAAGAGTTCCGAAGCATTTTTAAACGTCAGCGGAATGCCGAGAAAAATGGAAGAGTTCCGAAGCATTTTTAAACTTCAGCGGAATTCCGAGAACAGTGGAAGAGTTCCGAAGCATTTTTAAACATCAGCGGAATTCCGAGAACAAAGGAAGAGTTCCGAAGCATTTTTGATCTTCAGCGGAATTCCGAGAACAATGGAAGAGTTCCGAAGCATTTTTAAACGTCAGCGGAATGCCGAGAACAATGGAAGAGTTCCGACGCATTTTTAAACGTCAGCGGAATTCCGAGAACAATGGAAGAGTTCCGAAGCATTTTTAAACTTCAGCGGAATTCCGAGAACAATGGAAGAGTTCCGAAGCATTTTTGATCTTCAGCGGAATTCCGAGAACAATGGAAGAGTTCCGAAGCATTTTTAAACTTCAGCGGAATTCCGAGAACAATGGAAGAGTTCCGAAGCATTTTTAAACTTCAGCGGAATTCCTAGAACAATGGAAGAGTTCAGAACCATTTTTAAACTTCAGCAGAATTCCGAGAACAGTGGAAGAGTTCCGAAGCATTTTTAAACATCAGCGGAATTCCGAGAACAAAGGAAGAGTTCCGAAGCATTTTTGATCTTTAGCGGAATTCCGAGAACAATGGAAGAGTTCCGAAGCATTTTTAAACGTCAGCGGAATGCCGAGAACAATGGAAGAGTTCTGACGCATTTTTAAACGTCAGCAGAATTCCGAGAACAATGGAAGAGTTCCGAAGCATTTTTAAACGTCAGCGGAATTCTGAGAACAATGGAAGAGTTCCGAAGCATTTTTAATCTTCAGCGGAATTCCGAGAACAATGGAAGAGTTCCGAAGCATTTTTAAACTTCAGCGGAATTCCGAGAACAAAGGAAGAGTTCCGAAGCATTTTTGATCTTCAGCGGAATTCCGAGAACAAAGGAAGAGTTCCGAAGCATTTTTGATCTTCAGCGGAATTCCGAGAACAATGGAAGAGTTCCGACGCATTTTTAAACGTCAGCGGAATTCCGAGAACAATGGAAGAGTTCCGAAGCATTTTTAAACGTCAGCGGAATGCCGAGAAAAATGGAAGAGTTCCGAAGCATTTTTAAACTTCAGCGGAATTCCGAGAACAAAGGAAGAGTTCCGAAGCATTTTTGATCTTCAGCGGAATTCCAAGAACAATGGAAGAGTTCCGAAGCATTTTTAAACGTCAGCGGAATGCCGAGAACAATGGAAGAGTTCCGAAGCATTTTTAACTTCAGCAGAATTCCGAGAACAATGGAAGAGTTCCGAAGTATTTTTAAACGTCAGCGGAATGCCGAGAACAATGGAAGAGTTCCGAAGCATTTTTAAACATCAGCAGAATTCCGAGAACAATGGAAGAGTTCCGAAGCATTTTTAAACGTCAGCGGAATGCCGAGAAAAATGGAAGAGTTCCGAAGCATTTTTAAACTTCAGCGGAATTCCGAGAACAGTGGAAGAGTTCCGAAGCATTTTTAAACATCAGCGGAATTCCGAGAACAAAGGAAGAGTTCCGAAGCATTTTTGATCTTCAGCGGAATTCCGAGAACAATGGAAGAGTTCCGAAGCATTTTTAAACGTCAGCGGAATGCCGAGAACAATGGAAGAGTTCCGACGCATTTTTAAACGTCAGCGGAATTCCGAGAACAATGGAAGAGTTCCGAAGCATTTTTAAACTTCAGCGGAATTCCGAGAACAATGGAAGAGTTCCGAAGCATTTTTGATCTTCAGCGGAATTCCGAGAACAATGGAAGAGTTCCGAAGCATTTTTAAACATCAGCGGAATTCCGAGAACAAAGGAAGAGTTCCGAAGCATTTTTGATCTTTAGCGGAATTCCGAGAACAATGGAAGAGTTCCGAAGCATTTTTAAACGTCAGCGGAATGCCGAGAACAATGGAAGAGTTCTGACGCATTTTTAAACGTCAGCAGAATTCCGAGAACAATGGAAGAGTTCCGACGCATTTTTAAACGTCAACGGAATTCCGAGAACAATGGAAGAGTTCCGAAGCATTTTTAAACGTCAGCGGAATGCCGAGAAAAATGGAAGAGTTCCGAAGCATTTTTAAACTTCAGCGGAATTCCGAGAACAGTGGAAGAGTTCCGAAGCATTTTTAAACATCAGCGGAATTCCGAGAACAAAGGAAGAGTTCCGAAGCATTTTTGATCTTCAGCGGAATTCCGAGAACAATGGAAGAGTTCCGAAGCATTTTTAAACGTCAGCGGAATGCCGAGAACAATGGAAGAGTTCCGACGCATTTTTAAACGTCAGCGGAATTCCGAGAACAATGGAAGAGTTCCGAAGCATTTTTAAACTTCAGCGGAATTCCGAGAACAATGGAAGAGTTCCAAAGCATTTTTAAATGTCAGCGGAATGCCGAGAACAATGGAGGAGTTCCGACGCATTTTTAAACGTCAGCGGAATTCCGAGAAGAATGGAAGAGTTCCGAAGCATTTTTAAACTTCAGCGGAATTCCGAGAACAGTGGAAGAGTTCCGAAGCATTTTTAAACTTCAGCGGAATTCCGAGAACAATGGAAGAGTTCCGAAGCATTTTTGATCTTCAGCGGAATTCCGAGAACAATGGAAGAGTTCCGAAGCATTTTTAAACTTCAGCGGAATTCCGAGAACAATGGAAGAGTTCCGAAGCATTTTTAAACTTCAGCGGAATTCCTAGAACAATGGAAGAGTTCAGAACCATTTTTAAACTTCAGCAGAATTCCGAGAACAGTGGAAGAGTTCCGAAGCATTTTTAAACATCAGCGGAATTCCGAGAACAAAGGAAGAGTTCCGAAGCATTTTTGATCTTTAGCGGAATTCCGAGAACAATGGAAGAGTTCCGAAGCATTTTTAAACGTCAGCGGAATGCCGAGAACAATGGAAGAGTTCTGACGCATTTTTAAACGTCAGCAGAATTCCGAGAACAATGGAAGAGTTCCGAAGCATTTTTAAACGTCAGCGGAATTCTGAGAACAATGGAAGAGTTCCGAAGCATTTTTAATCTTCAGCGGAATTCCGAGAACAATGGAACAGTTCCGAAGCATTTTTAACTTCAGCGGAATTCCGAGAACAATGGAAGAGTTCCGAAGCATTTTTAAACTTCAGCGGAATTCCGAGAACAATGGAAAAGTTCCGAAGCATTTTTAAACTGCAGCGGAATTCCTAGAACAATGGAAGAGTTCTGATGCATTTTTAAACTGCAGCGGAATTCCTAGAACAATGGAAGAGTTCCGAAGCATTTTTAAACTTCAGCGGAATTCCGAGAAAAATGGAAGAGTTCCGAAGCATTTTTAAATGTCAGCAGAATTCTCAGAACAATGGAAGTGTTACGAAGCATTTTTAAACTTCAGCAGAATTCCGAGAACAATGGAAGAGTTCCGAAGCATTTTTAAACATCTGCGGAATTCTGAGAACAATGGAAGAGTTCCGAAGCATTTTTAACTTCAGCAGAATTCAGAGAACAGTGGAAGAGTTCCGAAGTATTTTTAAAGGTCAGCGGAATGCCGAGAACAATGGAAGAGTTCCGAAGCATTTTTAACTTCAGCAGAATTCCGAGAACAATGGAAGAGTTCCGAAGCATTTTTAAACTTCAGCGGAATTCCGAGAAAAATGGAAGAGTTGCGAAGCATTTTTAACTTCAGCAGAATTCCGAGAAAAATGGAAGAGTTGCGAAGCATTTTTAACTTCAGCAGAATTCCGAGAACAATGGAAGAGTTCCGAAGCATTTTTAAACGTCAGCAGAATGCCGAGAACAATGGAAGAGTTACGACGCATTTTTAAAGGTCAGCGGAATTCCGAAAACAATGTAAGAGATCTGAAGCATTTTTAAACTTCAGCAGAATTTCGAGAGCAATGGAAGAGTTCCGAAGCATTTTTAAACATCTGCGGAATTCTGAGAACAATGGAAGAGTTCTGATGCATTTTTAAACTTCAGCGGAATTTCTAAAACAATGCAAGAGTTCCGAAGCATTTTAAAATTTCAGCAGAATTCCGAGAACAGTGGAAGAGTTCCGAAGCATTTTTAAACTTTAGCAGAATTCCGAGAACAATGGAGGCGTTCCGAAGCATTTTTAAACGTCAGCGGAATTCTCAGAACAATGGAAGTGTTCCGAAGCATTTTTAAACTTCAGCAGAATTCCAAGAACAATGGAAGAGTTCCGAAGCATTTTTAAACATCAGCGGAATTCCGAGAACAAAGGAAGAGTTCCGAAGCATTTTTGATCTTCAGCGGAATTCCGAGAAAAATGGAAGAGTTCCGAAGCATTTTTAAATGTCAGCGGAATGCCGAGAACAATGGAAGAGTTCCGACGCATTTTTAAACGTCAGCGGAATTCCGAGAACAATGGAAGAGTTCCGAAGCATTTTTAAACTTCAGCGGAATTCCGAGAACAATGGAAGATTTCCGAAGCATTTTTAAATGTCAGCGGAATGCCGAGAACAATGGAAGAGTTCCGACGCATTTTTAAACGTCAACGGAATTCCGAGAACAATGGAAGAGTTCCGAAGCATTTTTAAACGTCAGCGGAATGCCGAGAAAAATGGAAGAGTTCCGAAGCATTTTTAAACTTCAGCGGAATTCCGAGAACAAAGGAAGAGTTCCGAAGCATTTTTAAACTTCAGCGGAATTCCGAGAACAATGGAAGAGTTCCGAAGCATTTTTAAACGTCAGCGGAATGCCGAGAACAATGGAAGAGTTCTGACGCATTTTTAAACGTCAGCAGAATTCCGAGAACAATGGAAGAGTTCCGAAGCATTTTTAAACGTCAGCGGAATTCTGAGAACAATGGAAGAGTTCCGAAGCATTTTTAATCTTCAGCGGAATTCCGAGAACAATGGAAGAGTTCCGAAGCATTTTTAAACGTCAGCGGAATTCTGAGAACAATGGAAGAGTTCCGAAGCATTTTTAATCTTCAGCGGAATTCCGAGAACAATGGAAGAGTTCCGAAGCATTTTTAAACTTCAGCGGAATTCCGAGAACAATGGAAGAGTTCCGAAGCATTTTTAAACATCAGCGGAATTCCGAGAACAAAGGAAGAGTTCCGAAGCATTTTTGATCTTCAGCGGAATTCCGAGAACAATGGAAGAGTTCCGAAGCATTTTTAAACGTCAGCGGAATGCCGAGAACAATGGAAGAGTTCCGACGCATTTTTAAACGTCAGCGAAATTCCGAGAACAATGGAAGAGTTCCGAAGCATTTTTAAACTTCAGCGGAATTCCGAGAACAATGGAAGAGTTCCAAAGCATTTTTAAATGTCAGCGGAATGCCGAGAGCAATGGAGGAGTTCCGATGCATTTTTAAACGTCAGCGGAATTCCGAGAAGAATGGAAGAGTTCCGAAGCATTTTTAAATGTCAGCGGAATTCCGAGAACAATGGAAGAGTTCCGAAGCATTTTTAAACTTCAGCGGAATTCCGAGAACAATGGAAGATTTCCGAAGCATTTTTAAATGTCAGCGGAATGCCGAGAACAATGGAAGAGTTCCGACGCATTTTTAAACGTCAACGGAATTCCGAGAACAATGGAAGAGTTCCGAAGCATTTTTAAACGTCAGCGGAATGCCGAGAAAAATGGAAGAGTTCCGAAGCATTTTTAAACTTCAGCGGAATTCCGAGAACAAAGGAAGAGTTCCGAAGCATTTTTGATCTTCAGCGGAATTCCAAGAACAATGGTAGAGTTCCGAAGCATTTTTAAACTTCAGCGGAATTCCGAGAAAAATGGAAGAGTTCCGAAGCATTTTTAAACTTCAGCGGAATTCCGAGAACAATGGAAGATTTCCGAAGCATTTTTAAATGTCAGCGGAATGCCGAGAACAATGGAAGAGTTCCGACGCATTTTTAAACGTCAACGGAATTCCGAGAACAATGGAAGAGTTCCGAAGCATTTTTAAACTTCAGCGGAATTCCGAGAACAAAGGAAGAGTTCCGAAGCATTTTTGATCTTCAGCGGAATTCCGAGAACAAAGGAAGAGTTCCGAAGCATTTTTGATCTTCAGCGGAATTCCGAGAACAATGGAAGAGTTCCGAAGCATTTTTAAACGTCAGCGGAATGCCGCGAACAATGGAAGAGTTCCGACGCATTTTTAAACGTCAGCGGAATTCCGAGAACAATGGAAGAGTTCCGAAGCATTTTTAAACTTCAGCGGAATTCCGAGAACAATGGAAGAGTTCCAAAGCATTTTTAAATGTCAGCGGAATGCCGAGAACAATGGAGGAGTTCCGACGCATTTTTAAACGTCAGCGGAATTCCGAGAAGAATGGAAGAGTTCCGAAGCATTTTTAAACTTCAGCGGAATTCCGAGAACAGTGGAAGAGTTCCGAAGCATTTTTAAACTTCAGCGGAATTCCGAGAACAATGGAAGAGTTCCGAAGCATTTTTGATCTTCAGCGGAATTCCGAGAACAATGGAAGAGTTCCGAAGCATTTTTAAACTTCAGCGGAATTCCGAGAACAATGGAAGAGTTCCGAAGCATTTTTAAACTTCAGCGGAATTCCTAGAACAATGGAAGAGTTCAGAACCATTTTTAAACTTCAGCAGAATTCCGAGAACAGTGGAAGAGTTCCGAAGCATTTTTAAACATCAGCGGAATTCCGAGAACAAAGGAAGAGTTCCGAAGCATTTTTGATCTTTAGCGGAATTCCGAGAACAATGGAAGAGTTCCGAAGCATTTTTAAACGTCAGCGGAATGCCGAGAACAATGGAAGAGTTCTGACGCATTTTTAAACGTCAGCAGAATTCCGAGAACAATGGAAGAGTTCCGAAGCATTTTTAAACGTCAGCGGAATTCTGAGAACAATGGAAGAGTTCCGAAGCATTTTTAATCTTCAGCGGAATTCCGAGAACAATGGAACAGTTCCGAAGCATTTTTAACTTCAGCGGAATTCCGAGAACAATGGAAGAGTTCCGAAGCATTTTTAAACTTCAGCGGAATTCCGAGAACAATGGAAAAGTTCCGAAGCATTTTTAAACTGCAGCGGAATTCCTAGAACAATGGAAGAGTTCTGATGCATTTTTAAACTGCAGCGGAATTCCTAGAACAATGGAAGAGTTCCGAAGCATTTTTAAACTTCAGCGGAATTCCGAGAAAAATGGAAGAGTTCCGAAGCATTTTTAAATGTCAGCAGAATTCTCAGAACAATGGAAGTGTTACGAAGCATTTTTAAACTTCAGCAGAATTCCGAGAACAATGGAAGAGTTCCGAAGCATTTTTAAACTTCAGCGAAATTCCGAGAACAATGGAAGAGTTCCGAAGCATTTTTAAACATCTGCGGAATTCTGAGAACAATGGAAGAGTTCCGAAGCATTTTTAACTTCAGCAGAATTCAGAGAACAGTGGAAGAGTTCCGAAGTATTTTTAAAGGTCAGCGGAATGCCGAGAACAATGGAAGAGTTCCGAAGCATTTTTAACTTCAGCAGAATTCCGAGAACAATGGAAGAGTTCCGAAGCATTTTTAAACTTCAGCGGAATTCCGAGAAAAATGGAAGAGTTGCGAAGCATTTTTAACTTCAGCAGAATTCCGAGAAAAATGGAAGAGTTGCGAAGCATTTTTAACTTCAGCAGAATTCCGAGAACAATGGAAGAGTTCCGAAGCATTTTTAAACGTCAGCAGAATGCCGAGAACAATGGAAGAGTTACGACGCATTTTTAAAGGTCAGCGGAATTCCGAGAACAATGTAAGAGATCTGAAGCATTTTTAAACTTCAGCAGAATTTCGAGAGCAATGGAAGAGTTCCGAAGCATTTTTAAACATCTGCGGAATTCTGAGAACAATGGAAGAGTTCTGATGCATTTTTAAACTTCAGCGGAATTTCTAAAACAATGCAAGAGTTCCGAAGCATTTTAAAATTTCAGCAGAATTCCGAGAACAGTGGAAGAGTTCCGAAGCATTTTTAAACTTTAGCAGAATTCCGAGAACAATGGAGGCGTTCCGAAGCATTTTTAAACGTCAGCGGAATTCTCAGAACAATGGAAGTGTTCCGAAGCATTTTTAAACTTCAGCAGAATTCCAAGAACAATGGAAGAGTTCCGAAGCATTTTTAAACATCAGCGGAATTCCGAGAACAAAGGAAGAGTTCCGAAGCATTTTTGATCTTCAGCGGAATTCCGAGAAAAATGGAAGAGTTCCGAAGCATTTTTAAATGTCAGCGGAATGCCGAGAACAATGGAAGAGTTCCGACGCATTTTTAAACGTCAGCGGAATTCCGAGAACAATGGAAGAGTTCCGAAGCATTTTTAAACTTCAGCGGAATTCCGAGAACAATGGAAGATTTCCGAAGCATTTTTAAATGTCAGCGGAATGCCGAGAACAATGGAAGAGTTCCGACGCATTTTTAAACGTCAACAGAATTCCGAGAACAATGGAAGAGTTCCGAAGCATTTTTAAACGTCAGCGGAATGCCGAGAAAAATGGAAGAGTTCCGAAGCATTTTTAAACTTCAGCGGAATTCCGAGAACAAAGGAAGAGTTCCGAAGCATTTTTAAACTTCAGCGGAATTCCGAGAACAATGGAAGAGTTCCGAAGCATTTTTAAACGTCAGCGGAATGCCGAGAACAATGGAAGAGTTCTGACGCATTTTTAAACGTCAGCAGAATTCCGAGAACAATGGAAGAGTTCCGAAGCATTTTTAAACGTCAGCGGAATTCTGAGAACAATGGAAGAGTTCCGAAGCATTTTTAATCTTCAGCGGAATTCCGAGAACAATGGAAGAGTTCCGAAGCATTTTTAAACGTCAGCGGAATTCTGAGAACAATGGAAGAGTTCCGAAGCATTTTTAATCTTCAGCGGAATTCCGAGAACAATGGAAGAGTTCCGAAGCATTTTTAAACTTCAGCGGAATTCCGAGAACAATGGAAGAGTTCCGAAGCATTTTTAAACATCAGCGGAATTCCGAGAACAAAGGAAGAGTTCCGAAGCATTTTTGATATTCAGCGGAATTCCGAGAACAATGGAAGAGTTCCGAAGCATTTTTAAACGTCAGCGGAATGCCGAGAACAATGGAAGAGTTCCGACGCATTTTTAAACGTCAGCGAAATTCCGAGAACAATGGAAGAGTTCCGAAGCATTTTTAAACTTCAGCGGAATTCCGAGAACAATGGAAGAGTTCCAAAGCATTTTTAAATGTCAGCGGAATGCCGAGAGCAATGGAGGAGTTCCGACGCATTTTTAAACGTCAGCGGAATTCCGAGAAGAATGGAAGAGTTCCGAAGCATTTTTAAATGTCAGCGGAATTCCGAGAACAATGGAAGAGTTCCGAAGCATTTTTAAACTTCAGCGGAATTCCGAGAACAATGGAAGATTTCCGAAGCATTTTTAAATGTCAGCGGAATGCCGAGAACAATGGAAGAGTTCCGACGCATTTTTAAACGTCAACGGAATTCCGAGAACAATGGAAGAGTTCCGAAGCATTTTTAAACGTCAGCGGAATGCCGAGAAAAATGGAAGAGTTCCGAAGCATTTTTAAACTTCAGCGGAATTCCGAGAACAAAGGAAGAGTTCCGAAGCATTTTTGATCTTCAGCGGAATTCCAAGAACAATGGTAGAGTTCCGAAGCATTTTTAAACTTCAGCGGAATTCCGAGAAAAATGGAAGAGTTCCGAAGCATTTTTAAATGTCAGCGGAATGCCGAGAACAATGGAAGAGTTCCGACGCATTTTTAAACGTCAGCGGAATTCCGAGAACAATGGAAGAGTTCCGAAGCATTTTTAAACTTCAGCGGAATTCCGAGAACAATGGAAGATTTCCGAAGCATTTTTAAATGTCAGCGGAATGCCGAGAACAATGGAAGAGTTCCGACGCATTTTTAAACGTCAACGGAATTCCGAGAACAATGGAAGAGTTCCGAAGCATTTTTAAACGTCAGCGGAATGCCGAGAAAAATGGAAGAGTTCCGAAGCATTTTTGATCTTCAGCGGAATTCCAAGAACAATGGAAGAGTTCCGAAGCATTTTTAAACGTCAGCGGAATGCCGAGAACAATGGAAGAGTTCCGAAGCATTTTTAACTTCAGCAGAATTCCGAGAACAATGGAACAGTTCCGAAGTATTTTTAAACGTCAGCGGAATGCCGAGAACAATGGAAGAGTTCCGAAGCATTTTTAAACATCAGCAGAATTCCGAGAACAATGGAAGAGTTCCGAAGCATTTTTAAACGTCAGCGGAATGCCGAGAAAAATGGAAGAGTTCCGAAGCATTTTTAAACTTCAGCGGAATTCCGAGAACAGTGGAAGAGTTCCGAAGCATTTTTAAACATCAGCGGAATTCCGAGAACAAAGGAAGAGTTCCGAAGCATTTTTGATCTTCAGCGGAATTCCGAGAACAATGGAAGAGTTCCGAAGCATTTTTAAACGTCAGCGGAATGCCGAGAACAATGGAAGAGTTCCGACGCATTTTTAAACGTCAGCGGAATTCCGAGAACAATGGAAGAGTTCCGAAGCATTTTTAAACTTCAGCGGAATTCCGAGAACAATGGAAGAGTTCCGAAGCATTTTTGATCTTCAGCGGAATTCCGAGAACAATGGAAGAGTTCCGAAGCATTTTTAAACATCAGCGGAATTCCGAGAACAATGGAAGAGTTCCGAAGCATTTTTAAACGTCAGCGGAATGCCGAGAACAATGGAAGAGTTCTGACGCATTTTTAAACGTCAGCAGAATTCCGAGAACAATGGAAGAGTTCCGAAGCATTTTTAAACGTCAGCGGAATTCTGAGAACAATGGAAGAGTTCCGAAGCATTTTTAATCTTCAGCGGAATTCCGAGAACAATGGAAGAGTTCCGAAGCATTTTTAAACTTCAGCGGAATTCCGAGAACAAAGGAAGAGTTCCGAAGCATTTTTGATCTTCAGCGGAATTCCGAGAACAAAGGAAGAGTTCCGAAGCATTTTTGATCTTCAGCGGAATTCCGAGAACAATGGAAGAGTTCCGAAGCATTTTTAAACGTCAGCGGAATGCCGCGAACAATGGAAGAGTTCCGACGCATTTTTAAACGTCAGCGGAATTCCGAGAACAATGGAAGAGTTCCGAAGCATTTTTAAACTTCAGCGGAATTCCGAGAACAATGGAAGAGTTCCAAAGCATTTTTAAATGTCAGCGGAATGCCGAGAACAATGGAGGAGTTCCGACGCATTTTTAAACGTCAGCGGAATTCCGAGAAGAATGGAAGAGTTCCGAAGCATTTTTAAACTTCAGCGGAATTCCGAGAACAATGGAAGAGTTCCGAAGCATTTTTAAACATCAGCGGAATTCCGAGAACAAAGGAAGAGTTCCGAAGCATTTTTGATCTTCAGCGGAATTCCGAGAACAATGGAAGAGTTCCGAAGCATTTTTAAACGTCAGCGGAATGCCGAGAACAATGGAAGAGTTCCGACGCATTTTTAAACGTCAGCGGAATTCCGAGAACAATGGTAGAGTTCCGAAGCATTTTTAAATGTCAGCGGAATGCCGAGAACAATGGAAGAGTTCCGACGCATTTTTAAACGTCAACGGAATTCCGAGAACAATGGAAGAGTTCCGAAGCATTTTTAAACGTCAGCGGAATGCCGAGAAAAATGGAAGAGTTCCAAAGCATTTTTAAACTTCAGCGGAATTCCGAGAACAGTGGAAGAGTTCCGAAGCATTTTTAAACATCAGCGGAATTCCGAGAACAAAGGAAGAGTTCCGAAGCATTTTTGATCTTCAGCGGAATTCCGAGAACAATGGAAGAGTTCCGAAGCATTTTTAACTTCAGCGGAATTCCGAGAACAATGGAAGAGTTCCGAAGCATTTTTAACTTCAGCGGAATTCCGAGAACAATGGAACAGTTCCGAAGCATTTTTAACTTCAGCGGAATTCCGAGAACAATGGAAGAGTTCCGAAGCATTTTTAAACTTCAGCGGAATTCCGAGAACAATGGAAAAGTTCCGAAGCATTTTTAAACTGCAGCGGAATTCCTAGAACAATGGAAGAGTTCTGATGCATTTTTAAACTGCAGCGGAATTCCTAGAACAATGGAAGAGTTCCGAAGCATTTTTAAACTTCAGCGGAATTCCGAGAAAAATGGAAGAGTTCCGAAGCATTTTTAAATGTCAGCAGAATTCTCAGAACAATGGAAGTGTTACGAAGCATTTTTAAACTTCAGCAGAATTCCGAGAACAATGGAAGAGTTCCGAAGCATTTTTAAACTTCAGCGAAATTCCGAGAACAATGGAAGAGTTCCGAAGCATTTTTAAACATCTGCGGAATTCTGAGAACAATGGAAGAGTTCCGAAGCATTTTTAACTTCAGCAGAATTCAGAGAACAGTGGAAGAGTTCCGAAGTATTTTTAAAGGTCAGCGGAATGCCGAGAACAATGGAAGAGTTCCGAAGCATTTTTAACTTCAGCAGAATTCCGAGAACAATGGAAGAGTTCCGAAGCATTTTTAAACTTCAGCGGAATTCCGAGAAAAATGGAAGAGTTGCGAAGCATTTTTAACTTCAGCAGAATTCCGAGAAAAATGGAAGAGTTGCGAAGCATTTTTAACTTCAGCAGAATTCCGAGAACAATGGAAGAGTTCCGAAGCATTTTTAAACGTCAGCAGAATGCCGAGAACAATGGAAGAGTTACGACGCATTTTTAAAGGTCAGCGGAATTCCGAGAACAATGTAAGAGATCTGAAGCATTTTTAAACTTCAGCAGAATTTCGAGAGCAATGGAAGAGTTCCGAAGCATTTTTAAACATCTGCGGAATTCTGAGAACAATGGAAGAGTTCTGATGCATTTTTAAACTTCAGCGGAATTTCTAAAACAATGCAAGAGTTCCGAAGCATTTTAAAATTTCAGCAGAATTCCGAGAACAGTGGAAGAGTTCCGAAGCATTTTTAAACTTTAGCAGAATTCCGAGAACAATGGAGGCGTTCCGAAGCATTTTTAAACGTCAGCGGAATTCTCAGAACAATGGAAGTGTTCCGAAGCATTTTTAAACTTCAGCAGAATTCCAAGAACAATGGAAGAGTTCCGAAGCATTTTTAAACATCAGCGGAATTCCGAGAACAAAGGAAGAGTTCCGAAGCATTTTTGATCTTCAGCGGAATTCCGAGAAAAATGGAAGAGTTCCGAAGCATTTTTAAATGTCAGCGGAATGCCGAGAACAATGGAAGAGTTCCGACGCATTTTTAAACGTCAGCGGAATTCCGAGAACAATGGAAGAGTTCCGAAGCATTTTTAAACTTCAGCGGAATTCCGAGAACAATGGAAGATTTCCGAAGCATTTTTAAATGTCAGCGGAATGCCAAGAACAATGGAAGAGTTCCGACGCATTTTTAAACGTCAACGGAATTCCGAGAACAATGGAAGAGTTCCGAAGCATTTTTAAACGTCAGCGGAATGCCGAGAAAAATGGAAGAGTTCCGAAGCATTTTTAAACTTCAGCGGAATTCCGAGAACAAAGGAAGAGTTCCGAAGAATTTTTGATCTTCAGCGGAATTCCAAGAACAATGGAAGAGTTCCGAAGCATTTTTAAACGTCAGCGGAATGCCGAGAACAATGGAAGAGTTCCGAAGCATTTTTAACTTCAGCAGAATTCCGAGAACAATGGAAGAGTTCCGAAGTATTTTTAAACGTCAGCGGAATGCCGAGAACAATGGAAGAGTTCCGAAGCATTTTTAAACATCAGCAGAATTCCGAGAACAATGGAAGAGTTCCGAAGCATTTTTAAACATCAGCGGAATTCCGAGAACAAAGGAAGAGTTCCGAAGCATTTTTGATCTTCAGCGGAATTCCGAGAACAATGGAAGAGTTCGAAGCATTTTTAAACGTCAGCGGAATGCCGAGAACAATGGAAGAGTTCCGACGCATTTTTAAACGTCAGCGGAATTCCGAGAACAATGGAAGAGTTCCGAAGCATTTTTAAACTTCAGCGGAATTCCGAGAACAATGGAAGAGTTCCGAAGCATTTTTGATCTTCAGCGGAATTCCGAGAACAATGGAAGAGTTCCGAAGCATTTTTAAACATCAGCGGAATTCCGAGAACAAATAAAGAGTTCCGAAGCATTTTTGATCTTTAGCGGAATTCCGAGAACAATGGAAGAGTTCCGAAGCATTTTTAAACGTCAGCGGAATGCCGAGAACAATGGAAGAGTTCTGACGCATTTTTAAACGTCAGCAGAATTCCGAGAACAATGGAAGAGTTCCGAAGCATTTTTAAACGTCAGCGGAATTCTGAGAACAATGGAAGAGTTCCGAAGCATTTTTAATCTTCAGCGGAATTCCGAGAACAATGGAAGAGTTCCGAAGCATTTTTAAACGTCAGCGGAATTCTGAGAACAATGGAAGAGTTCCGAAGCATTTTTAATCTTCAGCGGAATTCCGAGAACAATGGAAGAGTTCCGAAGCATTTTTAAACTTCAGCGGAATTCCGAGAACAATGGAAGAGTTCCGAAGCATTTTTAAACATCAGCGGAATTCCGAGAACAAAGGAAGAGTTCCGAAGCATTTTTGATCTTCAGCGGAATTCCGAGAACAATGGAAGAGTTCCGAAGCATTTTTAAACGTCAGCGGAATGCCGAGAACAATGGAAGAGTTCCGACGCATTTTTAAACGTCAGCGGAATTCCGAGAACAATGGAAGAGTTCCGAAGCATTTTTAAACTTCAGCGGAATTCCGAGAACAATGGAAGAGTTCCAAAGCATTTTTAAATGTCAGCGGAATGCCGAGAGCAATGGAGGAGTTCCGACGCATTTTTAAACGTCAGCGGAATTCCGAGAAGAATGGAAGAGTTCCGAAGCATTTTTAAATGTCAGCGGAATTCCGAGAACAATGGAAGAGTTCCGAAGCATTTTTAAACTTCAGCGGAATTCCGAGAACAATGGAAGATTTCCGAAGCATTTTTAAATGTCAGCGGAATGCCGAGAACAATGGAAGAGTTCCGACGCATTTTTAAACGTCAACGGAATTCCGAGAACAATGGAAGAGTTCCGAAGCATTTTTAAACGTCAGCGGAATGCCGAGAAAAATGGAATAGTTCCGAAGCATTTTTAAACTTCAGCGGAATTCCGAGAACAAAGGAAGAGTTCCGAAGCATTTTTGATCTTCAGCGGAATTCCAAGAACAATGGTAGAGTTCCGAAGCATTTTTAAACTTCAGCGGAATTCCGAGAAAAATGGAAGAGTTCCGAAGCATTTTTAAACGTCAGCAGAATTCTCAGAACAATGGAAGTGTTACGAAGCATTTTTAAACTTCAGCAGAATTCCGAGAACAATGGAAGAGTTCCGAAGCATTTTTAAACTTCAGCGGAATTCCGAGAACAATAGAAGAGTTCCGAAGCATTTTTAAACATCAGCGGAATTCCGAGAACAAAGGAAGAGTTTTGAAGCATTTTTGATCTTCAGCGGAATTCCGAGAACAATGTAAGAGATCTGAAGCATTTTTAAACTTCAGCAGAATTTCGAGAGCAATGGAAGAGTTCCGAAGCATTTTTAAACATCTGCGGAATTCTGAGAACAATGGAAGAGTTCTGATGCATTTTTAAACTTCAGCGGAATTTCTAAAACAATGCAAGAGTTCCGAAGCATTTTAAAATTTCAGCAGAATTCCGAGAACAGTGAAAGAGTTCCGAAGCATTTTTAAACTTTAGCAGAATTCCGAGAACAATGGAGGCGTTCCGAAGCATTTTTAAACGTCAGCGGAATTCTCAGAACAATGGAAGTGTTCCGAAGCATTTTTAAACTTCAGCAGAATTCCAAGAACAATGGAAGAGTTCCGAAGCATTTTTAAACATCAGCGGAATTCCGAGAACAAAGGAAGAGTTCCGAAGCATTTTTGATCTTCAGCGGAATTCCGAGAAAAATGGAAGAGTTCCGAAGCATTTTTAAATGTCAGCGGAATGCCGAGAACAATGGAAGAGTTCCGACGCATTTTTAAACGTCAGCGGAATTCCGAGAACAATGGAAGAGTTCCGAAGCATTTTTAAACTTCAGCGGAATTCCGAGAACAATGGAAGATTTCCAAAGCATTTTTAAATGTCAGCGGAATGCCAAGAACAATGGAAGAGTTCCGACGCATTTTTAAACGTCAACGGAATTCCGAGAACAATGGAAGAGTTCCGAAGCATTTTTAAACGTCAGCGGAATGCCGAGAAAAATGGAAGAGTTCCGAAGCATTTTTAAACTTCAGCGGAATTCCGAGAACAAAGGAAGAGTTCCGAAGCATTTTTGATCTTCAGCGGAATTCCAAGAACAATGGAAGAGTTCCGAAGCATTTTTAAACGTCAGCGGAATGCCGAGAACAATGGAAGAGTTCCGAAGCATTTTTAACTTCAGCAGAATTCCGAGAACAATGGAAGAGTTCCGAAGTATTTTTAAACGTCAGCGGAATGCCGAGAACAATGGAAGAGTTCCGAAGCATTTTTAAACATCAGCAGAATTCCGAGAACAATGGAAGAGTTCCGAAGCATTTTTAAACATCAGCGGAATTCCGAGAACAAAGGAAGAGTTCCGAAGCATTTTTGATCTTCAGCGGAATTCCGAGAACAATGGAAGAGTTCGAAGCATTTTTAAACGTCAGCGGAATGCCGAGAACAATGGAAGAGTTCCGACGCATTTTTAAACGTCAGCGGAATTCCGAGAACAATGGAAGAGTTCCGAAGCATTTTTAAACTTCAGCGGAATTCCGAGAACAATGGAAGAGTTCCGAAGCATTTTTGATCTTCAGCGGAATTCCGAGAACAATGGAAGAGTTCCGAAGCATTTTTAAACATCAGCGGAATTCCGAGAACAAAGGAAGAGTTCCGAAGCATTTTTGATCTTTAGCGGAATTCCGAGAACAATGGAAGAGTTCCGAAGCATTTTTAAACGTCAGCGGAATGCCGAGAACAATGGAAGAGTTCTGACGCATTTTTAAACGTCAGCAGAATTCCGAGAACAATGGAAGAGTTCCGAAGCATTTTTAAACGTCAGCGGAATTCTGAGAACAATGGAAGAGTTCCGAAGCATTTTTAATCTTCAGCGGAATTCCGAGAACAATGGAAGAGTTCCGAAGCATTTTTAAACGTCAGCGGAATTCTGAGAACAATGGAAGAGTTCCGAAGCATTTTTAATCTTCAGCGGAATTCCGAGAACAATGGAAGAGTTCCGAAGCATTTTTAAACTTCAGCGGAATTCCGAGAACAATGGAAGAGTTCCGAAGCATTTTTAAACATCAGCGGAATTCCGAGAACAAAGGAAGAGTTCCGAAGCATTTTTGATCTTCAGCGGAATTCCGAGAACAATGGAAGAGTTCCGAAGCATTTTTAAACGTCAGCGGAATGCCGAGAACAATGGAAGAGTTCCGACGCATTTTTAAACGTCAGCGGAATTCCGAGAACAATGGAAGAGTTCCGAAGCATTTTTAAACTTCAGCGGAATTCCGAGAACAATGGAAGAGTTCCAAAGCATTTTTAAATGTCAGCGGAATGCCGAGAGCAATGGAGGAGTTCCGACGCATTTTTAAACGTCAGCGGAATTCCGAGAAGAATGGAAGAGTTCCGAAGCATTTTTAAATGTCAGCGGAATTCCGAGAACAATGGAAGAGTTCCGAAGCATTTTTAAACTTCAGCGGAATTCCGAGAACAATGGAAGATTTCCGAAGCATTTTTAAATGTCAGCGGAATGCCGAGAACAATGGAAGAGTTCCGACGCATTTTTAAACGTCAACGGAATTCCGAGAACAATGGAAGAGTTCCGAAGCATTTTTAAACGTCAGCGGAATGCCGAGAAAAATGGAATAGTTCCGAAGCATTTTTAAACTTCAGCGGAATTCCGAGAACAAAGGAAGAGTTCCGAAGCATTTTTGATCTTCAGCGGAATTCCAAGAACAATGGTAGAGTTCCGAAGCATTTTTAAACTTCAGCGGAATTCCGAGAAAAATGGAAGAGTTCCGAAGCATTTTTAAACGTCAGCAGAATTCTCAGAACAATGGAAGTGTTACGAAGCATTTTTAAACTTCAGCAGAATTCCGAGAACAATGGAAGAGTTCCGAAGCATTTTTAAACTTCAGCGGAATTCCGAGAACAATAGAAGAGTTCCGAAGCATTTTTAAACATCAGCGGAATTCCGAGAACAAAGGAAGAGTTTTGAAGCATTTTTGATCTTCAGCGGAATTCCGAGAACAATGGAAGAGTTCAGAAGCATTTTTAAACTTCAGCGGAATTCCGAGAACAATGGAAGAGTTCCGAAGCATTTTTAAACGTCAGCGGAATGCCGAGAAAAATGGAAGAGTTCCGAAGCATTTTTAAACTGCAGCGGAATTCCTAGAACAATGGAAGAGTTCTGATGCATTTTTAAACTGCAGCGGAATTCCTAGAACAAGGGAAGGGTTCCGAAGCATTTTTAAACTTCAACGGAATTCCGAGAAAAATGGAAGAGTTCCGAAGCATTTTTAAACGTCAGCGGAATTCTCAGAACAATGGAAGTGTTCCAAAGCATTTTTAAACTTCAGCAGAATTCCGAGAACAATGGAAGAGTTCCGACGCATTTTTAAAGGTCAGCGGAATTCCGAGAACAATGGAAGAGTTCCGAAGCATTTTTAAACTTCAGCGGAATTCCGAGAACAATGGAAGAGTTCCAAAGCATTTTTAAATGTCAGCAGAATGCCGAGAACAATGGAAGAGTTCCGACGCATTTTTAAACGTCAGCGGAATTCCGAGAACAATGGAAGAGATCTGAAGCATTTTTAAACTTCAGCGGAATTTTGAGAACAATGGAAGAGTTCCGAAGCATTTTTAAATGTCAGCGGAATGCCGAGAACAATGGAAGAGTTCCGACGCATTTTTAAACGTCAACGGAATTCCGAGAACAATGGAAGAGTTCCGAAGCATTTTTAAACGTCAGCGGAATGCCGAGAAAAATGGAAGAGTTCCGAAGCATTTTTAAACTTCAGCGGAATTCCGAGAACAGTGGAAGAGTTCCGAAGCATTTTTAAACATCAGCGGAATTCCGAGAACAAAGGAAGAGTTCCGAAGCATTTTTGATCTTCAGCGGAATTCCGAGAACAATGGAAGAGTTCCGAAGCATTTTTAAACGTCAGCGGAATGCCGAGAACAATGGAAGAGTTCCGACGCATTTTTAAACGTCAGCGGAATTCCGAGAACAATGGAAGAGTTCCGAAGCATTTTTAAACTTCAGCGGAATTCCGAGAACAATGGAAGAGTTCCGAAGCATTTTTGATCTTCAGCGGAATTCCGAGAACAATGGAAGAGTTCCGAAGCATTTTTAAACTTCAGCGGAATTTTGAGAACAATGGAAGAGTTCCGAAGCATTTTTAAATGTCAGCGGAATGCCGAGAACAATGGAAGAGTTCCGACGCATTTTTAAACGTCAACGGAATTCCGAGAACAATGGAAGAGTTCCGAAGCATTTTTAAACGTCAGCGGAATGCCGAGAAAAATGGAAGAGTTCCGAAGCATTTTTAAACTTCAGCGGAATTCCGAGAACAGTGGAAGAGTTCCGAAGCATTTTTAAACATCAGCGGAATTCCGAGAACAAAGGAAGAGTTCCGAAGCATTTTTGATCTTCAGCGGAATTCCGAGAACAATGGAAGAGTTCCGAAGCATTTTTAAACGTCAGCGGAATGCCGAGAACAATGGAAGAGTTCCGACGCATTTTTAAACGTCAGCGGAATTCCGAGAACAATGGAAGAGTTCCGAAGCATTTTTAAACTTCAGCGGAATTCCGAGAACAATGGAAGAGTTCCGAAGCATTTTTGATCTTCAGCGGAATTCCGAGAACAATGGAAGAGTTCCGAAGCATTTTTAAACTTCAGCGGAATTCCGAGAACAATGGAAGAGTTCCGAAGCATTTTTAAACTTCAGCGGAATTCCTAGAACAATGGAAGAGTTCAGAACCATTTTTAAACTTCAGCAGAATTCCGAGAACAGTGGAAGAGTTCCGAAGCATTTTTAAACATCAGCGGAATTCCGAGAACAAAGGAAGAGTTCCGAAGCATTTTTGATCTTTAGCGGAATTCCGAGAACAATGGAAGAGTTCCGAAGCATTTTTAAACGTCAGCGGAATGCCGAGAACAATGGAAGAGTTCTGACGTATTTTTAAACGTCAGCAGAATTCCGAGAACAATGGAAGAGTTCCGAAGCATTTTTAAACGTCAGCGGAATTCTGAGAACAATGGAAGAGTTCCGAAGCATTTTTAATCTTCAGCGGAAATCCGAGAACAATGGAACAGTTCCGAAGCATTTTTAACTTCAGCGGAATTCCGAGAACAATGGAAGAGTTCCGAAGCATTTTTAAACTTCAGCGGAATTCCGAGAACAATGGAAAAGTTCCGAAGCATTTTTAAACTGCAGCGGAATTCCTAGAACAATGGAAGAGTTCTGATGCATTTTTAAACTGCAGCGGAATTCCTAGAACAATGGAAGAGTTCCGAAGCATTTTTAAACTTCAGCGGAATTCCGAGAAAAATGGAAGAGTTCCGAAGCATTTTTAAATGTCAGCGGAATTCCGAGAACAATGGAAGAGTTCCGAAGCATTTTTAAACTTCAGCGGAATTCCGAGAACAATGGAAGATTTCCGAAGCATTTTTAAATGTCAGCGGAATGCCGAGAACAATGGAAGAGTTCCGACGCATTTTTAAACGTCAACGGAATTCCGAGAACAATGGAAGAGTTCCGAAGCATTTTTAAACGTCAGCGGAATGCCGAGAAAAATTGAATAGTTCCGAAGCATTTTTAAACTTCAGCGGAATTCCGAGAACAAAGGAAGAGTTCCGAAGCATTTTTGATCTTCAGCGGAATTCCAAGAACAATGGTAGAGTTCCGAAGCATTTTTAAACTTCAGCGGAATTCCGAGAAAAATGGAAGAGTTCCGAAGCATTTTTAAACGTCAGCAGAATTCTCAGAACAATGGAAGTGTTACGAAGCATTTTTAAACTTCAGCAGAATTCCGAGAACAATGGAAGAGTTCCGAAGCATTTTTAAACTTCAGCGGAATTCCGAGAACAATAGAAGAGTTCCGAAGCATTTTTAAACATCAGCGGAATTCCGAGAACAAAGGAAGAGTTTTGAAGCATTTTTGATCTTCAGCGGAATTCCGAGAACAATGGAAGAGTTCCGAAGCATTTTTAAACTTCAGCGGAATTCCGAGAACAATGGAAAAGTTCCGAAGCATTTTTAAACTGCAGCGGAATTCCTAGAACAATGGAAGAGTTCTGATGCATTTTTAAACTGCAGCGGAATTCCTAGAACAATGGAAGAGTTCCGAAGCATTTTTAAACTTCAGCGGAATTCCGAGAAAAATGGAAGAGTTCCGAAGCATTTTTAAATGTCAGCAGAATTCTCAGAACAATGGAAGTGTTACGAAGCATTTTTAAACTTCAGCAGAATTCCGAGAACAATGGAAGAGTTCCGAAGCATTTTTAAACTTCAGCGAAATTCCGAGAACAATGGAAGAGTTCCGAAGCATTTTTAAACATCTGCGGAATTCTGAGAACAATGGAAGAGTTCCGAAGCATTTTTAACTTCAGCAGAATTCAGAGAACAGTGGAAGAGTTCCGAAGTATTTTTAAAGGTCAGCGGAATGCCGAGAACAATGGAAGAGTTCCGAAGCATTTTTAACTTCAGCAGAATTCCGAGAACAATGGAAGAGTTCCGAAGCACTTTTAAACTTCAGCGGAAATCCGAGAAAAATGGAAGAGTTGCGAAGCATTTTTAACTTCAGCAGAATTCTGAGAAAAATGGAAGAGTTGCGAAGCATTTTTAACTTCAGCAGAATTCCGAGAACAATGGAAGAGTTCCGAAGCATTTTTAAACGTCAGCAGAATGCCGAGAACAATGGAAGAGTTACGACGCATTTTTAAAGGTCAGCGGAATTCCGAGAACAATGTAAGAGATCTGAAGCATTTTTAAACTTCAGCAGAATTTCGAGAGCAATGGAAGAGTTCCGAAGCATTTTTAAACATCTGCGGAATTCTGAGAACAATGGAAGAGTTCTGATGCATTTTTAAACTTCAGCGGAATTTCTAAAACAATGCAAGAGTTCCGAAGCATTTTAAAATTTCAGCAGAATTCCGAGAACAGTGGAAGAGTTCCGAAGCATTTTTAAACTTTAGCAGAATTCCGAGAACAATGGAGGCGTTCCGAAGCATTTTTAAACGTCAGCGGAATTCTCAGAACAATGGAAGTGTTCCGAAGCATTTTTAAACTTCAGCAGAATTCCAAGAACAATGGAAGAGTTCCGAAGCATTTTTAAACATCAGCGGAATTCCGAGAACAAAGGAAGAGTTCCGAAGCATTTTTGATCTTCAGCGGAATTCCGAGAAAAATGGAAGAGTTCCGAAGCATTTTTAAATGTCAGCGGAATGCCGAGAACAATGGAAGAGTTCCGACGCATTTTTAAACGTCAGCGGAATTCCGAGAACAATGGAAGAGTTCCGAAGCATTTTTAAACGTCAGCGGAATGCCGAGAAAAATGGAAGAGTTCCGAAGCATTTTTAAACTGCAGCGGAATTCCTAGAACAATGGAAGAGTTCTGATGCATTTTTAAACTGCAGCGGAATTCCTAGAACAAGGGAAGGGTTCCGAAGCATTTTTAAACTTCAACGGAATTCCGAGAAAAATGGAAGAGTTCCGAAGCATTTTTAAACGTCAGCGGAATTCTCAGAACAATGGAAGTGTTCCAAAGCATTTTTAAACTTCAGCAGAATTCCGAGAACAATGGAAGAGTTCCGACGCATTTTTAAAGGTCAGCGGAATTCCGAGAACAATGGAAGAGTTCCGAAGCATTTTTAAACTTCAGCGGAATTCCGAGAACAATGGAAGAGTTCCAAAGCATTTTTAAATGTCAGCAGAATGCCGAGAACAATGGAAGAGTTCCGACGCATTTTTAAACGTCAGCGGAATTCCGAGAACAATGGAAGAGATCTGAAGCATTTTTAAACTTCAGCGGAATTTTGAGAACAATGGAAGAGTTCCGAAGCATTTTTAAACTTCAGCGGAATTCCGAGAAAAATGGAAGAGTTCCGAAGCATTTTTAAACGTCAGCGGAATTCTCAGAACAATGGAAGTGTTCCGAAGCATTTTTAATCTTCAGCAGAATTCCGAGAACAACGGAAGAGTTCCGACGCATTTTTAAACGTCAGCGGAATTCCGAGAACAATGGAAGAGTTCCGAAGCATTTTTAAACTTCAGCGGAATTCCGAGAACAATGGAAGAGTTCCAAAGCATTTTTAAATGTCAGCAGAATGCCGAGAACAATGGAAGAGTTCCGAAGTATTTTTAAACGTCAGCGGAATGCCGAGAACAATGGAAGAGTTCCGACGCATTTTTAAAGGTCAGCGGAATTCCGAGAACAATGTAAGAGATCTGAAGCATTTTTAAACTTCAGCGGAATTTCGAGAGCAATGGAAGAGTTCCGAAGCATTTTTAAACATCTGCGGAATTCTGAGAACAATGGAAGAGTTCCGAAGCATTTCTAACTTCAGCAGAATTCCGAGAAAAATGGAAGAGTTCCGAAGCATTTTTAAACTTCAGCGGAATTCCGAGAACAATGGAAGAGTTCCGAAGCATTTTTGATCTTCAGCGGAATTCCGAGAACAATGGAAGAGTTCCGAAGCATTTTTAAACTTCAGCGGAATTCCGAGAACAATGGAAGAGTTCCGAAGCATTTTTAAACTTCAGCGGAATTCCTAGAACAATGGAAGAGTTCAGAACCATTTTTAAACTTCAGCAGAATTCCGAGAACAGTGGAAGAGTTCCGAAGCATTTTTAAACATCAGCGGAATTCCGAGAACAAAGGAAGAGTTCCGAAGCATTTTTGATCTTTAGCGGAATTCCGAGAACAATGGAAGAGTTCCGAAGCATTTTTAAACGTCAGCGGAATGCCGAGAACAATGGAAGAGTTCTGACGCATTTTTAAACGTCAGCAGAATTCCGAGAACAATGGAAGAGTTCCGAAGCATTTTTAAACGTCAGCGGAATTCTGAGAACAATGGAAGAGTTCCGAAGCATTTTTAATCTTCAGCGGAAATCCGAGAACAATGGAACAGTTCCGAAGCATTTTTAACTTCAGCGGAATTCCGAGAACAATGGAAGAGTTCCGAAGCATTTTTAAACTTCAGCGGAATTCCGAGAACAATGGAAAAGTTCCGAAGCATTTTTAAACTGCAGCGGAATTCCTAGAACAATGGAAGAGTTCTGATGCATTTTTAAACTGCAGCGGAATTCCTAGAACAATGGAAGAGTTCCGAAGCATTTTTAAACTTCAGCGGAATTCCGAGAAAAATGGAAGAGTTCCGAAGCATTTTTAAATGTCAGCAGAATTCTCAGAACAATGGAAGTGTTACGAAGCATTTTTAAACTTCAGCAGAATTCCGAGAACAATGGAAGAGTTCCGAAGCATTTTTAAACTTCAGCGAAATTCCGAGAACAATGGAAGAGTTCCGAAGCATTTTTAAACATCTGCGGAATTCTGAGAACAATGGAAGAGTTCCGAAGCATTTTTAACTTCAGCAGAATTCAGAGAACAGTGGAAGAGTTCCGAAGTATTTTTAAAGGTCAGCGGAATGCCGAGAACAATGGAAGAGTTCCGAAGCATTTTTAACTTCAGCAGAATTCCGAGAACAATGGAAGAGTTCCGAAGCACTTTTAAACTTCAGCGGAAATCCGAGAAAAATGGAAGAGTTGCGAAGCATTTTTAACTTCAGCAGAATTCTGAGAAAAATGGAAGAGTTGCGAAGCATTTTTAACTTCAGCAGAATTCCGAGAACAATGGAAGAGTTCCGAAGCATTTTTAAACGTCAGCAGAATGCCGAGAACAATGGAAGAGTTACGACGCATTTTTAAAGGTCAGCGGAATTCCGAGAACAATGTAAGAGATCTGAAGCATTTTTAAACTTCAGCAGAATTCTGAGAACAATGGAAGAGTTCTGATGCATTTTTAAACTTCAGCGGAATTTCTAAAACAATGCAAGAGTTCCGAAGCATTTTAAAATTTCAGCAGAATTCCGAGAACAGTGGAAGAGTTCCGAAGCATTTTTAAACTTTAGCAGAATTCCGAGAACAATGGAGGCGTTCCGAAGCATTTTTAAACGTCAGCGGAATTCTCAGAACAATGGAAGTGTTCCGAAGCATTTTTAAACTTCAGCAGAATTCCAAGAACAATGGAAGAGATCCGAAGCATTTTTAAACATCAGCGGAATTCCGAGAACAACGGAAGAGTTCCGAAGCATTTTTGATCTTCAGCGGAATTCCGAGAAAAATGGAAGAGTTCCGAAGCATTTTTAAATGTCAGCGGAATGCCGAGAACAATGGAAGAGTTCCGACGCATTTTTAAACGTCAGCGGAATTCCGAGAACAATGGAAGAGTTCCGAAGCATTTTTAAACTTCAGCGGAATTCCGAGAACAATGGAAGATTTCCGAAGCATTTTTAAATGTCAGCGGAATGCCGAGAACAATGGAAGAGTTCCGACGCATTTTTAAACGTCAACGGAATTCCGAGAACAATGGAAGAGTTCCGAAGCATTTTTAAACGTCAGCGGAATGCCGAGAAAAATGGAAGAGTTCCGAAGCATTTTTAAACTTCAGCGGAATTCCGAGAACAAAGGAAGAGTTCCGAAGCATTTTTGATCTTCAGCGGAATTCCAAGAACAATGGAAGAGTTCCGAAGCATTTTTAAACGTCAGCGGAATGCCGAGAACAATGGAAGAGTTCCGAAGCATTTTTAACTTCAGCAGAATTCCGAGAACAATGGAAGAGTTCCGAAGTATTTTTAAACGTCAGCGGAATGCCGAGAACAATGGAAGAGTTCCGAAGCATTTTTAAACATCAGCAGAATTCCAAGAACAATGGAAGAGTTCCGAAGCATTTTTAAACATCAGCGGAATTCCGAGAACAAAGGAAGAGTTCCGAAGCATTTTTGATCTTCAGCGGAATTCCGAGAACAATGGAAGAGTTCGAAGCATTTTTAAACGTCAGCGGAATGCCGAGAACAATGGAAGAGTTCCGACGCATTTTTAAACGTCAGCGGAATTCCGAGAACAATGGAAGAGTTCCGAAGCATTTTTAAACTTCAGCGGAATTCCGAGAACAATGGAAGAGTTCCGAAGCATTTTTGATCTTCAGCGGAATTCCGAGAACAATGGAAGAGTTCCGAAGCATTTTTAAACATCAGCGGAATTCCGGGAACAAAGGAAGAGTTCCGAAGCATTTTTGATCTTTAGCGGAATTCCGAGAACAATGGAAGAGTTCCGAAGCATTTTTAAACGTCAGCGGAATGCCGAGAACAATGGAAGAGTTCTGACGCATTTTTAAACGTCAGCAGAATTCCGAGAACAATGGAAGAGTTCCGAAGCATTTTTAAACGTCAGCGGAATTCTGAGAACAATGGAAGAGTTCCGAAGCATTTTTAATCTTCAGCGGAATTCCGAGAACAATGGAAGAGTTCCGAAGCATTTTTAAACTTCAGCGGAATTCCGAGAACAATGGAAGAGTTCCGAAGCATTTTTAAACATCAGCGGAATTCCGAGAACAAAGGAAGAGTTTCGAAGCATTTTTGATCTTCAGCGGAATTCCGAGAACAATGGAAGAGTTCCGAAGCATTTTTAAACGTCAGCGGAATGCCGAGAACAATGGAAGAGTTCCGACGCATTTTTAAACGTCAGCGGAATTCCGAGAACAATGGAAGAGTTCCGAAGCATTTTTAAACTTCAGCGGAATTCCGAGAACAATGGAAGAGTTCCAAAGCATTTTTAAATGTCAGCGGAATGCCGAGAGCAATGGAGGAGTTCCGACGCATTTTTAAACGTCAGCGGAATTCCGAGAAGAATGGAAGAGTTCCGAAGCATTTTTAAACTTCAGCGGAATTCCGAGAACAATGGAAGATTTCCGAAGCATTTTTAAATGTCAGCGGAATGCCGAGAACAATGGAAGAGTTCCGACGCATTTTTAAACGTCAACGGAATTCCGAGAACAATGGAAGAGTTCCGAAGCATTTTTAAACGTCAGCGGAATGCCGAGAAAAATGGAAGAGTTCCGAAGCATTTTTAAACTTCAGCGGAATTCCGAGAACAAAGGAAGAGTTCCGAAGCATTTTTGATCTTCAGCGGAATTCCAAGAACAATGGTAGAGTTCCGAAGCATTTTTAAACTTCAGCGGAATTCCGAGAAAAATGGAAGAGTTCCGAAGCATTTTTAAACGTCAGCAGAATTCTCAGAACAATGGAAGTGTTACGAAGCATTTTTAAACTTCAGCAGAATTCCGAGAACAATGGAAGAGTTCCGAAGCATTTTTAAACTTCAGCGGAATTCCGAGAACAATAGAAGAGTTCCGAAGCATTTTTAAACATCAGCGGAATTCCGAGAACAAAGGAAGAGTTTTGAAGCATTTTTGATCTTCAGCGGAATTCCGAGAACAATGGAAGAGTTCAGAAGCATTTTTAAACTTCAGCGGAATTCCGAGAACAATGGAAGAGTTCCGAAGCATTTTTAAACGTCAGCGGAATGCCGAGAAAAATGGAAGAGTTCCGAAGCATTTTTAAACTGCAGCGGAATTCCTAGAACAATGGAAGAGTTCTGATGCATTTTTAAACTGCAGCGGAATTCCTAGAACAAGGGAAGGGTTCCGAAGCATTTTTAAACTTCAACGGAATTCCGAGAAAAATGGAAGAGTTCCGAAGCATTTTTAAACGTCAGCGGAATTCTCAGAACAATGGAAGTGTTCCAAAGCATTTTTAAACTTCAGCAGAATTCCGAGAACAATGGAAGAGTTCCGACGCATTTTTAAAGGTCAGCGGAATTCCGAGAACAATGGAAGAGTTCCGAAGCATTTTTAAACTTCAGCGGAATTCCGAGAACAATGGAAGAGTTCCAAAGCATTTTTAAATGTCAGCAGAATGCCGAGAACAATGGAAGAGTTCCGACGCATTTTTAAACGTCAGCGGAATTCCGAGAACAATGGAAGAGATCTGAAGCATTTTTAAACTTCAGCGGAATTTTGAGAACAATGGAAGAGTTCCGAAGCATTTTTAAACTTCAGCGGAATTCCGAGAAAAATGGAAGAGTTCCGAAGCATTTTTAAACGTCAGCGGAATTCTCAGAACAATGGAAGTGTTCCGAAGCATTTTTAATCTTCAGCAGAATTCCGAGAACAACGGAAGAGTTCCGACGCATTTTTAAACGTCAGCGGAATTCCGAGAACAATGGAAGAGTTCCGAAGCATTTTTAAACTTCAGCGGAATTCCGAGAACAATGGAAGAGTTCCAAAGCATTTTTAAATGTCAGCAGAATGCCGAGAACAATGGAAGAGTTCCGAAGTATTTTTAAACGTCAGCGGAATGCCGAAAACAATGGAAGAGTTCCGACGCATTTTTAAAGGTCAGCGGAATTCCGAGAACAATGTAAGAGATCTGAAGCATTTTTAAACTTCAGCGGAATTCCGAGAACAATGTAAGAGATCTGAAGCATTTTTAAACTTCAGCGGAATGCCGAGAACAATGGAAGAGTTCCGAAGCATTTTTAACTTCAGCAGAATTCCGAGAACAATGGAAGAGTTCCGAAGCATTTTTAAACTTCAGCGGAATTCCGAGAAAAATGGAAGAGTTGCGAAGCATTTTTAACTTCAGCAGAATTCCGAGAAAAATGGAAGAGTTGCGAAGCATTTTTAACTTCAGCAGAATTCCGAGAACAATGGAAGAGTTCCGAAGCATTTTTAAACGTCAGCAGAATGCCGAGAACAATGGAAGAGTTCCGAAGCATTTTTAAATGTCAGCGGAATGCCGAGAACAATGGAAGAGTTCCGACGCATTTTTAAACGTCAACGGAATTCCGAGAACAATGGAAGAGTTCCGAAGCATTTTTAAACGTCAGCGGAATGCCGAGAAAAATGGAAGAGTTCCGAAGCATTTTTAAACTTCAGCGGAATTCCGAGAACAGTGGAAGAGTTCCGAAGCATTTTTAACTTCAGCAGAATTCCGAGAACAATGGAAGAGTTCCGAAGCATTTTTAAACGTCAGCAGAATGCCGAGAACAATGGAAGAGTTACGACGCATTTTTAAAGGTCAGCGGAATTCCGAGAACAATGTAAGAGATCTGAAGCATTTTTAAACTTCAGCAGAATTTCGAGAGCAATGGAAGAGTTCCGAAGCATTTTTAAACATCTGCGGAATTCTGAGAACAATGGAAGAGTTCCGACGCATTTTTAAACGTCAACGGAATTCCGAGAACAATGGAAGAGTTCCGAAGCATTTTTAAACGTCAGCGGAATGCCGAGAACAATGGAAGAGTTCCGACGCATTTTTAAACGTCAGCGGAATTCCGAGAACAATGGAAGAGTTCCGAAGCATTTTTAAACTTCAGCGGAATTCCGAGAACAATGGAAGAGTTCCGAAGCATTTTTGATCTTCAGCGGAATTCCGAGAACAATGGAAGAGTTCCGAAGCATTTTTAAACGTCAGCGGAATGCCGAGCACAATGGAAGAGTTCCGACGCATTTTTAAACGTCAGCGGAATTCCGAGAACAATGGAAGAGTTCCGAAGCATTTTTAAACTTCAGCGGAATTCCGAGAACAATGGAAGAGTTCCGAAGCATTTTTAAACGTCAGCGGAATGCCGAGAACAATGGAAGAGTTCTGACGCATTTTTAAACGTCAGCAGAATTCCGAGAACAATGGAAGAGTTCCGAAGCATTTTTAAACGTCAGCGGAATTCTGAGAACAATGGAAGAGTTCCGAAGCATTTTTAATCTTCAGCGGAATTCCGAGAACAATGGAACAGTTCCGAAGCATTTTTAACTTCAGCGGAATTCCGAGAACAATGGAAGAGTTCCGAAGCATTTTTAAACTTCAGCGGAATTCCGAGAACAATGGAAGAGTTCCGAAGCATTTTTAAACTGCAGCGGAATTCCTAGAACAATGGAAGAGTTCTGATGCATTTTTAAACTGCAGCGGAATTCCTAGAACAATGGAAGAGTTCCGAAGCATTTTTAAACTTCAGCGGAATTCCGAGAAAAATGGAAGAGTTCCGAAGCATTTTTAAATGTCAGCAGAATTCTCAGAACAATGGAAGTGTTACGAAGCATTTTTAAACTTCAGCAGAATTCCGAGAACAATGGAAGAGTTCCGAAGCATTTTTAAACTTCAGCGAAATTCCGAGAACAATGGAAGAGTTCCGAAGCATTTTTAAACATCTGCGGAATTCTGAGAACAATGGAAGAGTTCCGAAGCATTTTTAACTTCAGCAGAATTCAGAGAACAGTGGAAGAGTTCCGAAGTATTTTTAAACGTCAGCGGAATGCCGAGAACAATGGAAGAGTTCCGAAGCATTTTTAACTTCAGCAGAATTCCGAGAACAATGGAAGAGTTCCGAAGCATTTTTAAACTTCAGCGGAATTCCGAGAAAAATGGAAGAGTTGCGAAGCATTTTTAACTTCAGCAGAATTCCGAGAAAAATGGAAGAGTTGCGAAGCATTTTTAACTTCAGCAGAATTCCGAGAACAATGGAAGAGTTCCGAAGCATTTTTAAACGTCAGCAGAATGCCGAGAACAATGGAAGAGTTACGACGCATTTTTAAAGGTCAGCGGAATTCCGAGAACAATGTAAGAGATCTGAAGCATTTTTAAACTTCAGCAGAATTTCGAGAGCAATGGAAGAGTTCCGAAGCATTTTTAAACATCTGCGGAATTCTGAGAACAATGGAAGAGTTCTGATGCATTTTTAAACTTCAGCGGAATTTCTAAAACAATGCAAGAGTTCCGAAGCATTTTAAAATTTCAGCAGAATTCCGAGAACAGTGGAAGAGTTCCGAAGCATTTTTAAACTTTAGCAGAATTCCGAGAACAATGGAGGCGTTCCGAAGCATTTTTAAACGTCAGCGGAATTCTCAGAACAATGGAAGTGTTCCGAAGCATTTTTAAACTTCAGCAGAATTCCAAGAACAATGGAAGAGTTCCGAAGCATTTTTAAACATCAGCGGAATTCCGAGAACAAAGGAAGAGTTCCGAAGCATTTTTGATCTTCAGCGGAATTCCGAGAACAATGGAAGAGTTCCGAAGCATTTTTAAATGTCAGCGGAATGCCGAGAACAATGGAAGAGTTCCGACGCATTTTTAAACGTCAGCGGAATTCCGAGAACAATGGAAGAGTTCCGAAGCATTTTTAAACTTCAGCGGAATTCCGAGAACAATGGAAGATTTCCGAAGCATTTTTAAATGTCAGCGGAATGCCGAGAACAATGGAAGAGTTCCGACGCATTTTTAAACGTCAACGGAATTCCGAGAACAATGGAAGAGTTCCGAAGCATTTTTAAACGTCAGCGGAATGCCGAGAAAAATGGAAGAGTTCCGAAGCATTTTTAAACTTCAGCGGAATTCCGAGAACAAAGGAAGAGTTCCGAAGCATTTTTGATCTTCAGCGGAATTCCAAGAACAATGGAAGAGTTCCGAAGCATTTTTAAACGTCAGCGGAATGCCGAGAACAATGGAAGAGTTCCGAAGCATTTTTAACTTCAGCAGAATTCCGAGAACAATGGAAGAGTTCCGAAGTATTTTTAAACGTCAGCGGAATGCCGAGAACAATGGAAGAGTTCCGAAGCATTTTTAAACATCAGCAGAATTCCGAGAACAATGGAAGAGTTCCGAAGCATTTTTAAACATCAGCGGAATTCCGAGAACAAAGGAAGAGTTCCGAAGCATTTTTGATCTTCAGCGGAATTCCGAGAACAATGGAAGAGTTCGAAGCATTTTTAAACGTCAGCGGAATGCCGAGAACAATGGAAGAGTTCCGACGCATTTTTAAACGTCAGCGGAATTCCGAGAACAATGGAAGAGTTCCGAAGCATTTTTAAACTTCAGCGGAATTCCGAGAACAATGGAAGAGTTCCGAAGCATTTTTGATCTTCAGCGGAATTCCGAGAACAATGGAAGAGTTCCGAAGCATTTTTAAACATCAGCGGAATTCCGGGAACAAAGGAAGAGTTCCGAAGCATTTTTGATCTTTAGCGGAATTCCGAGAACAATGGAAGAGTTCCGAAGCATTTTTAAACGTCAGCGGAATGCCGAGAACAATGGAAGAGTTCTGACGCATTTTTAAACGTCAGCAGAATTCCGAGAACAATGGAAGAGTTCCGAAGCATTTTTAAACGTCAGCGGAATTCTGAGAACAATGGAAGAGTTCCGAAGCATTTTTAATCTTCAGCGGAATTCCGAGAACAATGGAAGAGTTCCGAAGCATTTTTAAACTTCAGCGGAATTCCGAGAACAATGGAAGAGTTCCGACGCATTTTTAAACGTCAACGGAATTCCGAGAACAATGGAAGAGTTCCGAAGCATTTTTAAACGTCAGCGGAATGCCGAGAACAATGGAAGAGTTCCGACGCATTTTTAAACGTCAGCGGAATTCCGAGAACAATGGAAGAGTTCCGAAGCATTTTTAAACTTCAGCGGAATTCCGAGAACAATGTAAGAGTTCCGAAGCATTTTTGATCTTCAGCGGAATTCCGAGAACAATGGAAGAGTTCCGAAGCATTTTTAAACGTCAGCGGAATGCCGAGAACAATGGAAGAGTTCCGACGCATTTTTAAACGTCAGCGGAATTCCGAGAACAATGGAAGAGTTCCGAAGCATTTTTAAATGTCAGCGGAATGCCGAGAACAATGGAAGAGTTCCGACGCATTTTTAAACGTCAACGGAATTCCGAGAACAATGGAAGAGTTCCGAAGCATTTTTAAACGTCAGCGGAATGCCGAGAAAAATGGAAGAGTTCCGAAGCATTTTTAAACTTCAGCGGAATTCCGAGAACAGTGGAAGAGTTCCGAAGCATTTTTAAACATCAGCGGAATTCCGAGAACAAAGGAAGAGTTCCGAAGCATTTTTGATCTTCAGCGGAATTCCGAGAACAATGGAAGAGTTCCGAAGCATTTTTAAACGTCAGCGGAATGCCGAGAACAATGGAAGAGTTCCGACGCATTTTTAAACGTCAGCGGAATTCCGAGAACAATGGAAGAGTTCCGAAGCATTTTTAAACTTCAGCGGAATTCCGAGAACAATGGAAGAGTTCCGAAGCATTTTTGATCTTCAGCGGAATTCCGAGAACAATGGAAGAGTTCCGAAGCATTTTTAAACTTCAGCGGAATTCCGAGAACAATGGAAGAGTTCCGAAGCATTTTTAAACTTCAGCGGAATTCCTAGAACAATGGAAGAGTTCAGAACCATTTTTAAACTTCAGCAGAATTCCGAGAACAGTGGAAGAGTTCCGAAGCATTTTTAAACATCAGCGGAATTCCGAGAACAAAGGAAGAGTTCCGAAGCATTTTTGATCTTTAGCGGAATTCCGAGAACAATGGAAGAGTTCCGAAGCATTTTTAAACGTCAGCGGAATGCCGAGAACAATGGAAGAGTTCTGACGCATTTTTAAACGTCAGCAGAATTCCGAGAACAATGGAAGAGTTCCGAAGCATTTTTAAACGTCAGCGGAATTCTGAGAACAATGGAAGAGTTCCGAAGCATTTTTAATCTTCAGCGGAAATCCGAGAACAATGGAACAGTTCCGAAGCATTTTTAACTTCAGCGGAATTCCGAGAACAATGGAAGAGTTCCGAAGCATTTTTAAACTTCAGCGGAATTCCGAGAACAATGGAAAAGTTCCGAAGCATTTTTAAACTGCAGCGGAATTCCTAGAACAATGGAAGAGTTCTGATGCATTTTTAAACTGCAGCGGAATTCCTAGAACAATGGAAGAGTTCCGAAGCATTTTTAAACTTCAGCGGAATTCCGAGAAAAATGGAAGAGTTCCGAAGCATTTTTAAATGTCAGCGGAATTCCGAGAACAATGGAAGAGTTCCGAAGCATTTTTAAACTTCAGCGGAATTCCGAGAACAATGGAAGATTTCCGAAGCATTTTTAAATGTCAGCGGAATGCCGAGAACAATGGAAGAGTTCCGACGCATTTTTAAACGTCAACGGAATTCCGAGAACAATGGAAGAGTTCCGAAGCATTTTTAAACGTCAGCGGAATGCCGAGAAAAATGGAATAGTTCCGAAGCATTTTTAAACTTCAGCGGAATTCCGAGAACAAAGGAAGAGTTCCGAAGCATTTTTGATCTTCAGCGGAATTCCAAGAACAATGGTAGAGTTCCGAAGCATTTTTAAACTTCAGCGGAATTCCGAGAAAAATGGAAGAGTTCCGAAGCATTTTTAAACGTCAGCAGAATTCTCAGAACAATGGAAGTGTTACGAAGCATTTTTAAACTTCAGCAGAATTCCGAGAACAATGGAAGAGTTCCGAAGCATTTTTAAACTTCAGCGGAATTCCGAGAACAATAGAAGAGTTCCGAAGCATTTTTAAACATCAGCGGAATTCCGAGAACAAAGGAAGAGTTTTGAAGCATTTTTGATCTTCAGCGGAATTCCGAGAACAATGGAAGAGTTCCGAAGCATTTTTAAACTTCAGCGGAATTCCGAGAACAATGGAAAAGTTCCGAAGCATTTTTAAACTGCAGCGGAATTCCTAGAACAATGGAAGAGTTCTGATGCATTTTTAAACTGCAGCGGAATTCCTAGAACAATGGAAGAGTTCCGAAGCATTTTTAAACTTCAGCGGAATTCCGAGAAAAATGGAAGAGTTCCGAAGCATTTTTAAATGTCAGCAGAATTCTCAGAACAATGGAAGTGTTACGAAGCATTTTTAAACTTCAGCAGAATTCCGAGAACAATGGAAGAGTTCCGAAGCATTTTTAAACTTCAGCGAAATTCCGAGAACAATGGAAGAGTTCCGAAGCATTTTTAAACATCTGCGGAATTCTGAGAACAATGGAAGAGTTCCGAAGCATTTTTAACTTCAGCAGAATTCAGAGAACAGTGGAAGAGTTCCGAAGTATTTTTAAAGGTCAGCGGAATGCCGAGAACAATGGAAGAGTTCCGAAGCATTTTTAACTTCAGCAGAATTCCGAGAACAATGGAAGAGTTCCGAAGCACTTTTAAACTTCAGCGGAAATCCGAGAAAAATGGAAGAGTTGCGAAGCATTTTTAACTTCAGCAGAATTCTGAGAAAAATGGAAGAGTTGCGAAGCATTTTTAACTTCAGCAGAATTCCGAGAACAATGGAAGAGTTCCGAAGCATTTTTAAACGTCAGCAGAATGCCGAGAACAATGGAAGAGTTACGACGCATTTTTAAAGGTCAGCGGAATTCCGAGAACAATGTAAGAGATCTGAAGCATTTTTAAACTTCAGCAGAATTTCGAGAGCAATGGAAGAGTTCCGAAGCATTTTTAAACATCTGCGGAATTCTGAGAACAATGGAAGAGTTCTGATGCATTTTTAAACTTCAGCGGAATTTCTAAAACAATGCAAGAGTTCCGAAGCATTTTAAAATTTCAGCAGAATTCCGAGAACAGTGGAAGAGTTCCGAAGCATTTTTAAACTTTAGCAGAATTCCGAGAACAATGGAGGCGTTCCGAAGCATTTTTAAACGTCAGCGGAATTCTCAGAACAATGGAAGTGTTCCGAAGCATTTTTAAACTTCAGCAGAATTCCAAGAACAATGGAAGAGTTCCGAAGCATTTTTAAACATCAGCGGAATTCCGAGAACAAAGGAAGAGTTCCGAAGCATTTTTGATCTTCAGCGGAATTCCGAGAAAAATGGAAGAGTTCCGAAGCATTTTTAAATGTCAGCGGAATGCCGAGAACAATGGAAGAGTTCCGACGCATTTTTAAACGTCAGCGGAATTCCGAGAACAATGGAAGAGTTCCGAAGCATTTTTAAACTTCAGCGGAATTCCGAGAACAATGGAAGATTTCCGAAGCATTTTTAAATGTCAGCGGAATGCCGAGAACAATGGAAGAGTTCCGACGCATTTTTAAACGTCAACGGAATTCCGAGAACAATGGAAGAGTTCCGAAGCATTTTTAAACGTCAGCGGAATGCCGAGAAAAATGGAAGAGTTCCGAAGCATTTTTAAACTTCAGCGGAATTCCGAGAACAAAGGAAGAGTTCCGAAGCATTTTTGATCTTCAGCGGAATTCCAAGAACAATGGAAGAGTTCCGAAGCATTTTTAAACGTCAGCGGAATGCCGAGAACAATGGAAGAGTTCCGAAGCATTTTTAACTTCAGCAGAATTCCGAGAACAATGGAAGAGTTCCGAAGTATTTTTAAACGTCAGCGGAATGCCGAGAACAATGGAAGAGTTCCGAAGCATTTTTAAACATCAGCAGAATTCCGAGAACAATGGAAGAGTTCCGAAGCATTTTTAAACATCAGCGGAATTCCGAGAACAAAGGAAGAGTTCCGAAGCATTTTTGATCTTCAGCGGAATTCCGAGAACAATGGAAGAGTTCGAAGCATTTTTAAACGTCAGCGGAATGCCGAGAACAATGGAAGAGTTCCGACGCATTTTTAAACGTCAGCGGAATTCCGAGAACAATGGAAGAGTTCCGAAGCATTTTTAAACTTCAGCGGAATTCCGAGAACAATGGAAGAGTTCCGAAGCATTTTTGATCTTCAGCGGAATTCCGAGAACAATGGAAGAGTTCCGAAGCATTTTTAAACATCAGCGGAATTCCGGGAACAAAGGAAGAGTTCCGAAGCATTTTTGATCTTTAGCGGAATTCCGAGAACAATGGAAGAGTTCCGAAGCATTTTTAAACGTCAGCGGAATGCCGAGAACAATGGAAGAGTTCTGACGCATTTTTAAACGTCAGCAGAATTCCGAGAACAATGGAAGAGTTCCGAAGCATTTTTAAACGTCAGCGGAATTCTGAGAACAATGGAAGAGTTCCGAAGCATTTTTAATCTTCAGCGGAATTCCGAGAACAATGGAAGAGTTCCGAAGCATTTTTAAACTTCAGCGGAATTCCGAGAACAATGGAAGAGTTCCGAAGCATTTTTAAACATCAGCGGAATTACGAGAACAAAGGAAGAGTTCCGAAGCATTTTTGATCTTCAGCGGAATTCCGAGAACAATGGAAGAGTTCCGAAGCATTTTTAAACGTCAGCGGAATGCCGAGAACAATGGAAGAGTTCCGACGCATTTTTAAACGTCAGCGGAATTCCGAGAACAATGGAAGAGTTCCGAAGCATTTTTAAACTTCAGCGGAATTCCGAGAACAATGGAAGAGTTCCAAAGCATTTTTAAATGTCAGCGGAATGCCGAGAGCAATGGAGGAGTTCCGACGCATTTTTAAACGTCAGCGGAATTCCGAGAAGAATGGAAGAGTTCCGAAGCATTTTTAAATGTCAGCGGAATTCCGAGAACAATGGAAGAGTTCCGAAGCATTTTTAAACTTCAGCGGAATTCCGAGAACAATGGAAGATTTCCGAAGCATTTTTAAATGTCAGCGGAATGCCGAGAACAATGGAAGAGTTCCGACGCATTTTTAAACGTCAACGGAATTCCGAGAACAATGGAAGAGTTCCGAAGCATTTTTAAACGTCAGCGGAATGCCGAGAAAAATGGAATAGTTCCGAAGCATTTTTAAACTTCAGCGGAATTCCGAGAACAAAGGAAGAGTTCCGAAGCATTTTTGATCTTCAGCGGAATTCCAAGAACAATGGTAGAGTTCCGAAGCATTTTTAAACTTCAGCGGAATTCCGAGAAAAATGGAAGAGTTCCGAAGCATTTTTAAACGTCAGCAGAATTCTCAGAACAATGGAAGTGTTACGAAGCATTTTTAAACTTCAGCAGAATTCCGAGAACAATGGAAGAGTTCCGAAGCATTTTTAAACTTCAGCGGAATTCCGAGAACAATAGAAGAGTTCCGAAGCATTTTTAAACATCAGCGGAATTCCGAGAACAAAGGAAGAGTTTTGAAGCATTTTTGATCTTCAGCGGAATTCCGAGAACAATGGAAGAGTTCAGAAGCATTTTTAAACTTCAGCGGAATTCCGAGAACAATGGAAGAGTTCCGAAGCATTTTTAAACGTCAGCGGAATGCCGAGAAAAATGGAAGAGTTCCGAAGCATTTTTAAACTGCAGCGGAATTCCTAGAACAATGGAAGAGTTCTGATGCATTTTTAAACTGCAGCGGAATTCCTAGAACAAGGGAAGGGTTCCGAAGCATTTTTAAACTTCAACGGAATTCCGAGAAAAATGGAAGAGTTCCGAAGCATTTTTAAACGTCAGCGGAATTCTCAGAACAATGGAAGTGTTCCAAAGCATTTTTAAACTTCAGCAGAATTCCGAGAACAATGGAAGAGTTCCGACGCATTTTTAAAGGTCAGCGGAATTCCGAGAACAATGGAAGAGTTCCGAAGCATTTTTAAACTTCAGCGGAATTCCGAGAACAATGGAAGAGTTCCAAAGCATTTTTAAATGTCAGCAGAATGCCGAGAACAATGGAAGAGTTCCGACGCATTTTTAAACGTCAGCGGAATTCCGAGAACAATGGAAGAGATCTGAAGCATTTTTAAACTTCAGCGGAATTTTGAGAACAATGGAAGAGTTCCGAAGCATTTTTAAACTTCAGCGGAATTCCGAGAAAAATGGAAGAGTTCCGAAGCATTTTTAAACGTCAGCGGAATTCTCAGAACAATGGAAGTGTTCCGAAGCATTTTTAATCTTCAGCAGAATTCCGAGAACAACGGAAGAGTTCCGACGCATTTTTAAACGTCAGCGGAATTCCGAGAACAATGGAAGAGTTCCGAAGCATTTTTAAACTTCAGCGGAATTCCGAGAACAATGGAAGAGTTCCAAAGCATTTTTAAATGTCAGCAGAATGCCGAGAACAATGGAAGAGTTCCGAAGTATTTTTAAACGTCAGCGGAATGCCGAGAACAATGGAAGAGTTCCGACGCATTTTTAAAGGTCAGCGGAATTCCGAGAACAATGTAAGAGATCTGAAGCATTTTTAAACTTCAGCGGAATTTCGAGAGCAATGGAAGAGTTCCGAAGCATTTTTAAACATCTGCGGAATTCTGAGAACAATGGAAGAGTTCCGAAGCATTTTTAACTTCAGCAGAATTCCGAGAAAAATGGAAGAGTTCCGAAGCATTTTTAAACTTCAGCGGAATTCCGAGAACAATGGAAGAGTTCCGAAGCATTTTTGATCTTCAGCGGAATTCCGAGAACAATGGAAGAGTTCCGAAGCATTTTTAAACTTCAGCGGAATTCCGAGAACAATGGAAGAGTTCCGAAGCATTTTTAAACTTCAGCGGAATTCCTAGAACAATGGAAGAGTTCAGAACCATTTTTAAACTTCAGCAGAATTCCGAGAACAGTGGAAGAGTTCCGAAGCATTTTTAAACATCAGCGGAATTCCGAGAACAAAGGAAGAGTTCCGAAGCATTTTTGATCTTTAGCGGAATTCCGAGAACAATGGAAGAGTTCCGAAGCATTTTTAAACGTCAGCGGAATGCCGAGAACAATGGAAGAGTTCTGACGCATTTTTAAACGTCAGCAGAATTCCGAGAACAATGGAAGAGTTCCGAAGCATTTTTAAACGTCAGCGGAATTCTGAGAACAATGGAAGAGTTCCGAAGCATTTTTAATCTTCAGCGGAAATCCGAGAACAATGGAACAGTTCCGAAGCATTTTTAACTTCAGCGGAATTCCGAGAACAATGGAAGAGTTCCGAAGCATTTTTAAACTTCAGCGGAATTCCGAGAACAATGGAAAAGTTCCGAAGCATTTTTAAACTGCAGCGGAATTCCTAGAACAATGGAAGAGTTCTGATGCATTTTTAAACTGCAGCGGAATTCCTAGAACAATGGAAGAGTTCCGAAGCATTTTTAAACTTCAGCGGAATTCCGAGAAAAATGGAAGAGTTCCGAAGCATTTTTAAATGTCAGCAGAATTCTCAGAACAATGGAAGTGTTACGAAGCATTTTTAAACTTCAGCAGAATTCCGAGAACAATGGAAGAGTTCCGAAGCATTTTTAAACTTCAGCGAAATTCCGAGAACAATGGAAGAGTTCCGAAGCATTTTTAAACATCTGCGGAATTCTGAGAACAATGGAAGAGTTCCGAAGCATTTTTAACTTCAGCAGAATTCAGAGAACAGTGGAAGAGTTCCGAAGTATTTTTAAAGGTCAGCGGAATGCCGAGAACAATGGAAGAGTTCCGAAGCATTTTTAACTTCAGCAGAATTCCGAGAACAATGGAAGAGTTCCGAAGCACTTTTAAACTTCAGCGGAAATCCGAGAAAAATGGAAGAGTTGCGAAGCATTTTTAACTTCAGCAGAATTCTGAGAAAAATGGAAGAGTTGCGAAGCATTTTTAACTTCAGCAGAATTCCGAGAACAATGGAAGAGTTCCGAAGCATTTTTAAACGTCAGCAGAATGCCGAGAACAATGGAAGAGTTACGACGCATTTTTAAAGGTCAGCGGAATTCCGAGAACAATGTAAGAGATCTGAAGCATTTTTAAACTTCAGCAGAATTTCGAGAGCAATGGAAGAGTTCCGAAGCATTTTTAAACATCTGCGGAATTCTGAGAACAATGGAAGAGTTCTGATGCATTTTTAAACTTCAGCGGAATTTCTAAAACAATGCAAGAGTTCCGAAGCATTTTAAAATTTCAGCAGAATTCCGAGAACAGTGGAAGAGTTCCGAAGCATTTTTAAACTTTAGCAGAATTCCGAGAACAATGGAGGCGTTCCGAAGCATTTTTAAACGTCAGCGGAATTCTCAGAACAATGGAAGTGTTCCGAAGCATTTTTAAACTTCAGCAGAATTCCAAGAACAATGGAAGAGATCCGAAGCATTTTTAAACATCAGCGGAATTCCGAGAACAAAGGAAGAGTTCCGAAGCATTTTTGATCTTCAGCGGAATTCCGAGAAAAATGGAAGAGTTCCGAAGCATTTTTAAATGTCAGCGGAATGCCGAGAACAATGGAAGAGTTCCGACGCATTTTTAAACGTCAGCGGAATTCCGAGAACAATGGAAGAGATCTGAAGCATTTTTAAACTTCAGCGGAATTTTGAGAACAATGGAAGAGTTCCGAAGCATTTTTAAACTTCAGCGGAATTCCGAGAAAAATGGAAGAGTTCCGAAGCATTTTTAAACGTCAGCGGAATTCTCAGAACAATGGAAGTGTTCCGAAGCATTTTTAATCTTCAGCAGAATTCCGAGAACAACGGAAGAGTTCCGACGCATTTTTAAACGTCAGCGGAATTCCGAGAACAATGGAAGAGTTCCGAAGCATTTTTAAACTTCAGCGGAATTCCGAGAACAATGGAAGAGTTCCAAAGCATTTTTAAATGTCAGCAGAATGCCGAGAACAATGGAAGAGTTCCGAAGTATTTTTAAACGTCAGCGGAATGCCGAGAACAATGGAAGAGTTCCGACGCATTTTTAAAGGTCAGCGGAATTCCGAGAACAATGTAAGAGATCTGAAGCATTTTTAAACTTCAGCGGAATTTCGAGAGCAATGGAAGAGTTCCGAAGCATTTTTAAACATCTGCGGAATTCTGAGAACAATGGAAGAGTTCCGAAGCATTTTTAACTTCAGCAGAATTCCGAGAAAAATGGAAGAGTTCCGAAGCATTTTTAAACTTCAGCGGAATTCCGAGAACAATGGAAGAGTTCCGAAGCATTTTTGATCTTCAGCGGAATTCCGAGAACAATGGAAGAGTTCCGAAGCATTTTTAAACTTCAGCGGAATTCCGAGAACAATGGAAGAGTTCCGAAGCATTTTTAAACTTCAGCGGAATTCCTAGAACAATGGAAGAGTTCAGAACCATTTTTAAACTTCAGCAGAATTCCGAGAACAGTGGAAGAGTTCCGAAGCATTTTTAAACATCAGCGGAATTCCGAGAACAAAGGAAGAGTTCCGAAGCATTTTTGATCTTTAGCGGAATTCCGAGAACAATGGAAGAGTTCCGAAGCATTTTTAAACGTCAGCGGAATGCCGAGAACAATGGAAGAGTTCTGACGCATTTTTAAACGTCAGCAGAATTCCGAGAACAATGGAAGAGTTCCGAAGCATTTTTAAACGTCAGCGGAATTCTGAGAACAATGGAAGAGTTCCGAAGCATTTTTAATCTTCAGCGGAAATCCGAGAACAATGGAACAGTTCCGAAGCATTTTTAACTTCAGCGGAATTCCGAGAACAATGGAAGAGTTCCGAAGCATTTTTAAACTTCAGCGGAATTCCGAGAACAATGGAAAAGTTCCGAAGCATTTTTAAACTGCAGCGGAATTCCTAGAACAATGGAAGAGTTCTGATGCATTTTTAAACTGCAGCGGAATTCCTAGAACAATGGAAGAGTTCCGAAGCATTTTTAAACTTCAGCGGAATTCCGAGAAAAATGGAAGAGTTCCGAAGCATTTTTAAATGTCAGCAGCATTCTCAGAACAATGGAAGTGTTACGAAGCATTTTTAAACTTCAGCAGAATTCCGAGAACAATGGAAGAGTTCCGAAGCATTTTTAAACTTCAGCGAAATTCCGAGAACAATGGAAGAGTTCCGAAGCATTTTTAAACATCTGCGGAATTCTGAGAACAATGGAAGAGTTCCGAAGCATTTTTAACTTCAGCAGAATTCAGAGAACAGTGGAAGAGTTCCGAAGTATTTTTAAAGGTCAGCGGAATGCCGAGAACAATGGAAGAGTTCCGAAGCATTTTTAACTTCAGCAGAATTCCGAGAACAATGGAAGAGTTCCGAAGCACTTTTAAACTTCAGCGGAAATCCGAGAAAAATGGAAGAGTTGCGAAGCATTTTTAACTTCAGCAGAATTCTGAGAAAAATGGAAGAGTTGCGAAGCATTTTTAACTTCAGCAGAATTCCGAGAACAATGGAAGAGTTCCGAAGCATTTTTAAACGTCAGCAGAATGCCGAGAACAATGGAAGAGTTACGACGCATTTTTAAAGGTCAGCGGAATTCCGAGAACAATGTAAGAGATCTGAAGCATTTTTAAACTTCAGCAGAATTTCGAGAGCAATGGAAGAGTTCCGAAGCATTTTTAAACATCTGCGGAATTCTGAGAACAATGGAAGAGTTCTGATGCATTTTTAAACTTCAGCGGAATTTCTAAAACAATGCAAGAGTTCCGAAGCATTTTAAAATTTCAGCAGAATTCCGAGAACAGTGGAAGAGTTCCGAAGCATTTTTAAACTTTAGCAGAATTCCGAGAACAATGGAGGCGTTCCGAAGCATTTTTAAACGTCAGCGGAATTCTCAGAACAATGGAAGTGTTCCGAAGCATTTTTAAACTTCAGCAGAATTCCAAGAACAATGGAAGAGATCCGAAGCATTTTTAAACATCAGCGGAATTCCGAGAACAAAGGAAGAGTTCCGAAGCATTTTTGATCTTCAGCGGAATTCCGAGAAAAATGGAAGAGTTCCGAAGCATTTTTAAATGTCAGCGGAATGCCGAGAACAATGGAAGAGTTCCGACGCATTTTTAAACGTCAGCGGAATTCCGAGAACAATGGAAGAGTTCCGAAGCATTTTTAAACTTCAGCGGAATTCCGAGAACAATGGAAGATTTCCGAAGCATTTTTAAATGTCAGCGGAATGCCGAGAACAATGGAAGAGTTCCGACGCATTTTTAAACGTCAACGGAATTCCGAGAACAATGGAAGAGTTCCGAAGCATTTTTAAACGTCAGCGGAATGCCGAGAAAAATGGAAGAGTTCCGAAGCATTTTTAAACTTCAGCGGAATTCCGAGAACAAAGGAAGAGTTCCGAAGCATTTTTGATCTTCAGCGGAATTCCAAGAACAATGGAAAAGTTCCGAAGCATTTTTAAACGTCAGCGGAATGCCGAGAACAATGGAAGAGTTCCGAAGCATTTTTAACTTCAGCAGAATTCCGAGAACAATGGAAGAGTTCCGAAGTATTTTTAAACGTCAGCGGAATGCCGAGAACAATGGAAGAGTTCCGAAGCATTTTTAAACATCAGCAGAATTCCGAGAACAATGGAAGAGTTCCGAAGCATTTTTAAACATCAGCGGAATTCCGAGAACAAAGGAAGAGTTCCGAAGCATTTTTGATCTTCAGCGGAATTCCGAGAACAATGGAAGAGTTCGAAGCATTTTTAAACGTCAGCGGAATGCCGAGAACAATGGAAGAGTTCCGACGCATTTTTAAACGTCAGCGGAATTCCGAGAACAATGGAAGAGTTCCGAAGCATTTTTAAACTTCAGCGGAATTCCGAGAACAATGGAAGAGTTCCGAAGCATTTTTGATCTTCAGCGGAATTCCGAGAACAATGGAAGAGTTCCGAAGCATTTTTAAACATCAGCGGAATTCCGGGAACAAAGGAAGAGTTCCGAAGCATTTTTGATCTTTAGCGGAATTCCGAGAACAATGGAAGAGTTCCGAAGCATTTTTAAACGTCAGCGGAATGCCGAGAACAATGGAAGAGTTCTGACGCATTTTTAAACGTCAGCAGAATTCCGAGAACAATGGAAGAGTTCCGAAGCATTTTTAAACGTCAGCGGAATTCTGAGAACAATGGAAGAGTTCCGAAGCATTTTTAATCTTCAGCGGAATTCCGAGAACAATGGAAGAGTTCCGAAGCATTTTTAAACTTCAGCGGAATTCCGAGAACAATGGAAGAGTTCCGAAGCATTTTTAAACATCAGCGGAATTCCGAGAACAAAGGAAGAGTTCCGAAGCATTTTTGATCTTCAGCGGAATTCCGAGAACAATGGAAGAGTTCCGAAGCATTTTTAAACGTCAGCGGAATGCCGAGAACAATGGAAGAGTTCCGACGCATTTTTAAACGTCAGCGGAATTCCGAGAACAATGGAAGAGTTCCGAAGCATTTTTAAACTTCAGCGGAATTCCGAGAACAATGGAAGAGTTCCAAAGCATTTTTAAATGTCAGCGGAATGCCGAGAGCAATGGAGGAGTTCCGACGCATTTTTAAACGTCAGCGGAATTCCGAGAAGAATGGAAGAGTTCCGAAGCATTTTTAAACTTCAGCGGAATTCCGAGAACAATGGAAGATTTCCGAAGCATTTTTAAATGTCAGCGGAATGCCGAGAACAATGGAAGAGTTCCGACGCATTTTTAAACGTCAACGGAATTCCGAGAACAATGGAAGAGTTCCGAAGCATTTTTAAACGTCAGCGGAATGCCGAGAAAAATGGAAGAGTTCCGAAGCATTTTTAAACTTCAGCGGAATTCCGAGAACAAAGGAAGAGTTCCGAAGCATTTTTGATCTTCAGCGGAATTCCAAGAACAATGGTAGAGTTCCGAAGCATTTTTAAACTTCAGCGGAATTCCGAGAAAAATGGAAGAGTTCCGAAGCATTTTTAAACGTCAGCAGAATTCTCAGAACAATGGAAGTGTTACGAAGCATTTTTAAACTTCAGCAGAATTCCGAGAACAATGGAAGAGTTCCGAAGCATTTTTAAACTTCAGCGGAATTCCGAGAACAATAGAAGAGTTCCGAAGCATTTTTAAACATCAGCGGAATTCCGAGAACAAAGGAAGAGTTTTGAAGCATTTTTGATCTTCAGCGGAATTCCGAGAACAATGGAAGAGTTCAGAAGCATTTTTAAACTTCAGCGGAATTCCGAGAACAATGGAAGAGTTCCGAAGCATTTTTAAACGTCAGCGGAATGCCGAGAAAAATGGAAGAGTTCCGAAGCATTTTTAAACTGCAGCGGAATTCCTAGAACAATGGAAGAGTTCTGATGCATTTTTAAACTGCAGCGGAATTCCTAGAACAAGGGAAGGGTTCCGAAGCATTTTTAAACTTCAACGGAATTCCGAGAAAAATGGAAGAGTTCCGAAGCATTTTTAAACGTCAGCGGAATTCTCAGAACAATGGAAGTGTTCCAAAGCATTTTTAAACTTCAGCAGAATTCCGAGAACAATGGAAGAGTTCCGACGCATTTTTAAAGGTCAGCGGAATTCCGAGAACAATGGAAGAGTTCCGAAGCATTTTTAAACTTCAGCGGAATTCCGAGAACAATGGAAGAGTTCCAAAGCATTTTTAAATGTCAGCAGAATGCCGAGAACAATGGAAGAGTTCCGACGCATTTTTAAACGTCAGCGGAATTCCGAGAACAATGGAAGAGATCTGAAGCATTTTTAAACTTCAGCGGAATTTTGAGAACAATGGAAGAGTTCCGAAGCATTTTTAAACTTCAGCGGAATTCCGAGAAAAATGGAAGAGTTCCGAAGCATTTTTAAACGTCAGCGGAATTCTCAGAACAATGGAAGTGTTCCGAAGCATTTTTAATCTTCAGCAGAATTCCGAGAACAACGGAAGAGTTCCGACGCATTTTTAAACGTCAGCGGAATTCCGAGAACAATGGAAGAGTTCCGAAGCATTTTTAAACTTCAGCGGAATTCCGAGAACAATGGAAGAGTTCCAAAGCATTTTTAAATGTCAGCAGAATGCCGAGAACAATGGAAGAGTTCCGAAGTATTTTTAAACGTCAGCGGAATGCCGAGAACAATGGAAGAGTTCCGACGCATTTTTAAAGGTCAGCGGAATTCCGAGAACAATGTAAGAGATCTGAAGCATTTTTAAACTTCAGCGGAATTTCGAGAGCAATGGAAGAGTTCCGAAGCATTTTTAAACATCTGCGGAATTCTGAGAACAATGGAAGAGTTCCGAAGCATTTTTAACTTCAGCAGAATTCCGAGAAAAATGGAAGAGTTCCGAAGCATTTTTAACTTCAGCAGAATTCCGAGAACAATGGAAGAGTTCCGAAGCATTTTTAAACGTCAGCAGAATGCCGAGAACAATGGAAGAGTTACGACGCATTTTTAAAGGTCAGCGGAATTCCGAGAACAATGTAAGAGATCTGAAGCATTTTTAAACTTCAGCAGAATTTCGAGAGCAATGGAAGAGTTCCGAAGCATTTTTAAACATCTGCGGAATTCTGAGAACAATGGAAGAGTTCCGACGCATTTTTAAACGTCAACGGAATTCCGAGAACAATGGAAGAGTTCCGAAGCATTTTTAAACGTCAGCGGAATGCCGAGAACAATGGAAGAGTTCCGACGCATTTTTAAACGTCAGCGGAATTCCGAGAACAATGGAAGAGTTCCGAAGCATTTTTAAACTTCAGCGGAATTCCGAGAACAATGGAAGAGTTCCGAAGCATTTTTGATCTTCAGCGGAATTCCGAGAACAATGGAAGAGTTCCGAAGCATTTTTAAACGTCAGCGGAATGCCGAGCACAATGGAAGAGTTCCGACGCATTTTTAAACGTCAGCGGAATTCCGAGAACAATGGAAGAGTTCCGAAGCATTTTTAAACTTCAGCGGAATTCCGAGAACAATGGAAGAGTTCCGAAGCATTTTTAAACGTCAGCGGAATGCCGAGAATAATGGAAGAGTTCTGACGCATTTTTAAACGTCAGCAGAATTCCGAGAACAATTGAAGAGTTCCGAAGCATTTTTAAATGTCAGCGGAATTCTGAGAACAATGGAAGAGTTCCGAAGCATTTTTAATCTTCAGCGGAATTCCGAGAACAATGGAACAGTTCCGAAGCATTTTTAACTTCAGCGGAATTCCGAGAACAATGGAAGAGTTCCGAAGCATTTTTAAACTTCAGCGGAATTCCGAGAACAATGGAAGAGTTCCGAAGCATTTTTAAACTGCAGCGGAATTCCTAGAACAATGGAAGAGTTCTGATGCATTTTTAAACTGCAGCGGAATTCCTAGAACAATGGAAGAGTTCCGAAGCATTTTTAAACTTCAGCGGAATTCCGAGAAAAATGGAAGAGTTCCGAAGCATTTTTAAATGTCAGCAGAATTCTCAGAACAATGGAAGTGTTACGAAGCATTTTTAAACTTCAGCAGAATTCCGAGAACAATGGAAGAGTTCCGAAGCATTTTTAAACTTCAGCGAAATTCCGAGAACAATGGAAGAGTTCCGAAGCATTTTTAAACATCTGCGGAATTCTGAGAACAATGGAAGAGTTCCGAAGCATTTTTAACTTCAGCAGAATTCAGAGAACAGTGGAAGAGTTCCGAAGTATTTTTAAACGTCAGCGGAATGCCGAGAACAATGGAAGAGTTCCGAAGCATTTTTAACTTCAGCAGAATTCCGAGAACAATGGAAGAGTTCCGAAGCATTTTTAAACTTCAGCGGAATTCCGAGAAAAATGGAAGAGTTGCGAAGCATTTTTAACTTCAGCAGAATTCCGAGAAAAATGGAAGAGTTGCGAAGCATTTTTAACTTCAGCAGAATTCCGAGAACAATGGAAGAGTTCCGAAGCATTTTTAAACGTCAGCAGAATGCCGAGAACAATGGAAGAGTTACGACGCATTTTTAAAGGTCAGCGGAATTCCGAGAACAATGTAAGAGATCTGAAGCATTTTTAAACTTCAGCAGAATTTCGAGAGCAATGGAAGAGTTCCGAAGCATTTTTAAACATCTGCGGAATTCTGAGAACAATGGAAGAGTTCTGATGCATTTTTAAACTTCAGCGGAATTTCTAAAACAATGCAAGAGTTCCGAAGCATTTTAAAATTTCAGCAGAATTCCGAGAACAGTGGAAGAGTTCCGAAGCATTTTTAAACTTTAGCAGAATTCCGAGAACAATGGAGGCGTTCCGAAGCATTTTTAAACGTCAGCGGAATTCTCAGAACAATGGAAGTGTTCCGAAGCATTTTTAAACTTCAGCAGAATTCCAAGAACAATGGAAGAGTTCCGAAGCATTTTTAAACGTCAGCGGAATTCTGAGAACAATGGAAGAGTTCCGAAGCATTTTTAATCTTCAGCGGAATTCCGAGAACAATGGAAGAGTTCCGAAGCATTTTTAAACTTCAGCGGAATTCCGAGAACAATGGAAGAGTTCCGAAGCATTTTTAAACATCAGCGGAATTCCGAGAACAAAGGAAGAGTTCCGAAGCATTTTTGATCTTCAGCGGAATTCCGAGAACAATGGAAGAGTTCCGAAGCATTTTTAAACGTCAGCGGAATGCCGAGAACAATGGAAGAGTTCCGACGCATTTTTAAACGTCAGCGGAATTCCGAGAACAATGGAAGAGTTCCGAAGCATTTTTAAACTTCAGCGGAATTCCGAGAACAATGGAAGAGTTCCAAAGCATTTTTAAATGTCAGCGGAATGCCGAGAGCAATGGAGGAGTTCCGACGCATTTTTAAACGTCAGCGGAATTCCGAGAAGAATGGAAGAGTTCCGAAGCATTTTTAAACTTCAGCGGAATTCCGAGAACAATGGAAGATTTCCGAAGCATTTTTAAATGTCAGCGGAATGCCGAGAACAATGGAAGAGTTCCGACGCATTTTTAAACGTCAACGGAATTCCGAGAACAATGGAAGAGTTCCGAAGCATTTTTAAACGTCAGCGGAATGCCGAGAAAAATGGAAGAGTTCCGAAGCATTTTTAAACTTCAGCGGAATTCCGAGAACAAAGGAAGAGTTCCGAAGCATTTTTGATCTTCAGCGGAATTCCAAGAACAATGGTAGAGTTCCGAAGCATTTTTAAACTTCAGCGGAATTCCGAGAAAAATGGAAGAGTTCCGAAGCATTTTTAAACGTCAGCAGAATTCTCAGAACAATGGAAGTGTTACGAAGCATTTTTAAACTTCAGCAGAATTCCGAGAACAATGGAAGAGTTCCGAAGCATTTTTAAAGTTCAGCGGAATTCCGAGAACAATAGAAGAGTTCCGAAGCATTTTTAAACATCAGCGGAATTCCGAGAACAAAGGAAGAGTTTTGAAGCATTTTTGATCTTCAGCGGAATTCCGAGAACAATGGAAGAGTTCAGAAGCATTTTTAAACTTCAGCGGAATTCCGAGAACAATGGAAGAGTTCCGAAGCATTTTTAAACGTCAGCGGAATGCCGAGAAAAATGGAAGAGTTCCGAAGCATTTTTAAACTGCAGCGGAATTCCTAGAACAATGGAAGAGTTCTGATGCATTTTTAAACTGCAGCGGAATTCCTAGAACAAGGGAAGGGTTCCGAAGCATTTTTAAACTTCAACGGAATTCCGAGAAAAATGGAAGAGTTCCGAAGCATTTTTAAACGTCAGCGGAATTCTCAGAACAATGGAAGTGTTCCAAAGCATTTTTAAACTTCAGCAGAATTCCGAGAACAATGGAAGAGTTCCGACGCATTTTTAAAGGTCAGCGGAATTCCGAGAACAATGGAAGAGTTCCGAAGCATTTTTAAACTTCAGCGGAATTCCGAGAACAATGGAAGAGTTCCAAAGCATTTTTAAATGTCAGCAGAATGCCGAGAACAATGGAAGAGTTCCGACGCATTTTTAAACGTCAGCGGAATTCCGAGAACAATGGAAGAGATCTGAAGCATTTTTAAACTTCAGCGGAATTTTGAGAACAATGGAAGAGTTCCGAAGCATTTTTAAACTTCAGCGGAATTCCGAGAAAAATGGAAGAGTTCCGAAGCATTTTTAAACGTCAGCGGAATTCTCAGAACAATGGAAGTGTTCCGAAGCATTTTTAATCTTCAGCAGAATTCCGAGAACAACGGAAGAGTTCCGACGCATTTTTAAACGTCAGCGGAATTCCGAGAACAATGGAAGAGTTCCGAAGCATTTTTAAACTTCAGCGGAATTCCGAGAACAATGGAAGAGTTCCAAAGCATTTTTAAATGTCAGCAGAATGCCGAGAACAATGGAAGAGTTCCGAAGTATTTTTAAACGTCAGCGGAATGCCGAGAACAATGGAAGAGTTCCGACGCATTTTTAAAGGTCAGCGGAATTCCGAGAACAATGTAAGAGATCTGAAGCATTTTTAAACTTCAGCGGAATTTCGAGAGCAATGGAAGAGTTCCGAAGCATTTTTAAACATCTGCGGAATTCTGAGAACAATGGAAGAGTTCCGAAGCATTTTTAACTTCAGCAGAATTCCGAGAAAAATGGAAGAGTTCCGAAGCATTTTTAACTTCAGCAGAATTCCGAGAACAATGGAAGAGTTCCGAAGCATTTTTAAACGTCAGCAGAATGCCGAGAACAATGGAAGAGTTACGACGCATTTTTAAAGGTCAGCGGAATTCCGAGAACAATGTAAGAGATCTGAAGCATTTTTAAACTTCAGCAGAATTTCGAGAGCAATGGAAGAGTTCCGAAGCATTTTTAAACATCTGCGGAATTCTGAGAACAATGGAAGAGTTCCGACGCATTTTTAAACGTCAACGGAATTCCGAGAACAATGGAAGAGTTCCGAAGCATTTTTAAACGTCAGCGGAATGCCGAGAACAATGGAAGAGTTCCGACGCATTTTTAAACGTCAGCGGAATTCCGAGAACAATGGAAGAGTTCCGAAGCATTTTTAAACTTCAGCGGAATTCCGAGAACAATGGAAGAGTTCCGAAGCATTTTTGATCTTCAGCGGAATTCCGAGAACAATGGAAGAGTTCCGAAGCATTTTTAAACGTCAGCGGAATGCCGAGCACAATGGAAGAGTTCCGACGCATTTTTAAACGTCAGCGGAATTCCGAGAACAATGGAAGAGTTCCGAAGCATTTTTAAACGTCAGCGGAATGCCGAGAACAATGGAAGAGTTCTGACGCATTTTTAAACGTCAGCAGAATTCCGAGAACAATTGAAGAGTTCCGAAGCATTTTTAAACGTCAGCGGAATTCTGAGAACAATGGAAGAGTTCCGAAGCATTTTTAATCTTCAGCGGAATTCCGAGAACAATGGAACAGTTCCGAAGCATTTTTAACTTCAGCGGAATTCCGAGAACAATGGAAGAGTTCCGAAGCATTTTTAAACTTCAGCGGAATTCCGAGAACAATGGAAGAGTTCCGAAGCATTTTTAAACTGCAGCGGAATTCCTAGAACAATGGAAGAGTTCTGATGCATTTTTAAACTGCAGCGGAATTCCTAGAACAATGGAAGAGTTCCGAAGCATTTTTAAACTTCAGCGGAATTCCGAGAAAAATGGAAGAGTTCCGAAGCATTTTTAAATGTCAGCAGAATTCTCAGAACAATGGAAGTGTTACGAAGCATTTTTAAACTTCAGCAGAATTCCGAGAACAATGGAAGAGTTCCGAAGCATTTTTAAACTTCAGCGAAATTCCGAGAACAATGGAAGAGTTCCGAAGCATTTTTAAACATCTGCGGAATTCTGAGAACAATGGAAGAGTTCCGAAGCATTTTTAACTTCAGCAGAATTCAGAGAACAGTGGAAGAGTTCCGAAGTATTTTTAAACGTCAGCGGAATGCCGAGAACAATGGAAGAGTTCCGAAGCATTTTTAACTTCAGCAGAATTCCGAGAACAATGGAAGAGTTCCGAAGCATTTTTAAACTTCAGCGGAATTCCGAGAAAAATGGAAGAGTTGCGAAGCATTTTTAACTTCAGCAGAATTCCGAGAAAAATGGAAGAGTTGCGAAGCATTTTTAACTTCAGCAGAATTCCGAGAACAATGGAAGAGTTCCGAAGCATTTTTAAACGTCAGCAGAATGCCGAGAACAATGGAAGAGTTACGACGCATTTTTAAAGGTCAGCGGAATTCCGAGAACAATGTAAGAGATCTGAAGCATTTTTAAACTTCAGCAGAATTTCGAGAGCAATGGAAGAGTTCCGAAGCATTTTTAAACATCTGCGGAATTCTGAGAACAATGGAAGAGTTCTGATGCATTTTTAAACTTCAGCGGAATTTCTAAAACAATGCAAGAGTTCCGAAGCATTTTAAAATTTCAGCAGAATTCCGAGAACAGTGGAAGAGTTCCGAAGCATTTTTAAACTTTAGCAGAATTCCGAGAACAATGGAGGCGTTCCGAAGCATTTTTAAACGTCAGCGGAATTCTCAGAACAATGGAAGTGTTCCGAAGCATTTTTAAACTTCAGCAGAATTCCAAGAACAATGGAAGAGTTCCGAAGCATTTTTAAACATCAGCGGAATTCCGAGAACAAAGGAAGAGTTCCGAAGCATTTTTGATCTTCAGCGGAATTCCGAGAACAATGGAAGAGTTCCGAAGCATTTTTAAATGTCAGCGGAATGCCGAGAACAATGGAAGAGTTCCGACGCATTTTTAAACGTCAGCGGAATTCCGAGAACAATGGAAGAGTTCCGAAGCATTTTTAAATGTCAGCGGAATGCCGAGAACAATGGAAGAGTTCCGACGCATTTTTAAACGTCAACGGAATTCCGAGAACAATGGAAGAGTTCCGAAGCATTTTTAAACGTCAGCGGAATGCCGAGAAAAATGGAAGAGTTCCGAAGCATTTTTAAACTTCAGCGGAATTCCGAGAACAAAGGAAGAGTTCCGAAGCATTTTTGATCTTCAGCGGAATTCCAAGAACAATGGAAGAGTTCCGAAGCATTTTTAAACGTCAGCGGAATGCCGAGAACAATGGAAGAGTTCCGAAGCATTTTTAACTTCAGCAGAATTCCGAGAACAATGGAAGAGTTCCGAAGTATTTTTAAACGTCAGCGGAATGCCGAGAACAATGGAAGAGTTCCGAAGCATTTTTAAACATCAGCAGAATTCCGAGAACAATGGAAGAGTTCCGAAGCATTTTTAAACATCAGCGGAATTCCGAGAACAAAGGAAGAGTTCCGAAGCATTTTTGATCTTCAGCGGAATTCCGAGAACAATGGAAGAGTTCGAAGCATTTTTAAACGTCAGCGGAATGCCGAGAACAATGGAAGAGTTCCGACGCATTTTTAAACGTCAGCGGAATTCCGAGAACAATGGAAGAGTTCCGAAGCATTTTTAAACGTCAGCGGAATTCTGAGAACAATGGAAGAGTTCCGAAGCATTTTTAATCTTCAGCGGAATTCCGAGAACAATGGAAGAGTTCCGAAGCATTTTTAAACTTCAGCGGAATTCCGAGAACAATGGAAGAGTTCCGAAGCATTTTTAAACATCAGCGGAATTCCGAGAACAAAGGAAGAGTTCCGAAGCATTTTTGATCTTCAGCGGAATTCCGAGAACAATGGAAGAGTTCCGAAGCATTTTTAAACGTCAGCGGAATGCCGAGAACAATGGAAGAGTTCCGACGCATTTTTAAACGTCAGCGGAATTCCGAGAACAATGGAAGAGTTCCGAAGCATTTTTAAACTTCAGCGGAATTCCGAGAACAATGGAAGAGTTCCAAAGCATTTTTAAATGTCAGCGGAATGCCGAGAGCAATGGAGGAGTTCCGACGCATTTTTAAACGTCAGCGGAATTCCGAGAAGAATGGAAGAGTTCCGAAGCATTTTTAAACTTCAGCGGAATTCCGAGAACAATGGAAGATTTCCGAAGCATTTTTAAATGTCAGCGGAATGCCGAGAACAATGGAAGAGTTCCGACGCATTTTTAAACGTCAACGGAATTCCGAGAACAATGGAAGAGTTCCGAAGCATTTTTAAACGTCAGCGGAATGCCGAGAAAAATGGAAGAGTTACGACGCATTTTTAAAGGTCAGCGGAATTCCGAGAACAATGTAAGAGATCTGAAGCATTTTTAAACTTCAGCAGAATTTCGAGAGCAATGGAAGAGTTCTGAAGCATTTTTAAACATCTGCGGAATTCTGAGAACAATGGAAGAGTTCCGACGCATTTTTAAACGTCAACGGAATTCCGAGAACAATGGAAGAGTTCCGAAGCATTTTTAAACGTCAGCGGAATGCCGAGAACAATGGAAGAGTTCCGACGCATTTTTAAACGTCAGCGGAATTCCGAGAACAATGGAAGAGTTCCGAAGCATTTTTAAACTTCAGCGGAATTCCGAGAACAATGGAAGAGTTCCGAAGCATTTTTGATCTTCAGCGGAATTCCGAGAACAATGGAAGAGTTCCGAAGCATTTTTAAACGTCAGCGGAATGCCGAGCACAATGGAAGAGTTCCGACGCATTTTTAAACGTCAGCGGAATTCCGAGAACAATGGAAGAGTTCCGAAGCATTTTTAAACTTCAGCGGAATTCCGAGAACAATGGAAGAGTTCCGAAGCATTTTTAAACGTCAGCGGAATGCCGAGAACAATGGAAGAGTTCTGACGCATTTTTAAACGTCAGCAGAATTCCGAGAACAATGGAAGAGTTCCGAAGCATTTTTAAACGTCAGCGGAATTATGAGAACAATGGAAGAGTTCCGAAGCATTTTTAATCTTCAGCGGAATTCCGAGAACAATGGAACAGTTCCGAAGCATTTTTAACTTCAGCGGAATTCCGAGAACAATGGAAGAGTTCCGAAGCATTTTTAAACTTCAGCGGAATTCCGAGAACAATGGAAGAGTTCCGAAGCATTTTTAAACTGCAGCGGAATTCCTAGAACAATGGAAGAGTTCTGATGCATTTTTAAACTGCAGCGGAATTCCTAGAACAATGGAAGAGTTCCGAAGCATTTTTAAACTTCAGCGGAATTCCGAGAAAAATGGAAGAGTTCCGAAGCATTTTTAAATGTCAGCAGAATTCTCAGAACAATGGAAGTGTTACGAAGCATTTTTAAACTTCAGCAGAATTCCGAGAACAATGGAAGAGTTCCGAAGCATTTTTAAACTTCAGCGAAATTCCGAGAACAATGGAAGAGTTCCGAAGCATTTTTAAACATCTGCGGAATTCTGAGAACAATGGAAGAGTTCCGAAGCATTTTTAACTTCAGCAGAATTCAGAGAACAGTGGAAGAGTTCCGAAGTATTTTTAAACGTCAGCGGAATGCCGAGAACAATGGAAGAGTTCCGAAGCATTTTTAACTTCAGCAGAATTCCGAGAACAATGGAAGAGTTCCGAAGCATTTTTAAACTTCAGCAGAATTCCGAGAAAAATGGAAGAGTTGCGAAGCATTTTTAACTTCAGCAGAATTCCGAGAACAATGGAAGAGTTCCGAAGCATTTTTAAACGTCAGCAGAATGCCGAGAACAATGGAAGAGTTACGACGCATTTTTAAAGGTCAGCGGAATTCCGAGAACAATGGAAGAGTTCCGAAGCATTTTTAAACTTCAGCGGAATTCCGAGAACAAAGGAAGAGTTCCGAAGCATTTTTGATCTTCAGCGGAATTCCAAGAACAATGGTAGAGTTCCGAAGCATTTTTAAACTTCAGCGGAATTCCGAGAAAAATGGAAGAGTTCCGAAGCATTTTTAAACGTCAGCAGAATTCTCAGAACAATGGAAGTGTTACGAAGCATTTTTAAACTTCAGCAGAATTCCGAGAACAATGGAAGAGTTCCGAAGCATTTTTAAACTTCAGCGGAATTCCGAGAACAATAGAAGAGTTCCGAAGCATTTTTAAACATCAGCGGAATTCCGAGAACAAAGGAAGAGTTTTGAAGCATTTTTGATCTTCAGCGGAATTCCGAGAACAATGGAAGAGTTCAGAAGCATTTTTAAACTTCAGCGGAATTCCGAGAACAATGGAAGAGTTCCGAAGCATTTTTAAACGTCAGCGGAATGCCGAGAAAAATGGAAGAGTTCCGAAGCATTTTTAAACTGCAGCGGAATTCCTAGAACAATGGAAGAGTTCTGATGCATTTTTAAACTGCAGCGGAATTCCTAGAACAAGGGAAGGGTTCCGAAGCATTTTTAAACTTCAACGGAATTCCGAGAAAAATGGAAGAGTTCCGAAGCATTTTTAAACGTCAGCGGAATTCTCAGAACAATGGAAGTGTTCCAAAGCATTTTTAAACTTCAGCAGAATTCCGAGAACAATGGAAGAGTTCCGACGCATTTTTAAAGGTCAGCGGAATTCCGAGAACAATGGAAGAGTTCCGAAGCATTTTTAAACTTCAGCGGAATTCCGAGAACAATGGAAGAGTTCCAAAGCATTTTTAAATGTCAGCAGAATGCCGAGAACAATGGAAGAGTTCCGACGCATTTTTAAACGTCAGCGGAATTCCGAGAACAATGGAAGAGATCTGAAGCATTTTTAAACTTCAGCGGAATTTTGAGAACAATGGAAGAGTTCCGAAGCATTTTTAAACTTCAGCGGAATTCCGAGAAAAATGGAAGAGTTCCGAAGCATTTTTAAACGTCAGCGGAATTCTCAGAACAATGGAAGTGTTCCGAAGCATTTTTAATCTTCAGCAGAATTCCGAGAACAACGGAAGAGTTCCGACGCATTTTTAAACGTCAGCGGAATTCCGAGAACAATGGAAGAGTTCCGAAGCATTTTTAAACTTCAGCGGAATTCCGAGAACAATGGAAGAGTTCCAAAGCATTTTTAAATGTCAGCAGAATGCCGAGAACAATGGAAGAGTTCCGAAGTATTTTTAAACGTCAGCGGAATGCCGAGAACAATGGAAGAGTTCCGACGCATTTTTAAAGGTCAGCGGAATTCCGAGAACAATGTAAGAGATCTGAAGCATTTTTAAACTTCAGCGGATTTTCGAGAGCAATGGAAGAGTTCCGAAGCATTTTTAAACATCTGCGGAATTCTGAGAACAATGGAAGAGTTCCGAAGCATTTTTAACTTCAGCAGAATTCCGAGAAAAATGGAAGAGTTCCGAAGCATTTTTAACTTCAGCAGAATTCCGAGAGCAATGGAAGAGTTCCGAAGCATTTTTAAACATCTGCGGAATTCTGAGAACAATGGAAGAGTTCCGACGCATTTTTAAACGTCAACGGAATTCCGAGAACAATGGAAGAGTTCCGAAGCATTTTTAAACGTCAGCGGAATGCCGAGAACAATGGAAGAGTTCCGACGCATTTTTAAACGTCAGCGGAATTCCGAGAACAATGGAAGAGTTCCGAAGCATTTTTAAACTTCAGCGGAATTCCGAGAACAATGGAAGAGTTCCGAAGCATTTTTGATCTTCAGCGGAATTCCGAGAACAATGGAAGAGTTCCGAAGCATTTTTAAACGTCAGCGGAATGCCGAGCACAATGGAAGAGTTCCGACGCATTTTTAAACGTCAGCGGAATTCCGAGAACAATGGAAGAGTTCCGAAGCATTTTTAAACTTCAGCGGAATTCCGAGAACAATGGAAGAGTTCCGAAGCATTTTTAAACGTCAGCGGAATGCCGAGAACAATGGAAGAGTTCTGACGCATTTTTAAACGTCAGCAGAATTCCGAGAACAATGGAAGAGTTCCGAAGCATTTTTAAACGTCAGCGGAATTCTGAGAACAATGGAAGAGTTCCGAAGCATTTTTAATCTTCAGCGGAATTCCGAGAACAATGGAACAGTTCCGAAGCATTTTTAACTTCAGCGGAATTCCGAGAACAATGGAAGAGTTCCGAAGCATTTTTAAACTTCAGCGGAATTCCGAGAACAATGGAAGAGTTCCGAAGCATTTTTAAACTGCAGCGGAATTCCTAGAACAATGGAAGAGTTCTGATGCATTTTTAAACTGCAGCGGAATTCCTAGAACAATGGAAGAGTTCCGAAGCATTTTTAAACTTCAGCGGAATTCCGAGAAAAATGGAAGAGTTCCGAAGCATTTTTAAATGTCAGCAGAATTCTCAGAACAATGGAAGTGTTACGAAGCATTTTTAAACTTCAGCAGAATTCCGAGAACAATGGAAGAGTTCCGAAGCATTTTTAAACTTCAGCGAAATTCCGAGAACAATGGAAGAGTTCCGAAGCATTTTTAAACATCTGCGGAATTCTGAGAACAATGGAAGAGTTCCGAAGCATTTTTAACTTCAGCAGAATTCAGAGAACAGTGGAAGAGTTCCGAAGTATTTTTAAACGTCAGCGGAATGCCGAGAACAATGGAAGAGTTCCGAAGCATTTTTAACTTCAGCAGAATTCCGAGAACAATGGAAGAGTTCCGAAGCATTTTTAAACTTCAGCGGAATTCCGAGAAAAATGGAAGAGTTGCGAAGCATTTTTAACTTCAGCAGAATTCCGAGAAAAATGGAAGAGTTGCGAAGCATTTTTAACTTCAGCAGAATTCCGAGAACAATGGAAGAGTTCCGAAGCATTTTTAAACGTCAGCAGAATGCCGAGAACAATGGAAGAGTTACGACGCATTTTTAAAGGTCAGCGGAATTCCGAGAACAATGTAAGAGATCTGAAGCATTTTTAAACTTCAGCAGAATTTCGAGAGCAATGGAAGAGTTCCGAAGCATTTTTAAACATCTGCGGAATTCTGAGAACAATGGAAGAGTTCTGATGCATTTTTAAACTTCAGCGGAATTTCTAAAACAATGCAAGAGTTCCGAAGCATTTTAAAATTTCAGCAGAATTCCGAGAACAGTGGAAGAGTTCCGAAGCATTTTTAAACTTTAGCAGAATTCCGAGAACAATGGAGGCGTTCCGAAGCATTTTTAAACGTCAGCGGAATTCTCAGAACAATGGAAGTGTTCCGAAGCATTTTTAAACTTCAGCAGAATTCCAAGAACAATGGAAGAGTTCCGAAGCATTTTTAAACATCAGCGGAATTCCGAGAACAAAGGAAGAGTTCCGAAGCATTTTTGATCTTCAGCGGAATTCCGAGAACAATGGAAGAGTTCCGAAGCATTTTTAAATGTCAGCGGAATGCCGAGAACAATGGAAGAGTTCCGACGCATTTTTAAACGTCAGCGGAATTCCGAGAACAATGGAAGAGTTCCGAAGCAATTTTAAACTTCAGCGGAATTCCGAGAACAATGGAAGATTTCCGAAGCATTTTTAAATGTCAGCGGAATGCCGAGAACAATGGAAGAGTTCCGACGCATTTTTAAACGTCAACGGAATTCCGAGAACAATGGAAGAGTTCCGAAGCATTTTTAAACGTCAGCGGAATGCCGAGAAAAATGGAAGAGTTCCGAAGCATTTTTAAACTTCAGCGGAATTCCGAGAACAAAGGAAGAGTTCCGAAGCATTTTTGATCTTCAGCGGAATTCCGAGAAAAATGGAAGAGTTCCGAAGCATTTTTAAACGTCAGCGGAATTCCGAGAACAATGGAAGAGTTCCGAAGCATTTTTAAACTTCAGCGGAATTCCGAGAACAATGGAAGAGTTCCAAAGCATTTTTAAATGTCAGCAGAATGCCGAGAACAATGGAAGAGTTCCGAAGTATTTTTAAACGTCAGCGGAATGCCGAGAACAATGGAAGAGTTCCGACGCATTTTTAAAGGTCAGCGGAATTCCGAGAACAATGTAAGAGATCTGAAGCATTTTTAAACTTCAGCGGAATTTCGAGAGCAATGGAAGAGTTCCGAAGCATTTTTAAACATCTGCGGAATTCTGAGAACAATGGAAGAGTTCCGAAGCATTTTTAACTTCAGCAGAATTCCGAGAAAAATGGAAGAGTTCCGAAGCATTTTTAACTTCAGCAGAATTCCGAGAGCAATGGAAGAGTTCCGAAGCATTTTTAAACATCTGCGGAATTCTGAGAACAATGGAAGAGTTCCGACGCATTTTTAAACGTCAACGGAATTCCGAGAACAATGGAAGAGTTCCGAAGCATTTTTAAACGTCAGCGGAATGCCGAGAACAATGGAAGAGTTCCGACGCATTTTTAAACGTCAGCGGAATTCCGAGAACAATGGAAGAGTTCCGAAGCATTTTTAAACTTCAGCGGAATTCCGAGAACAATGGAAGAGTTCCGAAGCATTTTTAACTTCAGCAGAATTCCGAGAGCAATGGAAGAGTTCCGAAGCATTTTTAAACATCTGCGGAATTCTGAGAACAATGGAAGAGTTCCGACGCATTTTTAAACGTCAACGGAATTCCGAGAACAATGGAAGAGTTCCGAAGCATTTTTAACTTCAGCAGAATTCCGAGAGCAATGGAAGAGTTCCGAAGCATTTTTAAACATCTGCGGAATTCTGAGAACAATGGAAGAGTTCCGACGCATTTTTAAACGTCAACGGAATTCCGAGAACAATGGAAGAGTTCCGAAGCATTTTTAAACGTCAGCGGAATGCCGAGAACAATGGAAGAGTTCCGACGCATTTTTAAACGTCAGCGGAATTCCGAGAACAATGGAAGAGTTCCGAAGCATTTTTAAACTTCAGCGGAATTCCGAGAACAATGGAAGAGTTCCGAAGCATTTTTGATCTTCAGCGGAATTCCGAGAACAATGGAAGAGTTCCGAAGCATTTTTAAACGTCAGCGGAATGCCGAGCACAATGGAAGAGTTCCGACGCATTTTTAAACGTCAGCGGAATTCCGAGAACAATGGAAGAGTTCCGAAGCATTTTTAAACTTCAGCGGAATTCCGAGAACAATGGAAGAGTTCCGAAGCATTTTTAAACGTCAGCGGAATGCCGAGAACAATGGAAGAGTTCTGACGCATTTTTAAACGTCAGCAGAATTCCGAGAACAATGGAAGAGTTCCGAAGCATTTTTAAACGTCAGCGGAATTCTGAGAACAATGGAAGAGTTCCGAAGCATTTTTAATCTTCAGCGGAATTCCGAGAACAATGGAACAGTTCCGAAGCATTTTTAACTTCAGCGGAATTCCGAGAACAATGGAAGAGTTCCGAAGCATTTTTAAACTTCAGCGGAATTCCGAGAACAATGGAAGAGTTCCGAAGCATTTTTAAACTGCAGCGGAATTCCTAGAACAATGGAAGAGTTCTGATGCATTTTTAAACTGCAGCGGAATTCCTAGAACAATGGAAGAGTTCCGAAGCATTTTTAAACTTCAGCGGAATTCCGAGAAAAATGGAAGAGTTCCGAAGCATTTTTAAATGTCAGCAGAATTCTCAGAACAATGGAAGTGTTACGAAGCATTTTTAAACTTCAGCAGAATTCCGAGAACAATGGAAGAGTTCCGAAGCATTTTTAAACTTCAGCGAAATTCCGAGAACAATGGAAGAGTTCCGAAGCATTTTTAAACATCTGCGGAATTCTGAGAACAATGGAAGAGTTCCGAAGCATTTTTAACTTCAGCAGAATTCAGAGAACAGTGGAAGAGTTCCGAAGTATTTTTAAACGTCAGCGGAATGCCGAGAACAATGGAAGAGTTCCGAAGCATTTTTAACTTCAGCAGAATTCCGAGAACAATGGAAGAGTTCCGAAGCATTTTTAAACTTCAGCGGAATTCCGAGAAAAATGGAAGAGTTGCGAAGCATTTTTAACTTCAGCAGAATTCCGAGAAAAATGGAAGAGTTGCGAAGCATTTTTAACTTCAGCAGAATTCCGAGAACAATGGAAGAGTTCCGAAGCATTTTTAAACGTCAGCAGAATGCCGAGAACAATGGAAGAGTTACGACGCATTTTTAAAGGTCAGCGGAATTCCGAGAACAATGTAAGAGATCTGAAGCATTTTTAAACTTCAGCAGAATTTCGAGAGCAATGGAAGAGTTCCGAAGCATTTTTAAACATCTGCGGAATTCTGAGAACAATGGAAGAGTTCTGATGCATTTTTAAACTTCAGCGGAATTTCTAAAACAATGCAAGAGTTCCGAAGCATTTTAAAATTTCAGCAGAATTCCGAGAACAGTGGAAGAGTTCCGAAGCATTTTTAAACTTTAGCAGAATTCCGAGAACAATGGAGGCGTTCCGAAGCATTTTTAAACGTCAGCGGAATTCTCAGAACAATGGAAGTGTTCCGAAGCATTTTTAAACTTCAGCAGAATTCCAAGAACAATGGAAGAGTTCCGAAGCATTTTTAAACATCAGCGGAATTCCGAGAACAAAGGAAGAGTTCCGAAGCATTTTTGATCTTCAGCGGAATTCCGAGAACAATGGAAGAGTTCCGAAGCATTTTTAAATGTCAGCGGAATGCCGAGAACAATGGAAGAGTTCCGACGCATTTTTAAACGTCAGAGGAATTCCGAGAACAATGGAAGAGTTCCGAAGCAATTTTAAACTTCAGCGGAATTCCGAGAACAATGGAAGATTTCCGAAGCATTTTTAAATGTCAGCGGAATGCCGAGAACAATGGAAGAGTTCCGACGCATTTTTAAACGTCAACGGAATTCCGAGAACAATGGAAGAGTTCCGAAGCATTTTTAAACGTCAGCGGAATGCCGAGAAAAATGGAAGAGTTCCGAAGCATTTTTAAACTTCAGCGGAATTCCGAGAACAAAGGAAGAGTTCCGAAGCATTTTTGATCTTCAGCGGAATTCCAAGAACAATGGAAGAGTTCCGAAGCATTTTTAAACGTCAGCGGAATGCCGAGAACAATGGAAGAGTTCCGAAGCATTTTTAACTTCAGCAGAATTCCGAGAACAATGGAAGAGTTCTGACGCATTTTTAAACGTCAGCAGAATTCCGAGAACAATGGAAGAGTTCCGAAGCATTTTTAAACGTCAGCGGAATTCTGAGAACAATGGAAGAGTTCCGAAGCATTTTTAACTTCAGCAGAATTCAGAGAACAGTGGAAGAGTTCCGAAGTATTTTTAAACGTCAGCGGAATGCCGAGAACAATGGAAGAGTTCCGAAGCATTTTTAAACGTCAACGGAATTCCGAGAACAATGGAAGAGTTCCGAAGCATTTTTAAACGTCAGCGGAATGCCGAGAAAAATGGAAGAGTTCCGAAGCATTTTTAAACTTCAGCGGAATTCCGAGAACAGTGGAAGAGTTCCGAAGCATTTTTAAACATCAGCGGAATTCCGAGAACAAAGGAAGAGTTCCAAAGCATTTTTGATCTTTAGCGGAATTCCGAGAACAATGGAAGAGTTCTGACGCATTTTTAACTTCAGCAGAATTCCGAGAAAAATGGAAGAGTTGCGAAGCATTTTTAACTTCAGCAGAATTCCGAGAACAATGGAAGAGTTCCGAAGCATTTTTAAACGTCAGCAGAATGCCGAGAACAATGGAAGAGTTACGACGCATTTTTAAAGGTCAGCGGAATTCCGAGAACAATGTAAGAGATCTGAAGCATTTTTAAACTTCAGCAGAATTTCGAGAGCAATGGAAGAGTTCCGAAGCATTTTTAAACATCTGCGGAATTCTGAGAACAATGGAAGAGTTCTGATGCATTTTTAAACTTCAGCGGAATTTCTAAAACAATGCAAGAGTTCCGAAGCATTTTAAAATTTCAGCAGAATTCCGAGAACAGTGGAAGAGTTCCGAAGCATTTTTAAACTTTAGCAGAATTCCGAGAACAATGGAGGCGTTCCGAAGCATTTTTAAACGTCAGCGGAATTCTCAGAACAATGGAAGTGTTCCGAAGCATTTTTAAACTTCAGCAGAATTCCAAGAACAATGGAAGAGTTCCGAAGCATTTTTAAACATCAGCGGAATTCCGAGAACAAAGGAAGAGTTCCGAAGCATTTTTGATCTTCAGCGGAATTCCGAGAACAATGGAAGAGTTCCGAAGCATTTTTAAATGTCAGCGGAATGCCGAGAACAATGGAAGAGTTCCGACGCATTTTTAAACGTCAGAGGAATTCCGAGAACAATGGAAGAGTTCCGAAGCAATTTTAAACTTCAGCGGAATTCCGAGAACAATGGAAGATTTCCGAAGCATTTTTAAATGTCAGCGGAATGCCGAGAACAATGGAAGAGTTCCGACGCATTTTTAAACGTCAACGGAATTCCGAGAACAATGGAAGAGTTCCGAAGCATTTTTAAACGTCAGCGGAATGCCGAGAAAAATGGAAGAGTTCCGAAGCATTTTTAAACTTCAGCGGAATTCCGAGAACAAAGGAAGAGTTCCGAAGCATTTTTGATCTTCAGCGGAATTCCAAGAACAATGGAAGAGTTCCGAAGCATTTTTAAACGTCAGCGGAATGCCGAGAACAATGGAAGAGTTCCGAAGCATTTTTAACTTCAGCAGAATTCCGAGAACAATGGAAGAGTTCTGACGCATTTTTAAACGTCAGCAGAATTCCGAGAACAATGGAAGAGTTCCGAAGCATTTTTAAACGTCAGCGGAATTCTGAGAACAATGGAAGAGTTCCGAAGCATTTTTAACTTCAGCAGAATTCAGAGAACAGTGGAAGAGTTCCGAAGTATTTTTAAACGTCAGCGGAATGCCGAGAACAATGGAAGAGTTCCGAAGCATTTTTAAACGTCAACGGAATTCCGAGAACAATGGAAGAGTTCCGAAGCATTTTTAAACGTCAGCGGAATGCCGAGAAAAATGGAAGAGTTCCGAAGCATTTTTAAACTTCAGCGGAATTCCGAGAACAGTGGAAGAGTTCCGAAGCATTTTTAAACATCAGCGGAATTCCGAGAACAAAGGAAGAGTTCCAAAGCATTTTTGATCTTTAGCGGAATTCCGAGAACAATGGAAGAGTTCTGACGCATTTTTAAACGTCAGCAGAATTCCGAGAACAATGGAAGAGTTCCGAAGCATTTTTAAACGTCAGCGGAATTCTGAGAACAATGGAAGAGTTCCGAAGCATTTTTAACTTCAGCAGAATTCAGAGAACAGTGGAAGAGTTCCGAAGTATTTTTAAACGTCAGCGGAATGCCGAGAACAATGGAAGAGTTCCGAAGCATTTTTAAACATCAGCGGAATTCCGAGAACAAAGGAAGAGTTCCGAAGCATTTTTGATCTTTAGCGGAATTCCGAGAACAATGGAAGAGTTCTGACGCATTTTTAAACGTCAGCAGAATTCCGAGAACAATGGAAGAGTTCCGAAGCATTTTTAAACGTCAGCGGAATTCTGAGAACAATGGAAGAGTTCCGAAGCATTTTTAACTTCAGCAGAATTCAGAGAACAGTGGAAGAGTTCCGAAGTATTTTTAAACGTCAGCGGAATGCCGAGAACAATGGAAGAGTTCCGAAGCATTTTTAAACGTCAACGGAATTCCGAGAACAATGGAAGAGTTCCGAAGCATTTTTAAACGTCAGCGGAATGCCGAGAAAAATGGAAGAGTTCCGAAGCATTTTTAAACTTCAGCGGAATTCCGAGAACAGTGGAAGAGTTCCGAAGCATTTTTAAACATCAGCGGAATTCCGAGAACAAAGGAAGAGTTCCGAAGCATTTTTGATCTTTAGCGGAATTCCGAGAACAATGGAAGAGTTCTGACGCATTTTTAAACGTCAGCAGAATTCCGAGAACAATGGAAGAGTTCCGAAGCATTTTTAAACGTCAGCGGAATTCTGAGAACAATGGAAGAGTTCCGAAGCATTTTTAACTTCAGCAGAATTCAGAGAACAGTGGAAGAGTTCCGAAGTATTTTTAAACGTCAGCGGAATGCCGAGAACAATGGAAGAGTTCCGACGCATTTTTAAACGTCAACGGAATTCCGAGAACAATGGAAGAGTTCCGAAGCATTTTTAAACGTCAGCGGAATGCCGAGAAAAATGGAAGAGTTCCGAAGCATTTTTAAACTTCAGCGGAATTCCGAGAACAAAGGAAGAGTTCCGAAGCATTTTTGATCTTCAGCGGAATTCCAAGAACAATGGAAGAGTTCCGAAGCATTTTTAAACGTCAGCGGAATGCCGAGAACAATGGAAGAGTTCCGAAGCATTTTTAACTTCAGCAGAATTCCGAGAACAATGGAAGAGTTCCGAAGTATTTTTAAACGTCAGCGGAATGACGAGAACAATGGAAGAGTTCCGAAGCATTTTTAAACATCAGCAGAATTCCGAGAACAATGGAAGAGTTCCGAAGCATTTTTAAACATCAGCGGAATTCCGAGAACAAAGGAAGAGTTCCGAAGCATTTTTGATCTTCAGCGGAATTCCGAGAACAATGGAAGAGTTCGAAGCATTTTTAAACGTCAGCGGAATGCCGAGAACAATGGAAGAGTTCCGACGCATTTTTAAACGTCAGCGGAATTCCGAGAACAATGGAAGAGTTCCGAAGCATTTTTAAACTTCAGCGGAATTCCGAGAACAATGGAAGAGTTCCGAAGCATTTTTGATCTTCAGCGGAATTCCGAGAACAATGGAAGAGTTCCGAAGCATTTTTAAACATCAGCGGAATTCCGGGAACAAAGGAAGAGTTCCGAAGCATTTTTGATCTTTAGCGGAATTCCGAGAACAATGGAAGAGTTCCGAAGCATTTTTAAACGTCAGCGGAATGCCGAGAACAATGGAAGAGTTCTGACGCATTTTTAAACGTCAGCAGAATTCCGAGAACAATGGAAGAGTTCCGAAGCATTTTTAAACGTCAGCGGAATTCTGAGAACAATGGAAGAGTTCCGAAGCATTTTTAATCTTCAGCGGAATTCCGAGAACAATGGAAGAGTTCCGAAGCATTTTTAAACTTCAGCGGAATTCCGAGAACAATGGAAGAGTTCCGAAGCATTTTTAAACATCAGCGGAATTCCGAGAACAAAGGAAGAGTTCCGAAGCATTTTTGATCTTCAGCGGAATTCCGAGAACAATGGAAGAGTTCCGAAGCATTTTTAAACGTCAGCGGAATGCCGAGAACAATGGAAGAGTTCCAAAGCATTTTTAAATGTCAGCGGAATGCCGAGAGCAATGGAGGAGTTCCGACGCATTTTTAAACGTCAGCGGAATTCCGAGAAGAATGGAAGAGTTCCGAAGCATTTTTAAATGTCAGCGGAATTCCGAGAACAATGGAAGAGTTCCGAAGCATTTTTAAACTTCAGCGGAATTCCGAGAACAATGGAAGATTTCCGAAGCATTTTTAAATGTCAGCGGAATGCCGAGAACAATGGAAGATTTCCGACGCATTTTTAAACGTCAACGGAATTCCGAGAACAATGGAAGAGTTCCGAAGCATTTTTAAACGTCAGCGGAATGCCGAGAAAAATGGAAGAGTTCCGAAGCATTTTTAAACTTCAGCGGAATTCCGAGAACAAAGGAAGAGTTCCGAAGCATTTTTGATCTTCAGCGGAATTCCAAGAACAATGGTAGAGTTCCGAAGCATTTTTAAACTTCAGCGGAATTCCGAGAAAAATGGAAGAGTTCCGAAGCATTTTTAAACGTCAGCAGAATTCTCAGAACAATGGAAGTGTTACGAAGCATTTTTAAACTTCAGCAGAATTCCGAGAACAATGGAAGAGTTCCGAAGCATTTTTAAACTTCAGCGGAATTCCGAGAACAATAGAAGAGTTCCGAAGCATTTTTAAACATCAGCGGAATTCCGAGAACAAAGGAAGAGTTTTGAAGCATTTTTGATCTTCAGCGGAATTCCGAGAACAATGGAAGAGTTCAGAAGCATTTTTAAACTTCAGCGGAATTCCGAGAACAATGGAAGAGTTCCGAAGCATTTTTAAACGTCAGCGGAATGCCGAGAAAAATGGAAGAGTTCCGAAGCATTTTTAAACTGCAGCGGAATTCCTAGAACAATGGAAGAATTCTGATGCATTTTTAAACTGCAGCGGAATTCCTAGAACAAGGGAAGGGTTCCGAAGCATTTTTAAACTTCAACGGAATTCCGAGAAAAATGGAAGAGTTCCGAAGCATTTTTAAACGTCAGCGGAATTCTCAGAACAATGGAAGTGTTCCGAAGCATTTTTAATCTTCAGCAGAATTCCGAGAACAACGGAAGAGTTCCGACGCATTTTTAAACGTCAGCGGAATTCCGAGAACAATGGAAGAGTTCCGAAGCATTTTTAAACGTCAGCGGAATGCCGAGAAAAATGGAAGAGTTCCGAAGCATTTTTAAACTTCAGCGGAATTCCGAGAACAAAGGAAGAGTTCCGAAGCATTTTTGATCTTCAGCGGAATTCCAAGAACAATGGTAGAGTTCCGAAGCATTTTTAAACTTCAGCGGAATTCCGAGAAAAATGGAAGAGTTCCGAAGCATTTTTAAACGTCAGCAGAATTCTCAGAACAATGGAAGTGTTACGAAGCATTTTTAAACTTCAGCAGAATTCCGAGAACAATGGAAGAGTTCCGAAGCATTTTTAAACTTCAGCGGAATTCCGAGAACAATAGAAGAGTTCCGAAGCATTTTTAAACATCAGCGGAATTCCGAGAACAAAGGAAGAGTTTTGAAGCATTTTTGATCTTCAGCGGAATTCCGAGAACAATGGAAGAGTTCAGAAGCATTTTTAAACTTCAGCGGAATTCCGAGAACAATGGAAGAGTTCCGAAGCATTTTTAAACGTCAGCGGAATGCCGAGAAAAATGGAAGAGTTCCGAAGCATTTTTAAACTGCAGCGGAATTCCTAGAACAATGGAAGAGTTCTGATGCATTTTTAAACTGCAGCGGAATTCCTAGAACAAGGGAAGGGTTCCGAAGCATTTTTAAACTTCAACGGAATTCCGAGAAAAATGGAAGAGTTCCGAAGCATTTTTAAACGTCAGCGGAATTCTCAGAACAATGGAAGTGTTCCAAAGCATTTTTAAACTTCAGCAGAATTCCGAGAACAATGGAAGAGTTCCGACGCATTTTTAAAGGTCAGCGGAATTCCGAGAACAATGGAAGAGTTCCGAAGCATTTTTAAACTTCAGCGGAATTCCGAGAACAATGGAAGAGTTCCAAAGCATTTTTAAATGTCAGCAGAATGCCGAGAACAATGGAAGAGTTCCGACGCATTTTTAAACGTCAGCGGAATTCCGAGAACAATGGAAGAGATCTGAAGCATTTTTAAACTTCAGCGGAATTTTGAGAACAATGGAAGAGTTCCGAAGCATTTTTAAACTTCAGCGGAATTCCGAGAAAAATGGAAGAGTTCCGAAGCATTTTTAAACGTCAGCGGAATTCTCAGAACAATGGAAGTGTTCCGAAGCATTTTTAATCTTCAGCAGAATTCCGAGAACAACGGAAGAGTTCCGACGCATTTTTAAACGTCAGCGGAATTCCGAGAACAATGGAAGAGTTCCGAAGCATTTTTAAACTTCAGCGGAATTCCGAGAACAATGGAAGAGTTCCAAAGCATTTTTAAATGTCAGCAGAATGCCGAGAACAATGGAAGAGTTCCGAAGTATTTTTAAACGTCAGCGGAATGCCGAGAACAATGGAAGAGTTCCGACGCATTTTTAAAGGTCAGCGGAATTCCGAGAACAATGTAAGAGATCTGAAGCATTTTTAAACTTCAGCGGAATTTCGAGAGCAATGGAAGAGTTCCGAAGCATTTTTAAACATCTGCGGAATTCTGAGAACAATGGAAGAGTTCCGAAGCATTTTTAACTTCAGCAGAATTCCGAGAAAAATGGAAGAGTTCCGAAGCATTTTTAACTTCAGCAGAATTCCGAGAACAATGGAAGAGTTCCGAAGCATTTTTAAACGTCAGCAGAATGCCGAGAACAATGGAAGAGTTACGACGCATTTTTAAAGGTCAGCGGAATTCCGAGAACAATGTAAGAGATCTGAAGCATTTTTAAACTTCAGCAGAATTTCGAGAGCAATGGAAGAGTTCCGAAGCATTTTTAAACATCTGCGGAATTCTGAGAACAATGGAAGAGTTCCGACGCATTTTTAAACGTCAACGGAATTCCGAGAACAATGGAAGAGTTCCGAAGCATTTTTAAACGTCAGCGGAATGCCGAGAACAATGGAAGAGTTCCGACGCATTTTTAAACGTCAGCGGAATTCCGAGAACAATGGAAGAGTTCCGAAGCATTTTTAAACTTCAGCGGAATTCCGAGAACAATGGAAGAGTTCCGAAGCATTTTTGATCTTCAGCGGAATTCCGAGAACAATGGAAGAGTTCCGAAGCATTTTTAAACGTCAGCGGAATGCCGAGCACAATGGAAGAGTTCCGACGCATTTTTAAACGTCAGCGGAATTCCGAGAACAATGGAAGAGTTCCGAAGCATTTTTAAACTTCAGCGGAATTCCGAGAACAATGGAAGAGTTCCGAAGCATTTTTAAACGTCAGCGGAATGCCGAGAACAATGGAAGAGTTCTGACGCATTTTTAAACGTCAGCAGAATTCCGAGAACAATGGAAGAGTTCCGAAGCATTTTTAAACGTCAGCGGAATTCTGAGAACAATGGAAGAGTTCCGAAGCATTTTTAATCTTCAGCGGAATTCCGAGAACAATGGAACAGTTCCGAAGCATTTTTAACTTCAGCGGAATTCCGAGAACAATGGAAGAGTTCCGAAGCATTTTTAAACTTCAGCGGAATTCCGAGAACAATGGAAGAGTTCCGAAGCATTTTTAAACTGCAGCGGAATTCCTAGAACAATGGAAGAGTTCTGATGCATTTTTAAACTGCAGCGGAATTCCTAGAACAATGGAAGAGTTCCGAAGCATTTTTAAACGTCAGCGGAATTCTCAGAACAATGGAAGTGTTCCAAAGCATTTTTAAACTTCAGCAGAATTCCGAGAACAATGGAAGAGTTCCGACGCATTTTTAAAGGTCAGCGGAATTCCGAGAACAATGGAAGAGTTCCGAAGCATTTTTAAACTTCAGCGGAATTCCGAGAACAATGGAAGAGTTCCGACGCATTTTTAAATGTCAGCAGAATGCCGAGAACAATGGAAGAGTTCCGACGCATTTTTAAACGTCAGCGGAATTCCGAGAACAATGGAAGAGATCTGAAGCATTTTTAAACTTCAGCGGAATTTTGAGAACAATGGAAGAGTTCCGAAGCATTTTTAAACTTCAGCGGAATTCCGAGAAAAATGGAAGAGTTCCGAAGCATTTTTAAACGTCAACGGAATTCTCAGAACAATGGAAGTGTTCCGAAGCATTTTTAATCTTCAGCAGAATTCCGAGAACAACGGAAGAGTTCCGACGCATTTTTAAACGTCAGCGGAATTCCGAGAACAATGGAAGAGTTCCGAAGCATTTTTAAACGTCAGCGGAATGCCGAGAAAAATGGAAGAGTTCCGAAGCATTTTTAAACTTCAGCGGAATTCCGAGAACAAAGGAAGAGTTCCGAAGCATTTTTGATCTTCAGCGGAATTCCAAGAACAATGGTAGAGTTCCGAAGCATTTTTAAACTTCAGCGGAATTCCGAGAAAAATGGAAGAGTTCCGAAGCATTTTTAAACGTCAGCAGAATTCTCAGAACAATGGAAGTGTTACGAAGCATTTTTAAACTTCAGCAGAATTCCGAGAACAATGGAAGAGTTCCGAAGCATTTTTAAACTTCAGCGGAATTCCGAGAACAATAGAAGAGTTCCGAAGCATTTTTAAACATCAGCGGAATTCCGAGAACAAAGGAAGAGTTTTGAAGCATTTTTGATCTTCAGCGGAATTCCGAGAACAATGGAAGAGTTCAGAAGCATTTTTAAACTTCAGCGGAATTCCGAGAACAATGGAAGAGTTCCGAAGCATTTTTAAACGTCAGCGGAATGCCGAGAAAAATGGAAGAGTTCCGAAGCATTTTTAAACTGCAGCGGAATTCCTAGAACAAGGGAAGGGTTCCGAAGCATTTTTAAACTTCAACGGAATTCCGAGAAAAATGGAAGAGTTCCGAAGCATTTTTAAACGTCAGCGGAATTCTCAGAACAATGGAAGTGTTCCAAAGCATTTTTAAACTTCAGCAGAATTCCGAGAACAATGGAAGAGTTCCGACGCATTTTTAAAGGTCAGCGGAATTCCGAGAACAATGGAAGAGTTCCGAAGCATTTTTAAACTTCAGCGGAATTCCGAGAACAATGGAAGAGTTCCAAAGCATTTTTAAATGTCAGCAGAATGCCGAGAACAATGGAAGAGTTCCGACGCATTTTTAAACGTCAGCGGAATTCCGAGAACAATGGAAGAGATCTGAAGCATTTTTAAACTTCAGCGGAATTTTGAGAACAATGGAAGAGTTCCGAAGCATTTTTAAACTTCAGCGGAATTCCGAGAAAAATGGAAGAGTTCCGAAGCATTTTTAAACGTCAGCGGAATTCTCAGAACAATGGAAGTGTTCCGAAGCATTTTTAATCTTCAGCAGAATTCCGAGAACAACGGAAGAGTTCCGACGCATTTTTAAACGTCAGCGGAATTCCGAGAACAATGGAAGAGTTCCGAAGCATTCTTAAACTTCAGCGGAATTCCGAGAACAATGGAAGAGTTCCAAAGCATTTTTAAATGTCAGCAGAATGCCGAGAACAATGGAAGAGTTCCGAAGTATTTTTAAACGTCAGCGGAATGCCGAGAACAATGGAAGAGTTCCGACGCATTTTTAAAGGTCAGCGGAATTCCGAGAACAATGTAAGAGATCTGAAGCATTTTTAAACTTCAGCGGAATTTCGAGAGCAATGGAAGAGTTCCGAAGCATTTTTAAACATCTGCGGAATTCTGAGAACAATGGAAGAGTTCCGAAGCATTTTTAACTTCAGCAGAATTCCGAGAAAAATGGAAGAGTTCCGAAGCATTTTTAACTTCAGCAGAATTCCGAGAACAATGGAAGAGTTCCGAAGCATTTTTAAACGTCAGCAGAATGCCGAGAACAATGGAAGAGTTACGACGCATTTTTAAAGGTCAGCGGAATTCCGAGAACAATGTAAGAGATCTGAAGCATTTTTAAACTTCAGCAGAATTTCGAGAGCAATGGAAGAGTTCCGAAGCATTTTTAAACATCTGCGGAATTCTGAGAACAATGGAAGAGTTCCGACGCATTTTTAAACGTCAGCGGAATTCCGAGAACAATGGAAGAGTTCCGAAGCATTTTTAAACTTCAGCGGAATTCCGAGAACAATGGAAGAGTTCCGAAGCATTTTTGATCTTCAGCGGAATTCCGAGAACAATGGAAGAGTTCCGAAGCATTTTTAAACGTCAGCGGAATGCCGAGCACAATGGAAGAGTTCCGACGCATTTTTAAACGTCAGCGGAATTCCGAGAACAATGGAAGAGTTCCGAAGCATTTTTAAACTTCAGCGGAATTCCGAGAACAATGGAAGAGTTCCGAAGCATTTTTAAACGTCAGCGGAATGCCGAGAACAATGGAAGAGTTCTGACGCATTTTTAAACGTCAGCAGAATTCCGAGAACAATGGAAGAGTTCCGAAGCATTTTTAAACGTCAGCGGAATTCTGAGAACAATGGAAGAGTTCCGAAGCATTTTTAATCTTCAGCGGAATTCCGAGAACAATGGAACAGTTCCGAAGCATTTTTAACTTCAGCGGAATTCCGAGAACAATGGAAGAGTTCCGAAGCATTTTTAAACTTCAGCGGAATTCCGAGAACAATGGAAGAGTTCCGAAGCATTTTTAAACTGCAGCGGAATTCCTAGAACAATGGAAGAGTTCTGATGCATTTTTAAACTGCAGCGGAATTCCTAGAACAATGGAAGAGTTCCGAAGCATTTTTAAACTTCAGCGGAATTCCGAGAAAAATGGAAGAGTTCCGAAGCATTTTTAAATGTCAGCAGAATTCTCAGAACAATGGAAGTGTTACGAAGCATTTTTAAACTTCAGCAGAATTCCGAGAACAATGGAAGAGTTCCGAAGCATTTTTAAACTTCAGCGAAATTCCGAGAACAATGGAAGAGTTCCGAAGCATTTTTAAACATCTGCGGAATTCTGAGAACAATGGAAGAGTTCCGAAGCATTTTTAACTTCAGCAGAATTCAGAGAACAGTGGAAGAGTTCCGAAGTATTTTTAAACGTCAGCGGAATGCCGAGAACAATGGAAGAGTTCCGAAGCATTTTTAACTTCAGCAGAATTCCGAGAACAATGGAAGAGTTCCGAAGCATTTTTAAACTTCAGCGGAATTCCGAGAAAAATGGAAGAGTTGCGAAGCATTTTTAACTTCAGCAGAATTCCGAGAAAAATGGAAGAGTTGCGAAGCATTTTTAACTTCAGCAGAATTCCGAGAACAATGGAAGAGTTCCGAAGCATTTTTAAACGTCAGCAGAATGCCGAGAACAATGGAAGAGTTACGACGCATTTTTAAAGGTCAGCGGAATTCCGAGAACAATGTAAGAGATCTGAAGCATTTTTAAACTTCAGCAGAATTTCGAGAGCAATGGAAGAGTTCCGAAGCATTTTTAAACATCTGCGGAATTCTGAGAACAATGGAAGAGTTCTGATGCATTTTTAAACTTCAGCGGAATTTCTAAAACAATGCAAGAGTTCCGAAGCATTTTAAAATTTCAGCAGAATTCCGAGAACAGTGGAAGAGTTCCGAAGCATTTTTAAACTTTAGCAGAATTCCGAGAACAATGGAGGCGTTCCGAAGCATTTTTAAACGTCAGCGGAATTCTCAGAACAATGGAAGTGTTCCGAAGCATTTTTAAACTTCAGCAGAATTCCAAGAACAATGGAAGAGTTCCGAAGCATTTTTAAACATCAGCGGAATTCCGAGAACAAAGGAAGAGTTCCGAAGCATTTTTGATCTTCAGCGGAATTCCGAGAACAATGGAAGAGTTCCGAAGCATTTTTAAATGTCAGCGGAATGCCGAGAACAATGGAAGAGTTCCGACGCATTTTTAAACGTCAGCGGAATTCCGAGAACAATGGAAGAGTTCCGAAGCAATTTTAAACGTCAGCGGAATGCCGAGAAAAATGGAAGAGTTCCGAAGCATTTTTAAACATCAGCGGAATTCCGAGAACAAAGGAAGAGTTTTGAAGCATTTTTGATCTTCAGCGGAATTCCGAGAACAATGGAAGAGTTCAGAAGCATTTTTAAACTTCAGCGGAATTCCGAGAACAATGGAAGAGTTCCGAAGCATTTTTAAACGTCAGCGGAATGCCGAGAAAAATGGAAGAGTTCCGAAGCATTTTTAAACTGCAGCGGAATTCCTAGAACAATGGAAGAGTTCTGATGCATTTTTAAACTGCAGCGGAATTCCTAGAACAAGGGAAGGGTTCCGAAGCATTTTTAAACTTCAACGGAATTCCGAGAAAAATGGAAGAGTTCCGAAGCATTTTTAAACGTCAGCGGAATTCTCAGAACAATGGAAGTGTTCCAAAGCATTTTTAAACTTCAGCAGAATTCCGAGAACAATGGAAGAGTTCCGACGCATTTTTAAAGGTCAGCGGAATTCCGAGAACAATGGAAGAGTTCCGAAGCATTTTTAAACTTCAGCGGAATTCCGAGAACAATGGAAGAGTTCCAAAGCATTTTTAAACATCTGCGGAATTCTGAGAACAATGGAAGAGTTCCGAAGCATTTTTAACTTCAGCAGAATTCAGAGAACAGTGGAAGAGTTCCGAAGTATTTTTAAACGTCAGCGGAATGCCGAGAACAATGGAAGAGTTCCGAAGCATTTTTAACTTCAGCAGAATTCCGAGAACAATGGAAGAGTTCCGAAGCATTTTTAAACTTCAGCGGAATTCCGAGAAAAATGGAAGAGTTCCGAAGCATTTTTAAATGTCAGCAGAATTCTCAGAACAATGGAAGTGTTACGAAGCATTTTTAAACTTCAGCAGAATTCCGAGAACAATGGAAGAGTTCCGAAGCATTTTTAAACTTCAGCGAAATTCCGAGAACAATGGAAGAGTTCCGAAGCATTTTTAAACATCTGCGGAATTCTGAGAACAATGGAAGAGTTCCGAAGCATTTTTAACTTCAGCAGAATTCAGAGAACAGTGGAAGAGTTCCGAAGTATTTTTAAACGTCAGCGGAATGCCGAGAACAATGGAAGAGTTCCGAAGCATTTTTAACTTCAGCAGAATTCCGAGAACAATGGAAGAGTTCCGAAGCATTTTTAAACTTCAGCGGAATTCCGAGAAAAATGGAAGAGTTGCGAAGCATTTTTAACTTCAGCAGAATTCCGAGAAAAATGGAAGAGTTGCGAAGCATTTTTAACTTCAGCAGAATTCCGAGAACAATGGAAGAGTTCCGAAGCATTTTTAAACGTCAGCAGAATGCCGAGAACAATGGAAGAGTTACGACGCATTTTTAAAGGTCAGCGGAATTCCGAGAACAATGTAAGAGATCTGAAGCATTTTTAAACTTCAGCAGAATTTCGAGAGCAATGGAAGAGTTCCGAAGCATTTTTAAACATCTGCGGAATTCTGAGAACAATGGAAGAGTTCTGATGCATTTTTAAACTTCAGCGGAATTTCTAAAACAATGCAAGAGTTCCGAAGCATTTTAAAATTTCAGCAGAATTCCGAGAACAGTGGAAGAGTTCCGAAGCATTTTTAAACTTTAGCAGAATTCCGAGAACAATGGAGGCGTTCCGAAGCATTTTTAAACGTCAGCGGAATTCTCAGAACAATGGAAGTGTTCCGAAGCATTTTTAAACTTCAGCAGAATTCCAAGAACAATGGAAGAGTTCCGAAGCATTTTTAAACATCAGCGGAATTCCGAGAACAAAGGAAGAGTTCCGAAGCATTTTTGATCTTCAGCGGAATTCCGAGAACAATGGAAGAGTTCCGAAGCATTTTTAAATGTCAGCGGAATGCCGAGAACAATGGAAGAGTTCCGACGCATTTTTAAACGTCAGCGGAATTCCGAGAACAATGGAAGAGTTCCGAAGCAATTTTAAACGTCAGCGGAATGCCGAGAAAAATGGAAGAGTTCCGAAGCATTTTTAAACATCAGCGGAATTCCGAGAACAAAGGAAGAGTTTTGAAGCATTTTTGATCTTCAGCGGAATTCCGAGAACAATGGAAGAGTTCAGAAGCATTTTTAAACTTCAGCGGAATTCCGAGAACAATGGAAGAGTTCCGAAGCATTTTTAAACGTCAGCGGAATGCCGAGAAAAATGGAAGAGTTCCGAAGCATTTTTAAACTGCAGCGGAATTCCTAGAACAATGGAAGAGTTCTGATGCATTTTTAAACTGCAGCGGAATTCCTAGAACAAGGGAAGGGTTCCGAAGCATTTTTAAACTTCAACGGAATTCCGAGAAAAATGGAAGAGTTCCGAAGCATTTTTAAACGTCAGCGGAATTCTCAGAACAATGGAAGTGTTCCAAAGCATTTTTAAACTTCAGCAGAATTCCGAGAACAATGGAAGAGTTCCGACGCATTTTTAAAGGTCAGCGGAATTCCGAGAACAATGGAAGAGTTCCGAAGCATTTTTAAACTTCAGCGGAATTCCGAGAACAATGGAAGAGTTCCAAAGCATTTTTAAATGTCAGCAGAATGCCGAGAACAATGGAAGAGTTCCGACGCATTTTTAAACGTCAGCGGAATTCCGAGAACAATGGAAGAGATCTGAAGCATTTTTAAACTTCAGCGGAATTTTGAGAACAATGGAAGAGTTCCGAAGCATTTTTAAACTTCAGCGGAATTCCGAGAAAAATGGAAGAGTTCCGAAGCATTTTTAAACGTCAGCGGAATTCTCAGAACAATGGAAGTGTTCCGAAGCATTTTTAATCTTCAGCAGAATTCCGAGAACAACGGAAGAGTTCCGACGCATTTTTAAACGTCAGCGGAATTCCGAGAACAATGGAAGAGTTCCGAAGCATTCTTAAACTTCAGCGGAATTCCGAGAACAATGGAAGAGTTCCAAAGCATTTTTAAATGTCAGCAGAATGCCGAGAACAATGGAAGAGTTCCGAAGTATTTTTAAACGTCAGCGGAATGCCGAGAACAATGGAAGAGTTCCGACGCATTTTTAAAGGTCAGCGGAATTCCGAGAACAATGTAAGAGATCTGAAGCATTTTTAAACTTCAGCGGAATTTCGAGAGCAATGGAAGAGTTCCGAAGCATTTTTAAACATCTGCGGAATTCTGAGAACAATGGAAGAGTTCCGAAGCATTTTTAACTTCAGCAGAATTCCGAGAAAAATGGAAGAGTTCCGAAGCATTTTTAACTTCAGCAGAATTCCGAGAACAATGGAAGAGTTCCGAAGCATTTTTAAACGTCAGCAGAATGCCGAGAACAATGGAAGAGTTACGACGCATTTTTAAAGGTCAGCGGAATTCCGAGAACAATGTAAGAGATCTGAAGCATTTTTAAACTTCAGCAGAATTTCGAGAGCAATGGAAGAGTTCCGAAGCATTTTTAAACATCTGCGGAATTCTGAGAACAATGGAAGAGTTCCGACGCATTTTTAAACGTCAACGGAATTCCGAGAACAATGGAAGAGTTCCGAAGCATTTTTAAACGTCAGCGGAATGCCGAGAACAATGGAAGAGTTCCGACGCATTTTTAAACGTCAGCGGAATTCCGAGAACAATGGAAGAGTTCCGAAGCATTTTTAAACTTCAGCGGAATTCCGAGAACAATGGAAGAGTTCCGAAGCATTTTTGATCTTCAGCGGAATTCCGAGAACAATGGAAGAGTTCCGAAGCATTTTTAAACGTCAGCGGAATGCCGAGCACAATGGAAGAGTTCCGACGCATTTTTAAACGTCAGCGGAATTCCGAGAACAATGGAAGAGTTCCGAAGCATTTTTAAACTTCAGCGGAATTCCGAGAACAATGGAAGAGTTCCGAAGCATTTTTAAACGTCAGCGGAATGCCGAGAACAATGGAAGAGTTCTGACGCATTTTTAAACGTCAGCAGAATTCCGAGAACAATGGAAGAGTTCCGAAGCATTTTTAAACGTCAGCGGAATTCTGAGAACAATGGAAGAGTTCCGAAGCATTTTTAATCTTCAGCGGAATTCCGAGAACAATGGAACAGTTCCGAAGCATTTTTAACTTCAGCGGAATTCCGAGAACAATGGAAGAGTTCCGAAGCATTTTTAAACTTCAGCGGAATTCCGAGAACAATGGAAGAGTTCCGAAGCATTTTTAAACTGCAGCGGAATTCCTAGAACAATGGAAGAGTTCTGATGCATTTTTAAACTGCAGCGGAATTCCTAGAACAATGGAAGAGTTCCGAAGCATTTTTAAACTTCAGCGGAATTCCGAGAAAAATGGAAGAGTTCCGAAGCATTTTTAAATGTCAGCAGAATTCTCAGAACAATGGAAGTGTTACGAAGCATTTTTAAACTTCAGCAGAATTCCGAGAACAATGGAAGAGTTCCGAAGCATTTTTAAACTTCAGCGAAATTCCGAGAACAATGGAAGAGTTCCGAAGCATTTTTAAACATCTGCGGAATTCTGAGAACAATGGAAGAGTTCCGAAGCATTTTTAACTTCAGCAGAATTCAGAGAACAGTGGAAGAGTTCCGAAGTATTTTTAAACGTCAGCGGAATGCCGAGAACAATGGAAGAGTTCCGAAGCATTTTTAACTTCAGCAGAATTCCGAGAACAATGGAAGAGTTCCGAAGCATTTTTAAACTTCAGCGGAATTCCGAGAAAAATGGAAGAGTTGCGAAGCATTTTTAACTTCAGCAGAATTCCGAGAAAAATGGAAGAGTTGCGAAGCATTTTTAACTTCAGCAGAATTCCGAGAACAATGGAAGAGTTCCGAAGCATTTTTAAACGTCAGCAGAATGCCGAGAACAATGGAAGAGTTACGACGCATTTTTAAAGGTCAGCGGAATTCCGAGAACAATGTAAGAGATCTGAAGCATTTTTAAACTTCAGCAGAATTTCGAGAGCAATGGAAGAGTTCCGAAGCATTTTTAAACATCTGCGGAATTCTGAGAACAATGGAAGAGTTCTGATGCATTTTTAAACTTCAGCGGAATTTCTAAAACAATGCAAGAGTTCCGAAGCATTTTAAAATTTCAGCAGAATTCCGAGAACAGTGGAAGAGTTCCGAAGCATTTTTAAACTTTAGCAGAATTCCGAGAACAATGGAGGCGTTCCGAAGCATTTTTAAACGTCAGCGGAATTCTCAGAACAATGGAAGTGTTCCGAAGCATTTTTAAACTTCAGCAGAATTCCAAGAACAATGGAAGAGTTCCGAAGCATTTTTAAACATCAGCGGAATTCCGAGAACAAAGGAAGAGTTCCGAAGCATTTTTGATCTTCAGCGGAATTCCGAGAACAATGGAAGAGTTCCGAAGCATTTTTAAATGTCAGCGGAATGCCGAGAACAATGGAAGAGTTCCGACGCATTTTTAAACGTCAGCGGAATTCCGAGAACAATGGAAGAGTTCCGAAGCAATTTTAAACGTCAGCGGAATTCTCAGAACAATGGAAGTGTTCCAAAGCATTTTTAAACTTCAGCAGAATTCCGAGAACAATGGAAGAGTTCCGACGCATTTTTAAAGGTCAGCGGAATTCCGAGAACAATGGAAGAGTTCCGAAGCATTTTTAAACTTCAGCGGAATTCCGAGAACAATGGAAGAGTTCCAAAGCATTTTTAAATGTCAGCAGAATGCCGAGAACAATGGAAGAGTTCCGACGCATTTTTAAACGTCAGCGGAATTCCGAGAACAATGGAAGAGATCTGAAGCATTTTTAAACTTCAGCGGAATTTTGAGAACAATGGAAGAGTTCCGAAGCATTTTTAAACTTCAGCGGAATTCCGAGAAAAATGGAAGAGTTCCGAAGCATTTTTAAACGTCAGCGGAATTCTCAGAACAATGGAAGTGTTCCGAAGCATTTTTAATCTTCAGCAGAATTCCGAGAACAACGGAAGAGTTCCGACGCATTTTTAAACGTCAGCGGAATTCCGAGAACAATGGAAGAGTTCCGAAGCATTTTTAAACTTCAGCGGAATTCCGAGAACAATGGAAGAGTTCCAAAGCATTTTTAAATGTCAGCAGAATGCCGAGAACAATGGAAGAGTTCCGAAGTATTTTTAAACGTCAGCGGAATGCCGAGAACAATGGAAGAGTTCCGACGCATTTTTAAAGGTCAGCGGAATTCCGAGAACAATGTAAGAGATCTGAAGCATTTTTAAACTTCAGCGGAATTTCGAGAGCAATGGAAGAGTTCCGAAGCATTTTTAAACATCTGCGGAATTCTGAGAACAATGGAAGAGTTCCGAAGCATTTTTAACTTCAGCAGAATTCCGAGAAAAATGGAAGAGTTCCGAAGCATTTTTAACTTCAGCAGAATTCCGAGAACAATGGAAGAGTTCCGAAGCATTTTTAAACGTCAGCAGAATGCCGAGAACAATGGAAGAGTTACGACGCATTTTTAAAGGTCAGCGGAATTCCGAGAACAATGTAAGAGATCTGAAGCATTTTTAAACTTCAGCAGAATTTCGAGAGCAATGGAAGAGTTCCGAAGCATTTTTAAACATCTGCGGAATTCTGAGAACAATGGAAGAGTTCCGACGCATTTTTAAACGTCAACGGAATTCCGAGAACAATGGAAGAGTTCCGAAGCATTTTTAAACGTCAGCGGAATGCCGAGAACAATGGAAGAGTTCCGACGCATTTTTAAACGTCAGCGGAATTCCGAGAACAATGGAAGAGTTCCGAAGCATTTTTAAACTTCAGCGGAATTCCGAGAACAATGGAAGAGTTCCGAAGCATTTTTGATCTTCAGCGGAATTCCGAGAACAATGGAAGAGTTCCGAAGCATTTTTAAACGTCAGCGGAATGCCGAGCACAATGGAAGAGTTCCGACGCATTTTTAAACGTCAGCGGAATTCCGAGAACAATGGAAGAGTTCCGAAGCATTTTTAAACTTCAGCGGAATTCCGAGAACAATGGAAGAGTTCCGAAGCATTTTTAAACGTCAGCGGAATGCCGAGAACAATGGAAGAGTTCTGACGCATTTTTAAACGTCAGCAGAATTCCGAGAACAATGGAAGAGTTCCGAAGCATTTTTAAACGTCAGCGGAATTCTGAGAACAATGGAAGAGTTCCGAAGCATTTTTAATCTTCAGCGGAATTCCGAGAACAATGGAACAGTTCCGAAGCATTTTTAACTTCAGCGGAATTCCGAGAACAATGGAAGAGTTCCGAAGCATTTTTAAACTTCAGCGGAATTCCGAGAACAATGGAAGAGTTCCGAAGCATTTTTAAACTGCAGCGGAATTCCTAGAACAATGGAAGAGTTCTGATGCATTTTTAAACTGCAGCGGAATTCCTAGAACAATGGAAGAGTTCCGAAGCATTTTTAAACGTCAGCGGAATTCTCAGAACAATGGAAGTGTTCCAAAGCATTTTTAAACTTCAGCAGAATTCCGAGAACAATGGAAGAGTTCCGACGCATTTTTAAAGGTCAGCGGAATTCCGAGAACAATGGAAGAGTTCCGAAGCATTTTTAAACTTCAGCGGAATTCCGAGAACAATGGAAGAGTTCCGACGCATTTTTAAATGTCAGCAGAATGCCGAGAACAATGGAAGAGTTCCGACGCATTTTTAAACGTCAGCGGAATTCCGAGAACAATGGAAGAGATCTGAAGCATTTTTAAACTTCAGCGGAATTTTGAGAACAATGGAAGAGTTCCGAAGCATTTTTAAACTTCAGCGGAATTCCGAGAAAAATGGAAGAGTTCCGAAGCATTTTTAAACGTCAACGGAATTCTCAGAACAATGGAAGTGTTCCGAAGCATTTTTAATCTTCAGCAGAATTCCGAGAACAACGGAAGAGTTCCGACGCATTTTTAAACGTCAGCGGAATTCCGAGAACAATGGAAGAGTTCCGAAGCATTTTTAAACGTCAGCGGAATGCCGAGAAAAATGGAAGAGTTCCGAAGCATTTTTAAACTTCAGCGGAATTCCGAGAACAAAGGAAGAGTTCCGAAGCATTTTTGATCTTCAGCGGAATTCCAAGAACAATGGTAGAGTTCCGAAGCATTTTTAAACTTCAGCGGAATTCCGAGAAAAATGGAAGAGTTCCGAAGCATTTTTAAACGTCAGCAGAATTCTCAGAACAATGGAAGTGTTACGAAGCATTTTTAAACTTCAGCAGAATTCCGAGAACAATGGAAGAGTTCCGAAGCATTTTTAAACTTCAGCGGAATTCCGAGAACAATAGAAGAGTTCCGAAGCATTTTTAAACATCAGCGGAATTCCGAGAACAAAGGAAGAGTTTTGAAGCATTTTTGATCTTCAGCGGAATTCCGAGAACAATGGAAGAGTTCAGAAGCATTTTTAAACTTCAGCGGAATTCCGAGAACAATGGAAGAGTTCCGAAGCATTTTTAAACGTCAGCGGAATGCCGAGAAAAATGGAAGAGTTCCGAAGCATTTTTAAACTGCAGCGGAATTCCTAGAACAATGGAAGAGTTCTGATGCATTTTTAAACTGCAGCGGAATTCCTAGAACAAGGGAAGGGTTCCGAAGCATTTTTAAACTTCAACGGAATTCCGAGAAAAATGGAAGAGTTCCGAAGCATTTTTAAACGTCAGCGGAATTCTCAGAACAATGGAAGTGTTCCAAAGCATTTTTAAACTTCAGCAGAATTCCGAGAACAATGGAAGAGTTCCGACGCATTTTTAAAGGTCAGCGGAATTCCGAGAACAATGGAAGAGTTCCGAAGCATTTTTAAACTTCAGCGGAATTCCGAGAACAATGGAAGAGTTCCAAAGCATTTTTAAATGTCAGCAGAATGCCGAGAACAATGGAAGAGTTCCGACGCATTTTTAAACGTCAGCGGAATTCCGAGAACAATGGAAGAGATCTGAAGCATTTTTAAACTTCAGCGGAATTTTGAGAACAATGGAAGAGTTCCGAAGCATTTTTAAACTTCAGCGGAATTCCGAGAAAAATGGAAGAGTTCCGAAGCATTTTTAAACGTCAGCGGAATTCTCAGAACAATGGAAGTGTTCCGAAGCATTTTTAATCTTCAGCAGAATTCCGAGAACAACGGAAGAGTTCCGACGCATTTTTAAACGTCAGCGGAATTCCGAGAACAATGGAAGAGTTCCGAAGCATTCTTAAACTTCAGCGGAATTCCGAGAACAATGGAAGAGTTCCAAAGCATTTTTAAATGTCAGCAGAATGCCGAGAACAATGGAAGAGTTCCGAAGTATTTTTAAACGTCAGCGGAATGCCGAGAACAATGGAAGAGTTCCGACGCATTTTTAAAGGTCAGCGGAATTCCGAGAACAATGTAAGAGATCTGAAGCATTTTTAAACTTCAGCGGAATTTCGAGAGCAATGGAAGAGTTCCGAAGCATTTTTAAACATCTGCGGAATTCTGAGAACAATGGAAGAGTTCCGAAGCATTTTTAACTTCAGCAGAATTCCGAGAAAAATGGAAGAGTTCCGAAGCATTTTTAACTTCAGCAGAATTCCGAGAACAATGGAAGAGTTCCGAAGCATTTTTAAACGTCAGCAGAATGCCGAGAACAATGGAAGAGTTACGACGCATTTTTAAAGGTCAGCGGAATTCCGAGAACAATGTAAGAGATCTGAAGCATTTTTAAACTTCAGCAGAATTTCGAGAGCAATGGAAGAGTTCCGAAGCATTTTTAAACATCTGCGGAATTCTGAGAACAATGGAAGAGTTCCGACGCATTTTTAAACGTCAACGGAATTCCGAGAACAATGGAAGAGTTCCGAAGCATTTTTAAACGTCAGCGGAATGCCGAGAACAATGGAAGAGTTCCGACGCATTTTTAAACGTCAGCGGAATTCCGAGAACAATGGAAGAGTTCCGAAGCATTTTTAAACTTCAGCGGAATTCCGAGAACAATGGAAGAGTTCCGAAGCATTTTTGATCTTCAGCGGAATTCCGAGAACAATGGAAGAGTTCCGAAGCATTTTTAAACGTCAGCGGAATGCCGAGCACAATGGAAGAGTTCCGACGCATTTTTAAACGTCAGCGGAATTCCGAGAACAATGGAAGAGTTCCGAAGCATTTTTAAACTTCAGCGGAATTCCGAGAACAATGGAAGAGTTCCGAAGCATTTTTAAACGTCAGCGGAATGCCGAGAACAATGGAAGAGTTCTGACGCATTTTTAAACGTCAGCAGAATTCCGAGAACAATGGAAGAGTTCCGAAGCATTTTTAAACGTCAGCGGAATTCTGAGAACAATGGAAGAGTTCCGAAGCATTTTTAATCTTCAGCGGAATTCCGAGAACAATGGAACAGTTCCGAAGCATTTTTAACTTCAGCGGAATTCCGAGAACAATGGAAGAGTTCCGAAGCATTTTTAAACTTCAGCGGAATTCCGAGAACAATGGAAGAGTTCCGAAGCATTTTTAAACTGCAGCGGAATTCCTAGAACAATGGAAGAGTTCTGATGCATTTTTAAACTGCAGCGGAATTCCTAGAACAATGGAAGAGTTCCGAAGCATTTTTAAACTTCAGCGGAATTCCGAGAAAAATGGAAGAGTTCCGAAGCATTTTTAAACGTCAGCGGAATTCTCAGAACAATGGAAGTGTTCCGAAGCATTTTTAATCTTCAGCAGAATTCCGAGAACAACGGAAGAGTTCCGACGCATTTTTAAACGTCAGCGGAATTCCGAGAACAATGGAAGAGTTCCGAAGCATTTTTAAACTTCAGCGGAATTCCGAGAACAATGGAAGAGTTCCAAAGCATTTTTAAATGTCAGCAGAATGCCGAGAACAATGGAAGAGTTCCGAAGTATTTTTAAACGTCAGCGGAATGCCGAGAACAATGGAAGAGTTCCGACGCATTTTTAAAGGTCAGCGGAATTCCGAGAACAATGTAAGAGATCTGAAGCATTTTTAAACTTCAGCGGATTTTCGAGAGCAATGGAAGAGTTCCGAAGCATTTTTAAACATCTGCGGAATTCTGAGAACAATGGAAGAGTTCCGAAGCATTTTTAACTTCAGCAGAATTCCGAGAAAAATGGAAGAGTTCCGAAGCATTTTTAACTTCAGCAGAATTCCGAGAGCAATGGAAGAGTTCCGAAGCATTTTTAAACATCTGCGGAATTCTGAGAACAATGGAAGAGTTCCGACGCATTTTTAAACGTCAACGGAATTCCGAGAACAATGGAAGAGTTCCGAAGCATTTTTAAACGTCAGCGGAATGCCGAGAACAATGGAAGAGTTCCGACGCATTTTTAAACGTCAGCGGAATTCCGAGAACAATGGAAGAGTTCCGAAGCATTTTTAAACTTCAGCGGAATTCCGAGAACAATGGAAGAGTTCCGAAGCATTTTTGATCTTCAGCGGAATTCCGAGAACAATGGAAGAGTTCCGAAGCATTTTTAAACGTCAGCGGAATGCCGAGCACAATGGAAGAGTTCCGACGCATTTTTAAACGTCAGCGGAATTCCGAGAACAATGGAAGAGTTCCGAAGCATTTTTAAACTTCAGCGGAATTCCGAGAACAATGGAAGAGTTCCGAAGCATTTTTAAACGTCAGCGGAATGCCGAGAACAATGGAAGAGTTCTGACGCATTTTTAAACGTCAGCAGAATTCCGAGAACAATGGAAGAGTTCCGAAGCATTTTTAAACGTCAGCGGAATTCTGAGAACAATGGAAGAGTTCCGAAGCATTTTTAATCTTCAGCGGAATTCCGAGAACAATGGAACAGTTCCGAAGCATTTTTAACTTCAGCGGAATTCCGAGAACAATGGAAGAGTTCCGAAGCATTTTTAAACTTCAGCGGAATTCCGAGAACAATGGAAGAGTTCCGAAGCATTTTTAAACTGCAGCGGAATTCCTAGAACAATGGAAGAGTTCTGATGCATTTTTAAACTGCAGCGGAATTCCTAGAACAATGGAAGAGTTCCGAAGCATTTTTAAACTTCAGCGGAATTCCGAGAAAAATGGAAGAGTTCCGAAGCATTTTTAAATGTCAGCAGAATTCTCAGAACAATGGAAGTGTTACGAAGCATTTTTAAACTTCAGCAGAATTCCGAGAACAATGGAAGAGTTCCGAAGCATTTTTAAACTTCAGCGAAATTCCGAGAACAATGGAAGAGTTCCGAAGCATTTTTAAACATCTGCGGAATTCTGAGAACAATGGAAGAGTTCCGAAGCATTTTTAACTTCAGCAGAATTCAGAGAACAGTGGAAGAGTTCCGAAGTATTTTTAAACGTCAGCGGAATGCCGAGAACAATGGAAGAGTTCCGAAGCATTTTTAACTTCAGCAGAATTCCGAGAACAATGGAAGAGTTCCGAAGCATTTTTAAACTTCAGCGGAATTCCGAGAAAAATGGAAGAGTTGCGAAGCATTTTTAACTTCAGCAGAATTCCGAGAAAAATGGAAGAGTTGCGAAGCATTTTTAACTTCAGCAGAATTCCGAGAACAATGGAAGAGTTCCGAAGCATTTTTAAACGTCAGCAGAATGCCGAGAACAATGGAAGAGTTACGACGCATTTTTAAAGGTCAGCGGAATTCCGAGAACAATGTAAGAGATCTGAAGCATTTTTAAACTTCAGCAGAATTTCGAGAGCAATGGAAGAGTTCCGAAGCATTTTTAAACATCTGCGGAATTCTGAGAACAATGGAAGAGTTCTGATGCATTTTTAAACTTCAGCGGAATTTCTAAAACAATGCAAGAGTTCCGAAGCATTTTAAAATTTCAGCAGAATTCCGAGAACAGTGGAAGAGTTCCGAAGCATTTTTAAACTTTAGCAGAATTCCGAGAACAATGGAGGCGTTCCGAAGCATTTTTAAACGTCAGCGGAATTCTCAGAACAATGGAAGTGTTCCGAAGCATTTTTAAACTTCAGCAGAATTCCAAGAACAATGGAAGAGTTCCGAAGCATTTTTAAACATCAGCGGAATTCCGAGAACAAAGGAAGAGTTCCGAAGCATTTTTGATCTTCAGCGGAATTCCGAGAACAATGGAAGAGTTCCGAAGCATTTTTAAATGTCAGCGGAATGCCGAGAACAATGGAAGAGTTCCGACGCATTTTTAAACGTCAGCGGAATTCCGAGAACAATGGAAGAGTTCCGAAGCAATTTTAAACTTCAGCGGAATTCCGAGAACAATGGAAGATTTCCGAAGCATTTTTAAATGTCAGCGGAATGCCGAGAACAATGGAAGAGTTCCGACGCATTTTTAAACGTCAACGGAATTCCGAGAACAATGGAAGAGTTCCGAAGCATTTTTAAACGTCAGCGGAATGCCGAGAAAAATGGAAGAGTTCCGAAGCATTTTTAAACTTCAGCGGAATTCCGAGAACAAAGGAAGAGTTCCGAAGCATTTTTGATCTTCAGCGGAATTCCGAGAAAAATGGAAGAGTTCCGAAGCATTTTTAAACGTCAGCGGAATTCCGAGAACAATGGAAGAGTTCCGAAGCATTTTTAAACTTCAGCGGAATTCCGAGAACAATGGAAGAGTTCCAAAGCATTTTTAAATGTCAGCAGAATGCCGAGAACAATGGAAGAGTTCCGAAGTATTTTTAAACGTCAGCGGAATGCCGAGAACAATGGAAGAGTTCCGACGCATTTTTAAAGGTCAGCGGAATTCCGAGAACAATGTAAGAGATCTGAAGCATTTTTAAACTTCAGCGGAATTTCGAGAGCAATGGAAGAGTTCCGAAGCATTTTTAAACATCTGCGGAATTCTGAGAACAATGGAAGAGTTCCGAAGCATTTTTAACTTCAGCAGAATTCCGAGAAAAATGGAAGAGTTCCGAAGCATTTTTAACTTCAGCAGAATTCCGAGAGCAATGGAAGAGTTCCGAAGCATTTTTAAACATCTGCGGAATTCTGAGAACAATGGAAGAGTTCCGACGCATTTTTAAACGTCAACGGAATTCCGAGAACAATGGAAGAGTTCCGAAGCATTTTTAAACGTCAGCGGAATGCCGAGAACAATGGAAGAGTTCCGACGCATTTTTAAACGTCAGCGGAATTCCGAGAACAATGGAAGAGTTCCGAAGCATTTTTAAACTTCAGCGGAATTCCGAGAACAATGGAAGAGTTCCGAAGCATTTTTAACTTCAGCAGAATTCCGAGAGCAATGGAAGAGTTCCGAAGCATTTTTAAACATCTGCGGAATTCTGAGAACAATGGAAGAGTTCCGACGCATTTTTAAACGTCAACGGAATTCCGAGAACAATGGAAGAGTTCCGAAGCATTTTTAACTTCAGCAGAATTCCGAGAGCAATGGAAGAGTTCCGAAGCATTTTTAAACATCTGCGGAATTCTGAGAACAATGGAAGAGTTCCGACGCATTTTTAAACGTCAACGGAATTCCGAGAACAATGGAAGAGTTCCGAAGCATTTTTAAACGTCAGCGGAATGCCGAGAACAATGGAAGAGTTCCGACGCATTTTTAAACGTCAGCGGAATTCCGAGAACAATGGAAGAGTTCCGAAGCATTTTTAAACTTCAGCGGAATTCCGAGAACAATGGAAGAGTTCCGAAGCATTTTTGATCTTCAGCGGAATTCCGAGAACAATGGAAGAGTTCCGAAGCATTTTTAAACGTCAGCGGAATGCCGAGCACAATGGAAGAGTTCCGACGCATTTTTAAACGTCAGCGGAATTCCGAGAACAATGGAAGAGTTCCGAAGCATTTTTAAACTTCAGCGGAATTCCGAGAACAATGGAAGAGTTCCGAAGCATTTTTAAACGTCAGCGGAATGCCGAGAACAATGGAAGAGTTCTGACGCATTTTTAAACGTCAGCAGAATTCCGAGAACAATGGAAGAGTTCCGAAGCATTTTTAAACGTCAGCGGAATTCTGAGAACAATGGAAGAGTTCCGAAGCATTTTTAATCTTCAGCGGAATTCCGAGAACAATGGAACAGTTCCGAAGCATTTTTAACTTCAGCGGAATTCCGAGAACAATGGAAGAGTTCCGAAGCATTTTTAAACTTCAGCGGAATTCCGAGAACAATGGAAGAGTTCCGAAGCATTTTTAAACTGCAGCGGAATTCCTAGAACAATGGAAGAGTTCTGATGCATTTTTAAACTGCAGCGGAATTCCTAGAACAATGGAAGAGTTCCGAAGCATTTTTAAACTTCAGCGGAATTCCGAGAAAAATGGAAGAGTTCCGAAGCATTTTTAAATGTCAGCAGAATTCTCAGAACAATGGAAGTGTTACGAAGCATTTTTAAACTTCAGCAGAATTCCGAGAACAATGGAAGAGTTCCGAAGCATTTTTAAACTTCAGCGAAATTCCGAGAACAATGGAAGAGTTCCGAAGCATTTTTAAACATCTGCGGAATTCTGAGAACAATGGAAGAGTTCCGAAGCATTTTTAACTTCAGCAGAATTCAGAGAACAGTGGAAGAGTTCCGAAGTATTTTTAAACGTCAGCGGAATGCCGAGAACAATGGAAGAGTTCCGAAGCATTTTTAACTTCAGCAGAATTCCGAGAACAATGGAAGAGTTCCGAAGCATTTTTAAACTTCAGCGGAATTCCGAGAAAAATGGAAGAGTTGCGAAGCATTTTTAACTTCAGCAGAATTCCGAGAAAAATGGAAGAGTTGCGAAGCATTTTTAACTTCAGCAGAATTCCGAGAACAATGGAAGAGTTCCGAAGCATTTTTAAACGTCAGCAGAATGCCGAGAACAATGGAAGAGTTACGACGCATTTTTAAAGGTCAGCGGAATTCCGAGAACAATGTAAGAGATCTGAAGCATTTTTAAACTTCAGCAGAATTTCGAGAGCAATGGAAGAGTTCCGAAGCATTTTTAAACATCTGCGGAATTCTGAGAACAATGGAAGAGTTCTGATGCATTTTTAAACTTCAGCGGAATTTCTAAAACAATGCAAGAGTTCCGAAGCATTTTAAAATTTCAGCAGAATTCCGAGAACAGTGGAAGAGTTCCGAAGCATTTTTAAACTTTAGCAGAATTCCGAGAACAATGGAGGCGTTCCGAAGCATTTTTAAACGTCAGCGGAATTCTCAGAACAATGGAAGTGTTCCGAAGCATTTTTAAACTTCAGCAGAATTCCAAGAACAATGGAAGAGTTCCGAAGCATTTTTAAACATCAGCGGAATTCCGAGAACAAAGGAAGAGTTCCGAAGCATTTTTGATCTTCAGCGGAATTCCGAGAACAATGGAAGAGTTCCGAAGCATTTTTAAATGTCAGCGGAATGCCGAGAACAATGGAAGAGTTCCGACGCATTTTTAAACGTCAGAGGAATTCCGAGAACAATGGAAGAGTTCCGAAGCAATTTTAAACTTCAGCGGAATTCCGAGAACAATGGAAGATTTCCGAAGCATTTTTAAATGTCAGCGGAATGCCGAGAACAATGGAAGAGTTCCGACGCATTTTTAAACGTCAACGGAATTCCGAGAACAATGGAAGAGTTCCGAAGCATTTTTAAACGTCAGCGGAATGCCGAGAAAAATGGAAGAGTTCCGAAGCATTTTTAAACTTCAGCGGAATTCCGAGAACAAAGGAAGAGTTCCGAAGCATTTTTGATCTTCAGCGGAATTCCAAGAACAATGGAAGAGTTCCGAAGCATTTTTAAACGTCAGCGGAATGCCGAGAACAATGGAAGAGTTCCGAAGCATTTTTAACTTCAGCAGAATTCCGAGAACAATGGAAGAGTTCTGACGCATTTTTAAACGTCAGCAGAATTCCGAGAACAATGGAAGAGTTCCGAAGCATTTTTAAACGTCAGCGGAATTCTGAGAACAATGGAAGAGTTCCGAAGCATTTTTAACTTCAGCAGAATTCAGAGAACAGTGGAAGAGTTCCGAAGTATTTTTAAACGTCAGCGGAATGCCGAGAACAATGGAAGAGTTCCGAAGCATTTTTAAACGTCAACGGAATTCCGAGAACAATGGAAGAGTTCCGAAGCATTTTTAAACGTCAGCGGAATGCCGAGAAAAATGGAAGAGTTCCGAAGCATTTTTAAACTTCAGCGGAATTCCGAGAACAGTGGAAGAGTTCCGAAGCATTTTTAAACATCAGCGGAATTCCGAGAACAAAGGAAGAGTTCCAAAGCATTTTTGATCTTTAGCGGAATTCCGAGAACAATGGAAGAGTTCTGACGCATTTTTAACTTCAGCAGAATTCCGAGAAAAATGGAAGAGTTGCGAAGCATTTTTAACTTCAGCAGAATTCCGAGAACAATGGAAGAGTTCCGAAGCATTTTTAAACGTCAGCAGAATGCCGAGAACAATGGAAGAGTTACGACGCATTTTTAAAGGTCAGCGGAATTCCGAGAACAATGTAAGAGATCTGAAGCATTTTTAAACTTCAGCAGAATTTCGAGAGCAATGGAAGAGTTCCGAAGCATTTTTAAACATCTGCGGAATTCTGAGAACAATGGAAGAGTTCTGATGCATTTTTAAACTTCAGCGGAATTTCTAAAACAATGCAAGAGTTCCGAAGCATTTTAAAATTTCAGCAGAATTCCGAGAACAGTGGAAGAGTTCCGAAGCATTTTTAAACTTTAGCAGAATTCCGAGAACAATGGAGGCGTTCCGAAGCATTTTTAAACGTCAGCGGAATTCTCAGAACAATGGAAGTGTTCCGAAGCATTTTTAAACTTCAGCAGAATTCCAAGAACAATGGAAGAGTTCCGAAGCATTTTTAAACATCAGCGGAATTCCGAGAACAAAGGAAGAGTTCCGAAGCATTTTTGATCTTCAGCGGAATTCCGAGAACAATGGAAGAGTTCCGAAGCATTTTTAAATGTCAGCGGAATGCCGAGAACAATGGAAGAGTTCCGACGCATTTTTAAACGTCAGCGGAATTCCGAGAACAATGGAAGAGTTCCGAAGCAATTTTAAACGTCAGCGGAATTCTCAGAACAATGGAAGTGTTCCAAAGCATTTTTAAACTTCAGCAGAATTCCGAGAACAATGGAAGAGTTCCGACGCATTTTTAAAGGTCAGCGGAATTCCGAGAACAATGGAAGAGTTCCGAAGCATTTTTAAACTTCAGCGGAATTCCGAGAACAATGGAAGAGTTCCAAAGCATTTTTAAATGTCAGCAGAATGCCGAGAACAATGGAAGAGTTCCGACGCATTTTTAAACGTCAGCGGAATTCCGAGAACAATGGAAGAGATCTGAAGCATTTTTAAACTTCAGCGGAATTTTGAGAACAATGGAAGAGTTCCGAAGCATTTTTAAACTTCAGCGGAATTCCGAGAAAAATGGAAGAGTTCCGAAGCATTTTTAAACGTCAGCGGAATTCTCAGAACAATGGAAGTGTTCCGAAGCATTTTTAATCTTCAGCAGAATTCCGAGAACAACGGAAGAGTTCCGACGCATTTTTAAACGTCAGCGGAATTCCGAGAACAATGGAAGAGTTCCGAAGCATTTTTAAACTTCAGCGGAATTCCGAGAACAATGGAAGAGTTCCAAAGCATTTTTAAATGTCAGCAGAATGCCGAGAACAATGGAAGAGTTCCGAAGTATTTTTAAACGTCAGCGGAATGCCGAGAACAATGGAAGAGTTCCGACGCATTTTTAAAGGTCAGCGGAATTCCGAGAACAATGTAAGAGATCTGAAGCATTTTTAAACTTCAGCGGAATTTCGAGAGCAATGGAAGAGTTCCGAAGCATTTTTAAACATCTGCGGAATTCTGAGAACAATGGAAGAGTTCCGAAGCATTTTTAACTTCAGCAGAATTCCGAGAAAAATGGAAGAGTTCCGAAGCATTTTTAACTTCAGCAGAATTCCGAGAACAATGGAAGAGTTCCGAAGCATTTTTAAACGTCAGCAGAATGCCGAGAACAATGGAAGAGTTACGACGCATTTTTAAAGGTCAGCGGAATTCCGAGAACAATGTAAGAGATCTGAAGCATTTTTAAACTTCAGCAGAATTTCGAGAGCAATGGAAGAGTTCCGAAGCATTTTTAAACATCTGCGGAATTCTGAGAACAATGGAAGAGTTCCGACGCATTTTTAAACGTCAACGGAATTCCGAGAACAATGGAAGAGTTCCGAAGCATTTTTAAACGTCAGCGGAATGCCGAGAACAATGGAAGAGTTCCGACGCATTTTTAAACGTCAGCGGAATTCCGAGAACAATGGAAGAGTTCCGAAGCATTTTTAAACTTCAGCGGAATTCCGAGAACAATGGAAGAGTTCCGAAGCATTTTTGATCTTCAGCGGAATTCCGAGAACAATGGAAGAGTTCCGAAGCATTTTTAAACGTCAGCGGAATGCCGAGCACAATGGAAGAGTTCCGACGCATTTTTAAACGTCAGCGGAATTCCGAGAACAATGGAAGAGTTCCGAAGCATTTTTAAACTTCAGCGGAATTCCGAGAACAATGGAAGAGTTCCGAAGCATTTTTAAACGTCAGCGGAATGCCGAGAACAATGGAAGAGTTCTGACGCATTTTTAAACGTCAGCAGAATTCCGAGAACAATGGAAGAGTTCCGAAGCATTTTTAAACGTCAGCGGAATTCTGAGAACAATGGAAGAGTTCCGAAGCATTTTTAATCTTCAGCGGAATTCCGAGAACAATGGAACAGTTCCGAAGCATTTTTAACTTCAGCGGAATTCCGAGAACAATGGAAGAGTTCCGAAGCATTTTTAAACTTCAGCGGAATTCCGAGAACAATGGAAGAGTTCCGAAGCATTTTTAAACTGCAGCGGAATTCCTAGAACAATGGAAGAGTTCTGATGCATTTTTAAACTGCAGCGGAATTCCTAGAACAATGGAAGAGTTCCGAAGCATTTTTAAACGTCAGCGGAATTCTCAGAACAATGGAAGTGTTCCAAAGCATTTTTAAACTTCAGCAGAATTCCGAGAACAATGGAAGAGTTCCGACGCATTTTTAAAGGTCAGCGGAATTCCGAGAACAATGGAAGAGTTCCGAAGCATTTTTAAACTTCAGCGGAATTCCGAGAACAATGGAAGAGTTCCGACGCATTTTTAAATGTCAGCAGAATGCCGAGAACAATGGAAGAGTTCCGACGCATTTTTAAACGTCAGCGGAATTCCGAGAACAATGGAAGAGATCTGAAGCATTTTTAAACTTCAGCGGAATTTTGAGAACAATGGAAGAGTTCCGAAGCATTTTTAAACTTCAGCGGAATTCCGAGAAAAATGGAAGAGTTCCGAAGCATTTTTAAACGTCAACGGAATTCTCAGAACAATGGAAGTGTTCCGAAGCATTTTTAATCTTCAGCAGAATTCCGAGAACAACGGAAGAGTTCCGACGCATTTTTAAACGTCAGCGGAATTCCGAGAACAATGGAAGAGTTCCGAAGCATTTTTAAACGTCAGCGGAATGCCGAGAAAAATGGAAGAGTTCCGAAGCATTTTTAAACTTCAGCGGAATTCCGAGAACAAAGGAAGAGTTCCGAAGCATTTTTGATCTTCAGCGGAATTCCAAGAACAATGGTAGAGTTCCGAAGCATTTTTAAACTTCAGCGGAATTCCGAGAAAAATGGAAGAGTTCCGAAGCATTTTTAAACGTCAGCAGAATTCTCAGAACAATGGAAGTGTTACGAAGCATTTTTAAACTTCAGCAGAATTCCGAGAACAATGGAAGAGTTCCGAAGCATTTTTAAACTTCAGCGGAATTCCGAGAACAATAGAAGAGTTCCGAAGCATTTTTAAACATCAGCGGAATTCCGAGAACAAAGGAAGAGTTTTGAAGCATTTTTGATCTTCAGCGGAATTCCGAGAACAATGGAAGAGTTCAGAAGCATTTTTAAACTTCAGCGGAATTCCGAGAACAATGGAAGAGTTCCGAAGCATTTTTAAACGTCAGCGGAATGCCGAGAAAAATGGAAGAGTTCCGAAGCATTTTTAAACTGCAGCGGAATTCCTAGAACAATGGAAGAGTTCTGATGCATTTTTAAACTGCAGCGGAATTCCTAGAACAAGGGAAGGGTTCCGAAGCATTTTTAAACTTCAACGGAATTCCGAGAAAAATGGAAGAGTTCCGAAGCATTTTTAAACGTCAGCGGAATTCTCAGAACAATGGAAGTGTTCCAAAGCATTTTTAAACTTCAGCAGAATTCCGAGAACAATGGAAGAGTTCCGACGCATTTTTAAAGGTCAGCGGAATTCCGAGAACAATGGAAGAGTTCCGAAGCATTTTTAAACTTCAGCGGAATTCCGAGAACAATGGAAGAGTTCCAAAGCATTTTTAAATGTCAGCAGAATGCCGAGAACAATGGAAGAGTTCCGACGCATTTTTAAACGTCAGCGGAATTCCGAGAACAATGGAAGAGATCTGAAGCATTTTTAAACTTCAGCGGAATTTTGAGAACAATGGAAGAGTTCCGAAGCATTTTTAAACTTCAGCGGAATTCCGAGAAAAATGGAAGAGTTCCGAAGCATTTTTAAACGTCAGCGGAATTCTCAGAACAATGGAAGTGTTCCGAAGCATTTTTAATCTTCAGCAGAATTCCGAGAACAACGGAAGAGTTCCGACGCATTTTTAAACGTCAGCGGAATTCCGAGAACAATGGAAGAGTTCCGAAGCATTCTTAAACTTCAGCGGAATTCCGAGAACAATGGAAGAGTTCCAAAGCATTTTTAAATGTCAGCAGAATGCCGAGAACAATGGAAGAGTTCCGAAGTATTTTTAAACGTCAGCGGAATGCCGAGAACAATGGAAGAGTTCCGACGCATTTTTAAAGGTCAGCGGAATTCCGAGAACAATGTAAGAGATCTGAAGCATTTTTAAACTTCAGCGGAATTTCGAGAGCAATGGAAGAGTTCCGAAGCATTTTTAAACATCTGCGGAATTCTGAGAACAATGGAAGAGTTCCGAAGCATTTTTAACTTCAGCAGAATTCCGAGAAAAATGGAAGAGTTCCGAAGCATTTTTAACTTCAGCAGAATTCCGAGAACAATGGAAGAGTTCCGAAGCATTTTTAAACGTCAGCAGAATGCCGAGAACAATGGAAGAGTTACGACGCATTTTTAAAGGTCAGCGGAATTCCGAGAACAATGTAAGAGATCTGAAGCATTTTTAAACTTCAGCAGAATTTCGAGAGCAATGGAAGAGTTCCGAAGCATTTTTAAACATCTGCGGAATTCTGAGAACAATGGAAGAGTTCCGACGCATTTTTAAACGTCAACGGAATTCCGAGAACAATGGAAGAGTTCCGAAGCATTTTTAAACGTCAGCGGAATGCCGAGAACAATGGAAGAGTTCCGACGCATTTTTAAACGTCAGCGGAATTCCGAGAACAATGGAAGAGTTCCGAAGCATTTTTAAACTTCAGCGGAATTCCGAGAACAATGGAAGAGTTCCGAAGCATTTTTGATCTTCAGCGGAATTCCGAGAACAATGGAAGAGTTCCGAAGCATTTTTAAACGTCAGCGGAATGCCGAGCACAATGGAAGAGTTCCGACGCATTTTTAAACGTCAGCGGAATTCCGAGAACAATGGAAGAGTTCCGAAGCATTTTTAAACTTCAGCGGAATTCCGAGAACAATGGAAGAGTTCCGAAGCATTTTTAAACGTCAGCGGAATGCCGAGAACAATGGAAGAGTTCTGACGCATTTTTAAACGTCAGCAGAATTCCGAGAACAATGGAAGAGTTCCGAAGCATTTTTAAACGTCAGCGGAATTCTGAGAACAATGGAAGAGTTCCGAAGCATTTTTAATCTTCAGCGGAATTCCGAGAACAATGGAACAGTTCCGAAGCATTTTTAACTTCAGCGGAATTCCGAGAACAATGGAAGAGTTCCGAAGCATTTTTAAACTTCAGCGGAATTCCGAGAACAATGGAAGAGTTCCGAAGCATTTTTAAACTGCAGCGGAATTCCTAGAACAATGGAAGAGTTCTGATGCATTTTTAAACTGCAGCGGAATTCCTAGAACAATGGAAGAGTTCCGAAGCATTTTTAAACTTCAGCGGAATTCCGAGAAAAATGGAAGAGTTCCGAAGCATTTTTAAATGTCAGCAGAATTCTCAGAACAATGGAAGTGTTACGAAGCATTTTTAAACTTCAGCAGAATTCCGAGAACAATGGAAGAGTTCCGAAGCATTTTTAAACTTCAGCGAAATTCCGAGAACAATGGAAGAGTTCCGAAGCATTTTTAAACATCTGCGGAATTCTGAGAACAATGGAAGAGTTCCGAAGCATTTTTAACTTCAGCAGAATTCAGAGAACAGTGGAAGAGTTCCGAAGTATTTTTAAACGTCAGCGGAATGCCGAGAACAATGGAAGAGTTCCGAAGCATTTTTAACTTCAGCAGAATTCCGAGAACAATGGAAGAGTTCCGAAGCATTTTTAAACTTCAGCGGAATTCCGAGAAAAATGGAAGAGTTGCGAAGCATTTTTAACTTCAGCAGAATTCCGAGAAAAATGGAAGAGTTGCGAAGCATTTTTAACTTCAGCAGAATTCCGAGAACAATGGAAGAGTTCCGAAGCATTTTTAAACGTCAGCAGAATGCCGAGAACAATGGAAGAGTTACGACGCATTTTTAAAGGTCAGCGGAATTCCGAGAACAATGTAAGAGATCTGAAGCATTTTTAAACTTCAGCAGAATTTCGAGAGCAATGGAAGAGTTCCGAAGCATTTTTAAACATCTGCGGAATTCTGAGAACAATGGAAGAGTTCTGATGCATTTTTAAACTTCAGCGGAATTTCTAAAACAATGCAAGAGTTCCGAAGCATTTTAAAATTTCAGCAGAATTCCGAGAACAGTGGAAGAGTTCCGAAGCATTTTTAAACTTTAGCAGAATTCCGAGAACAATGGAGGCGTTCCGAAGCATTTTTAAACGTCAGCAGAATTCTCAGAACAATGGAAGTGTTCCGAAGCATTTTTAAACTTCAGCAGAATTCCAAGAACAATGGAAGAGTTCCGAAGCATTTTTAAACATCAGGGGAATTCCGAGAACAAAGGAAGAGTTCCGAAGCATTTTTGATCTTCAGCGGAATTCCGAGAACAATGGAAGAGTTCCGAAGCATTTTTAAATGTCAGCGGAATGCCGAGAACAATGGAAGAGTTCCGACGCATTTTTAAACGTCAGCGGAATTCCGAGAACAATGGAAGAGTTCCGAAGCAATTTTAAACTTCAGCGGAATTCCGAGAACAATGGAAGATTTCCGAAGCATTTTTAAATGTCAGCGGAATGCCGAGAACAATGGAAGAGTTCCGACGCATTTTTAAACGTCAACGGAATTCCGAGAACAATGGAAGAGTTCCGAAGCATTTTTAAACGTCAGCGGAATGCCGAGAAAAATGGAAGAGTTCCGAAGCATTTTTAAACTTCAGCGGAATTCCGAGAACAAAGGAAGAGTTCCGAAGCATTTTTAAACATCAGCGGAATTCCGAGAACAAAGGAAGAGTTCCGAAGCATTTTTGATCTTCAGCGGAATTCCGAGAACAATGGAAGAGTTCCGAAGCATTTTTAAACTTCAGCGGAATTCCGAGAACAATGGAAGAGTTCCGAAGCATTTTTAAACATCAGCGGAATTCCGAGAACAAAGGAAGAGTTCCGAAGCATTTTTGATCTTTAGCGGAATTCCGAGAACAATGGAAGAGTTCTGACGCATTTTTAAACGTCAGCAGAATTCCGAGAACAATGGAAGAGTTCCGAAGCATTTTTAAACGTCAGCGGAATTCTGAGAACAATGGAAGAGTTCCGAAGCATTTTTAACTTCAGCAGAATTCAGAGAACAGTGGAAGAGTTCCGAAGTATTTTTAAACGTCAGCGGAATGCCGAGAACAATGGAAGAGTTCCGACGCATTTTTAAACATCAGCGGAATTCCGGGAACAAAGGAAGAGTTCCGAAGCATTTTTGATCTTCAGCGGAATTCCGAGAACAATGGAAGAGTTCCGAAGCATTTTTAAACATCAGCGGAATTCCGGGAACAAAGGAAGAGTTCCGAAGCATTTTTGATCTTTAGCGGAATTCCGAGAACAATGGAAGAGTTCCGAAGCATTTTTAAACGTCAGCGGAATGCCGAGAACAATGGAAGAGTTCTGACGCATTTTTAAACGTCAGCAGAATTCCGAGAACAATGGAAGAGTTCCGAAGCATTTTTAAACGTCAGCGGAATTCTGAGAACAATGGAAGAGTTCCGAAGCATTTTTAATCTTCAGCGGAATTCCGAGAACAATGGAAGAGTTCCGAAGCATTTTTAAACTTCAGCGGAATTCCGAGAACAATGGAAGAGTTCCGAAGCATTTTTAAACATCAGCGGAATTCCGAGAACAAAGGAAGAGTTCCGAAGCATTTTTGATCTTCAGCGGAATTCCGAGAACAATGGAAGAGTTCCGAAGCATTTTTAAACGTCAGCGGAATGCCGAGAACAATGGAAGAGTTCCAAAGCATTTTTAAATGTCAGCGGAATGCCGAGAGCAATGGAGGAGTTCCGACGCATTTTTAAACGTCAGCGGAATTCCGAGAAGAATGGAAGAGTTCCGAAGCATTTTTAAATGTCAGCGGAATTCCGAGAACAATGGAAGAGTTCCGAAGCATTTTTAAACTTCAGCGGAATTCCGAGAACAATGGAAGATTTCCGAAGCATTTTTAAATGTCAGCGGAATGCCGAGAACAATGGAAGATTTCCGACGCATTTTTAAACGTCAACGGAATTCCGAGAACAATGGAAGAGTTCCGAAGCATTTTTAAACGTCAGCGGAATGCCGAGAAAAATGGAAGAGTTCCGAAGCATTTTTAAACTTCAGCGGAATTCCGAGAACAAAGGAAGAGTTCCGAAGCATTTTTGATCTTCAGCGGAATTCCAAGAACAATGGTAGAGTTCCGAAGCATTTTTAAACTTCAGCGGAATTCCGAGAAAAATGGAAGAGTTCCGAAGCATTTTTAAACGTCAGCAGAATTCTCAGAACAATGGAAGTGTTACGAAGCATTTTTAAACTTCAGCAGAATTCCGAGAACAATGGAAGAGTTCCGAAGCATTTTTAAACTTCAGCGGAATTCCGAGAACAATAGAAGAGTTCCGAAGCATTTTTAAACATCAGCGGAATTCCGAGAACAAAGGAAGAGTTTTGAAGCATTTTTGATCTTCAGCGGAATTCCGAGAACAATGGAAGAGTTCAGAAGCATTTTTAAACTTCAGCGGAATTCCGAGAACAATGGAAGAGTTCCGAAGCATTTTTAAACGTCAGCGGAATGCCGAGAAAAATGGAAGAGTTCCGAAGCATTTTTAAACTGCAGCGGAATTCCTAGAACAATGGAAGAATTCTGATGCATTTTTAAACTGCAGCGGAATTCCTAGAACAAGGGAAGGGTTCCGAAGCATTTTTAAACTTCAACGGAATTCCGAGAAAAATGGAAGAGTTCCGAAGCATTTTTAAACGTCAGCGGAATTCTCAGAACAATGGAAGTGTTCCAAAGCATTTTTAAACTTCAGCAGAATTCCGAGAACAATGGAAGAGTTCCGACGCATTTTTAAAGGTCAGCGGAATTCCGAGAACAATGGAAGAGTTCCGAAGCATTTTTAAACTTCAGCGGAATTCCGAGAACAATGGAAGAGTTCCAAAGCATTTTTAAATGTCAGCAGAATGCCGAGAACAATGGAAGAGTTCCGACGCATTTTTAAACGTCAGCGGAATTCCGAGAACAATGGAAGAGATCTGAAGCATTTTTAAACTTCAGCGGAATTTTGAGAACAATGGAAGAGTTCCGAAGCATTTTTAAACTTCAGCGGAATTCCGAGAAAAATGGAAGAGTTCCGAAGCATTTTTAAACGTCAGCGGAATTCTCAGAACAATGGAAGTGTTCCGAAGCATTTTTAATCTTCAGCAGAATTCCGAGAACAACGGAAGAGTTCCGACGCATTTTTAAACGTCAGCGGAATTCCGAGAACAATGGAAGAGTTCCGAAGCATTTTTAAACTTCAGCGGAATTCCGAGAACAATGGAAGAGTTCCAAAGCATTTTTAAATGTCAGCAGAATGCCGAGAACAATGGAAGAGTTCCGAAGTATTTTTAAACGTCAGCGGAATGCCGAGAACAATGGAAGAGTTCCGACGCATTTTTAAAGGTCAGCGGAATTCCGAGAACAATGTAAGAGATCTGAAGCATTTTTAAACTTCAGCGGAATTTCGAGAGCAATGGAAGAGTTCCGAAGCATTTTTAAACATCTGCGGAATTCTGAGAACAATGGAAGAGTTCCGAAGCATTTTTAACTTCAGCAGAATTCCGAGAAAAATGGAAGAGTTCCGAAGCATTTTTAACTTCAGCAGAATTCCGAGAACAATGGAAGAGTTCCGAAGCATTTTTAAACGTCAGCAGAATGCCGAGAACAATGGAAGAGTTACGACGCATTTTTAAAGGTCAGCGGAATTCCGAGAACAATGTAAGAGATCTGAAGCATTTTTAAACTTCAGCAGAATTTCGAGAGCAATGGAAGAGTTCCGAAGCATTTTTAAACATCTGCGGAATTCTGAGAACAATGGAAGAGTTCCGACGCATTTTTAAACGTCAACGGAATTCCGAGAACAATGGAAGAGTTCCGAAGCATTTTTAAACGTCAGCGGAATGCCGAGAACAATGGAAGAGTTCCGACGCATTTTTAAACGTCAGCGGAATTCCGAGAACAATGGAAGAGTTCCGAAGCATTTTTAAACTTCAGCGGAATTCCGAGAACAATGGAAGAGTTCCGAAGCATTTTTGATCTTCAGCGGAATTCCGAGAACAATGGAAGAGTTCCGAAGCATTTTTAAACGTCAGCGGAATGCCGAGCACAATGGAAGAGTTCCGACGCATTTTTAAACGTCAGCGGAATTCCGAGAACAATGGAAGAGTTCCGAAGCATTTTTAAACTTCAGCGGAATTCCGAGAACAATGGAAGAGTTCGAAGCATTTTTAAACTTCAGCGGAATTCCTAGAACAATGGAAGAGTTCAGAACCATTTTTAAACTTCAGCAGAATTCCGAGAACAGTGGAAGAGTTCCGAAGCATTTTTAAACATCAGCGGAATTCCGAGAACAAAGGAAGAGTTCCGAAGCATTTTTGATCTTTAGCGGAATTCCGAGAACAATGGAAGAGTTCCGAAGCATTTTTAAACGTCAGCGGAATGCCGAGAACAATGGAAGAGTTCTGACGCATTTTTAAACGTCAGCAGAATTCCGAGAACAATGGAAGAGTTCCGAAGCATTTTTAAACGTCAGCGGAATTCTGAGAACAATGGAAGAGTTCCGAAGCATTTTTAATCTTCAGCGGAATTCCGAGAACAATGGAACAGTTCCGAAGCATTTTTAACTTCAGCGGAATTCCGAGAACAATGGAAGAGTTCCGAAGCATTTTTAAACTTCAGCGGAATTCCGAGAACAATGGAAGAGTTCCGAAGCATTTTTAAACTGCAGCGGAATTCCTAGAACAATGGAAGAGTTCTGATGCATTTTTAAACTGCAGCGGAATTCCTAGAACAATGGAAGAGTTCCGAAGCATTTTTAAACTTCAGCGGAATTCCGAGAAAAATGGAAGAGTTCCGAAGCATTTTTAAATGTCAGCAGAATTCTCAGAACAATGGAAGTGTTACGAAGCATTTTTAAACTTCAGCAGAATTCCGAGAACAATGGAAGAGTTCCGAAGCATTTTTAAACTTCAGCGAAATTCCGAGAACAATGGAAGAGTTCCGAAGCATTTTTAAACATCTGCGGAATTCTGAGAACAATGGAAGAGTTCCGAAGCATTTTTAACTTCAGCAGAATTCAGAGAACAGTGGAAGAGTTCCGAAGTATTTTTAAACGTCAGCGGAATGCCGAGAACAATGGAAGAGTTCCGAAGCATTTTTAACTTCAGCAGAATTCCGAGAACAATGGAAGAGTTCCGAAGCATTTTTAAACTTCAGCGGAATTCCGAGAAAAATGGAAGAGTTGCGAAGCATTTTTAACTTCAGCAGAATTCCGTGAAAAATGGAAGAGTTGCGAAGCATTTTTAACTTCAGCAGAATTCCGAGAACAATGGAAGAGTTCCGAAGCATTTTTAAACGTCAGCAGAATGCCGAGAACAATGGAAGAGTTACGACGCATTTTTAAAGGTCAGCGGAATTCCGAGAACAATGTAAGAGATCTGAAGCATTTTTAAACTTCAGCAGAATTTCGAGAGCAATGGAAGAGTTCCGAAGCATTTTTAAACATCTGCGGAATTCTGAGAACAATGGAAGAGTTCTGATGCATTTTTAAACTTCAGCGGAATTTCTAAAACAATGCAAGAGTTCCGAAGCATTTTAAAATTTCAGCAGAATTCCGAGAACAGTGGAAGAGTTCCGAAGCATTTTTAAACTTTAGCAGAATTCCGAGAACAATGGAGGCGTTCCGAAGCATTTTTAAACGTCAGCGGAATTCTCAGAACAATGGAAGTGTTCCGAAGCATTTTTAAACTTCAGCAGAATTCCAAGAACAATGGAAGAGTTCCGAAGCATTTTTAAACATCAGCGGAATTCCGAGAACAAAGGAAGAGTTCCGAAGCATTTTTGATCTTCAGCGGAATTCCGAGAACAATGGAAGAGTTCCGAAGCATTTTTAAATGTCAGCGGAATGCCGAGAACAATGGAAGAGTTCCGACGCATTTTTAAACGTCAGCGGAATTCCGAGAACAATGGAAGAGTTCCGAAGCATTTTTAAACTTCAGCGGAATTCCGAGAACAATGGAAGATTTCCGAAGCATTTTTAAATGTCAGCGGAATGCCGAGAACAATGGAAGAGTTCCGACGCATTTTTAAACATCAACGGAATTCCGAGAACAATGGAAGAGTTCCGAAGCATTTTTAAACGTCAGCGGAATGCCGAGAAAAATGGAAGAGTTCCGAAGCATTTTTAAACTTCAGCGGAATTCCGAGAACAAAGGAAGAGTTCCGAAGCATTTTTGATCTTCAGCGGAATTCCAAGAACAATGGAAGAGTTCCGAAGCATTTTTAAACGTCAGCGGAATGCCGAGAACAATGGAAGAGTTCCGAAGCATTTTTGATCTTTAGCGGAATTCCGAGAACAATGGAAGAGTTCTGACGCATTTTTAAACGTCAGCAGAATTCCGAGAACAATGGAAGAGTTCCGAAGCATTTTTAAACGTCAGCGGAATTCTGAGAACAATGGAAGAGTTCCGAAGCATTTTTAACTTCAGCAGAATTCAGAGAACAGTGGAAGAGTTCCGAAGTATTTTTAAACGTCAGCGGAATGCCGAGAACAATGGAAGAGTTCCGAAGCATTTTTAACTTCAGCAGAATTCCGAGAACAATGGAAGAGTTCCGAAGCATTTTTAAACTTCAGCGGAATTCCGAGAAAAATGGAAGAGTTGCGAAGCATTTTTAACTTCAGCAGAATTCCGAGAAAAATGGAAGAGTTGCGAAGCATTTTTAACTTCAGCAGAATTCCGAGAACAATGGAAGAGTTCCGAAGCATTTTTAAACGTCAGCAGAATGCCGAGAACAATGGAAGAGTTACGACGCATTTTTAAAGGTCAGCGGAATTCCGAGAACAATGGAAGAGTTCCGAAGCATTTTTAAACTTCAGCGGAATTCCGAGAACAATGGAAGAGTTCCAAAGCATTTTTAAATGTCAGCAGAATGCCGAGAACAATGGAAGAGTTCCGAAGTATTTTTAAACGTCAGCGGAATGCCGAGAACAATGGAAGAGTTCCGACGCATTTTTAAAGGTCAGCGGAATTCCGAGAACAATGTAAGAGATCTGAAGCATTTTTAAACTTCAGCGGAATTTCGAGAGCAATGGAAGAGTTCCGAAGCATTTTTAAACATCTGCGGAATTCTGAGAACAATGGAAGAGTTCCGAAGCATTTTTAACTTCAGCAGAATTCCGAGAAAAATGGAAGAGTTCCGAAGCATTTTTAACTTCAGCAGAATTCCGAGAACAATGGAAGAGTTCCGAAGCATTTTTAAACGTCAGCAGAATGCCGAGAACAATGGAAGAGTTACGACGCATTTTTAAAGGTCAGCGGAATTCCGAGAACAATGTAAGAGATCTGAAGCATTTTTAAACTTCAGCAGAATTTCGAGAGCAATGGAAGAGTTCCGAAGCATTTTTAAACATCTGCGGAATTCTGAGAACAATGGAAGAGTTCCGACGCATTTTTAAACGTCAACGGAATTCCGAGAACAATGGAAGAGTTCCGAAGCATTTTTAAACGTCAGCGGAATGCCGAGAACAATGGAAGAGTTCCGACGCATTTTTAAACGTCAGCGGAATTCCGAGAACAATGGAAGAGTTCCGAAGCATTTTTAAACTTCAGCGGAATTCCGAGAACAATGGAAGAGTTCCGAAGCATTTTTGATCTTCAGCGGAATTCCGAGAACAATGGAAGAGTTCCGAAGCATTTTTAAACGTCAGCGGAATGCCGAGCACAATGGAAGAGTTCCGACGCATTTTTAAACGTCAGCGGAATTCCGAGAACAATGGAAGAGTTCCGAAGCATTTTTAAACTTCAGCGGAATTCCGAGAACAATGGAAGAGTTCGAAGCATTTTTAAACTTCAGCGGAATTCCTAGAACAATGGAAGAGTTCAGAACCATTTTTAAACTTCAGCAGAATTCCGAGAACAGTGGAAGAGTTCCGAAGCATTTTTAAACATCAGCGGAATTCCGAGAACAAAGGAAGAGTTCCGAAGCATTTTTGATCTTTAGCGGAATTCCGAGAACAATGGAAGAGTTCCGAAGCATTTTTAAACGTCAGCGGAATGCCGAGAACAATGGAAGAGTTCTGACGCATTTTTAAACGTCAGCAGAATTCCGAGAACAATGGAAGAGTTCCGAAGCATTTTTAAACGTCAGCGGAATTCTGAGAACAATGGAAGAGTTCCGAAGCATTTTTAATCTTCAGCGGAATTCCGAGAACAATGGAACAGTTCCGAAGCATTTTTAACTTCAGCGGAATTCCGAGAACAATGGAAGAGTTCCGAAGCATTTTTAAACTTCAGCGGAATTCCGAGAACAATGGAAGAGTTCCGAAGCATTTTTAAACTTCAGCGGAATTCCGAGAACAATGGAAGAGTTCCGAAGCATTTTTGATCTTCAGCGGAATTCCGAGAACAATGGAAGAGTTCCGAAGCATTTTTAAACGTCAGCGGAATGCCGAGCACAATGGAAGAGTTCCGACGCATTTTTAAACGTCAGCGGAATTCCGAGAACAATGGAAGAGTTCCGAAGCATTTTTAAACTTCAGCGGAATTCCGAGAACAATGGAAGAGTTCGAAGCATTTTTAAACTTCAGCGGAATTCCTAGAACAATGGAAGAGTTCAGAACCATTTTTAAACTTCAGCAGAATTCCGAGAACAGTGGAAGAGTTCCGAAGCATTTTTAAACATCAGCGGAATTCCGAGAACAAAGGAAGAGTTCCGAAGCATTTTTGATCTTTAGCGGAATTCCGAGAACAATGGAAGAGTTCCGAAGCATTTTTAAACGTCAGCGGAATGCCGAGAACAATGGAAGAGTTCTGACGCATTTTTAAACGTCAGCAGAATTCCGAGAACAATGGAAGAGTTCCGAAGCATTTTTAAACGTCAGCGGAATTCTGAGAACAATGGAAGAGTTCCGAAGCATTTTTAATCTTCAGCGGAATTCCGAGAACAATGGAACAGTTCCGAAGCATTTTTAACTTCAGCGGAATTCCGAGAACAATGGAAGAGTTCCGAAGCATTTTTAAACTTCAGCGGAATTCCGAGAACAATGGAAGAGTTCCGAAGCATTTTTAAACTGCAGCGGAATTCCTAGAACAATGGAAGAGTTCTGATGCATTTTTAAACTGCAGCGGAATTCCTAGAACAATGGAAGAGTTCCGAAGCATTTTTAAACTTCAGCGGAATTCCGAGAAAAATGGAAGAGTTCCGAAGCATTTTTAAATGTCAGCAGAATTCTCAGAACAATGGAAGTGTTACGAAGCATTTTTAAACTTCAGCAGAATTCCGAGAACAATGGAAGAGTTCCGAAGCATTTTTAAACTTCAGCGAAATTCCGAGAACAATGGAAGAGTTCCGAAGCATTTTTAAACATCTGCGGAATTCTGAGAACAATGGAAGAGTTCCGAAGCATTTTTAACTTCAGCAGAATTCAGAGAACAGTGGAAGAGTTCCGAAGTATTTTTAAACGTCAGCGGAATGCCGAGAACAATGGAAGAGTTCCGAAGCATTTTTAACTTCAGCAGAATTCCGAGAACAATGGAAGAGTTCCGAAGCATTTTTAAACTTCAGCGGAATTCCGAGAAAAATGGAAGAGTTGCGAAGCATTTTTAACTTCAGCAGAATTCCGTGAAAAATGGAAGAGTTGCGAAGCATTTTTAACTTCAGCAGAATTCCGAGAACAATGGAAGAGTTCCGAAGCATTTTTAAACGTCAGCAGAATGCCGAGAACAATGGAAGAGTTACGACGCATTTTTAAAGGTCAGCGGAATTCCGAGAACAATGTAAGAGATCTGAAGCATTTTTAAACTTCAGCAGAATTTCGAGAGCAATGGAAGAGTTCCGAAGCATTTTTAAACATCTGCGGAATTCTGAGAACAATGGAAGAGTTCTGATGCATTTTTAAACTTCAGCGGAATTTCTAAAACAATGCAAGAGTTCCGAAGCATTTTAAAATTTCAGCAGAATTCCGAGAACAGTGGAAGAGTTCCGAAGCATTTTTAAACTTTAGCAGAATTCCGAGAACAATGGAGGCGTTCCGAAGCATTTTTAAACGTCAGCGGAATTCTCAGAACAATGGAAGTGTTCCGAAGCATTTTTAAACTTCAGCAGAATTCCAAGAACAATGGAAGAGTTCCGAAGCATTTTTAAACATCAGCGGAATTCCGAGAACAAAGGAAGAGTTCCGAAGCATTTTTGATCTTCAGCGGAATTCCGAGAACAATGGAAGAGTTCCGAAGCATTTTTAAATGTCAGCGGAATGCCGAGAACAATGGAAGAGTTCCGACGCATTTTTAAACGTCAGCGGAATTCCGAGAACAATGGAAGAGTTCCGAAGCATTTTTAAACTTCAGCGGAATTCCGAGAACAATGGAAGATTTCCGAAGCATTTTTAAATGTCAGCGGAATGCCGAGAACAATGGAAGAGTTCCGACGCATTTTTAAACATCAACGGAATTCCGAGAACAATGGAAGAGTTCCGAAGCATTTTTAAACGTCAGCGGAATGCCGAGAAAAATGGAAGAGTTCCGAAGCATTTTTAAACTTCAGCGGAATTCCGAGAACAAAGGAAGAGTTCCGAAGCATTTTTGATCTTCAGCGGAATTCCAAGAACAATGGAAGAGTTCCGAAGCATTTTTAAACGTCAGCGGAATGCCGAGAACAATGGAAGAGTTCCGAAGCATTTTTGATCTTTAGCGGAATTCCGAGAACAATGGAAGAGTTCTGACGCATTTTTAAACGTCAGCAGAATTCCGAGAACAATGGAAGAGTTCCGAAGCATTTTTAAACGTCAGCGGAATTCTGAGAACAATGGAAGAGTTCCGAAGCATTTTTAACTTCAGCAGAATTCAGAGAACAGTGGAAGAGTTCCGAAGTATTTTTAAACGTCAGCGGAATGCCGAGAACAATGGAAGAGTTCCGAAGCATTTTTAACTTCAGCAGAATTCCGAGAACAATGGAAGAGTTCCGAAGCATTTTTAAACTTCAGCGGAATTCCGAGAAAAATGGAAGAGTTGCGAAGCATTTTTAACTTCAGCAGAATTCCGAGAAAAATGGAAGAGTTGCGAAGCATTTTTAACTTCAGCAGAATTCCGAGAACAATGGAAGAGTTCCGAAGCATTTTTAAACGTCAGCAGAATGCCGAGAACAATGGAAGAGTTACGACGCATTTTTAAAGGTCAGCGGAATTCCGAGAACAATGGAAGAGTTCCGAAGCATTTTTAAACTTCAGCGGAATTCCGAGAACAATGGAAGAGTTCCAAAGCATTTTTAAATGTCAGCAGAATGCCGAGAACAATGGAAGAGTTCCGAAGTATTTTTAAACGTCAGCGGAATGCCGAGAACAATGGAAGAGTTCCGACGCATTTTTAAAGGTCAGCGGAATTCCGAGAACAATGTAAGAGATCTGAAGCATTTTTAAACTTCAGCGGAATTTCGAGAGCAATGGAAGAGTTCCGAAGCATTTTTAAACATCTGCGGAATTCTGAGAACAATGGAAGAGTTCCGAAGCATTTTTAACTTCAGCAGAATTCCGAGAAAAATGGAAGAGTTCCGAAGCATTTTTAACTTCAGCAGAATTCCGAGAACAATGGAAGAGTTCCGAAGCATTTTTAAACGTCAGCAGAATGCCGAGAACAATGGAAGAGTTACGACGCATTTTTAAAGGTCAGCGGAATTCCGAGAACAATGTAAGAGATCTGAAGCATTTTTAAACTTCAGCAGAATTTCGAGAGCAATGGAAGAGTTCCGAAGCATTTTTAAACATCTGCGGAATTCTGAGAACAATGGAAGAGTTCCGACGCATTTTTAAACGTCAACGGAATTCCGAGAACAATGGAAGAGTTCCGAAGCATTTTTAAACGTCAGCGGAATGCCGAGAACAATGGAAGAGTTCCGACGCATTTTTAAACGTCAGCGGAATTCCGAGAACAATGGAAGAGTTCCGAAGCATTTTTAAACTTCAGCGGAATTCCGAGAACAATGGAAGAGTTCCGAAGCATTTTTGATCTTCAGCGGAATTCCGAGAACAATGGAAGAGTTCCGAAGCATTTTTAAACGTCAGCGGAATGCCGAGCACAATGGAAGAGTTCCGACGCATTTTTAAACGTCAGCGGAATTCCGAGAACAATGGAAGAGTTCCGAAGCATTTTTAAACTTCAGCGGAATTCCGAGAACAATGGAAGAGTTCGAAGCATTTTTAAACTTCAGCGGAATTCCTAGAACAATGGAAGAGTTCAGAACCATTTTTAAACTTCAGCAGAATTCCGAGAACAGTGGAAGAGTTCCGAAGCATTTTTAAACATCAGCGGAATTCCGAGAACAAAGGAAGAGTTCCGAAGCATTTTTGATCTTTAGCGGAATTCCGAGAACAATGGAAGAGTTCCGAAGCATTTTTAAACGTCAGCGGAATGCCGAGAACAATGGAAGAGTTCTGACGCATTTTTAAACGTCAGCAGAATTCCGAGAACAATGGAAGAGTTCCGAAGCATTTTTAAACGTCAGCGGAATTCTGAGAACAATGGAAGAGTTCCGAAGCATTTTTAATCTTCAGCGGAATTCCGAGAACAATGGAACAGTTCCGAAGCATTTTTAACTTCAGCGGAATTCCGAGAACAATGGAAGAGTTCCGAAGCATTTTTAAACTTCAGCGGAATTCCGAGAACAATGGAAGAGTTCCGAAGCATTTTTAAACTGCAGCGGAATTCCTAGAACAATGGAAGAGTTCTGATGCATTTTTAAACTGCAGCGGAATTCCTAGAACAATGGAAGAGTTCCGAAGCATTTTTAAACTTCAGCGGAATTCCGAGAAAAATGGAAGAGTTCCGAAGCATTTTTAAATGTCAGCAGAATTCTCAGAACAATGGAAGTGTTACGAAGCATTTTTAAACTTCAGCAGAATTCCGAGAACAATGGAAGAGTTCCGAAGCATTTTTAAACTTCAGCGAAATTCCGAGAACAATGGAAGAGTTCCGAAGCATTTTTAAACATCTGCGGAATTCTGAGAACAATGGAAGAGTTCCGAAGCATTTTTAACTTCAGCAGAATTCAGAGAACAGTGGAAGAGTTCCGAAGTATTTTTAAACGTCAGCGGAATGCCGAGAACAATGGAAGAGTTCCGAAGCATTTTTAACTTCAGCAGAATTCCGAGAACAATGGAAGAGTTCCGAAGCATTTTTAAACTTCAGCGGAATTCCGAGAAAAATGGAAGAGTTGCGAAGCATTTTTAACTTCAGCAGAATTCCGTGAAAAATGGAAGAGTTGCGAAGCATTTTTAACTTCAGCAGAATTCCGAGAACAATGGAAGAGTTCCGAAGCATTTTTAAACGTCAGCAGAATGCCGAGAACAATGGAAGAGTTACGACGCATTTTTAAAGGTCAGCGGAATTCCGAGAACAATGTAAGAGATCTGAAGCATTTTTAAACTTCAGCAGAATTTCGAGAGCAATGGAAGAGTTCCGAAGCATTTTTAAACATCTGCGGAATTCTGAGAACAATGGAAGAGTTCTGATGCATTTTTAAACTTCAGCGGAATTTCTAAAACAATGCAAGAGTTCCGAAGCATTTTAAAATTTCAGCAGAATTCCGAGAACAGTGGAAGAGTTCCGAAGCATTTTTAAACTTTAGCAGAATTCCGAGAACAATGGAGGCGTTCCGAAGCATTTTTAAACGTCAGCGGAATTCTCAGAACAATGGAAGTGTTCCGAAGCATTTTTAAACTTCAGCAGAATTCCAAGAACAATGGAAGAGTTCCGAAGCATTTTTAAACATCAGCGGAATTCCGAGAACAAAGGAAGAGTTCCGAAGCATTTTTGATCTTCAGCGGAATTCCGAGAACAATGGAAGAGTTCCGAAGCATTTTTAAATGTCAGCGGAATGCCGAGAACAATGGAAGAGTTCCGACGCATTTTTAAACGTCAGCGGAATTCCGAGAACAATGGAAGAGTTCCGAAGCATTTTTAAACTTCAGCGGAATTCCGAGAACAATGGAAGATTTCCGAAGCATTTTTAAATGTCAGCGGAATGCCGAGAACAATGGAAGAGTTCCGACGCATTTTTAAACATCAACGGAATTCCGAGAACAATGGAAGAGTTCCGAAGCATTTTTAAACGTCAGCGGAATGCCGAGAAAAATGGAAGAGTTCCGAAGCATTTTTAAACTTCAGCGGAATTCCGAGAACAAAGGAAGAGTTCCGAAGCATTTTTGATCTTCAGCGGAATTCCAAGAACAATGGAAGAGTTCCGAAGCATTTTTAAACGTCAGCGGAATGCCGAGAACAATGGAAGAGTTCCGAAGCATTTTTAACTTCAGCAGAATTCCGAGAACAATGGAAGAGTTCCGAAGTATTTTTAAACGTCAGCGGAATGCCGAGAACAATGGAAGAGTTCCGAAGCATTTTTAAACATCAGCAGAATTCCGAGAACAATGGAAGAGTTCCGAAGCATTTTTAAACGTCAGCGGAATGCCGAGAAAAATGGAAGAGTTCCGAAGCATTTTTAAACTTCAGCGGAATTCCGAGAACAGTGGAAGAGTTCCGAAGCATTTTTAAACATCAGCGGAATTCCGAGAACAAAGGAAGAGTTCCGAAGCATTTTTGATCTTCAGCGGAATTCCGAGAACAATGGAAGATTTCCGAAGCATTTTTAAACTTCAGCGGAATTCCGAGAACAATGGAAGAGTTCCGAAGCATTTTTAAACATCAGCGGAATTCCGAGAACAAAGGAAGAGTTCCGAAGCATTTTTGATCTTTAGCGGAATTCCGAGAACAATGGAAGAGTTCTGACGCATTTTTAAACGTCAGCAGAATTCCGAGAACAATGGAAGAGTTCCGAAGCATTTTTAAACGTCAGCGGAATTCTGAGAACAATGGAAGAGTTCCGAAGCATTTTTAACTTCAGCAGAATTCAGAGAACAGTGGAAGAGTTCCGAAGTATTTTTAAACGTCAGCGGAATGCCGAGAACAATGGAAGAGTTCCGAAGCATTTTTAACTTCAGCAGAATTCCGAGAACAATGGAAGAGTTCCGAAGCATTTTTAAACTTCAGCGGAATTCCGAGAAAAATGGAAGAGTTGCGAAGCATTTTTAACTTCAGCAGAATTCCGAGAAAAATGGAAGAGTTGCGAAGCATTTTTAACTTCAGCAGAATTCCGAGAACAATGGAAGAGTTCCGAAGCATTTTTAAACGTCAGCAGAATGCCGAGAACAATGGAAGAGTTACGACGCATTTTTAAAGGTCAGCGGAATTCCGAGAACAATGTAAGAGATCTGAAGCATTTTTAAACTTCAGCAGAATTTCGAGAGCAATGGAAGAGTTCCGAAGCATTTTTAAACATCTGCGGAATTCTGAGAACAATGGAAGAGTTCTGATGCATTTTTAAACTTCAGCGGAATTTCTAAAACAATGCAAGAGTTCCGAAGCATTTTAAAATTTCAGCAGAATTCCGAGAACAGTGGAAGAGTTCCGAAGCATTTTTAAACTTTAGCAGAATTCCGAGAACAATGGAGGCGTTCCGAAGCATTTTTAAACGTCAGCGGAATTCTCAGAACAATGGAAGTGTTCCGAAGCATTTTTAAACTTCAGCAGAATTCCAAGAACAATGGAAGAGTTCCGAAGCATTTTTAAACATCAGCGGAATTCCGAGAACAAAGGAAGAGTTCCGAAGCATTTTTGATCTTCAGCGGAATTCCGAGAACAATGGAAGAGTTCCGAAGCATTTTTAAATGTCAGCGGAATGCCGAGAACAATGGAAGAGTTCCGACGCATTTTTAAACGTCAGCGGAATTCCGAGAACAATGGAAGAGTTCCGAAGCATTTTTAAACTTCAGCGGAATTCCGAGAACAATGGAAGATTTCCGAAGCATTTTTAAATGTCAGCGGAATGCCGAGAACAATGGAAGAGTTCCGACGCATTTTTAAACGTCAACGGAATTCCGAGAACAATGGAAGAGTTCCGAAGCATTTTTAAACGTCAGCGGAATGCCGAGAAAAATGGAAGAGTTCCGAAGCATTTTTAAACTTCAGCGGAATTCCGAGAACAAAGGAAGAGTTCCGTAGCATTTTTGATCTTCAGCGGAATTCCAAGAACAATGGAAGAGTTCCGAAGCATTTTTAAACGTCAGCGGAATGCCGAGAACAATGGAAGAGTTCCGAAGCATTTTTAACTTCAGCAGAATTCCGAGAACAATGGAAGAGTTCCGAAGTATTTTTAAACGTCAGCGGAATGCCGAGAACAATGGAAGAGTTCCGAAGCATTTTTAAACATCAGCAGAATTCCGAGAACAATGGAAGAGTTCCGAAGCATTTTTAAACGTCAGCGGAATGCCGAGAAAAATGGAAGAGTTCCGAAGCATTTTTAAACTTCAGCGGAATTCCGAGAACAGTGGAAGAGTTCCGAAGCATTTTTAAACATCAGCGGAATTCCGAGAACAAAGGAAGAGTTCCGAAGCATTTTTGATCTTTAGCGGAATTCCGAGAACAATGGAAGAGTTCCGAAGCATTTTTAAACGTCAGCGGAATGCCGAGAACAATGGAAGAGTTCTGACGCATTTTTAAACGTCAGCAGAATTCCGAGAACAATGGAAGAGTTCCGAAGCATTTTTAAACGTCAGCGGAATTCTGAGAACAATGGAAGAGTTCCGAAGCATTTTTAATCTTCAGCGGAATTCCGAGAACAATGGAACAGTTCCGAAGCATTTTTAACTTCAGCGGAATTCCGAGAACAATGGAAGAGTTCCGAAGCATTTTTAAACTTCAGCGGAATTCCGAGAACAATGGAAGAGTTCCGAAGCATTTTTAAACTGCAGCGGAATTCCTAGAACAATGGAAGAGTTCCGAAGCATTTTTAAACTTCAGCGGAATTCCGAGAAAAATGGAAGAGTTCCGAAGCATTTTTAAATGTCAGCAGAATTCTCAGAACAATGGAAGTGTTACGAAGCATTTTTAAACTTCAGCAGAATTCCGAGAACAATGGAAGAGTTCCGAAGCATTTTTAAACTTCAGCGAAATTCCGAGAAAAATGGAAGAGTTCCGAAGCATTTTTAAATGTCAGCAGAATTCTCAGAACAATGGAAGTGTTACGAAGCATTTTTAAACTTCAGCAGAATTCCGAGAACAATGGAAGAGTTCCGAAGCATTTTTAAACTTCAGCGAAATTCCGAGAACAATGGAAGAGTTCCGAAGCATTTTTAAACAACTGCGGAATTCTGAGAACAATGGAAGAGTTCCGAAGCATTTTTAACTTCAGCAGAATTCAGAGAACAGTGGAAGAGTTCCGAAGTATTTTTAAACGTCAGCGGAATGCCGAGAACAATGGAAGAGTTCCGAAGCATTTTTAACTTCAGCAGAATTCCGAGAACAATGGAAGAGTTCCGAAGCATTTTTAAACTTCAGCGGAATTCCGAGAAAAATGGAAGAGTTGCGAAGCATTTTTAACTTCAGCAGAATTCCGAGAAAAATGGAAGAGTTGCGAAGCATTTTTAACTTCAGCAGAATTCCGAGAACAATGGAAGAGTTCCGAAGCATTTTTAAACGTCAGCAGAATGCCGAGAACAATGGAAGAGTTACGACGCATTTTTAAAGGTCAGCGGAATTCCGAGAACAATGTAAGAGATCTGAAGCATTTTTAAACTTCAGCAGAATTTCGAGAGCAATGGAAGAGTTCCGAAGCATTTTTAAACATCTGCGGAATTCTGAGAACAATGGAAGAGTTCTGATGCATTTTTAAACTTCAGCGGAATTTCTAAAACAATGCAAGAGTTCCGAAGCATTTTAAAATTTCAGCAGAATTCCGAGAACAGTGGAAGAGTTCCGAAGCATTTTTAAACTTTAGCAGAATTCCGAGAACAATGGAGGCGTTCCGAAGCATTTTTAAACGTCAGCGGAATTCTCAGAACAATGGAAGTGTTCCGAAGCATTTTTAAACTTCAGCAGAATTCCAAGAACAATGGAAGAGTTCCGAAGCATTTTTAAACATCAGCGGAATTCCGAGAACAAAGGAAGAGTTCCGAAGCATTTTTGATCTTCAGCGGAATTCCGAGAACAATGGAAGAGTTCCGAAGCATTTTTAAATGTCAGCGGAATGCCGAGAACAATGGAAGAGTTCCGACGCATTTTTAAACGTCAGCGGAATTCCGAGAACAATGGAAGAGTTCCGAAGCATTTTTAAACTTCAGCGGAATTCCGAGAACAATGGAAGATTTCCGAAGCATTTTTAAATGTCATCGGAATGCCGAGAACAATGGAAGAGTTCCGACGCATTTTTAAACGTCAACGGAATTCCGAGAACAATGGAAGAGTTCCGAAGCATTTTTAAACGTCAGCGGAATGCCGAGAAAAATGGAAGAGTTCCGAAGCATTTTTAAACTTCAGCGGAATTCCGAGAACAAAGGAAGAGTTCCGAAGCATTTTTGATCTTCAGCGGAATTCCAAGAACAATGGAAGAGTTCCGAAGCATTTTTAAACGTCAGCGGAATGCCGAGAACAATGGAAGAGTTCCGAAGCATTTTTAACTTCAGCAGAATTCCGAGAACAATGGAAGAGTTCCGAAGTATTTTTAAACGTCAGCGGAATGCCGAGAACAATGGAAGAGTTCCGAAGCATTTTTAAACATCAGCAGAATTCCGAGAACAATGGAAGAGTTCCGAAGCATTTTTAAACGTCAGCGGAATGCCGAGAAAAATGGAAGAGTTCCGAAGCATTTTTAAACTTCAGCGGAATTCCGAGAACAGTGGAAGAGTTCCGAAGCATTTTTAAACATCAGCGGAATTCCGAGAACAAAGGAAGAGTTCCGAAGCATTTTTGATCTTCAGCGGAATTCCGAGAACAATGGAAGAGTTCCGAAGCATTTTTAAACTTCAGCGGAATTCCGAGAACAATGGAAGAGTTCCGAAGCATTTTTAAACATCAGCGGAATTCCGAGAACAAAGGAAGAGTTCCGAAGCATTTTTGATCTTTAGCGGAATTCCGAGAACAATGGAAGAGTTCTGACGCATTTTTAAACGTCAGCAGAATTCCGAGAACAATGGAAGAGTTCCAAAGCATTTTTAAACGTCAGCGGAATTCTGAGAACAATGGAAGAGTTCCGAAGCATTTTTAACTTCAGCAGAATTCAGAGAACAGTGGAAGAGTTCCGAAGTATTTTTAAACGTCAGCGGAATGCCGAGAACAATGGAAGAGTTCCGAAGCATTTTTAACTTCAGCAGAATTCCGAGAACAATGGAAGAGTTCCGAAGCATTTTTAAACTTCAGCGGAATTCCGAGAAAAATGGAAGAGTTGCGAAGCATTTTTAACTTCAGCAGAATTCCGAGAAAAATGGAAGAGTTGCGAAGCATTTTTAACTTCAGCAGAATTCCGAGAACAATGGAAGAGTTCCGAAGCATTTTTAAACGTCAGCAGAATGCCGAGAACAATGGAAGAGTTACGACGCATTTTTAAAGGTCAGCGGAATTCCGAGAACAATGTAAGAGATCTGAAGCATTTTTAAACTTCAGCAGAATTTCGAGAGCAATGGAAGAGTTCCGAAGCATTTTTAAACATCTGCGGAATTCTGAGAACAATGGAAGAGTTCTGATGCATTTTTAAACTTCAGCGGAATTTCTAAAACAATGCAAGAGTTCCGAAGCATTTTAAAATTTCAGCAGAATTCCGAGAACAGTGGAAGAGTTCCGAAGCATTTTTAAACTTTAGCAGAATTCCGAGAACAATGGAGGCGTTCCGAAGCATTTTTAAACGTCAGCGGAATTCTCAGAACAATGGAAGTGTTCCGAAGCATTTTTAAACTTCAGCAGAATTCCAAGAACAATGGAAGAGTTCCGAAGCATTTTTAAACATCAGCGGAATTCCGAGAACAAAGGAAGAGTTCCGAAGCATTTTTGATCTTCAGCGGAATTCCGAGAACAATGGAAGAGTTCCGAAGCATTTTTAAATGTCAGCGGAATGCCGAGAACAATGGAAGAGTTCCGACGCATTTTTAAACGTCAGCGGAATTCCGAGAACAATGGAAGAGTTCCGAAGCATTTTTAAACGTCAGCGGAATGCCGAGAAAAATGGAAGAGTTCCGAAGCATTTTTAAACTTCAGCGGAATTCCGAGAACAAAGGAAGAGTTCCGAAGCATTTTTGATCTTCAGCGGAATTCCAAGAACAATGGAAGAGTTCCGAAGCATTTTTAAACGTCAGCGGAATGCCGAGAACAATGGAAGAGTTCCGAAGCATTTTTAACTTCAGCAGAATTCCGAGAACAATGGAAGAGTTCCGAAGTATTTTTAAACGTCAGCGGAATGCCGAGAACAATGGAAGAGTTCCGAAGCATTTTTAAACATCAGCAGAATTCCGAGAACAATGGAAGAGTTCCGAAGCATTTTTAAACGTCAGCGGAATGCCGAGAAAAATGGAAGAGTTCCGAAGCATTTTTAAACTTCAGCGGAATTCCGAGAACAGTGGAAGAGTTCCGAAGCATTTTTAAACATCAGCGGAATTCCGAGAACAAAGGAAGAGTTCCGAAGCATTTTTGATCTTCAGCGGAATTCCGAGAACAATGGAAGAGTTCCGAAGCACTTTTAAACGTCAGCGGAATGCCGAGAACAATGGAAGAGTTCCGACGCATTTTTAAACGTCAGCGGAATTCCGAGAACAATGGAAGAGTTCCGAAGCATTTTTAAACTTCAGCGGAATTCCGAGAACAATGGAAGAGTTCCGAAGCATTTTTGATCTTCAGCGGAATTCCGAGAACAATGGAAGAGTTCCGAAGCATTTTTAAACATCAGCGGAATTCCGAGAACAAAGGAAGAGTTCCGAAGCATTTTTGATCTTTAGCGGAATTCCGAGAACAATGGAAGAGTTCCGAAGCATTTTTAAACGTCAGCGGAATGCCGAGAACAATGGAAGAGTTCTGATGCATTTTTAAACGTCAGCAGAATTCCGAGAACAATGGAAGAGTTCCGAAGCATTTTTAAACGTCAGCGGAATTCTGAGAACAATGGAAGAGTTCCGAAGCATTTTTAATCTTCAGCGGAATTCCGAGAACAATGGAAGAGTTCCGAAGCATTTTTAAACTTCAGCGGAATTCCGAGAACAATGGAAGAGTTCCGAAGCATTTTTAAACATCAGCGGAATTCCGAGAACAAAGGAAGAGTTCCGAAGCATTTTTGATCTTCAGCGGAATTCCGAGAACAATGGAAGAGTTCCGAAGCATTTTTAAACGTCAGCGGAATGCCGAGAACAATGGAAGAGTTCCGACGCATTTTTAAACGTCAGCGGAATTCCGAGAACAATGGAAGAGTTCCGAATCATTTTTAAACTTCAGCGGAATTCCGAGAACAATGGAAGAGTTCCAAAGCATTTTTAAATGTCAGCGGAATGCCGAGAACAATGGAGGAGTTCCGACGCATTTTTAAACGTCAGCGGAATTCCGAGAAGAATGGAAGAGTTCCGAAGCATTTTTAAACTTCAGCGGAATTCCGAGAACAATGGAAGAGTTCCGAAGCATTTTTAAACATCAGCGGAATTCCGAGAACAAAGGAAGAGTTCCGAAGCATTTTTGATCTTCAGCGGCATTCCGAGAACAATGGAAGAGTTCCGAAGCATTTTTAAACGTCAGCGGAATGCCGAGAACAATGGAAGAGTTCCGACGCATTTTTAAACGTCAGCGGAATTCCGAGAACAATGGAAGAGTTCCGAAGCATTTTTAAATGTCAGCGGAATGCCGAGAACAATGGAAGAGTTCCGACGCATTTTTAAACGTCAACGGAATTCCGAGAACAATGGAAGAGTTCCGAAGCATTTTTAAACGTCAGCGGAATGCCGAGAAAAATGGAAGAGTTCCGAAGCATTTTTAAACTTCAGCGGAATTCCGAGAACAGTGGAAGAGTTCTGAAGCATTTTTAAACATCAGCGGAATTCCGAGAACAAAGGAAGAGTTCCGAAGCATTTTTGATCTTCAGCGGAATTCCGAGAACAATGGAAGAGTTCCGAAGCATTTTTAAACGTCAGCGGAATGCCGAGAACAATGGAAGAGTTCCGACGCATTTTTAAACGTCAGCGGAATTCCGAGAACAATGGAAGAGTTCCGAAGCATTTTTAAACTTCAGCGGAATTCCGAGAACAATGGAAGAGTTCCGAAGCATTTTTGATCTTCAGCGGAATTCCGAGAACAATGGAAGAGTTCCGAAGCATTTTTAAACGTCAGCGGAATGCCGAGCACAATGGAAGAGTTCCGACGCATTTTTAAACGTCAGCGGAATTCCGAGAACAATGGAAGAGTTCCGAAGCATTTTTAAACTTCAGCGGAATTCCGAGAACAATGGAAGAGTTCCGAAGCATTTTTAAACTTCAGCGGAATTCCTAGAACAATGGAAGAGTTCAGAACCATTTTTAAACTTCAGCAGAATTCCGAGAACAGTGGAAGAGTTCCGAAGCATTTTTAAACATCAGCGGAATTCCGAGAACAAAGGAAGAGTTCCGAAGCATTTTTGATCTTTAGCGGAATTCCGAGAACAATGGAAGAGTTCCGAAGCATTTTTAAACGTCAGCGGAATGCCGAGAACAATGGAAGAGTTCTGACGCATTTTTAAACGTCAGCAGAATTCCGAGAACAATGGAAGAGTTCCGAAGCATTTTTAAACTTCAGCGGAATTCCGAGAAAAATGGAAGAGTTCCGAAGCATTTTTAAACGTCAGCAGAATTCTCAGAACAATGGAAGTGTTACGAAGCATTTTTAAACTTCAGCAGAATTCCGAGAACAATGGAAGAGTTCCGAAGCATTTTTAAACTTCAGCGGAATTCCGAGAACAATAGAAGAGTTCCGAAGCATTTTTAAACATCAGCGGAATTCCGAGAACAAAGGAAGAGTTTTGAAGCATTTTTGATCTTCAGCGGAATTCCGAGAACAATGGAAGAGTTCAGAAGCATTTTTAAACTTCAGCGGAATTCCGAGAACAATGGAAGAGTTCCGAAGCATTTTTAAACGTCAGCGGAATGCCGAGAAAAATGGAAGAGTTCCGAAGCATTTTTAAACTGCAGCGGAATTCCTAGAACAATGGAAGAGTTCTGATGCATTTTTAAACTGCAGCGGAATTCCTAGAACAAGGGAAGGGTTCCGAAGCATTTTTAAACTTCAACGGAATTCCGAGAAAAATGGAAGAGTTGCGAAGCATTTTTAACTTCAGCAGAATTCCGAGAAAAATGGAAGAGTTGCGAAGCATTTTTAACTTCAGCAGAATTCCGAGAACAATGGAAGAGTTCCGAAGCATTTTTAAACTTCAGCGGAATTCCGAGAAAAATGGAAGAGTTGCGAAGCATTTTTAACTTCAGCAGAATTCCGAGAAAAATGGAAGAGTTGCGAAGCATTTTTAACTTCAGCAGAATTCCGAGAACAATGGAAGAGTTCCGAAGCATTTTTAAACGTCAGCAGAATGCCAAGAACAATGGAAGAGTTACGACGCATTTTTAAAGGTCAGCGGAATTCCGAGAACAATGTAAGAGATCTGAAGCATTTTTAAACTTCAGCAGAATTTCGAGAGCAATGGAAGAGTTCCGAAGCATTTTTAAACATCTGCGGAATTCTGAGAACAATGGAAGAGTTCTGATGCATTTTTAAACTTCAGCGGAATTTCTAAAACAATGCAAGAGTTCCGAAGCATTTTAAAATTTCAGCAGAATTCCGAGAACAGTGGAAGAGTTCCGAAGCATTTTTAAACTTTAGCAGAATTCCGAGAACAATGGAGGCGTTCCGAAGCATTTTTAAACGTCAGCGGAATTCTCAGAACAATGGAAGTGTTCCGAAGCATTTTTAAACTTCAGCAGAATTCCAAGAACAATGGAAGAGTTCCGAAGCATTTTTAAACATCAGCGGAATTCCGAGAACAAAGGAAGAGTTCCGAAGCATTTTTGATCTTCAGCGGAATTCCGAGAACAATGGAAGAGTTCCGAAGCATTTTTAAATGTCAGCGGAATGCCGAGAACAATGGAAGAGTTCCGACGCATTTTTAAACGTCAGCGGAATTCCGAGAACAATGGAAGAGTTCCGAAGCATTTTTAAACTTCAGCGGAATTCCGAGAACAATGGAAGATTTCCGAAGCATTTTTAAATGTCAGCGGAATGCCGAGAACAATGGAAGAGTTCCGACGCATTTTTAAACGTCAACGGAATTCCGAGAACAATGGAAGAGTTCCGAAGCATTTTTAAACGTCAGCGGAATGCCGAGAAAAATGGAAGAGTTCCGAAGCATTTTTAAACTTCAGCGGAATTCCGAGAACAAAGGAAGAGTTCCGAAGCATTTTTGATCTTCAGCGGAATTCCAAGAACAATGGAAGAGTTCCGAAGCATTTTTAAACGTCAGCGGAATGCCGAGAACAATGGAAGAGTTCCGAAGCATTTTTAACTTCAGCAGAATTCCGAGAACAATGGAAGAGTTCCGAAGTATTTTTAAACGTCAGCGGAATGCCGAGAACAATGGAAGAGTTCCGAAGCATTTTTAAACATCAGCAGAATTCCGAGAACAATGGAAGAGTTCCGAAGCATTTTTAAACGTCAGCGGAATGCCGAGAAAAATGGAAGAGTTCCGAAGCATTTTTAAACGTCAGCGGAATTCCGAGAACAATGGAAGAGTTCCGAAGCATTTTTAAACTTCAGCGGAATTCCTAGAACAATGGAAGAGTTCCGAAGCATTTTTAAACATCAGCAGAATTCCGAGAACAATGGAAGAGTTCCGAAGCATTTTTAAACGTCAGCGGAATGCCGAGAAAAATGGAAGAGTTCCGAAGCATTTTTAAACGTCAGCGGAATTCCGAGAACAATGGAAGAGTTCCGAAGCATTTTTAAACTTCAGCGGAATTCCTAGAACAATGGAAGAGTTCAGAACCATTTTTAAACTTCAGCAGAATTCCGAGAACAGTGGAAGAGTTCCGAAGCATTTTTAAACATCAGCGGAATTCCGAGAACAAAGGAAGAGTTCCGAAGCATTTTTGATCTTTAGCGGAATTCCGAGAACAATGGAAGAGTTCCGAAGCATTTTTAAACGTCAGCGGAATGCCGAGAACAATGGAAGAGTTCTGACGCATTTTTAAACGTCAGCAGAATTCCGAGAACAATGGAAGAGTTCCGAAGCATTTTTAAACTTCAGCGGAATTCCGAGAAAAATGGAAGAGTTCCGAAGCATTTTTAAACGTCAGCAGAATTCTCAGAACAATGGAAGTGTTACGAAGCATTTTTAAACTTCAGCAGAATTCCGAGAACAATGGAAGAGTTCCGAAGCATTTTTAAACTTCAGCGGAATTCCGAGAACAATAGAAGAGTTCCGAAGCATTTTTAAACATCAGCGGAATTCCGAGAACAAAGGAAGAGTTTTGAAGCATTTTTGATCTTCAGCGGAATTCCGAGAACAATGGAAGAGTTCAGAAGCATTTTTAAACTTCAGCGGAATTCCGAGAACAATGGAAGAGTTCCGAAGCATTTTTAAACGTCAGCGGAATGCCGAGAAAAATGGAAGAGTTCCGAAGCATTTTTAAACTGCAGCGGAATTCCTAGAACAATGGAAGAGTTCTGATGCATTTTTAAACTGCAGCGGAATTCCTAGAACAAGGGAAGGGTTCCGAAGCATTTTTAAACTTCAACGGAATTCCGAGAAAAATGGAAGAGTTGCGAAGCATTTTTAACTTCAGCAGAATTCCGAGAAAAATGGAAGAGTTGCGAAGCATTTTTAACTTCAGCAGAATTCCGAGAACAATGGAAGAGTTCCGAAGCATTTTTAAACTTCAGCGGAATTCCGAGAAAAATGGAAGAGTTGCGAAGCATTTTTAACTTCAGCAGAATTCCGAGAAAAATGGAAGAGTTGCGAAGCATTTTTAACTTCAGCAGAATTCCGAGAACAATGGAAGAGTTCTGAAGCATTTTTAAACGTCAGCAGAATGCCAAGAACAATGGAAGAGTTACGACGCATTTTTAAAGGTCAGCGGAATTCCGAGAACAATGTAAGAGATCTGAAGCATTTTTAAACTTCAGCAGAATTTCGAGAGCAATGGAAGAGTTCCGAAGCATTTTTAAACATCTGCGGAATTCTGAGAACAATGGAAGAGTTCTGATGCATTTTTAAACTTCAGCGGAATTTCTAAAACAATGCAAGAGTTCCGAAGCATTTTAAAATTTCAGCAGAATTCCGAGAACAGTGGAAGAGTTCCGAAGCATTTTTAAACTTTAGCAGAATTCCGAGAACAATGGAGGCGTTCCGAAGCATTTTTAAACGTCAGCGGAATTCTCAGAACAATGGAAGTGTTCCGAAGCATTTTTAAACTTCAGCAGAATTCCAAGAACAATGGAAGAGTTCCGAAGCATTTTTAAACATCAGCGGAATTCCGAGAACAAAGGAAGAGTTCCGAAGCATTTTTGATCTTCAGCGGAATTCCGAGAACAATGGAAGAGTTCCGAAGCATTTTTAAATGTCAGCGGAATGCCGAGAACAATGGAAGAGTTCCGACGCATTTTTAAACGTCAGCGGAATTCCGAGAACAATGGAAGAGTTCCGAAGCATTTTTAAACTTCAGCGGAATTCCGAGAACAATGGAAGATTTCCGAAGCATTTTTAAATGTCAGCGGAATGCCGAGAACAATGGAAGAGTTCCGACGCATTTTTAAACGTCAACGGAATTCCGAGAACAATGGAAGAGTTCCGAAGCATTTTTAAACGTCAGCGGAATGCCGAGAAAAATGGAAGAGTTCCGAAGCATTTTTAAACTTCAGCGGAATTCCGAGAACAAAGGAAGAGTTCCGAAGCATTTTTGATCTTCAGCGGAATTCCAAGAACAATGGAAGAGTTCCGAAGCATTTTTAAACGTCAGCGGAATGCCGAGAACAATGGAAGAGTTCCGAAGCATTTTTAACTTCAGCAGAATTCCGAGAACAATGGAAGAGTTCCGAAGTATTTTTAAACGTCAGCGGAATGCCGAGAACAATGGAAGAGTTCCGAAGCATTTTTAAACATCAGCAGAATTCCGAGAACAATGGAAGAGTTCCGAAGCATTTTTAAACGTCAGCGGAATGCCGAGAAAAATGGAAGAGTTCCGAAGCATTTTTAAACTTCAGCGGAATTCTGAGAACAGTGGAAGAGTTCCGAAGCATTTTTAAACATCAGCGGAATTCCGAGAACAAAGGAAGAGTTCCGAAGCATTTTTGATCTTCAGCGGAATTCCGAGAACAATGGAAGAGTTCCGAAGCACTTTTAAACGTCAGCGGAATGCCGAGAACAATGGAAGAGTTCCGACGCATTTTTAAACGTCAGCGGAATTCCGAGAACAATGGAAGAGTTCCGAAGCATTTTTAAACTTCAGCGGAATTCCGAGAACAATGGAAGAGTTCCGAAGCATTTTTGATCTTCAGCGGAAGTCCGAGAACAATGGAAGAGTTCCGAAGCATTTTTAAACATCAGCGGAATTCCGAGAACAAAGGAAGAGTTCCGAAGCATTTTTGATCTTTAGCGGAATTCCGAGAACAATGGAAGAGTTCCGAAGCATTTTTAAACGTCAGCGGAATGCCGAGAACAATGGAAGAGTTCTGATGCATTTTTAAACGTCAGCAGAATTCCGAGAATAATGGAAGAGTTCCGAAGCATTTTTAAACGTCAGCGGAATTCTGAGAACAATGGAAGAGTTCCGAAGCATTTTTAATCTTCAGCGGAATTCCGAGAACAATGGAAGAGTTCCGAAGCATTTTTAAACTTCAGCGGAATTCCGAGAACAATGGAAGAGTTCCGAAGCATTTTTAAACATCAGCGGAATTCCGAGAACAAAGGAAGAGTTCCGAAGCATTTTTGATCTTCAGCGGAATTCCGAGAACAATGGAAGAGTTCCGAAGCATTTTTAAACGTCAGCGGAATGCCGAGAACAATGGAAGAGTTCCGACGCATTTTTAAACGTCAGCGGAATTCCGAGAACAATGGAAGAGTTCCGAAGCATTTTTAAACTTCAGCGGAATTAAGAGAACAATGGAAGAGTTCCAAAGCATTTTTAAATGTCAGCGGAATGCCGAGAACAATGGAGGAGTTCCGACGCATTTTTAAACGTCAGCGGAATTCCGAGAAGAATGGAAGAGTTCCGAAGCATTTTTAAACTTCAGCGGAATTCCGAGAACAATGGAAGAGTTCCGAAGCATTTTTAAACATCAGCGGAATTCCGAGAACAAAGGAAGAGTTCCGAAGCATTTTTGATCTTCAGCGGCATTCCGAGAACAATGGAAGAGTTCCGAAGCATTTTTAAACGTCAGCGGAATGCCGAGAACAATGGAAGAGTTCCGACGCATTTTTAAACGTCAGCGGAATTCCGAGAACAATGGAAGAGTTCCGAAGCATTTTTAAATGTCAGCGGAATGCCGAGAACAATGGAAGAGTTCCGACGCATTTTTAAACGTCAACGGAATTCCGAGAACAATGCAAGAGTTCCGAAGCATTTTTAAACGTCAGCGGAATGCCGAGAAAAATGGAAGAGTTCCGAAGCATTTTTAAACTTCAGCGGAATTCCGAGAACAGTGGAAGAGTTCCGAAGCATTTTTAAACATCAGCGGAATTCCGAGAACAAAGGAAGAGTTCCGAAGCATTTTTGATCTTCAGCGGAATTCCGAGAACAATGGAAGAGTTCCGAAGCATTTTTAAACGTCAGCGGAATTCCGAGAACAATGGAAGAGTTCCGAAGCATTTTTAAACTTCAGCGGAATTCCGAGAACAATGGAAGAGTTCCGAAGCATTTTTGATCTTCAGCGGAATTCCGAGAACAATGGAAGAGTTCCGAAGCATTTTTAAACGTCAGCGGAATGCCGAGCACAATGGAAGAGTTCCGACGCATTTTTAAACGTCAGCGGAATTCCGAGAACAATGGAAGAGTTCCGAAGCATTTTTAAACTTCAGCGGAATTCCGAGAACAATGGAAGAGTTCCGAAGCATTTTTAAACTTCAGCGGAATTCCTAGAACAATGGAAGAGTTCAGAACCATTTTTAAACTTCAGCAGAATTCCGAGAACAGTGGAAGAGTTCCGAAGCATTTTTAAACATCAGCGGAATTCCGAGAACAAAGGAAGAGTTCCGAAGCATTTTTGATCTTTAGCGGAATTCCGAGAACAATGGAAGAGTTCCGAAGCATTTTTAAACGTCAGCGGAATGCCGAGAACAATGGAAGAGTTCTGACGCATTTTTAAACGTCAGCAGAATTCCGAGAACAATGGAAGAGTTCCGAAGCATTTTTAAACGTCAGCGGAATGCCGAGAAAAATGGAAGAGTTCCGAAGCATTTTTAAACTGCAGCGGAATTCCTAGAACAATGGAAGAGTTCTGATGCATTTTTAAACTGCAGCGGAATTCCTAGAACAAGGGAAGGGTTCCGAAGCATTTTTAAACTTCAACGGAATTCCGAGAAAAATGGAAGAGTTCCGAAGCATTTTTAAACGTCAGCGGAATTCTCAGAACAATGGAAGTGTTCCAAAGCATTTTTAAACTTCAGCAGAATTCCGAGAACAATGGAAGAGTTCCGACGCATTTTTAAAGGTCAGCGGAATTCCGAGAACAATGGAAGAGTTCCGAAGCATTTTTAAACTTCAGCGGAATTCCGAGAACAATGGAAGAGTTCCAAAGCATTTTTAAATGTCAGCAGAATGCCGAGAACAATGGAAGAGTTCCGACGCATTTTTAAACGTCAGAGGAATTCCGAGAACAATGGAAGAGATCTGAAGCATTTTTAAACTTCAGCGGAATTTTGAGAACAATGGAAGAGTTCCGAAGCATTTTTAAACTTCAGCGGAATTCCGAGAAAAATGGAAGAGTTCCGAAGCATTTTTAAACGTCAGCGGAATTCTCAGAACAATGGAAGTGTTCCGAAGCATTTTTAAACTTCAGCGGAATTCCGAGAACAATGGAAGAGTTCCAAAGCATTTTTAAATGTCAGCAGAATGCCGAGAACAATGGAAGAGTTCCGAAGTATTTTTAAACGTCAGCGGAATGCCGAGAACAATGGAAGAGTTCCGACGCATTTTTAAAGGTCAGCGGAATTCCGAGAACAATGTAAGAGATCTGAAGCATTTTTAAACTTCAGCGGAATTTCGAGAGCAATGGAAGAGTTCCGAAGCATTTTTAAACATCTGCGGAATTCTGAGAACAATGGAAGAGTTCCGAAGCATTTTTAACTTCAGCAGAATTCAGAGAACAGTGGAAGAGTTCCGAAGTATTTTTAAACGTCAGCGGAATGCCGAGAACAATGGAAGAGTTCCGAAGCATTTTTAACTTCAGCAGAATTCCGAGAACAATGGAAGAGTTCCGAAGAATTTTTAAACTTCAGCGGAATTCCGAGAAAAATGGAAGAGTTGCGAAGCATTTTTAACTTCAGCAGAATTCCGAGAAAAATGGAAGAGTTGCGAAGCATTTTTAACTTCAGCAGAATTCCGAGAACAATGGAAGAGTTCCGAAGCATTTTTAAACGTCAGCAGAATGCCGAGAACAATGGAAGAGTTACGACGCATTTTTAAAGGTCAGCGGAATTCCGAGAACAATGTAAGAGATCTGAAGCATTTTTAAACTTCAGCAGAATTTCGAGAGCAATGGAAGAGTTCCGAAGCATTTTTAAACATCTGCGGAATTCTGAGAACAATGGAAGAGTTCCGACGCATTTTTAAACGTCAACGGAATTCCGAGAACAATGGAAGAGTTCCGAAGCATTTTTAAACGTCAGCGGAATGCCGAGAAAAATGGAAGAGTTCCGAAGCATTTTTAAACTTCAGCGGAATTCCGAGAACAATGGAAGAGTTCCGAAGCATTTTTAAACTGCAGCGGAATTCCTAGAACAATGGAAGAGTTCTGATGCATTTTTAAACTGCAGCGGAATTCCTAGAACAATGGAAGAGTTCCGAAGCATTTTTAAACTTCAGCGGAATTCCGAGAAAAATGGAAGAGTTCCGAAGCATTTTTAAATGTCAGCAAAATTCTCAGAACAATGGAAGTGTTACGAAGCATTTTTAAACTTCAGCAGAATTCCGAGAACAATGGAAGAGTTCCGAAGCATTTTTAAACTTCAGCGAAATTCCGAGAACAATGGAAGAGTTCCGAAGCATTTTTAAACATCTGCGGAATTCTGAGAACAATGGAAGAGTTCCGAAGCATTTTTAACTTCAGCAGAATTCAGAGAACAGTGGAAGAGTTCCGAAGAATTTTTAAACGTCAGCGGAATGCCGAGAACAATGGAAGAGTTCCGAAGCATTTTTAACTTCAGCAGAATTCCGAGAACAATGGAAGAGTTCCGAAGCATTTTTAAACTTCAGCGGAATTCCGAGAAAAATGGAAGAGTTGCGAAGCATTTTTAACTTCAGCAGAATTCCGAGAAAAATGGAAGAGTTGCGAAGCATTTTTAACTTCAGCAGAATTCCGAGAACAATGGAAGAGTTCCGAAGCATTTTTAAACGTCAGCAGAATGCCGAGAACAATGGAAGTGTTACGACGCATTTTTAAAGGTCAGCGGAATTCCGAGAACAATGTAAGAGATCTGAAGCATTTTTAAACTTCAGCAGAATTTCGAGAGCAATGGAAGAGTTCCGAAGCATTTTTAAACTTTAGCAGAATTCCGAGAACAATGGAGGCGTTCCGAAGCATTTTTAAACGTCAGCGGAATTCTCAGAACAATGGAAGTGTTCCGAAGCATTTTTAAACTTCAGCAGAATTCCAAGAACAATGGAAGAGTTCCGAAGCATTTTTAAACATCAGCGGAATTCCGAGAACAAAGGAAGAATTCCGAAGCATTTTTGATCTTCAGCGGAATTCCGAGAACAATGGAAGAGTTCCGAAGCATTTTTAAATGTCAGCGGAATGCCGAGAACAATGGAAGAGTTCCGACGCATTTTTAAACGTCAGCGGAATTCCGAGAACAATGGAAGAGTTCCGAAGCATTTTTAAACTTCAGCGGAATTCCGAGAACAATGGAAGATTTCCGAAGCATTTTTAAATGTCAGCGGAATGCCGAGAACAATGGAAGAGTTCCGACGCATTTTTAAACGTCAACGGAATTCCGAGAACAATGGAAGAGTTCCGAAGCATTTTTAAACGTCAGCGGAATGCCGAGAAAAATGGAAGAGTTCCGAAGCATTTTTAAACTTCAGCGGAATTCCGAGAACAAAGGAAGAGTTCCGAAGCATTTTTGATCTTCAGCGGAATTCCAAGAACAATGGAAGAGTTCCGAAGCATTTTTAAACGTCAGCGGAATGCCGAGAACAATGGAAGAGTTCCGAAGCATTTTTAACTTCAGCAGAATTCCGAGAACAATGGAAGAGTTCCGAAGTATTTTTAAACGTCAGCGGAATGCCGAGAACAATGGAAGAGTTCCGAAGCATTTTTAAACATCAGCAGAATTCCGAGAACAATGGAAGAGTTCCGAAGCATTTTTAAACGTCAGCGGAATGCCGAGAAAAATGGAAGAGTTCCGAAGCATTTTTAAACTTCAGCGGAATTCCGAGAACAGTGGAAGAGTTCCGAAGCATTTTTAAACATCAGCGGAATTCCGAGAACAAAGGAAGAGTTCCGAAGCATTTTTGATCTTCAGCGGAATTCCGAGAACAATGGAAGAGTTCCGAAGCACTTTTAAACGTCAGCGGAATGCCGAGAACAATGGAAGAGTTCCGACGCATTTTTAAACGTCAGCGGAATTCCGAGAACAATGGAAGAGTTCCGAAGCATTTTTAAACTTCAGCGGAATTCCGAGAACAATGGAAGAGTTCCGAAGCATTTTTGATCTTCAGCGGAATTCCGAGAACAATGGAAGAGTTCCGACGCATTTTTAAACGTCAACGGAATTCCGAGAACAATGGAAGAGTTCCGAAGCATTTTTAAACGTCAGCGGAATGCCGAGAAAAATGGAAGAGTTCCGAAGCATTTTTAAACTTCAGCGGAATTCCGAGAACAAAGGAAGAGTTCCGAAGCATTTTTGATCTTCAGCGGAATTCCAAGAACAATGGAAGAGTTCCGAAGCATTTTTAAACGTCAGCGGAATGCCGAGAACAATGGAAGAGTTCCGAAGCATTTTTAACTTCAGCAGAATTCCGAGAACAATGGAAGAGTTCCGAAGTATTTTTAAACGTCAGCGGAATGCCGAGAACAATGGAAGAGTTCCGAAGCATTTTTAAACATCAGCAGAATTCCGAGAACAATGGAAGAGTTCCGAAGCATTTTTAAACGTCAGCGGAATGCCGAGAAAAATGGAAGAGTTCCGAAGCATTTTTAAACTTCAGCGGAATTCCGAGAACAGTGGAAGAGTTCCGAAGCATTTTTAAACATCAGCGGAATTCCGAGAACAAAGGAAGAGTTCCGAAGCATTTTTGATCTTTAGCGGAATTCCGAGAACAATGGAAGAGTTCCGAAGCATTTTTAAACGTCAGCGGAATGCCGAGAACAATGGAAGAGTTCTGACGCATTTTTAAACGTCAGCAGAATTCCGAGAACAATGGAAGAGTTCCGAAGCATTTTTAAACGTCAGCGGAATGCCGAGAAAAATGGAAGAGTTCCGAAGCATTTTTAAACTGCAGCGGAATTCCTAGAACAATGGAAGAGTTCTGATGCATTTTTAAACTGCAGCGGAATTCCTAGAACAAGGGAAGGGTTCCGAAGCATTTTTAAACTTCAACGGAATTCCGAGAAAAATGGAAGAGTTCCGAAGCATTTTTAAACGTCAGCGGAATTCTCAGAACAATGGAAGTGTTCCAAAGCATTTTTAAACTTCAGCAGAATTCCGAGAACAATGGAAGAGTTCCGACGCATTTTTAAAGGTCAGCGGAATTCCGAGAACAATGGAAGAGTTCCGAAGCATTTTTAAACTTCAGCGGAATTCCGAGAACAATGGAAGAGTTCCAAAGCATTTTTAAATGTCAGCAGAATGCCGAGAAAAATGGAAGAGTTCCGACGCATTTTTAAAGGTCAGCGGAATTCCGAGAACAAAGGAAGAGTTTTGAAGCATTTTTGATCTTCAGCGGAATTCCGAGAACAATGGAAGAGTTCAGAAGCATTTTTAAACTTCAGCGGAATTCCGAGAACAATGGAAGAGTTCCGAAGCATTTTTAAACGTCAGCGGAATGCCGAGAAAAATGGAAGAGTTCCGAAGCATTTTTAAACTGCAGCGGAATTCCTAGAACAATGGAAGAGTTCTGATGCATTTTTAAACTGCAGCGGAATTCCTAGAACAAGGGAAGGGTTCCGAAGCATTTTTAAACTTCAACGGAATTCCGAGAAAAATGGAAGAGTTGCGAAGCATTTTTAACTTCAGCAGAATTCCGAGAAAAATGGAAGAGTTGCGAAGCATTTTTAACTTCAGCAGAATTCCGAGAACAATGGAAGAGTTCCGAAGCATTTTTAAACTTCAGCGGAATTCCGAGAAAAATGGAAGAGTTGCGAAGCATTTTTAACTTCAGCAGAATTCCGAGAAAAATGGAAGAGTTGCGAAGCATTTTTAACTTCAGCAGAATTCCGAGAACAATGGAAGAGTTCCGAAGCATTTTTAAACGTCAGCAGAATGCCAAGAACAATGGAAGAGTTACGACGCATTTTTAAAGGTCAGCGGAATTCCGAGAACAATGTAAGAGATCTGAAGCATTTTTAAACTTCAGCAGAATTTCGAGAGCAATGGAAGAGTTCCGAAGCATTTTTAAACATCTGCGGAATTCTGAGAACAATGGAAGAGTTCTGATGCATTTTTAAACTTCAGCGGAATTTCTAAAACAATGCAAGAGTTCCGAAGCATTTTAAAATTTCAGCAGAATTCCGAGAACAGTGGAAGAGTTCCGAAGCATTTTTAAACTTTAGCAGAATTCCGAGAACAATGGAGGCGTTCCGAAGCATTTTTAAACGTCAGCGGAATTCTCAGAACAATGGAAGTGTTCCGAAGCATTTTTAAACTTCAGCAGAATTCCAAGAACAATGGAAGAGTTCCGAAGCATTTTTAAACATCAGCGGAATTCCGAGAACAAAGGAAGAGTTCCGAAGCATTTTTGATCTTCAGCGGAATTCCGAGAACAATGGAAGAGTTCCGAAGCATTTTTAAATGTCAGCGGAATGCCGAGAACAATGGAAGAGTTCCGACGCATTTTTAAACGTCAGCGGAATTCCGAGAACAATGGAAGAGTTCCGAAGCATTTTTAAACTTCAGCGGAATTCCGAGAACAATGGAAGATTTCCGAAGCATTTTTAAATGTCAGCGGAATGCCGAGAACAATGGAAGAGTTCCGACGCATTTTTAAACGTCAACGGAATTCCGAGAACAATGGAAGAGTTCCGAAGCATTTTTAAACGTCAGCGGAATGCCGAGAAAAATGGAAGAGTTCCGAAGCATTTTTAAACTTCAGCGGAATTCCGAGAACAAAGGAAGAGTTCCGAAGCATTTTTGATCTTCAGCGGAATTCCAAGAACAATGGAAGAGTTCCGAAGCATTTTTAAACGTCAGCGGAATGCCGAGAACAATGGAAGAGTTCCGAAGCATTTTTAACTTCAGCAGAATTCCGAGAACAATGGAAGAGTTCCGAAGTATTTTTAAACGTCAGCGGAATGCCGAGAACAATGGAAGAGTTCCGAAGCATTTTTAAACATCAGCAGAATTCCGAGAACAATGGAAGAGTTCCGAAGCATTTTTAAACGTCAGCGGAATGCCGAGAAAAATGGAAGAGTTCCGAAGCATTTTTAAACGTCAGCGGAATTCCGAGAACAATGGAAGAGTTCCGAAGCATTTTTAAACTTCAGCGGAATTCCTAGAACAATGGAAGAGTTCCGAAGCATTTTTAAACATCAGCAGAATTCCGAGAACAATGGAAGAGTTCCGAAGCATTTTTAAACGTCAGCGGAATGCCGAGAAAAATGGAAGAGTTCCGAAGCATTTTTAAACGTCAGCGGAATTCCGAGAACAATGGAAGAGTTCCGAAGCATTTTTAAACTTCAGCGGAATTCCTAGAACAATGGAAGAGTTCAGAACCATTTTTAAACTTCAGCAGAATTCCGAGAACAGTGGAAGAGTTCCGAAGCATTTTTAAACATCAGCGGAATTCCGAGAACAAAGGAAGAGTTCCGAAGCATTTTTGATCTTTAGCGGAATTCCGAGAACAATGGAAGAGTTCCGAAGCATTTTTAAACGTCAGCGGAATGCCGAGAACAATGGAAGAGTTCTGACGCATTTTTAAACGTCAGCAGAATTCCGAGAACAATGGAAGAGTTCCGAAGCATTTTTAAACTTCAGCGGAATTCCGAGAAAAATGGAAGAGTTCCGAAGCATTTTTAAACGTCAGCAGAATTCTCAGAACAATGGAAGTGTTACGAAGCATTTTTAAACTTCAGCAGAATTCCGAGAACAATGGAAGAGTTCCGAAGCATTTTTAAACTTCAGCGGAATTCCGAGAACAATAGAAGAGTTCCGAAGCATTTTTAAACATCAGCGGAATTCCGAGAACAAAGGAAGAGTTTTGAAGCATTTTTGATCTTCAGCGGAATTCCGAGAACAATGGAAGAGTTCAGAAGCATTTTTAAACTTCAGCGGAATTCCGAGAACAATGGAAGAGTTCCGAAGCATTTTTAAACGTCAGCGGAATGCCGAGAAAAATGGAAGAGTTCCGAAGCATTTTTAAACTGCAGCGGAATTCCTAGAACAATGGAAGAGTTCTGATGCATTTTTAAACTGCAGCGGAATTCCTAGAACAAGGGAAGGGTTCCGAAGCATTTTTAAACTTCAACGGAATTCCGAGAAAAATGGAAGAGTTGCGAAGCATTTTTAACTTCAGCAGAATTCCGAGAAAAATGGAAGAGTTGCGAAGCATTTTTAACTTCAGCAGAATTCCGAGAACAATGGAAGAGTTCCGAAGCATTTTTAAACTTCAGCGGAATTCCGAGAAAAATGGAAGAGTTGCGAAGCATTTTTAACTTCAGCAGAATTCCGAGAAAAATGGAAGAGTTGCGAAGCATTTTTAACTTCAGCAGAATTCCGAGAACAATGGAAGAGTTCCGAAGCATTTTTAAACGTCAGCAGAATGCCAAGAACAATGGAAGAGTTACGACGCATTTTTAAAGGTCAGCGGAATTCCGAGAACAATGTAAGAGATCTGAAGCATTTTTAAACTTCAGCAGAATTTCGAGAGCAATGGAAGAGTTCCGAAGCATTTTTAAACATCTGCGGAATTCTGAGAACAATGGAAGAGTTCTGATGCATTTTTAAACTTCAGCGGAATTTCTAAAACAATGCAAGAGTTCCGAAGCATTTTAAAATTTCAGCAGAATTCCGAGAACAGTGGAAGAGTTCCGAAGCATTTTTAAACTTTAGCAGAATTCCGAGAACAATGGAGGCGTTCCGAAGCATTTTTAAACGTCAGCGGAATTCTCAGAACAATGGAAGTGTTCCGAAGCATTTTTAAACTTCAGCAGAATTCCAAGAACAATGGAAGAGTTCCGAAGCATTTTTAAACATCAGCGGAATTCCGAGAACAAAGGAAGAGTTCCGAAGCATTTTTGATCTTCAGCGGAATTCCGAGAACAATGGAAGAGTTCCGAAGCATTTTTAAATGTCAGCGGAATGCCGAGAACAATGGAAGAGTTCCGACGCATTTTTAAACGTCAGCGGAATTCCGAGAACAATGGAAGAGTTCCGAAGCATTTTTAAACTTCAGCGGAATTCCGAGAACAATGGAAGATTTCCGAAGCATTTTTAAATGTCAGCGGAATGCCGAGAACAATGGAAGAGTTCCGACGCATTTTTAAACGTCAACGGAATTCCGAGAACAATGGAAGAGTTCCGAAGCATTTTTAAACGTCAGCGGAATGCCGAGAAAAATGGAAGAGTTCCGAAGCATTTTTAAACTTCAGCGGAATTCCGAGAACAAAGGAAGAGTTCCGAAGCATTTTTGATCTTCAGCGGAATTCCAAGAACAATGGAAGAGTTCCGAAGCATTTTTAAACGTCAGCGGAATGCCGAGAACAATGGAAGAGTTCCGAAGCATTTTTAACTTCAGCAGAATTCCGAGAACAATGGAAGAGTTCCGAAGTATTTTTAAACGTCAGCGGAATGCCGAGAACAATGGAAGAGTTCCGAAGCATTTTTAAACATCAGCAGAATTCCGAGAACAATGGAAGAGTTCCGAAGCATTTTTAAACGTCAGCGGAATGCCGAGAAAAATGGAAGAGTTCCGAAGCATTTTTAAACTTCAGCGGAATTCTGAGAACAGTGGAAGAGTTCCGAAGCATTTTTAAACATCAGCGGAATTCCGAGAACAAAGGAAGAGTTCCGAAGCATTTTTGATCTTCAGCGGAATTCCGAGAACAATGGAAGAGTTCCGAAGCACTTTTAAACGTCAGCGGAATGCCGAGAACAATGGAAGAGTTCCGACGCATTTTTAAACGTCAGCGGAATTCCGAGAACAATGGAAGAGTTCCGAAGCATTTTTAAACTTCAGCGGAATTCCGAGAACAATGGAAGAGTTCCGAAGCATTTTTGATCTTCAGCGGAAGTCCGAGAACAATGGAAGAGTTCCGAAGCATTTTTAAACATCAGCGGAATTCCGAGAACAAAGGAAGAGTTCCGAAGCATTTTTGATCTTTAGCGGAATTCCGAGAACAATGGAAGAGTTCCGAAGCATTTTTAAACGTCAGCGGAATGCCGAGAACAATGGAAGAGTTCTGATGCATTTTTAAACGTCAGCAGAATTCCGAGAATAATGGAAGAGTTCCGAAGCATTTTTAAACGTCAGCGGAATTCTGAGAACAATGGAAGAGTTCCGAAGCATTTTTAATCTTCAGCGGAATTCCGAGAACAATGGAAGAGTTCCGAAGCATTTTTAAACTTCAGCGGAATTCCGAGAACAATGGAAGAGTTCCGAAGCATTTTTAAACATCAGCGGAATTCCGAGAACAAAGGAAGAGTTCCGAAGCATTTTTGATCTTCAGCGGAATTCCGAGAACAATGGAAGAGTTCCGAAGCATTTTTAAACGTCAGCGGAATGCCGAGAACAATGGAAGAGTTCCGACGCATTTTTAAACGTCAGCGGAATTCCGAGAACAATGGAAGAGTTCCGAAGCATTTTTAAACTTCAGCGGAATTAAGAGAACAATGGAAGAGTTCCAAAGCATTTTTAAATGTCAGCGGAATGCCGAGAACAAAGGAAGAGTTCCGAAGCATTTTTGATCTTCAGCGGAATTCCGAGAACAATGGAAGAGTTCCGAAGCATTTTTAAACGTCAGCGGAATGCCGAGAACAATGGAAGAGTTCCGACGCATTTTTAAACGTCAGCGGAATTCCGAGAACAATGGAAGAGTTCCGAAGCATTTTTAAATGTCAGCGGAATGCCGAGAACAATGGAAGAGTTCCGACGCATTTTTAAACGTCAACGGAATTCCGAGAACAATGCAAGAGTTCCGAAGCATTTTTAAACGTCAGCGGAATGCCGAGAAAAATGGAAGAGTTCCGAAGCATTTTTAAACTTCAGCGGAATTCCGAGAACAGTGGAAGAGTTCCGAAGCATTTTTAAACATCAGCGGAATTCCGAGAACAAAGGAAGAGTTCCGAAGCATTTTTGATCTTCAGCGGAATTCCGAGAACAATGGAAGAGTTCCGAAGCATTTTTAAACGTCAGCGGAATTCCGAGAACAATGGAAGAGTTCCGAAGCATTTTTAAACTTCAGCGGAATTCCGAGAACAATGGAAGAGTTCCGAAGCATTTTTGATCTTCAGCGGAATTCCGAGAACAATGGAAGAGTTCCGAAGCATTTTTAAACGTCAGCGGAATGCCGAGCACAATGGAAGAGTTCCGACGCATTTTTAAACGTCAGCGGAATTCCGAGAACAATGGAAGAGTTCCGAAGCATTTTTAAACTTCAGCGGAATTCCGAGAACAATGGAAGAGTTCCGAAGCATTTTTAAACTTCAGCGGAATTCCTAGAACAATGGAAGAGTTCAGAACCATTTTTAAACTTCAGCAGAATTCCGAGAACAGTGGAAGAGTTCCGAAGCATTTTTAAACATCAGCGGAATTCCGAGAACAAAGGAAGAGTTCCGAAGCATTTTTGATCTTTAGCGGAATTCCGAGAACAATGGAAGAGTTCCGAAGCATTTTTAAACGTCAGCGGAATGCCGAGAACAATGGAAGAGTTCTGACGCATTTTTAAACGTCAGCAGAATTCCGAGAACAATGGAAGAGTTCCGAAGCATTTTTAAACGTCAGCGGAATGCCGAGAAAAATGGAAGAGTTCCGAAGCATTTTTAAACTGCAGCGGAATTCCTAGAACAATGGAAGAGTTCTGATGCATTTTTAAACTGCAGCGGAATTCCTAGAACAAGGGAAGGGTTCCGAAGCATTTTTAAACTTCAACGGAATTCCGAGAAAAATGGAAGAGTTCCGAAGCATTTTTAAACGTCAGCGGAATTCTCAGAACAATGGAAGTGTTCCAAAGCATTTTTAAACTTCAGCAGAATTCCGAGAACAATGGAAGAGTTCCGACGCATTTTTAAAGGTCAGCGGAATTCCGAGAACAATGGAAGAGTTCCGAAGCATTTTTAAACTTCAGCGGAATTCCGAGAACAATGGAAGAGTTCCAAAGCATTTTTAAATGTCAGCAGAATGCCGAGAACAATGGAAGAGTTCCGACGCATTTTTAAACGTCAGAGGAATTCCGAGAACAATGGAAGAGATCTGAAGCATTTTTAAACTTCAGCGGAATTTTGAGAACAATGGAAGAGTTCCGAAGCATTTTTAAACTTCAGCGGAATTCCGAGAAAAATGGAAGAGTTCCGAAGCATTTTTAAACGTCAGCGGAATTCTCAGAACAATGGAAGTGTTCCGAAGCATTTTTAAACTTCAGCGGAATTCCGAGAACAATGGAAGAGTTCCAAAGCATTTTTAAATGTCAGCAGAATGCCGAGAACAATGGAAGAGTTCCGAAGTATTTTTAAACGTCAGCGGAATGCCGAGAACAATGGAAGAGTTCCGACGCATTTTTAAAGGTCAGCGGAATTCCGAGAACAATGTAAGAGATCTGAAGCATTTTTAAACTTCAGCGGAATTTCGAGAGCAATGGAAGAGTTCCGAAGCATTTTTAAACATCTGCGGAATTCTGAGAACAATGGAAGAGTTCCGAAGCATTTTTAACTTCAGCAGAATTCAGAGAACAGTGGAAGAGTTCCGAAGTATTTTTAAACGTCAGCGGAATGCCGAGAACAATGGAAGAGTTCCGAAGCATTTTTAACTTCAGCAGAATTCCGAGAACAATGGAAGAGTTCCGAAGAATTTTTAAACTTCAGCGGAATTCCGAGAAAAATGGAAGAGTTGCGAAGCATTTTTAACTTCAGCAGAATTCCGAGAAAAATGGAAGAGTTGCGAAGCATTTTTAACTTCAGCAGAATTCCGAGAACAATGGAAGAGTTCCGAAGCATTTTTAAACGTCAGCAGAATGCCGAGAACAATGGAAGAGTTACGACGCATTTTTAAAGGTCAGCGGAATTCCGAGAACAATGTAAGAGATCTGAAGCATTTTTAAACTTCAGCAGAATTTCGAGAGCAATGGAAGAGTTCCGAAGCATTTTTAAACATCTGCGGAATTCTGAGAACAATGGAAGAGTTCCGACGCATTTTTAAACGTCAACGGAATTCCGAGAACAATGGAAGAGTTCCGAAGCATTTTTAAACGTCAGCGGAATGCCGAGAAAAATGGAAGAGTTCCGAAGCATTTTTAAACTTCAGCGGAATTCCGAGAACAATGGAAGAGTTCCGAAGCATTTTTAAACTGCAGCGGAATTCCTAGAACAATGGAAGAGTTCTGATGCATTTTTAAACTGCAGCGGAATTCCTAGAACAATGGAAGAGTTCCGAAGCATTTTTAAACTTCAGCGGAATTCCGAGAAAAATGGAAGAGTTCCGAAGCATTTTTAAATGTCAGCAAAATTCTCAGAACAATGGAAGTGTTACGAAGCATTTTTAAACTTCAGCAGAATTCCGAGAACAATGGAAGAGTTCCGAAGCATTTTTAAACTTCAGCGAAATTCCGAGAACAATGGAAGAGTTCCGAAGCATTTTTAAACATCTGCGGAATTCTGAGAACAATGGAAGAGTTCCGAAGCATTTTTAACTTCAGCAGAATTCAGAGAACAGTGGAAGAGTTCCGAAGAATTTTTAAACGTCAGCGGAATGCCGAGAACAATGGAAGAGTTCCGAAGCATTTTTAACTTCAGCAGAATTCCGAGAACAATGGAAGAGTTCCGAAGCATTTTTAAACTTCAGCGGAATTCCGAGAAAAATGGAAGAGTTGCGAAGCATTTTTAACTTCAGCAGAATTCCGAGAAAAATGGAAGAGTTGCGAAGCATTTTTAACTTCAGCAGAATTCCGAGAACAATGGAAGAGTTCCGAAGCATTTTTAAACGTCAGCAGAATGCCGAGAACAATGGAAGTGTTACGACGCATTTTTAAAGGTCAGCGGAATTCCGAGAACAATGTAAGAGATCTGAAGCATTTTTAAACTTCAGCAGAATTTCGAGAGCAATGGAAGAGTTCCGAAGCATTTTTAAACTTTAGCAGAATTCCGAGAACAATGGAGGCGTTCCGAAGCATTTTTAAACGTCAGCGGAATTCTCAGAACAATGGAAGTGTTCCGAAGCATTTTTAAACTTCAGCAGAATTCCAAGAACAATGGAAGAGTTCCGAAGCATTTTTAAACATCAGCGGAATTCCGAGAACAAAGGAAGAATTCCGAAGCATTTTTGATCTTCAGCGGAATTCCGAGAACAATGGAAGAGTTCCGAAGCATTTTTAAATGTCAGCGGAATGCCGAGAACAATGGAAGAGTTCCGACGCATTTTTAAACGTCAGCGGAATTCCGAGAACAATGGAAGAGTTCCGAAGCATTTTTAAACTTCAGCGGAATTCCGAGAACAATGGAAGATTTCCGAAGCATTTTTAAATGTCAGCGGAATGCCGAGAACAATGGAAGAGTTCCGACGCATTTTTAAACGTCAACGGAATTCCGAGAACAATGGAAGAGTTCCGAAGCATTTTTAAACGTCAGCGGAATGCCGAGAAAAATGGAAGAGTTCCGAAGCATTTTTAAACTTCAGCGGAATTCCGAGAACAAAGGAAGAGTTCCGAAGCATTTTTGATCTTCAGCGGAATTCCAAGAACAATGGAAGAGTTCCGAAGCATTTTTAAACGTCAGCGGAATGCCGAGAACAATGGAAGAGTTCCGAAGCATTTTTAACTTCAGCAGAATTCCGAGAACAATGGAAGAGTTCCGAAGTATTTTTAAACGTCAGCGGAATGCCGAGAACAATGGAAGAGTTCCGAAGCATTTTTAAACATCAGCAGAATTCCGAGAACAATGGAAGAGTTCCGAAGCATTTTTAAACGTCAGCGGAATGCCGAGAAAAATGGAAGAGTTCCGAAGCATTTTTAAACTTCAGCGGAATTCCGAGAACAGTGGAAGAGTTCCGAAGCATTTTTAAACATCAGCGGAATTCCGAGAACAAAGGAAGAGTTCCGAAGCATTTTTGATCTTCAGCGGAATTCCGAGAACAATGGAAGAGTTCCGAAGCACTTTTAAACGTCAGCGGAATGCCGAGAACAATGGAAGAGTTCCGACGCATTTTTAAACGTCAGCGGAATTCCGAGAACAATGGAAGAGTTCCGAAGCATTTTTAAACTTCAGCGGAATTCCGAGAACAATGGAAGAGTTCCGAAGCATTTTTGATCTTCAGCGGAATTCCGAGAACAATGGAAGAGTTCCGACGCATTTTTAAACGTCAACGGAATTCCGAGAACAATGGAAGAGTTCCGAAGCATTTTTAAACGTCAGCGGAATGCCGAGAAAAATGGAAGAGTTCCGAAGCATTTTTAAACTTCAGCGGAATTCCGAGAACAAAGGAAGAGTTCCGAAGCATTTTTGATCTTCAGCGGAATTCCAAGAACAATGGAAGAGTTCCGAAGCATTTTTAAACGTCAGCGGAATGCCGAGAACAATGGAAGAGTTCCGAAGCATTTTTAACTTCAGCAGAATTCCGAGAACAATGGAAGAGTTCCGAAGTATTTTTAAACGTCAGCGGAATGCCGAGAACAATGGAAGAGTTCCGAAGCATTTTTAAACATCAGCAGAATTCCGAGAACAATGGAAGAGTTCCGAAGCATTTTTAAACGTCAGCGGAATGCCGAGAAAAATGGAAGAGTTCCGAAGCATTTTTAAACTTCAGCGGAATTCCGAGAACAGTGGAAGAGTTCCGAAGCATTTTTAAACATCAGCGGAATTCCGAGAACAAAGGAAGAGTTCCGAAGCATTTTTGATCTTTAGCGGAATTCCGAGAACAATGGAAGAGTTCCGAAGCATTTTTAAACGTCAGCGGAATGCCGAGAACAATGGAAGAGTTCTGACGCATTTTTAAACGTCAGCAGAATTCCGAGAACAATGGAAGAGTTCCGAAGCATTTTTAAACGTCAGCGGAATGCCGAGAAAAATGGAAGAGTTCCGAAGCATTTTTAAACTGCAGCGGAATTCCTAGAACAATGGAAGAGTTCTGATGCATTTTTAAACTGCAGCGGAATTCCTAGAACAAGGGAAGGGTTCCGAAGCATTTTTAAACTTCAACGGAATTCCGAGAAAAATGGAAGAGTTCCGAAGCATTTTTAAACGTCAGCGGAATTCTCAGAACAATGGAAGTGTTCCAAAGCATTTTTAAACTTCAGCAGAATTCCGAGAACAATGGAAGAGTTCCGACGCATTTTTAAAGGTCAGCGGAATTCCGAGAACAATGGAAGAGTTCCGAAGCATTTTTAAACTTCAGCGGAATTCCGAGAACAATGGAAGAGTTCCAAAGCATTTTTAAATGTCAGCAGAATGCCGAGAACAATGGAAGAGTTCCGACGCATTTTTAAACGTCAGAGGAATTCCGAGAACAATGGAAGAGATCTGAAGCATTTTTAAACTTCAGCGGAATTTTGAGAACAATGGAAGAGTTCCGAAGCATTTTTAAACTTCAGCGGAATTCCGAGAAAAATGGAAGAGTTCCGAAGCATTTTTAAACGTCAGCGGAATTCTCAGAACAATGGAAGTGTTCCGAAGCATTTTTAAACTTCAGCGGAATTCCGAGAACAATGGAAGAGTTCCAAAGCATTTTTAAATGTCAGCAGAATGCCGAGAACAATGGAAGAGTTCCGAAGTATTTTTAAACGTCAGCGGAATGCCGAGAACAATGGAAGAGTTCCGACGCATTTTTAAAGGTCAGCGGAATTCCGAGAACAATGTAAGAGATCTGAAGCATTTTTAAACTTCAGCGGAATTTCGAGAGCAATGGAAGAGTTCCGAAGCATTTTTAAACATCTGCGGAATTCTGAGAACAATGGAAGAGTTCCGAAGCATTTTTAACTTCAGCAGAATTCAGAGAACAGTGGAAGAGTTCCGAAGTATTTTTAAACGTCAGCGGAATGCCGAGAACAATGGAAGAGTTCCGAAGCATTTTTAACTTCAGCAGAATTCCGAGAACAATGGAAGAGTTCCGAAGAATTTTTAAACTTCAGCGGAATTCCGAGAAAAATGGAAGAGTTGCGAAGCATTTTTAACTTCAGCAGAATTCCGAGAAAAATGGAAGAGTTGCGAAGCATTTTTAACTTCAGCAGAATTCCGAGAACAATGGAAGAGTTCCGAAGCATTTTTAAACGTCAGCAGAATGCCGAGAACAATGGAAGAGTTACGACGCATTTTTAAAGGTCAGCGGAATTCCGAGAACAATGTAAGAGATCTGAAGCATTTTTAAACTTCAGCAGAATTTCGAGAGCAATGGAAGAGTTCCGAAGCATTTTTAAACATCTGCGGAATTCTGAGAACAATGGAAGAGTTCCGACGCATTTTTAAACGTCAACGGAATTCCGAGAACAATGGAAGAGTTCCGAAGCATTTTTAAACGTCAGCGGAATGCCGAGAAAAATGGAAGAGTTCCGAAGCATTTTTAAACTTCAGCGGAATTCCGAGAACAATGGAAGAGTTCCGAAGCATTTTTAAACTGCAGCGGAATTCCTAGAACAATGGAAGAGTTCTGATGCATTTTTAAACTGCAGCGGAATTCCTAGAACAATGGAAGAGTTCCGAAGCATTTTTAAACTTCAGCGGAATTCCGAGAAAAATGGAAGAGTTCCGAAGCATTTTTAAATGTCAGCAAAATTCTCAGAACAATGGAAGTGTTACGAAGCATTTTTAAACTTCAGCAGAATTCCGAGAACAATGGAAGAGTTCCGAAGCATTTTTAAACTTCAGCGAAATTCCGAGAACAATGGAAGAGTTCCGAAGCATTTTTAAACATCTGCGGAATTCTGAGAACAATGGAAGAGTTCCGAAGCATTTTTAACTTCAGCAGAATTCAGAGAACAGTGGAAGAGTTCCGAAGAATTTTTAAACGTCAGCGGAATGCCGAGAACAATGGAAGAGTTCCGAAGCATTTTTAACTTCAGCAGAATTCCGAGAACAATGGAAGAGTTCCGAAGCATTTTTAAACTTCAGCGGAATTCCGAGAAAAATGGAAGAGTTGCGAAGCATTTTTAACTTCAGCAGAATTCCGAGAAAAATGGAAGAGTTGCGAAGCATTTTTAACTTCAGCAGAATTCCGAGAACAATGGAAGAGTTCCGAAGCATTTTTAAACGTCAGCAGAATGCCGAGAACAATGGAAGTGTTACGACGCATTTTTAAAGGTCAGCGGAATTCCGAGAACAATGTAAGAGATCTGAAGCATTTTTAAACTTCAGCAGAATTTCGAGAGCAATGGAAGAGTTCCGAAGCATTTTTAAACTTTAGCAGAATTCCGAGAACAATGGAGGCGTTCCGAAGCATTTTTAAACGTCAGCGGAATTCTCAGAACAATGGAAGTGTTCCGAAGCATTTTTAAACTTCAGCAGAATTCCAAGAACAATGGAAGAGTTCCGAAGCATTTTTAAACATCAGCGGAATTCCGAGAACAAAGGAAGAATTCCGAAGCATTTTTGATCTTCAGCGGAATTCCGAGAACAATGGAAGAGTTCCGAAGCATTTTTAAATGTCAGCGGAATGCCGAGAACAATGGAAGAGTTCCGACGCATTTTTAAACGTCAGCGGAATTCCGAGAACAATGGAAGAGTTCCGAAGCATTTTTAAACTTCAGCGGAATTCCGAGAACAATGGAAGATTTCCGAAGCATTTTTAAATGTCAGCGGAATGCCGAGAACAATGGAAGAGTTCCGACGCATTTTTAAACGTCAACGGAATTCCGAGAACAATGGAAGAGTTCCGAAGCATTTTTAAACGTCAGCGGAATGCCGAGAAAAATGGAAGAGTTCCGAAGCATTTTTAAACTTCAGCGGAATTCCGAGAACAAAGGAAGAGTTCCGAAGCATTTTTGATCTTCAGCGGAATTCCAAGAACAATGGAAGAGTTCCGAAGCATTTTTAAACGTCAGCGGAATGCCGAGAACAATGGAAGAGTTCCGAAGCATTTTTAACTTCAGCAGAATTCCGAGAACAATGGAAGAGTTCCGAAGTATTTTTAAACGTCAGCGGAATGCCGAGAACAATGGAAGAGTTCCGAAGCATTTTTAAACATCAGCAGAATTCCGAGAACAATGGAAGAGTTCCGAAGCATTTTTAAACGTCAGCGGAATGCCGAGAAAAATGGAAGAGTTCCGAAGCATTTTTAAACTTCAGCGGAATTCCGAGAACAGTGGAAGAGTTCCGAAGCATTTTTAAACATCAGCGGAATTCCGAGAACAAAGGAAGAGTTCCGAAGCATTTTTGATCTTCAGCGGAATTCCGAGAACAATGGAAGAGTTCCGAAGCACTTTTAAACGTCAGCGGAATGCCGAGAACAATGGAAGAGTTCCGACGCATTTTTAAACGTCAGCGGAATTCCGAGAACAATGGAAGAGTTCCGAAGCATTTTTAAACTTCAGCGGAATTCCGAGAACAATGGAAGAGTTCCGAAGCATTTTTGATCTTCAGCGGAATTCCGAGAACAATGGAAGAGTTCCGAAGCATTTTTAAACATCAGCGGAATTCCGAGAACAAAGGAAGAGTTCCGAAGCATTTTTGATCTTTAGCGGAATTCCGAGAACAATGGAAGAGTTCCGAAGCATTTTTAAACGTCAGCGGAATGCCGAGAACAATGGAAGAGTTCTGACGCATTTTTAAACGTCAGCAGAATTCCGAGAACAATGGAAGAGTTCCGAAGCATTTTTAAACGTCAGCGGAATTCTGAGAACAATGGAAGAGTTACGAAGCATTTTTAATCTTCAGCGGAATTCCGAGAACAATGGAAGAGTTCCGAAGCATTTTTAAACTTCAGCGGAATTCCGAGAACAATGGAAGAGTTCCGAAGCATTTTTAAACATCAGCGGAATTCCGAGAACAAAGGAAGAGTTCCGAAGCATTTTTGATCTTCAGCGGAATTCCGAGAACAATGGAAGAGTTCCGAAGCATTTTTAAACGTCAGCGGAATGCCGAGAACAATGGAAGAGTTCCGACGCATTTTTAAACGTCAGCGGAATTCCGAGAACAATGGAAGAGTTCCGAAGCATTTTTAAACTTCAGCGGAATTCCGAGAACAATGGAAGAGTTCCAAAGCATTTTTAAATGTCAGCGGAATGCCGAGAACAATGGAGGAGTTCCGACGCATTTTTAAACGTCAGCGGAATTCCGAGAAGAATGGAAGAGTTCCGAAGCATTTTTAAACGTCAGCGGAATGCCGAGAAAAATGGAAGAGTTCCGAAGCATTTTTAAACTTCAGCGGAATTCCGAGAACAGTGGAAGAGTTCCGAAGCATTTTTAAACATCAGCGGAATTCCGAGAACAAAGGAAGAGTTCCGAAGCATTTTTGATCTTCAGCAGAATTCCGAGAACAATGGAAGAGTTCCGAAGCATTTTTAAACGTCAGCGGAATGCCGAGAACAATGGAAGAGTTCCGACGCATTTTTAAACGTCAGCGGAATTCCGAGAACAATGGAAGAGTTCCGAAGCATTTTTAAACTTCAGCGGAATTCCGAGAACAATGGAAGAGTTCCGAAGCATTTTTGATCTTCAGCGGAATTCCGAGAACAATGGAAGAGTTCCGAAGCATTTTTAAACGTCAGCGGAATGCCGAGCACAATGGAAGAGTTCCGACGCATTTTTAAACGTCAGCGGAATTCCGAGAACAATGGAAGAGTTCCGAAGCATTTTTAAACTTCAGCGGAATTCCGAGAACAATGGAAGAGTTCCGAAGCATTTTTAAACTTCAGCGGAATTCCTAGAACAATGGAAGAGTTCAGAACCATTTTTAAACTTCAGCAGAATTCCGAGAACAGTGGAAGAGTTCCGAAGCATTTTTAAACATCAGCGGAATTCCGAGAACAAAGGAAGAGTTCCGAAGCATTTTTGATCTTTAGCGGAATTCCGAGAACAATGGAAGAGTTCCGAAGCATTTTTAAACGTCAGCGGAATGCCGAGAACAATGGAAGAGTTCTGACGCATTTTTAAACGTCAGCAGAATTCCGAGAACAATGGAAGAGTTCCGAAGCATTTTTAAACTTCAGCGGAATTCCGAGAAAAATGGAAGAGTTCCGAAGCATTTTTAAACGTCAGCAGAATTCTCAGAACAATGGAAGTGTTACGAAGCATTTTTAAACTTCAGCAGAATTCCGAGAACAATGGAAGAGTTCCGAAGCATTTTTAAACTTCAGCGGAATTCCGAGAACAATAGAAGAGTTCCGAAGCATTTTTAAACATCAGCGGAATTCCGAGAACAAAGGAAGAGTTTTGAAGCATTTTTGATCTTCAGCGGAATTCCGAGAACAATGGAAGAGTTCAGAAGCATTTTTAAACTTCAGCGGAATTCCGAGAACAATGGAAGAGTTCCGAAGCATTTTTAAACGTCAGCGGAATGCCGAGAAAAATGGAAGAGTTCCGAAGCATTTTTAAACTGCAGCGGAATTCCTAGAACAATGGAAGAGTTCTGATGCATTTTTAAACTGCAGCGGAATTCCTAGAACAAGGGAAGGGTTCCGAAGCATTTTTAAACTTCAACGGAATTCCGAGAAAAATGGAAGAGTTCCGAAGCATTTTTAAACGTCAGCGGAATTCTCAGAACAATGGAAGTGTTCCAAAGCATTTTTAAACTTCAGCAGAATTCCGAGAACAATGGAAGAGTTCCGACGCATTTTTAAAGGTCAGCGGAATTCCGAGAACAATGGAAGAGTTCCGAAGCATTTTTAAACTTCAGCGGAATTCCGAGAACAATGGAAGAGTTCCAAAGCATTTTTAAATGTCAGCAGAATGCCGAGAACAATGGAAGAGTTCCGACGCATTTTTAAACGTCAGAGGAATTCCGAGAACAATGGAAGAGATCTGAAGCATTTTTAAACTTCAGCGGAATTTTGAGAACAATGGAAGAGTTCCGAAGCATTTTTAAACTTCAGCGGAATTCCGAGAAAAATGGAAGAGTTCCGAAGCATTTTTAAACGTCAGCGGAATTCTCAGAACAATGGAAGTGTTCCGAAGCATTTTTAATCTTCAGCAGAATTCCGAGAACAATGGAAGAGTTCCGACGCATTTTTAAACGTCAGCGGAATTCCGAGAACAATGGAAGAGTTCCGAAGCATTTTTAAACTTCAGCGGAATTCCGAGAACAATGGAAGAGTTCCAAAGCATTTTTAAATGTCAGCAGAATGCCGAGAACAATGGAAGAGTTCCGAAGTATTTTTAAACGTCAGCGGAATGCCGAGAACAATGGAAGAGTTCCGACGCATTTTTAAAGGTCAGCGGAATTCCGAGAACAATGTAAGAGATCTGAAGCATTTTTAAACTTCAGCGGAATTTCGAGAGCAATGGAAGAGTTCCGAAGCATTTTTAAACATCTGCGGAATTCTGAGAACAATGGAAGAGTTCCGAAGCATTTTTAACTTCAGCAGAATTCAGAGAACAGTGGAAGAGTTCCGAAGTATTTTTAAACGTCAGCGGAATGCCGAGAACAATGGAAGAGTTCCGAAGCATTTTTAAACTTCAGCGGAATTCCGAGAACAATGGAAGAGTTCCAAAGCATTTTTAAATGTCAGCAGAATGCCGAGAACAATGGAAGAGTTCCGAAGTATTTTTAAACGTCAGCGGAATGCCGAGAACAATGGAAGAGTTCCGACGCATTTTTAAAGGTCAGCGGAATTCCGAGAACAATGTAAGAGATCTGAAGCATTTTTAAACTTCAGCGGAATTTCGAGAGCAATGGAAGAGTTCCGAAGCATTTTTAAACATCTGCGGAATTCTGAGAACAATGGAAGAGTTCCGAAGCATTTTTAACTTCAGCAGAATTCAGAGAACAGTGGAAGAGTTCCGAAGTATTTTTAAACGTCAGCGGAATGCCGAGAACAATGGAAGAGTTCCGAAGCATTTTTAACTTCAGCAGAATTCCGAGAACAATGGAAGAGTTCCGAAGAATTTTTAAACTTCAGCGGAATTCCGAGAAAAATGGAAGAGTTGCGAAGCATTTTTAACTTCAGCAGAATTCCGAGAAAAATGGAAGAGTTGCGAAGCATTTTTAACTTCAGCAGAATTCCGAGAACAATGGAAGAGTTCCGAAGCATTTTTAAACGTCAGCAGAATGCCGAGAACAATGGAAGAGTTACGACGCATTTTTAAAGGTCAGCGGAATTCCGAGAACAATGTAAGAGATCTGAAGCATTTTTAAACTTCAGCAGAATTTCGAGAGCAATGGAAGAGTTCCGAAGCATTTTTAAACATCTGCGGAATTCTGAGAACAATGGAAGAGTTCCGACGCATTTTTAAACGTCAACGGAATTCCGAGAACAATGGAAGAGTTCCGAAGCATTTTTAAACGTCAGCGGAATGCCGAGAAAAATGGAAGAGTTCCGAAGCATTTTTAAACTTCAGCGGAATTCCGAGAACAATGGAAGAGTTCCGAAGCATTTTTAAACTGCAGCGGAATTCCTAGAACAATGGAAGAGTTCTGATGCATTTTTAAACTGCAGCGGAATTCCTAGAACAATGGAAGAGTTCCGAAGCATTTTTAAACTTCAGCGGAATTCCGAGAAAAATGGAAGAGTTCCGAAGCATTTTTAAATGTCAGCAAAATTCTCAGAACAATGGAAGTGTTACGAAGCATTTTTAAACTTCAGCAGAATTCCGAGAACAATGGAAGAGTTCCGAAGCATTTTTAAACTTCAGCGAAATTCCGAGAACAATGGAAGAGTTCCGAAGCATTTTTAAACATCTGCGGAATTCTGAGAACAATGGAAGAGTTCCGAAGCATTTTTAACTTCAGCAGAATTCAGAGAACAGTGGAAGAGTTCCGAAGTATTTTTAAACGTCAGCGGAATGCCGAGAACAATGGAAGAGTTCCGAAGCATTTTTAACTTCAGCAGAATTCCGAGAACAATGGAAGAGTTCCGAAGCATTTTTAAACTTCAGCGGAATTCCGAGAAAAATGGAAGAGTTGCGAAGCATTTTTAACTTCAGCAGAATTCCGAGAAAAATGGAAGAGTTGCGAAGCATTTTTAACTTCAGCAGAATTCCGAGAACAATGGAAGAGTTCCGAAGCATTTTTAAACGTCAGCAGAATGCCGAGAACAATGGAAGAGTTACGACGCATTTTTAAAGGTCAGCGGAATTCCGAGAACAATGTAAGAGATCTGAAGCATTTTTAAACTTCAGCAGAATTTCGAGAGCAATGGAAGAGTTCCGAAGCATTTTTAAACATCTGCGGAATTCTGAGAACAATGGAAGAGTTCTGATGCATTTTTAAACTTCAGCGGAATTTCTAAAACAATGCAAGAGTTCCGAAGCATTTTAAAATTTCAGCAGAATTCCGAGAACAGTGGAAGAGTTCCGAAGCATTTTTAAACTTTAGCAGAATTCCGAGAACAATGGAGGCGTTCCGAAGCATTTTTAAACGTCAGCGGAATTCTCAGAACAATGGAAGTGTTCCGAAGCATTTTTAAACTTCAGCAGAATTCCAAGAACAATGGAAGAGTTCCGAAGCATTTTTAAACATCAGCGGAATTCCGAGAACAAAGGAAGAATTCCGAAGCATTTTTGATCTTCAGCGGAATTCCGAGAACAATGGAAGAGTTCCGAAGCATTTTTAAATGTCAGCGGAATGCCGAGAACAATGGAAGAGTTCCGACGCATTTTTAAACGTCAGCGGAATTCCGAGAACAATGGAAGAGTTCCGAAGCATTTTTAAACTTCAGCGGAATTCCGAGAACAATGGAAGATTTCCGAAGCATTTTTAAATGTCAGCGGAATGCCGAGAACAATGGAAGAGTTCCGACGCATTTTTAAACGTCAACGGAATTCCGAGAACAATGGAAGAGTTCCGAAGCATTTTTAAACGTCAGCGGAATGCCGAGAAAAATGGAAGAGTTCCGAAGCATTTTTAAACTTCAGCGGAATTCCGAGAACAAAGGAAGAGTTCCGAAGTATTTTTAAACGTCAGCGGAATGCCGAGAACAATGGAAGAGTTCCGAAGCATTTTTAAACATCAGCAGAATTCCGAGAACAATGGAAGAGTTCCGAAGCATTTTTAAACGTCAGCGGAATGCCGAGAAAAATGGAAGAGTTCCGAAGCATTTTTAAACTTCAGCGGAATGCCGAGAACAATGGAAGAGTTCCGAAGCATTTTTAAACGTCAGCGGAATGCCGAGAAAAATGGAAGAGTTCCGAAGCATTTTTAAACTTCAGCGGAATGCCGAGAACAATGGAAGAGTTCCGACGCATTTTTAAACGTCAGCGGAATTCCGAGAACAATGGAAGAGTTCCGAAGCATTTTTAAACTTCAGCGGAATTCCGAGAACAATGGAAGAGTTCCGAAGCATTTTTGATCTTCAGCGGAATTCCGAGAACAATGGAAGAGTTCCGAAGCATTTTTAAACATCAGCGGAATTCCGAGAACAAAGGAAGAGTTCCGAAGCATTTTTGATCTTTAGCGGAATTCCGAGAACAATGGAAGAGTTCCGAAGCATTTTTAAACGTCAGCGGAATGCCGAGAACAATGGAAGAGTTCTGACGCATTTTTAAACGTCAGCAGAATTCCGAGAACAATGGAAGAGTTCCGAAGCATTTTTAAACGTCAGCGGAATTCTGAGAACAATGGAAGAGTTACGAAGCATTTTTAATCTTCAGCGGAATTCCGAGAACAATGGAAGAGTTCCGAAGCATTTTTAAACTTCAGCGGAATTCCGAGAACAATGGAAGAGTTCCGAAGCATTTTTAAACATCAGCGGAATTCCGAGAACAAAGGAAGAGTTCCGAAGCATTTTTGATCTTCAGCGGAATTCCGAGAACAATGGAAGAGTTCCGAAGCATTTTTAAATGTCAGCGGAATGCCGAGAACAATGGAAGAGTTCCGACGCATTTTTAAACGTCAGCGGAATTCCGAGAACAATGGAAGAGTTCCGAAGCATTTTTAAACTTCAGCGGAATTCCGAGAACAATGGAAGAGTTCCAAAGCATTTTTAAATGTCAGCGGAATGCCGAGAACAATGGAGGAGTTCCGACGCATTTTTAAACGTCAGCGGAATTCCGAGAAGAATGGAAGAGTTCCGAAGCATTTTTAAACTTCAGCAGAATTCCGAGAACAATGGAAGAGTTCCGAAGCATTTTTAAACGTCAGCGGAATGCCGAGAACAATGGAAGAGTTCCGACGCATTTTTAAACGTCAGCGGAATTCCGAGAACAATGGAAGAGTTCCGAAGCATTTTTAAACTTCAGCGGAATTCCGAGAACAATGGAAGAGTTCCGAAGCATTTTTGATCTTCAGCGGAATTCCGAGAACAATGGAAGAGTTCCGAAGCATTTTTAAACGTCAGCGGAATGCCGAGCACAATGGAAGAGTTCCGACGCATTTTTAAACGTCAGCGGAATTCCGAGAACAATGGAAGAGTTCCGAAGCATTTTTAAACTTCAGCGGAATTCCGAGAACAATGGAAGAGTTCCGAAGCATTTTTAAACTTCAGCGGAATTCCTAGAACAATGGAAGAGTTCAGAACCATTTTTAAACTTCAGCAGAATTCCGAGAACAGTGGAAGAGTTCCGAAGCATTTTTAAACATCAGCGGAATTCCGAGAACAAAGGAAGAGTTCCGAAGCATTTTTGATCTTTAGCGGAATTCCGAGAACAATGGAAGAGTTCCGAAGCATTTTTAAACGTCAGCGGAATGCCGAGAACAATGAAAGAGTTCTGACGCATTTTTAAACGTCAGCAGAATTCCGAGAACAATGGAAGAGTTCCGAAGCATTTTTAAACTTCAGCGGAATTCCGAGAAAAATGGAAGAGTTCCGAAGCATTTTTAAACGTCAGCAGAATTCTCAGAACAATGGAAGTGTTACGAAGCATTTTTAAACTTCAGCAGAATTCCGAGAACAATGGAAGAGTTCCGAAGCATTTTTAAACATCTGCGGAATTCAGAGAACAGTGGAAGAGTTCCGAAGTATTTTTAAACGTCAGCGGAATGCCGAGAACAATGGAAGAGTTCCAAAGCATTTTTAAATGTCAGCAGAATGCCGAGAACAATGGAAGAGTTCCGAAGTATTTTTAAACGTCAGCGGAATGCCGAGAACAATGGAAGAGTTCCGAAGCATTTTTAAACGTCAGCGGAATGCCGAGAACAATGAAAGAGTTCTGACGCATTTTTAAACGTCAGCAGAATTCCGAGAACAATGGAAGAGTTCCGAAGCATTTTTAAACTTCAGCGGAATTCCGAGAAAAATGGAAGAGTTCCGAAGCATTTTTAAACGTCAGCAGAATTCTCAGAACAATGGAAGTGTTACGAAGCATTTTTAAACTTCAGCAGAATTCCGAGAACAATGGAAGAGTTCCGAAGCATTTTTAAACATCTGCGGAATTCAGAGAACAGTGGAAGAGTTCCGAAGTATTTTTAAACGTCAGCGGAATGCCGAGAACAATGGAAGAGTTCCAAAGCATTTTTAAATGTCAGCAGAATGCCGAGAACAATGGAAGAGTTCCGAAGTATTTTTAAACGTCAGCGGAATGCCGAGAACAATGGAAGAGTTCCGACGCATTTTTAAAGGTCAGCGGAATTCCGAGAACAATGTAAGAGATCTGAAGCATTTTTAAACTTCAGCGGAATTTCGAGAGCAATGGAAGAGTTCCGAAGCATTTTTAAACATCTGCGGAATTCTGAGAACAATGGAAGAGTTCCGAAGCATTTTTAACTTCAGCAGAATTCAGAGAACAGTGGAAGAGTTCCGAAGTATTTTTAAACGTCAGCGGAATGCCGAGAACAATGGAAGAGTTCCGAAGCATTTTTAACTTCAGCAGAATTCCGAGAACAATGGAAGAGTTCCGAAGAATTTTTAAACTTCAGCGGAATTCCGAGAAAAATGGAAGAGTTGCGAAGCATTTTTAACTTCAGCAGAATTCCGAGAAAAATGGAAGAGTTGCGAAGCATTTTTAACTTCAGCAGAATTCCGAGAACAATGGAAGAGTTCCGAAGCATTTTTAAACGTCAGCAGAATGCCGAGAACAATGGAAGAGTTACGACGCATTTTTAAAGGTCAGCGGAATTCCGAGAACAATGTAAGAGATCTGAAGCATTTTTAAACTTCAGCAGAATTTCGAGAGCAATGGAAGAGTTCCGAAGCATTTTTAAACATCTGCGGAATTCTGAGAACAATGGAAGAGTTCCGACGCATTTTTAAACGTCAACGGAATTCCGAGAACAATGGAAGAGTTCCGAAGCATTTTTAAACGTCAGCGGAATGCCGAGAAAAATGGAAGAGTTCCGAAGCATTTTTAAACTTCAGCGGAATTCCGAGAACAATGGAAGAGTTCCGAAGCATTTTTAAACTGCAGCGGAATTCCTAGAACAATGGAAGAGTTCTGATGCATTTTTAAACTGCAGCGGAATTCCTAGAACAATGGAAGAGTTCCGAAGCATTTTTAAACTTCAGCGGAATTCCGAGAAAAATGGAAGAGTTCCGAAGCATTTTTAAATGTCAGCAAAATTCTCAGAACAATGGAAGTGTTACGAAGCATTTTTAAACTTCAGCAGAATTCCGAGAACAATGGAAGAGTTCCGAAGCATTTTTAAACTTCAGCGAAATTCCGAGAACAATGGAAGAGTTCCGAAGCATTTTTAAACATCTGCGGAATTCTGAGAACAATGGAAGAGTTCCGAAGCATTTTTAACTTCAGCAGAATTCAGAGAACAGTGGAAGAGTTCCGAAGTATTTTTAAACGTCAGCGGAATGCCGAGAACAATGGAAGAGTTCCGAAGCATTTTTAACTTCAGCAGAATTCCGAGAACAATGGAAGAGTTCCGAAGCATTTTTAAACTTCAGCGGAATTCCGAGAAAAATGGAAGAGTTGCGAAGCATTTTTAACTTCAGCAGAATTCCGAGAAAAATGGAAGAGTTGCGAAGCATTTTTAACTTCAGCAGAATTCCGAGAACAATGGAAGAGTTCCGAAGCATTTTTAAACGTCAGCAGAATGCCGAGAACAATGGAAGAGTTACGACGCATTTTTAAAGGTCAGCGGAATTCCGAGAACAATGTAAGAGATCTGAAGCATTTTTAAACTTCAGCAGAATTTCGAGAGCAATGGAAGAGTTCCGAAGCATTTTTAAACATCTGCGGAATTCTGAGAACAATGGAAGAGTTCTGATGCATTTTTAAACTTCAGCGGAATTTCTAAAACAATGCAAGAGTTCCGAAGCATTTTAAAATTTCAGCAGAATTCCGAGAACAGTGGAAGAGTTCCGAAGCATTTTTAAACTTTAGCAGAATTCCGAGAACAATGGAGGCGTTCCGAAGCATTTTTAAACGTCAGCGGAATTCTCAGAACAATGGAAGTGTTCCGAAGCATTTTTAAACTTCAGCAGAATTCCAAGAACAATGGAAGAGTTCCGAAGCATTTTTAAACATCAGCGGAATTCCGAGAACAAAGGAAGAATTCCGAAGCATTTTTGATCTTCAGCGGAATTCCGAGAACAATGGAAGAGTTCCGAAGCATTTTTAAATGTCAGCGGAATGCCGAGAACAATGGAAGAGTTCCGACGCATTTTTAAACGTCAGCGGAATTCCGAGAACAATGGAAGAGTTCCGAAGCATTTTTAAACTTCAGCGGAATTCCGAGAACAATGGAAGATTTCCGAAGCATTTTTAAATGTCAGCGGAATGCCGAGAACAATGGAAGAGTTCCGACGCATTTTTAAACGTCAACGGAATTCCGAGAACAATGGAAGAGTTCCGAAGCATTTTTAAACGTCAGCGGAATGCCGAGAAAAATGGAAGAGTTCCGAAGCATTTTTAAACTTCAGCGGAATTCCGAGAACAAAGGAAGAGTTCCGAAGTATTTTTAAACGTCAGCGGAATGCCGAGAACAATGGAAGAGTTCCGAAGCATTTTTAAACATCAGCAGAATTCCGAGAACAATGGAAGAGTTCCGAAGCATTTTTAAACGTCAGCGGAATGCCGAGAACAATGGAAGAGTTCCGACGCATTTTTAAACGTCAGCGGAATTCCGAGAACAATGGAAGAGTTCCGAAGCATTTTTAAACTTCAGCGGAATTCCGAGAACAATGGAAGAGTTCCGAAGCATTTTTGATCTTCAGCGGAATTCCGAGAACAATGGAAGAGTTCCGAAGCATTTTTAAACGTCAGCGGAATGCCGAGCACAATGGAAGAGTTCCGACGCATTTTTAAACGTCAGCGGAATTCCGAGAACAATGGAAGAGTTCCGAAGCATTTTTAAACTTCAGCGGAATTCCGAGAACAATGGAAGAGTTCCGAAGCATTTTTAAACTTCAGCGGAATTCCTAGAACAATGGAAGAGTTCAGAACCATTTTTAAACTTCAGCAGAATTCCGAGAACAGTGGAAGAGTTCCGAAGCATTTTTAAACATCAGCGGAATTCCGAGAACAAAGGAAGAGTTCCGAAGCATTTTTGATCTTTAGCGGAATTCCGAGAACAATGGAAGAGTTCCGAAGCATTTTTAAACGTCAGCGGAATGCCGAGAACAATGAAAGAGTTCTGACGCATTTTTAAACGTCAGCAGAATTCCGAGAACAATGGAAGAGTTCCGAAGCATTTTTAAACTTCAGCGGAATTCCGAGAAAAATGGAAGAGTTCCGAAGCATTTTTAAACGTCAGCAGAATTCTCAGAACAATGGAAGTGTTACGAAGCATTTTTAAACTTCAGCAGAATTCCGAGAACAATGGAAGAGTTCCGAAGCATTTTTAAACTTCAGCGAAATTCCGAGAACAATGGAAGAGTTCCGAAGCATTTTTAAACATCTGCGGAATTCAGAGAACAGTGGAAGAGTTCCGAAGTATTTTTAAACGTCAGCGGAATGCCGAGAACAATGGAAGAGTTCCAAAGCATTTTTAAATGTCAGCAGAATGCCGAGAACAATGGAAGAGTTCCGAAGTATTTTTAAACGTCAGCGGAATGCCGAGAACAATGGAAGAGTTCCGACGCATTTTTAAAGGTCAGCGGAATTCCGAGAACAATGTAAGAGATCTGAAGCATTTTTAAACTTCAGCGGAATTTCGAGAGCAATGGAAGAGTTCCGAAGCATTTTTAAACATCTGCGGAATTCTGAGAACAATGGAAGAGTTCCGAAGCATTTTTAACTTCAGCAGAATTCAGAGAACAGTGGAAGAGTTCCGAAGTATTTTTAAACGTCAGCGGAATGCCGAGAACAATGGAAGAGTTCCGAAGCATTTTTAACTTCAGCAGAATTCCGAGAACAATGGAAGAGTTCCGAAGAATTTTTAAACTTCAGCGGAATTCCGAGAAAAATGGAAGAGTTGCGAAGCATTTTTAACTTCAGCAGAATTCCGAGAAAAATGGAAGAGTTGCGAAGCATTTTTAACTTCAGCAGAATTCCGAGAACAATGGAAGAGTTCCGAAGCATTTTTAAACGTCAGCAGAATGCCGAGAACAATGGAAGAGTTACGACGCATTTTTAAAGGTCAGCGGAATTCCGAGAACAATGTAAGAGATCTGAAGCATTTTTAAACTTCAGCAGAATTTCGAGAGCAATGGAAGAGTTCCGAAGCATTTTTAAACATCTGCGGAATTCTGAGAACAATGGAAGAGTTCCGACGCATTTTTAAACGTCAACGGAATTCCGAGAACAATGGAAGAGTTCCGAAGCATTTTTAAACGTCAGCGGAATGCCGAGAAAAATGGAAGAGTTCCGAAGCATTTTTAAACTTCAGCGGAATTCCGAGAACAATGGAAGAGTTCCGAAGCATTTTTAAACTGCAGCGGAATTCCTAGAACAATGGAAGAGTTCTGATGCATTTTTAAACTGCAGCGGAATTCCTAGAACAATGGAAGAGTTCCGAAGCATTTTTAAACTTCAGCGGAATTCCGAGAAAAATGGAAGAGTTCCGAAGCATTTTTAAATGTCAGCAAAATTCTCAGAACAATGGAAGTGTTACGAAGCATTTTTAAACTTCAGCAGAATTCCGAGAACAATGGAAGAGTTCCGAAGCATTTTTAAACTTCAGCGAAATTCCGAGAACAATGGAAGAGTTCCGAAGCATTTTTAAACATCTGCGGAATTCTGAGAACAATGGAAGAGTTCCGAAGCATTTTTAACTTCAGCAGAATTCAGAGAACAGTGGAAGAGTTCCGAAGTATTTTTAAACGTCAGCGGAATGCCGAGAACAATGGAAGAGTTCCGAAGCATTTTTAACTTCAGCAGAATTCCGAGAACAATGGAAGAGTTCCGAAGCATTTTTAAACTTCAGCGGAATTCCGAGAAAAATGGAAGAGTTGCGAAGCATTTTTAACTTCAGCAGAATTCCGAGAAAAATGGAAGAGTTGCGAAGCATTTTTAACTTCAGCAGAATTCCGAGAACAATGGAAGAGTTCCGAAGCATTTTTAAACGTCAGCAGAATGCCGAGAACAATGGAAGAGTTACGACGCATTTTTAAAGGTCAGCGGAATTCCGAGAACAATGTAAGAGATCTGAAGCATTTTTAAACTTCAGCAGAATTTCGAGAGCAATGGAAGAGTTCCGAAGCATTTTTAAACATCTGCGGAATTCTGAGAACAATGGAAGAGTTCTGATGCATTTTTAAACTTCAGCGGAATTTCTAAAACAATGCAAGAGTTCCGAAGCATTTTAAAATTTCAGCAGAATTCCGAGAACAGTGGAAGAGTTCCGAAGCATTTTTAAACTTTAGCAGAATTCCGAGAACAATGGAGGCGTTCCGAAGCATTTTTAAACGTCAGCGGAATTCTCAGAACAATGGAAGTGTTCCGAAGCATTTTTAAACTTCAGCAGAATTCCAAGAACAATGGAAGAGTTCCGAAGCATTTTTAAACATCAGCGGAATTCCGAGAACAAAGGAAGAATTCCGAAGCATTTTTGATCTTCAGCGGAATTCCGAGAACAATGGAAGAGTTCCGAAGCATTTTTAAATGTCAGCGGAATGCCGAGAACAATGGAAGAGTTCCGACGCATTTTTAAACGTCAGCGGAATTCCGAGAACAATGGAAGAGTTCCGAAGCATTTTTAAACTTCAGCGGAATTCCGAGAACAATGGAAGATTTCCGAAGCATTTTTAAATGTCAGCGGAATGCCGAGAACAATGGAAGAGTTCCGACGCATTTTTAAACGTCAACGGAATTCCGAGAACAATGGAAGAGTTCCGAAGCATTTTTAAACGTCAGCGGAATGCCGAGAAAAATGGAAGAGTTCCGAAGCATTTTTAAACTTCAGCGGAATTCCGAGAACAAAGGAAGAGTTCCGAAGTATTTTTAAACGTCAGCGGAATGCCGAGAACAATGGAAGAGTTCCGAAGCATTTTTAAACATCAGCAGAATTCCGAGAACAATGGAAGAGTTCCGAAGCATTTTTAAACGTCAGCGGAATGCCGAGAAAAATGGAAGAGTTCCGAAGCATTTTTAAACTTCAGCGGAATGCCGAGAACAATGGAAGAGTTCCGAAGCATTTTTAAACGTCAGCGGAATGCCGAGAAAAATGGAAGAGTTCCGAAGCATTTTTAAACTTCAGCGGAATGCCGAGAACAATGGAAGAGTTCCGACGCATTTTTAAACGTCAGCGGAATTCCGAGAACAATGGAAGAGTTCCGAAGCATTTTTAAACTTCAGCGGAATTCCGAGAACAATGGAAGAGTTCCGAAGCATTTTTGATCTTCAGCGGAATTCCGAGAACAATGGAAGAGTTCCGAAGCATTTTTAAACATCAGCGGAATTCCGAGAACAAAGGAAGAGTTCCGAAGCATTTTTGATCTTTAGCGGAATTCCGAGAACAATGGAAGAGTTCCGAAGCATTTTTAAACGTCAGCGGAATGCCGAGAACAATGGAAGAGTTCTGACGCATTTTTAAACGTCAGCAGAATTCCGAGAACAATGGAAGAGTTCCGAAGCATTTTTAAACGTCAGCGGAATTCTGAGAACAATGGAAGAGTTACGAAGCATTTTTAATCTTCAGCGGAATTCCGAGAACAATGGAAGAGTTCCGAAGCATTTTTAAACTTCAGCGGAATTCCGAGAACAATGGAAGAGTTCCGAAGCATTTTTAAACATCAGCGGAATTCCGAGAACAAAGGAAGAGTTCCGAAGCATTTTTGATCTTCAGCGGAATTCCGAGAACAATGGAAGAGTTCCGAAGCATTTTTAAACGTCAGCGGAATGCCGAGAACAATGGAAGAGTTCCGACGCATTTTTAAACGTCAGCGGAATTCCGAGAACAATGGAAGAGTTCCGAAGCATTTTTAAACTTCAGCGGAATTCCGAGAACAATGGAAGAGTTCCAAAGCATTTTTAAATGTCAGCGGAATGCCGAGAACAATGGAGGAGTTCCGACGCATTTTTAAACGTCAGCGGAATTCCGAGAAGAATGGAAGAGTTCCGAAGCATTTTTAAACTTCAGCGGAATTCCGAGAACAATGGAAGAGTTCCGAAGCATTTTTAAATGTCAGCGGAATGCCGAGAACAATGGAAGAGTTCCGACGCATTTTTAAACGTCAACGGAATTCCGAGAACAATGGAAGAGTTCCGAAGCATTTTTAAACGTCAGCGGAATGCCGAGAAAAATGGAAGAGTTCCGAAGCATTTTTAAACTTCAGCGGAATTCCGAGAACAGTGGAAGAGTTCCGAAGCATTTTTAAACATCAGCGGAATTCCGAGAACAAAGGAAGAGTTCCGAAGCATTTTTGATCTTCAGCAGAATTCCGAGAACAATGGAAGAGTTCCGAAGCATTTTTAAACGTCAGCGGAATGCCGAGAACAATGGAAGAGTTCCGACGCATTTTTAAACGTCAGCGGAATTCCGAGAACAATGGAAGAGTTCCGAAGCATTTTTAAACTTCAGCGGAATTCCGAGAACAATGGAAGAGTTCCGAAGCATTTTTGATCTTCAGCGGAATTCCGAGAACAATGGAAGAGTTCCGAAGCATTTTTAAACGTCAGCGGAATGCCGAGCACAATGGAAGAGTTCCGACGCATTTTTAAACGTCAGCGGAATTCCGAGAACAATGGAAGAGTTCCGAAGCATTTTTAAACTTCAGCGGAATTCCGAGAACAATGGAAGAGTTGCGAAGCATTTTTAAACTTCAGCGGAATTCCTAGAACAATGGAAGAGTTCAGAACCATTTTTAAACTTCAGCAGAATTCCGAGAACAGTGGAAGAGTTCCGAAGCATTTTTAAACATCAGCGGAATTCCGAGAACAAAGGAAGAGTTCCGAAGCATTTTTGATCTTTAGCGGAATTCCGAGAACAATGGAAGAGTTCCGAAGCATTTTTAAACGTCAGCGGAATGCCGAGAACAATGAAAGAGTTCTGACGCATTTTTAAACGTCAGCAGAATTCCGAGAACAATGGAAGAGTTCCGAAGCATTTTTAAACTTCAGCGGAATTCCGAGAAATATGGAAGAGTTCCGAAGCATTTTTAAACGTCAGCAGAATTCTCAGAACAATGGAAGTGTTACGAAGCATTTTTAAACTTCAGCAGAATTCCGAGAACAATGGAAGAGTTCCGAAGCATTTTTAAACTTCAGCGGAATTCCGAGAACAATAGAAGAGTTCCGAAGCATTTTTAAACATCAGCGGAATTCCGAGAACAAAGGAAGAGTTTTGAAGCATTTTTGATCTTCAGCGGAATTCCGAGAACAATGGAAGAGTTCAGAAGCATTTTTAAACTTCAGCGGAATTCCGAGAACAATGGAAGAGTTCCGAAGCATTTTTAAACGTCAGCGGAATGCCGAGAAAAATGGAAGAGTTCCGAAGCATTTTTAAACTGCAGCGGAATTCCTAGAACAATGGAAGAGTTCTGATGCATTTTTAAACTGCAGCGGAATTCCTAGAACAAGGGAAGGGTTCCGAAGCATTTTTAAACTTCAACGGAATTCCGAGAAAAATGGAAGAGTTCCGAAGCATTTTTAAACGTCAGCGGAATTCTCAGAACAATGGAAGTGTTCCAAAGCATTTTTAAACTTCAGCAGAATTCCGAGAACAATGGAAGAGTTCCGACGCATTTTTAAAGGTCAGCGGAATTCCGAGAACAATGGAAGAGTTCCGAAGCATTTTTAAACTTCAGCGGAATTCCGAGAACAATGGAAGAGTTCCAAAGCATTTTTAAATGTCAGCAGAATGCCGAGAACAATGGAAGAGTTCCGACGCATTTTTAAACGTCAGAGGAATTCCGAGAACAATGGAAGAGATCTGAAGCATTTTTAAACTTCAGCGGAATTTTGAGAACAATGGAAGAGTTCCGAAGCATTTTTAAACTTCAGCGGAATTCCGAGAAAAATGGAAGAGTTCCGAAGCATTTTTAAACGTCAGCGGAATTCTCAGAACAATGGAAGTGTTCCGAAGCATTTTTAATCTTCAGCAGAATTCCGAGAACAATGGAAGAGTTCCGACGCATTTTTAAACGTCAGCGGAATTCCGAGAACAATGGAAGAGTTCCGAAGCATTTTTAAACTTCAGCGGAATTCCGAGAACAATGGAAGAGTTCCAAAGCATTTTTAAATGTCAGCAGAATGCCGAGAACAATGGAAGAGTTCCGAAGTATTTTTAAACGTCAGCGGAATGCCGAGAACAATGGAAGAGTTCCGACGCATTTTTAAAGGTCAGCGGAATTCCGAGAACAATGTAAGAGATCTGAAGCATTTTTAAACTTCAGCGGAATTGCGAGAGCAATGGAAGAGTTCCGAAGCATTTTTAAACATCTGCGGAATTCTGAGAACAATGGAAGAGTTCCGAAGCATTTTTAACTTCAGCAGAATTCAGAGAACAGTGGAAGAGTTCCGAAGTATTTTTAAACGTCAGCGGAATTCCGAGAAAAAAGGAAGAGTTGCGAAGCATTTTTAACTTCAGCAGAATTCCGAGAAAAATGGAAGAGTTGCGAAGCATTTTTAACTTCAGCAGAATTCCGAGAACAATGGAAGAGTTCCGAAGCATTTTTAAACGTCAGCAGAATGCCGAGAACAATGGAAGAGTTACGACGCATTTTTAAAGGTCAGCGGAATTCCGAGAACAATGTAAGAGATCTGAAGCATTTTTAAACTTCAGCAGAATTTCGAGAGCAATGGAAGAGTTCCGAAGCATTTTTAAACATCTGCGGAATTCTGAGAACAATGGAAGAGTTCCGACGCATTTTTAAACGTCAACGGAATTCCGAGAACAATGGAAGAGTTCCGAAGCATTTTTAAACGTCAGCGGAATGCCGAGAAAAATGGAAGAGTTCCGAACCATTTTTAAACTTCAGCGGAATTCCGAGAACAGTGGAAGAGTTCCGAAGCATTTTTAAACATCAGCGGAATTCCGAGAACAAAGGAAGAGTTCCGAAGCATTTTTGATCTTCAGCGGAATTCCGAGAACAATGGAAGAGTTCCGAAGCATTTTTAAACGTCAGCGGAATGCCGAGAACAATGGAAGAGTTCCGACGCATTTTTAAACGTCAGCGGAATTCCGAGAACAATGGAAGAGTTCCGAAGCATTTTTAAACTTCAGCGGAATTCCGAGAACAATGGAAGAGTTCCGAAGCATTTTTGATCTTCAGCGGAATTCCGAGAACAATGGAAGAGTTCCGAAGCATTTTTAAACGTCAGCGGAATGCCGAGCACAATGGAAGAGTTCCGACGCATTTTTAAACGTCAGCGGAATTCCGAGAACAATGGAAGAGTTCCGAAGCATTTTTAAACTTCAGCGGAATTCCGAGAACAATGGAAGAGTTCGAAGCATTTTTAAACTTCAGCGGAATTCCTAGAACAATGGAAGAGTTCAGAACCATTTTTAAACTTCAGCAGAATTCCGAGAACAGTGGAAGAGTTCCGAAGCATTTTTAAACATCAGCGGAATTCCGAGAACAAAGGAAGAGTTCCGAAGCATTTTTGATCTTTAGCGGAATTCCGAGAACAATGGAAGAGTTCCGAAGCATTTTTAAACGTCAGCGGAATGCCGAGAACAATGGAAGAGTTCTGACGCATTTTTAAACGTCAGCAGAATTCCGAGAACAATGGAAGAGTTCCGAAGCATTTTTAAACGTCAGCGGAATTCTGAGAACAATGGAAGAGTTCCGAAGCATTTTTAATCTTCAGCGGAATTCCGAGAACAATGGAACAGTTCCGAAGCATTTTTAACTTCAGCGGAATTCCGAGAACAATGGAAGAGTTCCGAAGCATTTTTAAACTTCAGCGGAATTCCGAGAACAATGGAAGAGTTCCGAAGCATTTTTAAACTGCAGCGGAATTCCTAGAACAATGGAAGAGTTCTGATGCATTTTTAAACTGCAGCGGAATTCCTAGAACAATGGAAGAGTTCCGAAGCATTTTTAAACTTCAGCGGAATTCCGAGAAAAATGGAAGAGTTCCGAAGCATTTTTAAATGTCAGCAGAATTCTCAGAACAATGGAAGTGTTACGAAGCATTTTTAAACTTCAGCAGAATTCCGAGAAGAATGGAAGAGTTCCGAAGCATTTTTAAACTTCAGCGAAATTCCGAGAACAATGGAAGAGTTCCGAAGCATTTTTAAACATCTGCGGAATTCTGAGAACAATGGAAGAGTTCCGAAGCATTTTTAACTTCAGCAGAATTCAGAGAACAGTGGAAGAGTTCCGAAGTATTTTTAAACGTCAGCGGAATGCCGAGAACAATGGAAGAGTTCCGAAGCATTTTTAACTTCAGCAGAATTCCGAGAACAATGGAAGAGTTCCGAAGCATTTTTAAACTTCAGCGGAATTCCGAGAAAAATGGAAGAGTTGCGAAGCATTTTTAACTTCAGCAGAATTCCGAGAAAAATGGAAGAGTTGCGAAGCATTTTTAACTTCAGCAGAATTCCGAGAACAATGGAAGAGTTCCGAAGCATTTTTAAACGTCAGCAGAATGCCGAGAACAATGGAAGAGTTACGACGCATTTTTAAAGGTCAGCGGAATTCCGAGAACAATGTAAGAGATCTGAAGCATTTTTAAACTTCAGCAGAATTTCGAGAGCAATGGAAGAGTTCCGAAGCATTTTTAAACATCTGCGGAATTCTGAGAACAATGGAAGAGTTCTGATGCATTTTTAAACTTCAGCGGAATTTCTAAAACAATGCAAGAGTTCCGAAGCATTTTAAAATTTCAGCAGAATTCCGAGAACAGTGGAAGAGTTCCGAAGCATTTTTAAACTTTAGCAGAATTCCGAGAACAATGGAGGCGTTCCGAAGCATTTTTAAACGTCAGCGGAATTCTCAGAACAATGGAAGTGTTCCGAAGCATTTTTAAACTTCAGCAGAATTCCAAGAACAATGGAAGAGTTCCGAAGCATTTTTAAACATCAGCGGAATTCCGAGAACAAAGGAAGAGTTCCGAAGCATTTTTGATCTTCAGCGGAATTCCGAGAACAATGGAAGAGTTCCGAAGCATTTTTAAATGTCAGCGGAATGCCGAGAACAATGGAAGAGTTCCGACGCATTTTTAAACGTCAGCGGAATTCCGAGAACAATGGAAGAGTTCCGAAGCATTTTTAAACTTCAGCGGAATTCCGAGAACAATGGAAGATTTCCGAAGCATTTTTAAATGTCAGCGGAATGCCGAGAACAATGGAAGAGTTCCGACGCATTTTTAAACGTCAACGGAATTCCGAGAACAATGGAAGAGTTCCGAAGCATTTTTAAACGTCAGCGGAATGCCGAGAAAAATGGAAGAGTTCCGAAGCATTTTTAAACGTCAGCGGAATGCCGAGAACAATGGAAGAGTTCCGAAGCATTTTTAACTTCAGCAGAATTCCGAGAACAATGGAAGAGTTCCGAAGTATTTTTAAACGTCAGCGGAATGCGGAGAACAATGGAAGAGTTCCGAAGCATTTTTAAACATCAGCAGAATTCCGAGAACAATGGAAGAGTTCCGAAGCATTTTTAAACGTCAGCGGAATGCCGAGAAAAATGGAAGAGTTCCGAAGCATTTTTAAACATCAGCAGAATTCCGAGAACAATGGAAGAGTTCCGAAGCATTTTTAAACGTCAGCGGAATGCCGAGAACAAAGGAAGAGTTCCGAAGCATTTTTGATCTTCAGCGGAATTCCGAGAACAATGGAAGAGTTCCGAAGCACTTTTAAACGTCAGCGGAATGCCGAGAACAATGGAAGAGTTCCGAAGCACTTTTAAACGTCAGCGGAATGCCGAGAACAATGGAAGAGTTCCGACGCATTTTTAAACGTCAGCGGAATTCCGAGAACAATGGAAGAGTTCTGATGCATTTTTAAACTGCAGCGGAATTCCTAGAACAATGGAAGAGTTCCGAAGCATTTTTAAACTTCAGCGGAATTCCGAGAAAAATGGAAGAGTTCCGAAGCATTTTTAAATGTCAGCAGAATTCTCAGAACAATGGAAGTGTTACGAAGCATTTTTAAACTTCAGCAGAATTCCGAGAACAATGGAAGAGTTCCCAAGCATTTTTAAACTTCAGCGAAATTCCGAGAACAATGGAAGAGTTCCGAAGCATTTTTAAACATCAGCGGAATTCCTAGAACAAAGGAGGAGTTTTGAAGCATTTTTGATCTTCAGCGGAATTCCTAGAACAATGGAAGAGTTCAGAACCATTTTTAAACTTCAGCGGAATTACGAGAACAATGGAAGAGTTCCGAAGCATTTTTAAACGTCAGCGGAATGCCGAGAACAATGGAAGAGTTCCGACGCATTTTTAAACGTCAGCGGAATTCCGAGAACAATGGAAGAGTTCCGAAGCATTTTTAAACTTCAGCGGAATTCCGAGAACAATGGAAGAGTTCCGAAGCATTTTTAAACATCAGCGGAATTCCGAGAACAAAGGAAGAGTTCCGAAGCATTTTTGATCTTTAGCGGAATTCCGAGAACAATGGAAGAGTTCCGAAGCATTTTTAAACGTCAGCGGAATGCCGAGAACAATGGAAGAGTTCTGACGCATTTTTAAACGTCAGCAGAATTCCGAGAACAATGGAAGAGTTCCGAAGCATTTTTAAACGTCAGCGGAATTCTGAGAACAATGGAAGAGTTCCGAAGCATTTTTAATCTTCAGCGGAATTCCGAGAACAATGGAAGAGTTCCGAAGCATTTTTAAACTTCAGCGGAATTCCGAGAACAATGGAAGAGTTCCGAAGCATTTTTAAACATCAGCGGAATTCCGAGAACAAAGGAAGAGTTCCGAAGCATTTTTGATCTTCAGCGGAATTCCGAGAACAATGGAAGAGTTCCGAAGCATTTTTAAACGTCAGCGGAATGCCGAGAACAATGGAAGAGTTCCGACGCATTTTTAAACGTCAGCGGAATTCCGAGAACAATGGAAGAGTTCCGAAGCATTTTTAAACTTCAGCGGAATTCCGAGAACAATGGAAGAGTTCCAAAGCATTTTTAAATGTCAGCGGAATGCCGAGAACAATGGAGGAGTTCCGACGCATTTTTAAACGTCAGCGGAATTCCGAGAAGAATGGAAGAGTTCCGAAGCATTTTTAAACTTCAGCGGAATTCCGAGAACAATGGAAGAGTTCCGAAGCATTTTTAAATGTCAGCGGAATGCCGAGAACAATGGAAGAGTTCCGACGCATTTTTAAACGTCAACGGAATTCCGAGAACAATGGAAGAGTTCCGAAGCATTTTTAAACGTCAGCGGAATGCCGAGAAAAATGGAAGAGTTCCGAAGCATTTTTAAACTTCAGCGGAATTCCGAGAACAGTGGAAGAGTTCCGAAGCATTTTTAAACATCAGCGGAATTCCGAGAACAAAGGAAGAGTTCCGAAGCATTTTTGATCTTCAGCAGAATTCCGAGAACAATGGAAGAGTTCCGAAGCATTTTTAAACGTCAGCGGAATGCCGAGAACAATGGAAGAGTTCCGACGCATTTTTAAACGTCAGCGGAATTCCGAGAACAATGGAAGAGTTCCGAAGCATTTTTAAACTTCAGCGGAATTCCGAGAACAATGGAAGAGTTCCGAAGCATTTTTGATCTTCAGCGGAATTCCGAGAACAATGGAAGAGTTCCGAAGCATTTTTAAACGTCAGCGGAATGCCGAGCACAATGGAAGAGTTCCGAAGCATTTTTAAACGTCAGCGGAATGCCGAGAACAATGGAAGAGTTCTGACGCATTTTTAAACGTCAGCAGAATTCCGAGAACAATGGAAGAGTTCCGAAGCATTTTTAAACGTCAGCGGAATTCTGAGAACAATGGAAGAGTTCCGAAGCATTTTTAATCTTCAGCGGAATTCCGAGAACAATGGAAGAGTTCCGAAGCATTTTTAAACTTCAGCGGAATTCCGAGAACAATGGAAGAGTTCCGAAGCATTTTTAAACATCAGCGGAATTCCGAGAACAAAGGAAGAGTTCCGAAGCATTTTTGATCTTCAGCGGAATTCCGAGAACAATGGAAGAGTTCCGAAGCATTTTTAAACGTCAGCGGAATGCCGAGAACAATGGAAGAGTTCCGACGCATTTTTAAACGTCAGCGGAATTCCGAGAACAATGGAAGAGTTCCGAAGCATTTTTAAACTTCAGCGGAATTCCGAGAACAATGGAAGAGTTCCAAAGCATTTTTAAATGTCAGCGGAATGCCGAGAACAATGGAGGAGTTCCGACGCATTTTTAAACGTCAGCGGAATTCCGAGAAGAATGGAAGAGTTCCGAAGCATTTTTAAACTTCAGCGGAATTCCGAGAACAATGGAAGAGTTCCGAAGCATTTTTAAATGTCAGCGGAATGCCGAGAACAATGGAAGAGTTCCGACGCATTTTTAAACGTCAACGGAATTCCGAGAACAATGGAAGAGTTCCGAAGCATTTTTAAACGTCAGCGGAATGCCGAGAAAAATGGAAGAGTTCCGAAGCATTTTTAAACTTCAGCGGAATTCCGAGAACAGTGGAAGAGTTCCGAAGCATTTTTAAACATCAGCGGAATTCCGAGAACAAAGGAAGAGTTCCGAAGCATTTTTGATCTTCAGCAGAATTCCGAGAACAATGGAAGAGTTCCGAAGCATTTTTAAACGTCAGCGGAATGCCGAGAACAATGGAAGAGTTCCGACGCATTTTTAAACGTCAGCGGAATTCCGAGAACAATGGAAGAGTTCCGAAGCATTTTTAAACTTCAGCGGAATTCCGAGAACAATGGAAGAGTTCCGAAGCATTTTTGATCTTCAGCGGAATTCCGAGAACAATGGAAGAGTTCCGAAGCATTTTTAAACGTCAGCGGAATGCCGAGCACAATGGAAGAGTTCCGACGCATTTTTAAACGTCAGCGGAATTCCGAGAACAAAGGAAGAGTTTTGAAGCATTTTTGATCTTCAGCGGAATTCCGAGAACAATGGAAGAGTTCAGAAGCATTTTTAAACTTTAGCGGAATTCCGAGAACAATGGAAGAGTTCCGAAGCATTTTTAAACGTCAGCGGAATGCCGAGAAAAATGGAAGAGTTCCGAAGCAATTTTAAACTGCAGCGGAATTCGTAGAACAATGGAAGAGTTCTGATGCATTTTTAAACTGCAGCGGAATTCCTAGAACAAGGGAAGGGTTCCGAAGCATTTTTAAACTTCAACGGAATTCCGAGAAAAATGGAAGAGTTCCGAAGCATTTTTAAACGTCAGCGGAATTCTCAGAACAATGGAAGTGTTTCAAAGCATTTTTAAACTTCAGCAGAATTCCGAGAACAATGGAAGAGTTCCGACGCATTTTTAAAGGTCAGCGGAATTCCGAGAACAATGGAAGAGTTCCGAAGCATTTTTAAACTTCAGCGGAATTCCGAGAACAATGGAAGAGTTCCAAAGCATTTTTAAATGTCAGCAGAATGCCGAGAACAATGGAAGAGTTCCGACGCATTTTTAAACGTCAGAGGAATTCCGAGAACAATGGAAGAGATCTGAAGCATTTTTAAACTTCAGCGGAATTTTGAGAACAATGGAAGAGTTCCGAAGCATTTTTAAACGTCAGCAGAATGCCGAGAACAATGGAAGAGTTACGACGCATTTTTAAAGGTCAGCGGAATTCCGAGAACAATGTAAGAGATCTGAAGCATTTTTAAACTTCAGCAGAATTTCGAGAGCAATGGAAGAGTTCCGAAGCATTTTTAAACATCTGCGGAATTCTGAGAACAATGGAAGAGTTCTGATGCATTTTTAAACTTCAGCGGAATTTCTAAAACAATGCAAGAGTTCCGAAGCATTTTAAAATTTCAGCAGAATTCCGAGAACAGTGGAAGAGTTCCGAAGCATTTTTAAACTTTAGCAGAATTCCGAGAACAATGGAGGCGTTCCGAAGCATTTTTAAACGTCAGCGGAATTCTCAGAACAATGGAAGTGTTCCGAAGCATTTTTAAACTTCAGCAGAATTCCAAGAACAATGGAAGAGTTCCGAAGCATTTTTAAACATCAGCGGAATTCCGAGAACAAAGGAAGAGTTCCGAAGCATTTTTGATCTTCAGCGGAATTCCGAGAACAATGGAAGAGTTCCGAAGCATTTTTAAATGTCAGCGGAATGCCGAGAACAATGGAAGAGTTCCGACGCATTTTTAAACGTCAGCGGAATTCCGAGAACAATGGAAGAGTTCCGAAGCATTTTTAAACTTCAGCGGAATTCCGAGAACAATGGAAGATTTCCGAAGCATTTTTAAATGTCAGCGGAATGCCGAGAACAATGGAAGAGTTCCGACGCATTTTTAAACGTCAACGGAATTCCGAGAACAATGGAAGAGTTCCGAAGCATTTTTAAACGTCAGCGGAATGCCGAGAAAAATGGAAGAGTTCCGAAGCATTTTTAAACGTCAGCGGAATGCCGAGAACAATGGAAGAGTTCCGAAGCATTTTTAACTTCAGCAGAATTCCGAGAACAATGGAAGAGTTCCGAAGTATTTTTAAACGTCAGCGGAATGCCGAGAACAATGGAAGAGTTCCGAAGCATTTTTAAACATCAGCAGAATTCCGAGAACAATGGAAGAGTTCCGAAGCACTTTTAAACGTCAGCGGAATGCCGAGAACAATGGAAGAGTTCCGACGCATTTTTAAACGTCAGCGGAATTCCGAGAACAATGGAAGAGTTCTGATGCATTTTTAAACTGCAGCGGAATTCCTAGAACAATGGAAGAGTTCCGAAGCATTTTTAAACTTCAGCAGAATTCCGAGAAAAATGGAAGAGTTCCGAAGCATTTTTAAATGTCAGCAGAATTCTCAGAACAATGGAAGTGTTACGAAGCATTTTTAAACTTCAGCAGAATTCCGAGAACAATGGAAGAGTTCCCAAGCATTTTTAAACTTCAGCGAAATTCCGAGAACAATGGAAGAGTTCCGAAGCATTTTTAAACATCAGCGGAATTCCGAGAACAAAGGAGGAGTTTTGAAGCATTTTTGATCTTCAGCGGAATTCCTAGAACAATGGAAGAGTTCAGAACCATTTTTAAACTTCAGCGGAATTCCGAGAACAATGGAAGAGTTCCGAAGCATTTTTAAACGTCAGCGGAATGCCGAGAACAATGGAAGAGTTCCGACGCATTTTTAAACGTCAGCGGAATTCCGAGAACAATGGAAGAGTTCCGAAGCATTTTTAAACTTCAGCGGAATTCCGAGAACAATGGAAGAGTTCCGAAGCATTTTTGATCTTCAGCGGAATTCCGAGAACAATGGAAGAGTTCCGAAGCATTTTTAAACTTCAGCGGAATTCCGAGAACAATGGAAGAGTTCCGAAGCATTTTTAAACGTCAGCGGAATGCCGAGAAAAATGGAAGAGTTCCGAAGCATTTTTAAACTTCAGCGGAATTCCGAGAACAGTGGAAGAGTTCCGAAGCATTTTTAAACATCAGCGGAATTCCGAGAACAAAGGAAGAGTTCCGAAGCATTTTTGATCTTCAGCGGAATTCCGAGAACAATGGAAGAGTTCCGAAGCACTTTTAAACGTCAGCGGAATGCCGAGAACAATGGAAGAGTTCCGACGCATTTTTAAACGTCAGCGGAATTCCGAGAACAATGGAAGAGTTCCGAAGCATTTTTAAACTTCAGCGGAATTCCGAGAACAATGGAAGAGTTCCGAAGCATTTTTGATCTTCAGCGGAATTCCGAGAACAATGGAAGAGTTCCGAAGCATTTTTAAACATCAGCGGAATTCCGAGAACAAAGGAAGAGTTCCGAAGCATTTTTGATCTTTAGCGGAATTCCGAGAACAATGGAAGAGTTCCGAAGCATTTTTAAACGTCAGCGGAATGCCGAGAACAATGGAAGAGTTCTGACGCATTTTTAAACGTCAGCAGAATTCCGAGAACAATGGAAGAGTTCCGAAGCATTTTTAAACGTCAGCGGAATTCTGAGAACAATGGAAGAGTTCCGAAGCATTTTTAATCTTCAGCGGAATTCCGAGAACAATGGAAGAGTTCCGAAGCATTTTTAAACTTCAGCGGAATTCCGAGAACAATGGAAGAGTTCCGAAGCATTTTTAAACATCAGCGGAATTCCGAGAACAAAGGAAGAGTTCCGAAGCATTTTTGATCTTCAGCGGAATTCCGAGAACAATGGAAGAGTTCCGAAGCATTTTTAAACGTCAGCGGAATGCCGAGAACAATGGAAGAGTTCCGACGCATTTTTAAACGTCAGCGGAATTCCGAGAACAATGGAAGAGTTCCGAAGCATTTTTAAACTTCAGCGGAATTCCGAGAACAATGGAAGAGTTCCAAAGCATTTTTAAATGTCAGCGGAATGCCGAGAACAATGGAGGAGTTCCGACGCATTTTTAAACGTCAGCGGAATTCCGAGAAGAATGGAAGAGTTCCGAAGCATTTTTAAACGTCAGCGGAATTCCGAGAAGAATGGAAGAGTTCCGAAGCATTTTTAAACGTCAGCGGAATGCCGAGAAAAATGGAAGAGTTCCGAAGCATTTTTAAACTTCAGCGGAATTCCGAGAACAGTGGAAGAGTTCCGAAGCATTTTTAAACATCAGCGGAATTCCGAGAACAAAGGAAGAGTTCCGAAGCATTTTTGATCTTCAGCAGAATTCCGAGAACAATGGAAGAGTTCCGAAGCATTTTTAAACGTCAGCGGAATGCCGAGAACAATGGAAGAGTTCCGACGCATTTTTAAACGTCAGCGGAATTCCGAGAACAATGGAAGAGTTCCGAAGCATTTTTAAACTTCAGCGGAATTCCGAGAACAATGGAAGAGTTCCGAAGCATTTTTGATCTTCAGCGGAATTCCGAGAACAATGGAAGAGTTCCGAAGCATTTTTAAACGTCAGCGGAATGCCGAGCACAATGGAAGAGTTCCGACGCATTTTTAAACGTCAGCGGAATTCCGAGAACAATGGAAGAGTTCCGAAGCATTTTTAAACTTCAGCGGAATTCCGAGAACAATGGAAGAGTTCCGAAGCATTTTTTAACTTCAGCGGAATTCCTAGAACAATGGAAGAGTTCAGAACCATTTTTAAACTTCAGCAGAATTCCGAGAACAGTGGAAGAGTTCCGAAGCATTTTTAAACATCAGCGGAATTCCGAGAACAAAGGAAGAGTTCCGAAGCATTTTTGATCTTTAGCGGAATTCCGAGAACAATGGAAGAGTTCCGAAGCATTTTTAAACGTCAGCGGAATGCCGAGAACAATGGAAGAGTTCTGACGCATTTTTAAACGTCAGCAGAATTCCGAGAACAATGGAAGAGTTCCGAAGCATTTTTAAACTTCAGCGGAATTCCGAGAAAAATGGAAGAGTTCCGAAGCATTTTTAAACGTCAGCAGAATTCTCAGAACAATGGAAGTGTTACGAAGCATTTTTAAACTTCAGCAGAATTCCGAGAACAATGGAAGGGTTCCGAAGCATTTTTAAACTTCAGCGGAATTCCGAGAACAATAGAAGAGTTCCGAAGCATTTTTGATCTTCAGCGGAATTCCGAGAACAATGGAAGAGTTCCGAAGCACTTTTAAACGTCAGCGGAATGCCGAGAACAATGGAAGAGTTCCGACGCATTTTTAAACGTCAGCGGAATTCCGAGAACAATGGAAGAGTTCCGAAGCATTTTTAAACTTCAGCGGAATTCCGAGAACAATGGAAGAGTTCCGAAGCATTTTTGATCTTCAGCGGAATTCCGAGAACAATGGAAGAGTTCCGAAGCATTTTTAAACATCAGCGGAATTCCGAGAACAAAGGAAGAGTTCCGAAGCATTTTTGATCTTTAGCGGAATTCCGAGAACAATGGAAGAGTTCCGAAGCATTTTTAAACGTCAGCGGAATGCCGAGAACAATGGAAGAGTTCTGACGCATTTTTAAACGTCAGCAGAATTCCGAGAACAATGGAAGAGTTCCGAAGCATTTTTAAACGTCAGCGGAATTCTGAGAACAATGGAAGAGTTCCGAAGCATTTTTAATCTTCAGCGGAATTCCGAGAACAATGGAAGAGTTCCGAAGCATTTTTAAACTTCAGCGGAATTCCGAGAACAATGGAAGAGTTCCGAAGCATTTTTAAACATCAGCGGAATTCCGAGAACAAAGGAAGAGTTCCGAAGCATTTTTGATCTTCAGCGGAATTCCGAGAACAATGGAAGAGTTCCGAAGCATTTTTAAACGTCAGCGGAATGCCGAGAACAATGGAAGAGTTCCGACGCATTTTTAAACGTCAGCGGAATTCCGAGAACAATGGAAGAGTTCCGAAGCATTTTTAAACTTCAGCGGAATTCCGAGAACAATGGAAGAGTTCCAAAGCATTTTTAAATGTCAGCGGAATGCCGAGAACAATGGAGGAGTTCCGACGCATTTTTAAACGTCAGCGGAATTCCGAGAAGAATGGAAGAGTTCCGAAGCATTTTTAAACGTCAGCGGAATTCCGAGAAGAATGGAAGAGTTCCGAAGCATTTTTAAACGTCAGCGGAATGCCGAGAAAAATGGAAGAGTTCCGAAGCATTTTTAAACTTCAGCGGAATTCCGAGAACAGTGGAAGAGTTCCGAAGCATTTTTAAACATCAGCGGAATTCCGAGAACAAAGGAAGAGTTCCGAAGCATTTTTGATCTTCAGCAGAATTCCGAGAACAATGGAAGAGTTCCGAAGCATTTTTAAACGTCAGCGGAATGCCGAGAACAATGGAAGAGTTCCGACGCATTTTTAAACGTCAGCGGAATTCCGAGAACAATGGAAGAGTTCCGAAGCATTTTTAAACTTCAGCGGAATTCCGAGAACAATGGAAGAGTTCCGAAGCATTTTTGATCTTCAGCGGAATTCCGAGAACAATGGAAGAGTTCCGAAGCATTTTTAAACGTCAGCGGAATGCCGAGCACAATGGAAGAGTTCCGACGCATTTTTAAACGTCAGCGGAATTCCGAGAACAATGGAAGAGTTCCGAAGCATTTTTAAACTTCAGCGGAATTCCGAGAACAATGGAAGAGTTCCGAAGCATTTTTTAACTTCAGCGGAATTCCTAGAACAATGGAAGAGTTCAGAACCATTTTTAAACTTCAGCAGAATTCCGAGAACAGTGGAAGAGTTCCGAAGCATTTTTAAACATCAGCGGAATTCCGAGAACAAAGGAAGAGTTCCGAAGCATTTTTGATCTTTAGCGGAATTCCGAGAACAATGGAAGAGTTCCGAAGCATTTTTAAACGTCAGCGGAATGCCGAGAACAATGGAAGAGTTCTGACGCATTTTTAAACGTCAGCAGAATTCCGAGAACAATGGAAGAGTTCCGAAGCATTTTTAAACTTCAGCGGAATTCCGAGAAAAATGGAAGAGTTCCGAAGCATTTTTAAACGTCAGCAGAATTCTCAGAACAATGGAAGTGTTACGAAGCATTTTTAAACTTCAGCAGAATTCCGAGAACAATGGAAGGGTTCCGAAGCATTTTTAAACTTCAGCGGAATTCCGAGAACAATAGAAGAGTTCCGAAGCATTTTTAAACATCAGCGGAATTCCGAGAACAAAGGAAGAGTTTTGAAGCATTTTTGATCTTCAGCGGAATTCCGAGAACAATGGAAGAGTTCAGAAGCATTTTTAAACTTTAGCGGAATTCCGAGAACAATGGAAGAGTTCCGAAGCATTTTTAAACGTCAGCGGAATGCCGAGAAAAATGGAAGAGTTCCGAAGCATTTTTAAACTGCAGCGGAATTCCTAGAACAATGGAAGAGTTCTGATGCATTTTTAAACTGCAGCGGAATTCCTAGAACAAGGGAAGGGTTCCGAAGCATTTTTAAACTTCAACGGAATTCCGAGAAAAATGGAAGAGTTCCGAAGCATTTTTAAACGTCAGCGGAATTCTCAGAACAATGGAAGTGTTCCAAAGCATTTTTAAACTTCAGCAGAATTCCGAGAACAATGGAAGAGTTCCGACGCATTTTTAAAGGTCAGCGGAATTCCGAGAACAATGGAAGAGTTCCGAAGCATTTTTAAACTTCAGCGGAATTCCGAGAACAATGGAAGAGTTCCAAAGCATTTTTAAATGTCAGCAGAATGCCGAGAACAATGGAAGAGTTCCGACGCATTTTTAAACGTCAGAGGAATTCCGAGAACAATGGAAGAGATCTGAAGCATTTTTAAACTTCAGCGGAATTTTGAGAACAATGGAAGAGTTCCGAAGCATTTTTAAACTTCAGCGGAATTCCGAGAAAAATGGAAGAGTTCCGAAGCATTTTTAAACGTCAGCGGAATTCTCAGAACAATGGAAGTGTTCCGAAGCATTTTTAATCTTCAGCAGAATTCCGAGAACAATGGAAGAGTTCCGACGCATTTTTAAACGTCAGCGGAATTCCGAGAACAATGGAAGAGTTCCGAAACATTTTAAAACTTCAGCGGAATTCCGAGAACAATGGAAGAGTTCCAAAGCATTTTTAAATGTCAGCAGAATGCCGAGAACAATGGAAGAGTTCCGAAGTATTTTTAAACGTCAGCGGAATGCCGAGAACAATGGAAGAGTTCCGACGCATTTTTAAAGGTCAGCGGAATTCCGAGAACAATGTAAGAGATCTGAAGCATTTTTAAACTTCAGCGGAATTGCGAGAGCAATGGAAGAGTTCCGAAGCATTTTTAAACATCTGCGGAATTCTGAGAACAATGGAAGAGTTCCGAAGCATTTTTAACTTCAGCAGAATTCAGAGAACAGTGGAAGAGTTCCGAAGTATTTTTAAACGTCAGCGGAATGCCGAGAACAATGGAAGAGTTCCGAAGCATTTTTAACTTCAGCAGAATTCCGAGAACAATGGAAGAGTTCCGAAGAATTTTTAAACTTCAGCGGAATTCCGAGAAAAAAGGAAGAGTTGCGAAGCATTTTTAAACATCAGCGGAATTCCGAGAACAAAGGAAGAGTTCCGAAGCATTTTTGATCTTCAGCGGAATTCCGAGAACAATGGAAGAGTTCCGAAGCATTTTTAAACGTCAGCGGAATGCCGAGAACAATGGAAGAGTTCCGACGCATTTTTAAACGTCAGCGGAATTCCGAGAACAATGGAAGAGTTCCGAAGCATTTTTAAACTTCAGCGGAATTCCGAGAACAATGGAAGAGTTCCAAAGCATTTTTAAATGTCAGCGGAATGCCGAGAACAATGGAGGAGTTCCGACGCATTTTTAAACGTCAGCGGAATTCCGAGAAGAATGGAAGAGTTCCGAAGCATTTTTAAACTTCAGCGGAATTCCGAGAACAATGGAAGAGTTCCGAAGCATTTTTAAATGTCAGCGGAATGCCGAGAACAATGGAAGAGTTCCGACGCATTTTTAAACGTCAACGGAATTCCGAGAACAATGGAAGAGTTCCGAAGCATTTTTAAACGTCAGCGGAATGCCGAGAAAAATGGAAGAGTTCCGAAGCATTTTTAAACTTCAGCGGAATTCCGAGAACAGTGGAAGAGTTCCGAAGCATTTTTAAACATCAGCGGAATTCCGAGAACAAAGGAAGAGTTCCGAAGCATTTTTGATCTTCAGCAGAATTCCGAGAACAATGGAAGAGTTCCGAAGCATTTTTAAACGTCAGCGGAATGCCGAGAACAATGGAAGAGTTCCGACGCATTTTTAAACGTCAGCGGAATTCCGAGAACAATGGAAGAGTTCCGAAGCATTTTTAAACTTCAGCGGAATTCCGAGAACAATGGAAGAGTTCGGAAGCATTTTTGATCTTCAGCGGAATTCCGAGAACAATGGAAGAGTTCCGAAGCATTTTTAAACGTCAGCGGAATGCCGAGCACAATGGAAGAGTTCCGACGCATTTTTAAACGTCAGCGGAATTCCGAGAACAATGGAAGAGTTCCGAAGCATTTTTAAACTTCAGCGGAATTCCGAGAACAATGGAAGAGTTCCGAAGCATTTTTTAACTTCAGCGGAATTCCTAGAACAATGGAAGAGTTCAGAACCATTTTTAAACTTCAGCAGAATTCCGAGAACAGTGGAAGAGTTCCGAAGCATTTTTAAACATCAGCGGAATTCCGAGAACAAAGGAAGAGTTCCGAAGCATTTTTGATCTTTAGCGGAATTCCGAGAACAATGGAAGAGTTCCGAAGCATTTTTAAACGTCAGCGGAATGCCGAGAACAATGGAAGAGTTCTGACGCATTTTTAAACGTCAGCAGAATTCCGAGAACAATGGAAGAGTTCCGAAGCATTTTTAAACTTCAGCGGAATTCCGAGAAAAATGGAAGAGTTCCGAAGCATTTTTAAACGTCAGCAGAATTCTCAGAACAATGGAAGTGTTACGAAGCATTTTTAAACTTCAGCAGAATTCCGAGAACAATGGAAGGGTTCCGAAGCATTTTTAAACTTCAGCGGAATTCCGAGAACAATAGAAGAGTTCCGAAGCATTTTTAAACATCAGCGGAATTCCGAGAACAAAGGAAGAGTTTTGAAGCATTTTTGATCTTCAGCGGAATTCCGAGAACAATGGAAGAGTTCAGAAGCATTTTTAAACTTTAGCGGAATTCCGAGAACAATGGAAGAGTTCCGAAGCATTTTTAAACGTCAGCGGAATGCCGAGAAAAATGGAAGAGTTCCGAAGCATTTTTAAACTGCAGCAGAATTCCTAGAACAATGGAAGAGTTCTGATGCATTTTTAAACTGCAGCGGAATTCCTAGAACAAGGGAAGGGTTCCGAAGCATTTTTAAACTTCAACGGAATTCCGAGAAAAATGGAAGAGTTCCGAAGCATTTTTAAACGTCAGCGGAATTCTCAGAACAATGGAAGTGTTCCAAAGCATTTTTAAACTTCAGCAGAATTCCGAGAACAATGGAAGAGTTCCGACGCATTTTTAAAGGTCAGCGGAATTCCGAGAACAATGGAAGAGTTCCGAAGCATTTTTAAACTTCAGCGGAATTCCGAGAACAATGGAAGAGTTCCAAAGCATTTTTAAATGTCAGCAGAATGCCGAGAACAATGGAAGAGTTCCGACGCATTTTTAAACGTCAGAGGAATTCCGAGAACAATGGAAGAGATCTGAAGCATTTTTAAACTTCAGCGGAATTTTGAGAACAATGGAAGAGTTCCGAAGCATTTTTAAACTTCAGCGGAATTCCGAGAAAAATGGAAGAGTTCCGAAGCATTTTTAAACGTCAGCGGAATTCTCAGAACAATGGAAGTGTTCCGAAGCATTTTTAATCTTCAGCAGAATTCCGAGAACAATGGAAGAGTTCCGACGCATTTTTAAACGTCAGCGGAATTCCGAGAACAATGGAAGAGTTCCGAAACATTTTAAAACTTCAGCGGAATTCCGAGAACAATGGAAGAGTTCCAAAGCATTTTTAAATGTCAGCAGAATGCCGAGAACAATGGAAGAGTTCCGAAGTATTTTTAAACGTCAGCGGAATGCCGAGAACAATGGAAGAGTTCCGACGCATTTTTAAAGGTCAGCGGAATTCCGAGAACAATGTAAGAGATCTGAAGCATTTTTAAACTTCAGCGGAATTGCGAGAGCAATGGAAGAGTTCCGAAGCATTTTTAAACATCTGCGGAATTCTGAGAACAATGGAAGAGTTCCGAAGCATTTTTAACTTCAGCAGAATTCAGAGAACAGTGGAAGAGTTCCGAAGTATTTTTAAACGTCAGCGGAATGCCGAGAACAATGGAAGAGTTCCGAAGCATTTTTAACTTCAGCAGAATTCCGAGAACAATGGAAGAGTTCCGAAGAATTTTTAAACTTCAGCGGAATTCCGAGAAAAAAGGAAGAGTTGCGAAGCATTTTTAACTTCAGCAGAATTCCGAGAAAAATGGAAGAGTTGCGAAGCATTTTTAACTTCAGCAGAATTCCGAGAACAATGGAAGAGTTCCGAAGCATTTTTAAACGTCAGCAGAATGCCGAGAACAATGGAAGAGTTACGACGCATTTTTAAAGGTCAGCGGAATTCCGAGAACAATGTAAGAGATCTGAAGCATTTTTAAACTTCAGCAGAATTTCGAGAGCAATGGAAGAGTTCCGAAGCATTTTTAAACATCTGCGGAATTCTGAGAACAATGGAAGAGTTCCGACGCATTTTTAAACGTCAACGGAATTCCGAGAACAATGGAAGAGTTCCGAAGCATTTTTAAACGTCAGCGGAATGCCGAGAAAAATGGAAGAGTTCCGAACCATTTTTAAACTTCAGCGGAATTCCGAGAACAGTGGAAGAGTTCCGAAGCATTTTTAAACATCAGCGGAATTCCGAGAACAAAGGAAGAGTTCCGAAGCATTTTTGATCTTCAGCGGAATTCCGAGAACAATGGAAGAGTTCCGAAGCATTTTTAAACGTCAGCGGAATGCCGAGAACAATGGAAGAGTTCCGACGCATTTTTAAACGTCAGCGGAATTCCGAGAACAATGGAAGAGTTCCGAAGCATTTTTAAACTTCAGCGGAATTCCGAGAACAATGGAAGAGTTCCGAAGCATTTTTGATCTTCAGCGGAATTCCGAGAACAATGGAAGAGTTCCGAAGCATTTTTAAACGTCAGCGGAATGCCGAGCACAATGGAAGAGTTCCGACGCATTTTTAAACGTCAGCGGAATTCCGAGAACAATGGAAGAGTTCCGAAGCATTTTTAAACTTCAGCGGAATTCCGAGAACAATGGAAGAGTTCGAAGCATTTTTAAACTTCAGCGGAATTCCTAGAACAATGGAAGAGTTCAGAACCATTTTTAAACTTCAGCAGAATTCCGAGAACAGTGGAAGAGTTCCGAAGCATTTTTAAACATCAGCGGAATTCCGAGAACAAAGGAAGAGTTCCGAAGCATTTTTGATCTTTAGCGGAATTCCGAGAACAATGGAAGAGTTCCGAAGCATTTTTAAACGTCAGCGGAATGCCGAGAACAATGGAAGAGTTCTGACGCATTTTTAAACGTCAGCAGAATTCCGAGAACAATGGAAGAGTTCCGAAGCATTTTTAAACGTCAGCGGAATTCTGAGAACAATGGAAGAGTTCCGAAGCATTTTTAATCTTCAGCGGAATTCCGAGAACAATGGAACAGTTCCGAAGCATTTTTAACTTCAGCGGAATTCCGAGAACAATGGAAGAGTTCCGAAGCATTTTTAAACTTCAGCGGAATTCCGAGAACAATGGAAGAGTTCCGAAGCATTTTTAAACTGCAGCAGAATTCGTAGAACAATGGAAGAGTTCTGATGCATTTTTAAACTGCAGCGGAATTCCTAGAACAATGGAAGAGTTCCGAAGCATTTTTAAACTTCAGCGGAATTCCGAGAAAAATGGAAGAGTTCCGAAGCATTTTTAAATGTCAGCAGAATTCTCAGAACAATGGAAGTGTTACGAAGCATTTTTAAACTTCAGCAGAATTCCGAGAAGAATGGAAGAGTTCCGAAGCATTTTTAAACTTCAGCGAAATTCCGAGAACAATGGAAGAGTTCCGAAGCATTTTTAAACATCTGCGGAATTCTGAGAACAATGGAAGAGTTCCGAAGCATTTTTAACTTCAGCAGAATTCAGAGAACAGTGGAAGAGTTCCGAAGTATTTTTAAACGTCAGCGGAATGCCGAGAACAATGGAAGAGTTCCGAAGCATTTTTAACTTCAGCAGAATTCCGAGAACAATGGAAGAGTTCCGAAGCATTTTTAAACTTCAGCGGAATTCCGAGAAAAATGGAAGAGTTGCGAAGCATTTTTAACTTCAGCAGAATTCCGAGAAAAATGGAAGAGTTGCGAAGCATTTTTAACTTCAGCAGAATTCCGAGAACAATGGAAGAGTTCCGAAGCATTTTTAAACGTCAGCAGAATGCCGAGAACAATGGAAGAGTTACGACGCATTTTTAAAGGTCAGCGGAATTCCGAGAACAATGTAAGAGATCTGAAGCATTTTTAAACTTCAGCAGAATTTCGAGAGCAATGGAAGAGTTCCGAAGCATTTTTAAACATCTGCGGAATTCTGAGAACAATGGAAGAGTTCTGATGCATTTTTAAACTTCAGCGGAATTTCTAAAACAATGCAAGAGTTCCGAAGCATTTTAAAATTTCAGCAGAATTCCGAGAACAGTGGAAGAGTTCCGAAGCATTTTTAAACTTTAGCAGAATTCCGAGAACAATGGAGGCGTTCCGAAGCATTTTTAAACGTCAGCGGAATTCTCAGAACAATGGAAGTGTTCCGAAGCATTTTTAAACTTCAGCAGAATTCCAAGAACAATGGAAGAGTTCCGAAGCATTTTTAAACATCAGCGGAATTCCGAGAACAAAGGAAGAGTTCCGAAGCATTTTTGATCTTCAGCGGAATTCCGAGAACAATGGAAGAGTTCCGAAGCATTTTTAAATGTCAGCGGAATGCCGAGAACAATGGAAGAGTTCCGACGCATTTTTAAACGTCAGCGGAATTCCGAGAACAATGGAAGAGTTCCGAAGCATTTTTAAACTTCAGCGGAATTCCGAGAACAATGGAAGATTTCCGAAGCATTTTTAAATGTCAGCGGAATGCCGAGAACAATGGAAGAGTTCCGACGCATTTTTAAACGTCAACGGAATTCCGAGAACAATGGAAGAGTTCCGAAGCATTTTTAAACGTCAGCGGAATGCCGAGAAAAATGGAAGAGTTCCGAAGCATTTTTAAACGTCAGCGGAATGCCGAGAACAATGGAAGAGTTCCGAAGCATTTTTAACTTCAGCAGAATTCCGAGAACAATGGAAGAGTTCCGAAGTATTTTTAAACGTCAGCGGAATGCCGAGAACAATGGAAGAGTTCCGAAGCATTTTTAAACATCAGCAGAATTCCGAGAACAATGGAAGAGTTCCGAAGCATTTTTAAACGTCAGCGGAATGCCGAGAAAAATGGAAGAGTTCCGAAGCATTTTTAAACTTCAGCGGAATTCCGAGAACAGTGGAAGAGTTCCGAAGCATTTTTAAACATCAGCGGAATTCCGAGAACAAAGGAAGAGTTCCGAAGCATTTTTGATCTTCAGCGGAATTCCGAGAACAATGGAAGAGTTCCGAAGCACTTTTAAACGTCAGCGGAATGCCGAGAACAATGGAAGAGTTCCGAAGCATTTTTAAACATCAGCAGAATTCCGAGAACAATGGAAGAGTTCCGAAGCATTTTTAAACGTCAGCGGAATGCCGAGAAAAATGGAAGAGTTCCGAAGCATTTTTAAACTTCAGCGGAATTCCGAGAACAGTGGAAGAGTTCCGAAGCATTTTTAAACATCAGCGGAATTCCGAGAACAAAGGAAGAGTTCCGAAGCATTTTTGATCTTCAGCGGAATTCCGAGAACAATGGAAGAGTTCCGAAGCACTTTTAAACGTCAGCGGAATGCCGAGAACAATGGAAGAGTTCCGACGCATTTTTAAACGTCAGCGGAATTCCGAGAACAATGGAAGAGTTCTGATGCATTTTTAAACTGCAGCGGAATTCCTAGAACAATGGAAGAGTTCCGAAGCATTTTTAAACTTCAGCGGAATTCCGAGAAAAATGGAAGAGTTCCGAAGCATTTTTAAATGTCAGCAGAATTCTCAGAACAATGGAAGTGTTACGAAGCATTTTTAAACTTCAGCAGAATTCCGAGAACAATGGAAGAGTTCCCAAGCATTTTTAAACTTCAGCGAAATTCCGAGAACAATGGAAGAGTTCCGAAGCATTTTTAAACATCAGCGGAATTCCGAGAACAAAGGAGGAGTTTTGAAGCATTTTTGATCTTCAGCGGAATTCCTAGAACAATGGAAGAGTTCAGAACCATTTTTAAACTTCAGCGGAATTCCGAGAACAATGGAAGAGTTCCGAAGCATTTTTAAACGTCAGCGGAATGCCGAGAACAATGGAAGAGTTCCGACGCATTTTTAAACGTCAGCGGAATTCCGAGAACAATGGAAGAGTTCCGAAGCATTTTTAAACTTCAGCGGAATTCCGAGAACAATGGAAGAGTTCCGAAGCATTTTTGATCTTCAGCGGAATTCCGAGAACAATGGAAGAGTTCCGAAGCATTTTTAAACTTCAGCGGAATTCCGAGAACAATGGAAGAGTTCCGAAGCATTTTTGATCTTCAGCGGAATGCCGAGAACAATGGAAGAGTTCCGAAGCATTTTTAAACGTCAGCGGAATGCCGAGAACAATGGAAGAGTTCCGACGCATTTTTAAACGTCAGCGGAATTCCGAGAACAAAGGAAGAGTTCCGAAGCATTTTTGATCTTCAGCGGAATTCCGAGAACAATGGAAGAGTTCCGAAGCATTTTTAAATGTCAGCGGAAAGCCGAGAACAATGGAAGAGTTCCGACGCATTTTTAAACGTCAGCGGAATTCCGAGAACAAAGGAAGAGTTCCGAAGCATTTTTGATCTTCAGCGGAATTCCGAGAACAATGGAAGAGTTCCGAAGCATTTTTAAATGTCAGCGGAATGCCGAGAACAATGGAAGAGTTCCGAAGCATTTTTAAACATCAGCAGAATTCCGAGAACAATGGAAGAGTTCCGAAGCATTTTTAAACGTCAGCGGAATGCCGAGAACAATGTAAGAGATCTGAAGCATTTTTAAACTTCAGCGGAATTTCGAGAGCAATGGAAGAGTTCCGAAGCATTTTTAAACATCTGCGGAATTCTGAGAACAATGGAAGAGTTCCGAAGCATTTTTAACTTCAGCAGAATTCAGAGAACAGTGGAAGAGTTCCGAAGTATTTTTAAACGTCAGCGGAATGCCGAGAACAATGGAAGAGTTCCGAAGCATTTTTAACTTCAGCAGAATTCCGAGAACAATGGAAGAGTTCCGAAGCATTTTTAAACTTCAGCGGAATTCCGAGAAAAATGGAAGAGTTGCGAAGCATTTTTAACTTCAGCAGAATTCCGAGAACAATGGAAGAGTTCCGAAGCATTTTTAAACTTCAGCAGAATTCCGAGAACAATGGAGGCGTTCCGAAGCATTTTTAAACTTCAGCGGAATTCCGAGAACAAAGGAAGAGTTCCGAAGCATTTTTGATCTTCAGCGGAATTCCAAGAACAATGGAAGAGTTCCGAAGCATTTTTAAACGTCAGCGGAATGCCGAGAACAATGTAAGAGATCTGAAGCATTTTTAAACTTCAGCGGAATTTCGAGAGCAATGGAAGAGTTCTGAAGCATTTTTAAACATCTGCGGAATTCTGAGAACAATGGAAGAGTTCCGAAGCATTTTTAACTTCAGCAGAATTCCGAGAACAATGGAAGATTTCCGAAGCATTTTTAAATGTCAGCGGAATGCCGAGAACAATGGAAGAGTTCCGACGCATTTTTAAACATCAACAGAATTCCGAGAACAATGGAAGAGTTCCGAAGCATTTTTAAACATCAGCAGAATTCCGAGAACAATGGAAGAGTTCCGAAGCATTTTTAAACGTCAGCGGAATGCCGAGAACAATGTAAGAGATCTGAAGCATTTTTAAACTTCAGCGGAATTTCGAGAGCAATGGAAGAGTTCCGAAGCATTTTTAAACATCTGCGGAATTCTGAGAACAATGGAAGATTTCCGAAGCATTTTTAACTTCAGCAGAATTCAGAGAACAGTGGAAGAGTTCCGAAGTATTTTTAAACGTCAGCGGAATGCCGAGAACAATGGAAGAGTTCCGAAGCATTTTTAACTTCAGCAGAATTCCGAGAACAATGGAAGAGTTCCGAAGCATTTTTAAACTTCAGCGGAATTCCGAGAAAAATGGAAGAGTTGCGAAGCATTTTTAACTTCAGCAGAATTCCGAGAACAATGGAAGAGTTCCGAAGCATTTTTAAACTTCAGCAGAATTCCGAGAACAATGGAGGCGTTCCGAAGCATTTTTAAACTTCAGCGGAATTCCGAGAACAAAGGAAGAGTTCCGAAGCATTTTTGATCTTCAGCGGAATTCCAAGAACAATGGAAGAGTTCCGAAGCATTTTTAAACGTCAGCGGAATGCCGAGAACAATGTAAGAGATCTGAAGCATTTTTAAACTTCAGCGGAATTTCGAGAGCAATGGAAGAGTTCCGAAGCATTTTTAAACATCTGCGGAATTCTGAGAACAATGGAAGAGTTCCGAAGCATTTTTAACTTCAGCAGAATTCAGAGAACAGTGGAAGAGTTCCGAAGTATTTTTAAACGTCAGCGGAATGCCGAGAACAATGGAAGAGTTCCGAAGCATTTTTAACTTCAGCAGAATTCCGAGAACAATGGAAGAGTTCCGAAGCATTTTTAAACTTCAGCGGAATTCCGAGAAAAATGGAAGAGTTGCGAAGCATTTTTAACTTCAGCAGAATTCCGAGAACAATGGAAGAGTTCCGAAGCATTTTTAAACTTCAGCAGAATTCCGAGAACAATGGAGGCGTTCCGAAGCATTTTTAAACTTCAGCGGAATTCCGAGAACAAAGGAAGAGTTCCGAAGCATTTTTGATCTTCAGCGGAATTCCAAGAACAATGGAAGAGTTCCGAAGCATTTTTAAACGTCAGCGGAATGCCGAGAACAATGGAAGAGTTCCGAAGCATTTTTAAACGTCAGCGGAATGCCGAGAAAAATGGAAGAGTTCCGAAGCATTTTTAAACTGCAGCGGAATTCCTAGAACAATGGAAGAGTTCTGATGCATTTTTAAACTGCAGCGGAATTCCTAGAACAAGGGAAGGGTTCCGAAGCATTTTTAAACTTCAACGGAATTCCGAGAAAAATGGAAGAGTTCCGAAGCATTTTTAAACGTCAGCGGAATTCTCAGAACAATGGAAGTGTTCCGAAGCATTTTTAAACTTCAGCAGAATTCCGAGAACAATGGAAGAGTTCCGACGCATTTTTAAAGGTCAGCGGAATTCCGAGAACAATGGAAGAGTTCCGAAGCATTTTTAAACTTCAGCGGAATTCCGAGAACAATGGAAGAGTTCCAAAGCATTTTTAAACTTCAGCGGAATTCCGAGAACAGTGGAAGAGTTCCGAAGCATTTTTAAACATCAGCGGAATTCCGAGAACAAAGGAAGAGTTCCGAAGCATTTTTGATCTTCAGCGGAATTCCGAGAACAATGGAAGAGTTCCGAAGCATTTTTAAATGTCAGCGGAATGCCGAGAACAATGGAAGAGTTCCGACGCATTTTTAAACGTCAGCGGAATTCCGAGAACAATGGAAGAGTTCCGAAGCATTTTTAAACTTCAGCGGAATTCCGAGAACAATGGAAGATTTCCGAAGCATTTTTAAATGTCAGCGGAATGCCGAGAACAATGGAAGAGTTCCGACGCATTTTTAAACGTCAACGGAATTCCGAGAACAATGGAAGAGTTCCGAAGCATTTTTAAACGTCAGCGGAATGCCGAGAAAAATGGAAGAGTTCCGAAGCATTTTTAAACTTCAGCGGAATTCCGAGAACAAAGGAAGAGTTCCGAAGCATTTTTGATCTTCAGCGGAATTCCAAGAACAATGGAAGAGTTCCGAAGCATTTTTAAACGTCAGCGGAATGTCGAGAACAATGGAAGAGTTCCGAAGCATTTTTAAACGTCAGCGGAATGTCGAGAAAAATGGAAGAGTTCCGAAGCATTTTTAAACTGCAGCGGAATTCCTAGAACAATGGAAGAGTTCTGATGCATTTTTAAACTGCAGCGGAATTCCTAGAACAAGGGAAGGGTTCCGAAGCATTTTTAAACTTCAACGGAATTCCGAGAAAAATGGAAGAGTTCCGAAGCATTTTTAAACGTCAGCGGAATTCTCAGAACAATGGAAGTGTTCCGAAGCATTTTTAAACTTCAGCAGAATTCCGAGAACAATGGAAGAGTTCCGACGCATTTTTAAAGGTCAGCGGAATTCCGAGAACAATGGAAGAGTTCCGAAGCATTTTTAAACTTCAGCGGAATTCCGAGAACAATGGAAGAGTTCCAAAGCATTTTTAAATGTCAGCAGAATGCCGAGAACAATGGAAGAGTTCCGACGCATTTTTAAACGTCAGCGGAATTCCGAGAACAATGGAAGAGATCTGAAGCATTTTTAAACTTCAGCGGAATTTTGAGAACAATGGAAGAGTTCCGAAGCATTTTTAAACATCAGCAGAATTCCGAGAACAATGGAAGAGTTCCGAAGCATTTTTAAACTTCAGCGGAATTCCGAGAAAAATGGAAGAGTTCCGAAGCATTTTTAAACGTCAGCGGAATTCTCAGAACAATGGAAGTGTTCCGAAGCATTTTTAATCTTCAGCAGAATTCCGAGAACAATGGAAGAGTTCCGAAGCATTTTTAAACGTCAGCGGAATGCCGAGAACAATGGAAGAGTTCCGACGCATTTTTAAAGGTCAGCGGAATTCCGAGAACAATGTAAGAGATCTGAAGCATTTTTAAACTTCAGCGGATTTTCGAGAGCAATGGAAGAGTTCCGAAGCATTTTTAAACATCTGCGGAATTCTGAGAACAATGGAAGAGTTCCGAAGCATTTTTAACTTCAGCAGAATTCCGAGAACAATGGAAGAGTTCCGAAGTATTTTTAAACGTCAGCGGAATGCCGAGAACAATGGAAGAGTTCCGAAGCATTTTTAAACATCAGCAGAATTCCGAGAACAATGGAAGAGTTCCGAAGCATTTTTAAACTTCAGCGGAATTCCGAGAAAAATGGAAGAGTTCCGAAGCATTTTTAAACGTCAGCGGAATTCTCAGAACAATGGAAGTGTTCCGAAGCATTTTTAATCTTCAGCAGAATTCCGAGAACAATGGAAGAGTTCCGACGCATTTTTAAACGTCAGCGGAATTCCGAGAACAATGGAAGAGTTCCGAAGCATTTTTAAACTTCAGCGGAATTCCGAGAACAATGGAAGAGTTCCAAAGCATTTTTAAATGTCAGCAGAATGCCGAGAACAATGGAAGAGTTCCGAAGCATTTTTAAACTTCAGCGGAATTCCGAGAACAATGGAAGAGTTCCGAAGCATTTTTGATCTTCAGCGGAATTCCGAGAACAATGGAAGAGTTCCGAAGCATTTTTAAACTTCAGCGGAATTCCGAGAACAATGGAAGAGTTCCGAAGCATTTTTAAACGTCAGCGGAATGCCGAGAAAAATGGAAGAGTTCCGAAGCATTTTTAAACTTCAGCGGAATTCCGAGAACAGTGGAAGAGTTCCGAAGCATTTTTAAACATCAGCGGAATTCCGAGAACAAAGGAAGAGTTCCGAAGCATTTTTGATCTTCAGCGGAATTCCGAGAACAATGGAAGAGTTCCGAAGCACTTTTAAACGTCAGCGGAATGCCGAGAACAATGGAAGAGTTCCGACGCATTTTTAAACGTCAGCGGAATTCCGAGAACAATGGAAGAGTTCCGAAGCATTTTTAAACTTCAGCGGAATTCCGAGAACAATGGAAGAGTTCCGAAGCATTTTTGATCTTCAGCGGAATTCCGAGAACAATGGAAGAGTTCCGAAGCATTTTTAAACATCAGCGGAATTCCGAGAACAAAGGAAGAGTTCCGAAGCATTTTTGATCTTTAGCGGAATTCCGAGAACAATGGAAGAGTTCCGAAGCATTTTTAAACGTCAGCGGAATGCCGAGAACAATGGAAGAGTTCTGACGCATTTTTAAACGTCAGCAGAATTCCGAGAACAATGGAAGAGTTCCGAAGCATTTTTAAACGTCAGCGGAATTCTGAGAACAATGGAAGAGTTCCGAAGCATTTTTAATCTTCAGCGGAATTCCGAGAACAATGGAAGAGTTCCGAAGCATTTTTAAACTTCAGCGGAATTCCGAGAACAATGGAAGAGTTCCGAAGCATTTTTAAACATCAGCGGAATTCCGAGAACAAAGGAAGAGTTCCGAAGCATTTTTGATCTTCAGCGGAATTCCGAGAACAATGGAAGAGTTCCGAAGCATTTTTAAACGTCAGCGGAATGCCGAGAACAATGGAAGAGTTCCGACGCATTTTTAAACGTCAGCGGAATTCCGAGAACAAAGGAAGAGTTCCGAAGCATTTTTGATCTTCAGCGGAATTCCGAGAACAATGGAAGAGTTCCGAAGCATTTTTAAATGTCAGCGGAAAGCCGAGAACAATGGAAGAGTTCCGACGCATTTTTAAACGTCAGCGGAATTCCGAGAACAAAGGAAGAGTTCCGAAGCATTTTTGATCTTCAGCGGAATTCCGAGAACAATGGAAGAGTTCCGAAGCATTTTTAAATGTCAGCGGAATGCCGAGAACAATGGAAGAGTTCCGAAGCATTTTTAAACATCAGCAGAATTCCGAGAACAATGGAAGAGTTCCGAAGCATTTTTAAACGTCAGCGGAATGCCGAGAACAATGTAAGAGATCTGAAGCATTTTTAAACTTCAGCGGAATTTCGAGAGCAATGGAAGAGTTCCGAAGCATTTTTAAACATCTGCGGAATTCTGAGAACAATGGAAGAGTTCCGAAGCATTTTTAACTTCAGCAGAATTCAGAGAACAGTGGAAGAGTTCCGAAGTATTTTTAAACGTCAGCGGAATGCCGAGAACAATGGAAGAGTTCCGAAGCATTTTTAACTTCAGCAGAATTCCGAGAACAATGGAAGAGTTCCGAAGCATTTTTAAACTTCAGCGGAATTCCGAGAAAAATGGAAGAGTTGCGAAGCATTTTTAACTTCAGCAGAATTCCGAGAACAATGGAAGAGTTGCGAAGCATTTTTAAACTTCAGCAGAATTCCGAGAACAATGGAGGCGTTCCGAAGCATTTTTAAACTTCAGCGGAATTCCGAGAACAAAGGAAGAGTTCCGAAGCATTTTTGATCTTCAGCGGAATTCCAAGAACAATGGAAGAGTTCCGAAGCATTTTTAAACGTCAGCGGAATGCCGAGAACAATGTAAGAGATCTGAAGCATTTTTAAACTTCAGCGGAATTTCGAGAGCAATGGAAGAGTTCTGAAGCATTTTTAAACATCTGCGGAATTCTGAGAACAATGGAAGAGTTCCGAAGCATTTTTAACTTCAGCAGAATTCCGAGAACAATGGAAGATTTCCGAAGCATTTTTAAATGTCAGCGGAATGCCGAGAACAATGGAAGAGTTCCGACGCATTTTTAAACATCAACGGAATTCCGAGAACAATGGAAGAGTTCCGAAGCATTTTTAAACATCAGCAGAATTCCGAGAACAATGGAAGAGTTCCGAAGCATTTTTAAACGTCAGCGGAATGCCGAGAACAATGTAAGAGATCTGAAGCATTTTTAAACTTCAGCGGAATTTCGAGAGCAATGGAAGAGTTCCGAAGCATTTTTAAACATCTGCGGAATTCTGAGAACAATGGAAGATTTCCGAAGCATTTTTAACTTCAGCAGAATTCAGAGAACAGTGGAAGAGTTCCGAAGTATTTTTAAACGTCAGCGGAATGCCGAGAACAATGGAAGAGTTCCGAAGCATTTTTAACTTCAGCAGAATTCCGAGAACAATGGAAGAGTTCCGAAGCATTTTTAAACTTCAGCGGAATTCCGAGAAAAATGGAAGAGTTGCGAAGCATTTTTAACTTCAGCAGAATTCCGAGAACAATGGAAGAGTTCCGAAGCATTTTTAAACTTCAGCAGAATTCCGAGAACAATGGAGGCGTTCCGAAGCATTTTTAAACTTCAGCGGAATTCCGAGAACAAAGGAAGAGTTCCGAAGCATTTTTGATCTTCAGCGGAATTCCAAGAACAATGGAAGAGTTCCGAAGCATTTTTAAACGTCAGCGGAATGCCGAGAACAATGTAAGAGATCTGAAGCATTTTTAAACTTCAGCGGAATTTCGAGAGCAATGGAAGAGTTCCGAAGCATTTTTAAACATCTGCGGAATTCTGAGAACAATGGAAGAGTTCCGAAGCATTTTTAACTTCAGCAGAATTCAGAGAACAGTGGAAGAGTTCCGAAGTATTTTTAAACGTCAGCGGAATGCCGAGAACAATGGAAGAGTTCCGAAGCATTTTTAACTTCAGCAGAATTCCGAGAACAATGGAAGAGTTCCGAAGCATTTTTAAACTTCAGCGGAATTCCGAGAAAAATGGAAGAGTTGCGAAGCATTTTTAACTTCAGCAGAATTCCGAGAACAATGGAAGAGTTCCGAAGCATTTTTAAACTTCAGCAGAATTCCGAGAACAATGGAGGCGTTCCGAAGCATTTTTAAACTTCAGCGGAATTCCGAGAACAAAGGAAGAGTTCCGAAGCATTTTTGATCTTCAGCGGAATTCCAAGAACAATGGAAGAGTTCCGAAGCATTTTTAAACGTCAGCGGAATGCCGAGAACAATGGAAGAGTTCCGAAGCATTTTTAAACGTCAGCGGAATGCCGAGAAAAATGGAAGAGTTCCGAAGCATTTTTAAACTGCAGCGGAATTCCTAGAACAATGGAAGAGTTCTGATGCATTTTTAAACTGCAGCGGAATTCCTAGAACAAGGGAAGGGTTCCGAAGCATTTTTAAACTTCAACGGAATTCCGAGAAAAATGGAAGAGTTCCGAAGCATTTTTAAACGTCAGCGGAATTCTCAGAACAATGGAAGTGTTCCGAAGCATTTTTAAACTTCAGCAGAATTCCGAGAACAATGGAAGAGTTCCGACGCATTTTTAAAGGTCAGCGGAATTCCGAGAACAATGGAAGAGTTCCGAAGCATTTTTAAACTTCAGCGGAATTCCGAGAACAATGGAAGAGTTCCAAAGCATTTTTAAACTTCAGCGGAATTCCGAGAACAGTGGAAGAGTTCCGAAGCATTTTTAAACATCAGCGGAATTCCGAGAACAAAGGAAGAGTTCCGAAGCATTTTTGATCTTCAGCGGAATTCCGAGAACAATGGAAGAGTTCCGAAGCATTTTTAAATGTCAGCGGAATGCCGAGAACAATGGAAGAGTTCCGACGCATTTTTAAACGTCAGCGGAATTCCGAGAACAATGGAAGAGTTCCGAAGCATTTTTGATCTTCAGCGGAATTCCGAGAACAATGGAAGAGTTCCGAAGCATTTTTAAATGTCAGCGGAATGCCGAGAACAATGGAAGAGTTCCGACGCATTTTTAAACGTCAGCGGAATTCCGAGAACAATGGAAGAGTTCCGAAGCATTTTTAAACTTCAGCGGAATTCCGAGAACAATGGAAGATTTCCGAAGCATTTTTAAATGTCAGCGGAATGCCGAGAACAATGGAAGAGTTCCGACGCATTTTTAAACGTCAACGGAATTCCGAGAACAATGGAAGAGTTCCGAAGCATTTTTAAACGTCAGCGGAATGCCGAGAAAAATGGAAGAGTTCCGAAGCATTTTTAAACTTCAGCGGAATTCCGAGAACAAAGGAAGAGTTCCGAAGCATTTTTGATCTTCAGCGGAATTCCAAGAACAATGGAAGAGTTCCGAAGCATTTTTAAACGTCAGCGGAATGTCGAGAACAATGGAAGAGTTCCGAAGCATTTTTAAACGTCAGCGGAATGCCGAGAAAAATGGAAGAGTTCCGAAGCATTTTTAAACTGCAGCGGAATTCCTAGAACAATGGAAGAGTTCTGATGCATTTTTAAACTGCAGCGGAATTCCTAGAACAAGGGAAGGGTTCCGAAGCATTTTTAAACTTCAACGGAATTCCGAGAAAAATGGAAGAGTTCCGAAGCATTTTTAAACGTCAGCGGAATTCTCAGAACAATGGAAGTGTTCCGAAGCATTTTTAAACTTCAGCAGAATTCCGAGAACAATGGAAGAGTTCCGACGCATTTTTAAAGGTCAGCGGAATTCCGAGAACAATGGAAGAGTTCCGAAGCATTTTTAAACTTCAGCGGAATTCCGAGAACAATGGAAGAGTTCCAAAGCATTTTTAAATGTCAGCAGAATGCCGAGAACAATGGAAGAGTTCCGACGCATTTTTAAACGTCAGCGGAATTCCGAGAACAATGGAAGAGATCTGAAGCATTTTTAAACTTCAGCGGAATTTTGAGAACAATGGAAGAGTTCCGAAGCATTTTTAAACATCAGCAGAATTCCGAGAACAATGGAAGAGTTCCGAAGCATTTTTAAACTTCAGCGGAATTCCGAGAAAAATGGAAGAGTTCCGAAGCATTTTTAAACGTCAGCGGAATTCTCAGAACAATGGAAGTGTTCCGAAGCATTTTTAATCTTCAGCAGAATTCCGAGAACAATGGAAGAGTTCCGAAGCATTTTTAAACGTCAGCGGAATGCCGAGAACAATGGAAGAGTTCCGACGCATTTTTAAAGGTCAGCGGAATTCCGAGAACAATGTAAGAGATCTGAAGCATTTTTAAACTTCAGCGGAATTTCGAGAGCAATGGAAGAGTTCCGAAGCATTTTTAAACATCTGCGGAATTCTGAGAACAATGGAAGAGTTCCGAAGCATTTTTAACTTCAGCAGAATTCCGAGAACAATGGAAGAGTTCCGAAGTATTTTTAAACGTCAGCGGAATGCCGAGAACAATGGAAGAGTTCCGAAGCATTTTTAAACATCAGCAGAATTCCGAGAACAATGGAAGAGTTCCGAAGCATTTTTAAACTTCAGCGGAATTCCGAGAAAAATGGAAGAGTTCCGAAGCATTTTTAAACGTCAGCGGAATTCTCAGAACAATGGAAGTGTTCCGAAGCATTTTTAATCTTCAGCAGAATTCCGAGAACAATGGAAGAGTTCCGACGCATTTTTAAACGTCAGCGGAATTCCGAGAACAATGGAAGAGTTCCGAAGCATTTTTAAACTTCAGCGGAATTCCGAGAACAATGGAAGAGTTCCAAAGCATTTTTAAATGTCAGCAGAATGCCGAGAACAATGGAAGAGTTCCGAAGCATTTTTAAACTTCAGCGGAATTCCGAGAACAATGGAAGAGTTCCGAAGCATTTTTGATCTTCAGCGGAATTCCGAGAACAATGGAAGAGTTCCGAAGCATTTTTAAACTTCAGCGGAATTCCGAGAACAATGGAAGAGTTCCGAAGCATTTTTAAACGTCAGCGGAATGCCGAGAAAAATGGAAGAGTTCCGAAGCATTTTTAAACTTCAGCGGAATTCCGAGAACAGTGGAAGAGTTCCGAAGCATTTTTAAACATCAGCGGAATTCCGAGAACAAAGGAAGAGTTCCGAAGCATTTTTGATCTTCAGCGGAATTCCGAGAACAATGGAAGAGTTCCGAAGCACTTTTAAACGTCAGCGGAATGCCGAGAACAATGGAAGAGTTCCGACGCATTTTTAAACGTCAGCGGAATTCCGAGAACAATGGAAGAGTTCCGAAGCATTTTTAAACTTCAGCGGAATTCCGAGAACAATGGAAGAGTTCCGAAGCATTTTTGATCTTCAGCGGAATTCCGAGAACAATGGAAGAGTTCCGAAGCATTTTTAAACATCAGCGGAATTCCGAGAACAAAGGAAGAGTTCCGAAGCATTTTTGATCTTTAGCGGAATTCCGAGAACAATGGAAGAGTTCCGAAGCATTTTTAAACGTCAGCGGAATGCCGAGAACAATGGAAGAGTTCTGACGCATTTTTAAACGTCAGCAGAATTCCGAGAACAATGGAAGAGTTCCGAAGCATTTTTAAACGTCAGCGGAATTCTGAGAACAATGGAAGAGTTCCGAAGCATTTTTAATCTTCAGCGGAATTCCGAGAACAATGGAAGAGTTCCGAAGCATTTTTAAACTTCAGCGGAATTCCGAGAACAATGGAAGAGTTCCGAAGCATTTTTAAACATCAGCGGAATTCCGAGAACAAAGGAAGAGTTCCGAAGCATTTTTGATCTTCAGCGGAATTCCGAGAACAATGGAAGAGTTCCGAAGCATTTTTAAACGTCAGCGGAATGCCGAGAACAATGGAAGAGTTCCGACGCATTTTTAAACGTCAGCGGAATTCCGAGAACAATGGAAGAGTTCCGAAGCATTTTTAAACTTCAGCGGAATTCCGAGAACAATGGAAGAGTTCCAAAGCATTTTTAAATGTCAGCGGAATGCCGAGAACAATGGAGGATTTCCGACGCATTTTTAAACGTCAGCGGAATTCCGAGAAGAATGGAAGAGTTCCGAAGCATTTTTAAACTTCAGCGGAATTCCGAGAACAATGGAAGAGTTCCGAAGCATTTTTAAATGTCAGCGGAATGCCGAGAACAATGGAAGAGTTCCGACGCATTTTTAAACGTCAACGGAATTCCGAGAACAATGGAAGAGTTCCGAAGCATTTTTAAACGTCAGCGGAATGCCGAGAAAAATGGAAGAGTTCCGAAGCATTTTTAAACTTCAGCGGAATTCCGAGAACAGTGGAAGAGTTCCGAAGCATTTTTAAACTTCAGCGGAATTCCGAGAACAAAGGAAGAGTTCCGAAGCATTTTTGATCTTCAGCAGAATTCCGAGAACAATGGAAGAGTTCCGAAGCATTTTTAAACGTCAGCGGAATGCCGAGAACAATGGAAGAGTTACGACGCATTTTTAAAGGTCAGCGGAATTCCGAGAACAATGTAAGAGATCTGAAGCATTTTTAAACTTCAGCAGAATTTCGAGAGCAATGGAAGAGTTCCGAAGCATTTTTAAACATCTGCGGAATTCTGAGAACAATGGAAGAGTTCTGATGCATTTTTAAACTTCAGCGGAATTTCTAAAACAATGCAAGAGTTCCGAAGCATTTTAAAATTTCAGCAGAATTCCGAGAACAGTGGAAGAGTTCCGAAGCATTTTTAAACTTTAGCAGAATTCCGAGAACAATGGAGGCGTTCCGAAGCATTTTTAAACGTCAGCGGAATTCTCAGAACAATGGAAGTGTTCCGAAGCATTTTTAAACTTCAGCAGAATTCCAAGAACAATGGAAGAGTTCCGAAGCATTTTTAAACATCAGCGGAATTCCGAGAACAAAGGAAGAGTTCCGAAGCATTTTTGATCTTCAGCGGAATTCCGAGAACAATGGAAGAGTTCCGAAGCATTTTTAAATGTCAGCGGAATGCCGAGAACAATGGAAGAGTTCCGACGCATTTTTAAACGTCAGCGGAATTCCGAGAACAATGGAAGAGTTCCGAAGCATTTTTAAACTTCAGCGGAATTCCGAGAACAATGGAAGATTTCCGAAGCATTTTTAAATGTCAGCGGAATGCCGAGAACAATGGAAGAGTTCCGACGCATTTTTAAACGTCAACGGAATTCCGAGAACAATGGAAGAGTTCCGAAGCATTTTTAAACGTCAGCGGAATGCCGAGAAAAATGGAAGAGTTCCGAAGCATTTTTAAACGTCAGCGGAATGCCGAGAACAATGGAAGAGTTCCGAAGCATTTTTAACTTCAGCAGAATTCCGAGAACAATGGAAGAGTTCCGAAGTATTTTTAAACGTCAGCGGAATGCCGAGAACAATGGAAGAGTTCCGAAGCATTTTTAAACATCAGCAGAATTCCGAGAACAATGGAAGAGTTCCGAAGCATTTTTAAACGTCAGCGGAATGCCGAGAAAAATGGAAGAGTTCCGAAGCATTTTTAAACTTCAGCGGAATTCCGAGAACAGTGGAAGAGTTCCGAAGCATTTTTAAACATCAGCGGAATTCCGAGAACAAAGGAAGAGTTCCGAAGCATTTTTGATCTTCAGCGGAATTCCGAGAACAATGGAAGAGTTCCGAAGCACTTTTAAACGTCAGCGGAATGCCGAGAACAATGGAAGAGTTCCGACGCATTTTTAAACGTCAGCGGAATTCCGAGAACAATGGAAGAGTTCTGATGCATTTTTAAACTGCAGCGGAATTCCTAGAACAATGGAAGAGTTCCGAAGCATTTTTAAACTTCAGCGGAATTCCGAGAAAAATGGAAGAGTTCCGAAGCATTTTTAAATGTCAGCAGAATTCTCAGAACAATGGAAGTGTTACGAAGCATTTTTAAACTTCAGCAGAATTCCGAGAACAATGGAAGAGTTCCCAAGCATTTTTAAACTTCAGCGAAATTCCGAGAACAATGGAAGAGTTCCGAAGCATTTTTAAACATCAGCGGAATTCCGAGAACAAAGGAGGAGTTTTGAAGCATTTTTGATCTTCAGCGGAATTCCTAGAACAATGGAAGAGTTCAGAACCATTTTTAAACTTCAGCGGAATTCCGAGAACAATGGAAGAGTTCCGAAGCATTTTTAAACGTCAGCGGAATGCCGAGAACAATGGAAGAGTTCCGACGCATTTTTAAACGTCAGCGGAATTCCGAGAACAATGGAAGAGTTCCGAAGCATTTTTAAACTTCAGCGGAATTCCGAGAACAATGGAAGAGTTCCGAAGCATTTTTGATCTTCAGCGGAATTCCGAGAACAATGGAAGAGTTCCGAAGCATTTTTAAACTTCAGCGGAATTCCGAGAACAATGGAAGAGTTCCGAAGCATTTTTGATCTTCAGCGGAATGCCGAGAACAATGGAAGAGTTCCGAAGCATTTTTAAACGTCAGCGGAATGCCGAGAACAATGGAAGAGTTCCGACGCATTTTTAAACGTCAGCGGAATTCCGAGAACAAAGGAAGAGTTCCGAAGCATTTTTGATCTTCAGCGGAATTCCGAGAACAATGGAAGAGTTCCGAAGCATTTTTAAATGTCAGCGGAATGCCGAGAACAATGGAAGAGTTCCGACGCATTTTTAAACGTCAGCGGAATTCCGAGAACAAAGGAAGAGTTCCGAAGCATTTTTGATCTTCAGCGGAATTCCGAGAACAATGGAAGAGTTCCGAAGCATTTTTAAATGTCAGCGGAATGCCGAGAACAATGGAAGAGTTCCGAAGCATTTTTAAACATCAGCAGAATTCCGAGAACAATGGAAGAGTTCCGAAGCATTTTTAAACGTCAGCGGAATGCCGAGAACAATGTAAGAGATCTGAAGCATTTTTAAACTTCAGCGGAATTTCGAGAGCAATGGAAGAGTTCCGAAGCATTTTTAAACATCTGCGGAATTCTGAGAACAATGGAAGAGTTCCGAAGCATTTTTAAATGTCAGCAGAATTCAGAGAACAGTGGAAGAGTTCCGAAGTATTTTTAAACGTCAGCGGAATGCCGAGAACAATGGAAGAGTTCCGAAGCATTTTTAACTTCAGCAGAATTCCGAGAACAATGGAAGAGTTCCGAAGCATTTTTAAACTTCAGCGGAATTCCGAGAAAAATGGAAGAGTTGCGAAGCATTTTTAACTTCAGCAGAATTCCGAGAACAATGGAAGAGTTCCGAAGCATTTTTAAACTTCAGCAGAATTCCGAGAACAATGGAGGCGTTCCGAAGCATTTTTAAACTTCAGCGGAATTCCGAGAACAAAGGAAGAGTTCCGAAGCATTTTTGATCTTCAGCGGAATTCCAAGAACAATGGAAGAGTTCCGAAGCATTTTTAAACGTCAGCGGAATGCCGAGAACAATGTAAGAGATCTGAAGCATTTTTAAACTTCAGCGGAATTTCGAGAGCAATGGAAGAGTTCCGAAGCATTTTTAAACATCTGCGGAATTCTGAGAACAATGGAAGAGTTCCGAAGCATTTTTAACTTCAGCAGAATTCAGAGAACAGTGGAAGAGTTCCGAAGTATTTTTAAACGTCAGCGGAATGCCGAGAACAATGGAAGAGTTCCGAAGCATTTTTAACTTCAGCAGAATTCCGAGAACAATGGAAGAGTTCCGAAGCATTTTTAAACTTCAGCGGAATTCCGAGAAAAATGGAAGAGTTGCGAAGCATTTTTAACTTCAGCAGAATTCCGAGAACAATGGAAGAGTTCCGAAGCATTTTTAAACTTCAGCAGAATTCCGAGAACAATGGAGGCGTTCCGAAGCATTTTTAAACTTCAGCGGAATTCCGAGAACAAAGGAAGAGTTCCGAAGCATTTTTGATCTTCAGCGGAATTCCAAGAACAATGGAAGAGTTCCGAAGCATTTTTAAACGTCAGCGGAATGCCGAGAACAAAGGAAGAGTTCCGAAGCATTTTTGATCTTCAGCGGAATTCCGAGAACAATGGAAGAGTTCCGAAGCATTTTTATATGTCAGCGGAATGCCGAGAACAATGGAAGAGTTCCGACGCATTTTTAAACGTCAGCGGAATTCCGAGAACAATGGAAGAGTTCCGAAGCATTTTTAAACTTCAGCGGAATTCCGAGAACAATGGAAGATTTCCGAAGCATTTTTAAATGTCAGCGGAATGCCGAGAACAATGGAAGAGTTCCGACGCATTTTTAAACGTCAACGGAATTCCGAGAACAATGGAAGAGTTCCGAAGCATTTTTAAACGTCAGCGGAATGCCGAGAAAAATGGAAGAGTTCCGAAGCATTTTTAAACGTCAGCGGAATGCCGAGAACAATGGAAGAGTTCCGAAGCATTTTTAACTTCAGCAGAATTCCGAGAACAATGGAAGAGTTCCGAAGTATTTTTAAACGTCAGCGGAATGCCGAGAACAATGGAAGAGTTCCGAAGCATTTTTAAACATCAGCAGAATTCCGAGAACAATGGAAGAGTTCCGAAGCATTTTTAAACGTCAGCGGAATGCCGAGAAAAATGGAAGAGTTCCGAAGCATTTTTAAACTTCAGCGGAATTCCGAGAACAGTGGAAGAGTTCCGAAGCATTTTTAAACATCAGCGGAATTCCGAAAACAAAGGAAGAGTTCCGAAGCATTTTTGATCTTCAGCGGAATTCCGAGAACAATGGAAGAGTTCCGAAGCACTTTTAAACGTCAGCGGAATGCCGAGAACAATGGAAGAGTTCCGACGCATTTTTAAACGTCAGCGGAATTCCGAGAACAATGGAAGAGTTCTGATGCATTTTTAAACTGCAGCGGAATTCCTAGAACAATGGAAGAGTTCCGAAGCATTTTTAAACTTCAGCGGAATTCCGAGAAAAATGGAAGAGTTCCGAAGCATTTTTAAATGTCAGCAGAATTCTCAGAACAATGGAAGTGTTACAAAGCATTTTTAAACTTCAGCAGAATTCCGAGAACAATGGAAGAGTTCCCAAGCATTTTTAAACTTCAGCGAAATTCCGAGAACAATGGAAGAGTTCCGAAGCATTTTTAAACATCAGCGGAATTCCGAGAACAAAGGAGGAGTTTTGAAGCATTTTTGATCTTCAGCGGAATTCCTAGAACAATGGAAGAGTTCAGAACCATTTTTAAACTTCAGCGGAATTCCGAGAACAATGGAAGAGTTCCGAAGCATTTTTAAACGTCAGCGGAATGCCGAGAACAATGGAAGAGTTCCGACGCATTTTTAAACGTCAGCGGAATTCCGAGAACAATGGAAGAGTTCCGAAGCATTTTTAAACTTCAGCGGAATTCCGAGAACAATGGAAGAGTTCCGAAGCATTTTTGATCTTCAGCGGAATTCCGAGAACAATGGAAGAGTTCCGAAGCATTTTTAAACTTCAGCGGAATTCCGAGAACAATGGAAGAGTTCCGAAGCATTTTTGATCTTCAGCGGAATGCCGAGAACAATGGAAGAGTTCCGAAGCATTTTTAAACGTCAGCGGAATGCCGAGAACAATGGAAGAGTTCCGACGCATTTTTAAACGTCAGCGGAATTCCGAGAACAAAGGAAGAGTTCCGAAGCATTTTTGATCTTCAGCGGAATTCCGAGAACAATGGAAGAGTTCCGAAGCATTTTTAAATGTCAGCGGAATGCCGAGAACAATGGAAGAGTTCCGACGCATTTTTAAACGTCAGCGGAATTCCGAGAACAAAGGAAGAGTTCCGAAGCATTTTTGATCTTCAGCGGAATTCCGAGAACAATGGAAGAGTTCCGAAGCATTTTTAAATGTCAGCGGAATGCCGAGAACAATGGAAGAGTTCCGAAGCATTTTTAAACATCAGCAGAATTCCGAGAACAATGGAAGAGTTCCGAAGCATTTTTAAACGTCAGCGGAATGCCGAGAACAATGTAAGAGATCTGAAGCATTTTTAAACTTCAGCGGAATTTCGAGAGCAATGGAAGAGTTCCGAAGCATTTTTAAACATCTGCGGAATTCTGAGAACAATGGAAGAGTTCCGAAGCATTTTTAACTTCAGCAGAATTCAGAGAACAGTGGAAGAGTTCCGAAGTATTTTTAAACGTCAGCGGAATGCCGAGAACAATGGAAGAGTTCCGAAGCATTTTTAACTTCAGCAGAATTCCGAGAACAATGGAAGAGTTCCGAAGCATTTTTAAACTTCAGCGGAATTCCGAGAAAAATGGAAGAGTTGCGAAGCATTTTTAACTTCAGCAGAATTCCGAGAACAATGGAAGAGTTCCGAAGCATTTTTAAACTTCAGCAGAATTCCGAGAACAATGGAGGCGTTCCGAAGCATTTTTAAACTTCAGCGGAATTCCGAGAACAAAGGAAGAGTTCCGAAGCATTTTTGATCTTCAGCGGAATTCCAAGAACAATGGAAGAGTTCCGAAGCATTTTTAAACGTCAGCGGAATGCCGAGAACAATGTAAGAGATCTGAAGCATTTTTAAACTTCAGCGGAATTTCGAGAGCAATGGAAGAGTTCCGAAGCATTTTTAAACATCTGCGGAATTCTGAGAACAATGGAAGAGTTCCGAAGCATTTTTAACTTCAGCAGAATTCAGAGAACAGTGGAAGAGTTCCGAAGTATTTTTAAACGTCAGCGGAATGCCGAGAACAATGGAAGAGTTCCGAAGCATTTTTAACTTCAGCAGAATTCCGAGAACAATGGAAGAGTTCCGAAGCATTTTTAAACTTCAGCGGAATTCCGAGAAAAATGGAAGAGTTGCGAAGCATTTTTAACTTCAGCAGAATTCCGAGAACAATGGAAGAGTTCCGAAGCATTTTTAAACTTCAGCAGAATTCCGAGAACAATGGAGGCGTTCCGAAGCATTTTTAAACTTCAGCGGAATTCCGAGAACAAAGGAAGAGTTCCGAAGCATTTTTGATCTTCAGCGGAATTCCAAGAACAATGGAAGAGTTCCGAAGCATTTTTAAACGTCAGCGGAATGCCGAGAACAATGGAAGAGTTCCGAAGCATTTTTAAACGTCAGCGGAATGCCGAGAAAAATGGAAGAGTTCCGAAGCATTTTTAAACTGCAGCGGAATTCCTAGAACAATGGAAGAGTTCTGATGCATTTTTAAACTGCAGCGGAATTCCTAGAACAAGGGAAGGGTTCCGAAGCATTTTTAAACTTCAACGGAATTCCGAGAAAAATGGAAGAGTTCCGAAGCATTTTTGATCTTCAGCGGAATTCTCAGAACAATGGAAGTGTTCCGAAGCATTTTTAAACTTCAGCAGAATTCCGAGAACAATGGAAGAGTTCCGACGCATTTTTAAAGGTCAGCGGAATTCCGAGAACAATGGAAGAGTTCCGAAGCATTTTTAAACTTCAGCGGAATTCCGAGAACAATGGAAGAGTTCCAAAGCATTTTTAAACTTCAGCGGAATTCCGAGAACAGTGGAAGAGTTCCGAAGCATTTTTAAACATCAGCGGAATTCCGAGAACAAAGGAAGAGTTCCGAAGCATTTTTGATCTTCAGCGGAATTCCGAGAACAATGGAAGAGTTCCGAAGCATTTTTAAATGTCAGCGGAATGCCGAGAACAATGGAAGAGTTCCGACGCATTTTTAAACGTCAGCGGAATTCCGAGAACAATGGAAGAGTTCCGAAGCATTTTTAAACTTCAGCGGAATTCCGAGAACAATGGAAGATTTCCGAAGCATTTTTAAATGTCAGCGGAATGCCGAGAACAATGGAAGAGTTCCGACGCATTTTTAAACGTCAACGGAATTCCGAGAACAATGGAAGAGTTCCGAAGCATTTTTAAACGTCAGCGGAATGCCGAGAAAAATGGAAGAGTTCCGAAGCATTTTTAAACTTCAGCGGAATTCCGAGAACAAAGGAAGAGTTCCGAAGCATTTTTGATCTTCAGCGGAATTCCAAGAACAATGGAAGAGTTCCGAAGCATTTTTAAACGTCAGCGGAATGTCGAGAACAATGGAAGAGTTCCGAAGCAATTTTAAACGTCAGCGGAATGCCGAGAAAAATGGAAGAGTTCCGAAGCATTTTTAAACTGCAGCGGAATTCCTAGAACAATGGAAGAGTTCTGATGCATTTTTAAACTGCAGCGGAATTCCTAGAACAAGGGAAGGGTTCCGAAGCATTTTTAAACTTCAACGGAATTCCGAGAAAAATGGAAGAGTTCCGAAGCATTTTTAAACGTCAGCGGAATTCTCAGAACAATGGAAGTGTTCCGAAGCATTTTTAAACTTCAGCAGAATTCCGAGAACAATGGAAGAGTTCCGACGCATTTTTAAAGGTCAGCGGAATTCCGAGAACAATGGAAGAGTTCCGAAGCATTTTTAAACTTCAGCGGAATTCCGAGAACAATGGAAGAGTTCCAAAGCATTTTTAAATGTCAGCAGAATGCCGAGAACAATGGAAGAGTTCCGACGCATTTTTAAACGTCAGCGGAATTCCGAGAACAATGGAAGAGATCTGAAGCATTTTTAAACTTCAGCGGAATTTTGAGAACAATGGAAGAGTTCCGAAGCATTTTTAAACATCAGCAGAATTCCGAGAACAATGGAAGAGTTCCGAAGCATTTTTAAACTTCAGCGGAATTCCGAGAAAAATGGAAGAGTTCCGAAGCATTTTTAAACGTCAGCGGAATTCTCAGAACAATGGAAGTGTTCCGAAGCATTTTTAATCTTCAGCAGAATTCCGAGAACAATGGAAGAGTTCCGAAGCATTTTTAAACGTCAGCGGAATGCCGAGAACAATGGAAGAGTTACGACGCATTTTTAAAGGTCAGCGGAATTCCGAGAACAATGTAAGAGATCTGAAGCATTTTTAAACTTCAGCGGAATTTCGAGAGCAATGGAAGAGTTCCGAAGCATTTTTAAACATCTGCGGAATTCTGAGAACAATGGAAGAGTTCCGAAGCATTTTTAACTTCAGCAGAATTCCGAGAACAATGGAAGAGTTCCGAAGTATTTTTAAACGTCAGCGGAATGCCGAGAACAATGGAAGAGTTCCGAAGCATTTTTAAACATCAGCAGAATTCCGAGAACAATGGAAGAGTTCCGAAGCATTTTTAAACTTCAGCGGAATTCCGAGAAAAATGGAAGAGTTCCGAAGCATTTTTAAACGTCAGCGGAATTCTCAGAACAATGGAAGTGTTCCGAAGCATTTTTAATCTTCAGCAGAATTCCAAGAACAATGGAAGAGTTCCGACGCATTTTTAAACGTCAGCGGAATTCCGAGAACAATGGAAGAGTTCCGAAGCATTTTTAAACTTCAGCGGAATTCCGAGAACAATGGAAGAGTTCCAAAGCATTTTTAAATGTCAGCAGAATGCCGAGAACAATGGAAGAGTTCCGAAGCATTTTTAAACTTCAGCGGAATTCCGAGAACAATGGAAGAGTTCCGAAGCATTTTTGATCTTCAGCGGAATTCCGAGAACAATGGAAGAGTTCCGAAGCATTTTTAAACTTCAGCGGAATTCCGAGAACAATGGAAGAGTTCCGAAGCATTTTTAAACGTCAGCGGAATGCCGAGAAAAATGGAAGAGTTCCGAAGCATTTTTAAACTTCAGCGGAATTCCGAGAACAGTGGAAGAGTTCCGAAGCATTTTTAAACATCAGCGGAATTCCGAGAACAAAGGAAGAGTTCCGAAGCATTTTTGATCTTCAGCGGAATTCCGAGAACAATGGAAGAGTTCCGAAGCACTTTTAAACGTCAGCGGAATGCCGAGAACAATGGAAGAGTTCCGACGCATTTTTAAACGTCAGCGGAATTCCGAGAACAATGGAAGAGTTCCGAAGCATTTTTAAACTTCAGCGGAATTCCGAGAACAATGGAAGAGTTCCGAAGCATTTTTGATCTTCAGCGGAATTCCGAGAACAATGGAAGAGTTCCGAAGCATTTTTAAACATCAGCGGAATTCCGAGAACAAAGGAAGAGTTCCGAAGCATTTTTGATCTTTAGCGGAATTCCGAGAACAATGGAAGAGTTCCGAAGCATTTTTAAACGTCAGCGGAATGCCGAGAACAATGGAAGAGTTCTGACGCATTTTTAAACGTCAGCAGAATTCCGAGAACAATGGAAGAGTTCCGAAGCATTTTTAAACGTCAGCAGAATTCCGAGAACAATGGAAGAGTTCCGAAGCATTTTTAATCTTCAGCGGAATTCCGAGAACAATGGAAGAGTTCCGAAGCATTTTTAAACTTCAGCGGAATTCCGAGAACAATGGAAGAGTTCCGAAGCATTTTTAAACATCAGCAGAATTCCGAGAACAAAGGAAGAGTTCCGAAGCATTTTTGATCTTCAGCGGAATTCCGAGAACAATGGAAGAGTTCCGAAGCATTTTTAAACGTCAGCGGAATGCCGAGAACAATGGAAGAGTTCCGACGCATTTTTAAACGTCAGCGGAATTCCGAGAACAATGGAAGAGTTCCGAAGCATTTTTAAACTTCAGCGGAATTCCGAGAACAATGGAAGAGTTCCAAAGCATTTTTAAATGTCAGCGGAATGCCGAGAACAATGGAGGATTTCCGACGCATTTTTAAACGTCAGCGGAATTCCGAGAAGAATGGAAGAGTTCCGAAGCATTTTTAAACTTCAGCGGAATTCCGAGAACAATGGAAGAGTTCCGAAGCATTTTTAAATGTCAGCGGAATGCCGAGAACAATGGAAGAGTTCCGACGCATTTTTAAACGTCAACGGAATTCCGAGAACAATGGAAGAGTTCCGAAGCATTTTTAAACGTCAGCGGAATGCCGAGAAAAATGGAAGAGTTCCGAAGCATTTTTAAATGTCAGCAGAATTCTCAGAACAATGGAAGTGTTACAAAGCATTTTTAAACTTCAGCAGAATTCCGAGAACAATGGAAGAGTTCCCAAGCATTTTTAAACTTCAGCGAAATTCCGAGAACAATGGAAGAGTTCCGAAGCATTTTTAAACATCAGCGGAATTCCGAGAACAAAGGAGGAGTTTTGAAGCATTTTTGATCTTCAGCGGAATTCCTAGAACAATGGAAGAGTTCAGAACCATTTTTAAACTTCAGCGGAATTCCGAGAACAATGGAAGAGTTCCGAAGCATTTTTAAACGTCAGCGGAATGCCGAGAACAATGGAAGAGTTCCGACGCATTTTTAAACGTCAGCGGAATTCCGAGAACAATGGAAGAGTTCCGAAGCATTTTTAAACTTCAGCGGAATTCCGAGAACAATGGAAGAGTTCCGAAGCATTTTTGATCTTCAGCGGAATTCCGAGAACAATGGAAGAGTTCCGAAGCATTTTTAAACTTCAGCGGAATTCCGAGAACAATGGAAGAGTTCCGAAGCATTTTTGATCTTCAGCGGAATGCCGAGAACAATGGAAGAGTTCCGAAGCATTTTTAAACGTCAGCGGAATGCCGAGAACAATGGAAGAGTTCCGACGCATTTTTAAACGTCAGCGGAATTCCGAGAACAAAGGAAGAGTTCCGAAGCATTTTTGATCTTCAGCGGAATTCCGAGAACAATGGAAGAGTTCCGAAGCATTTTTAAATGTCAGCGGAATGCCGAGAACAATGGAAGAGTTCCGACGCATTTTTAAACGTCAGCGGAATTCCGAGAACAAAGGAAGAGTTCCGAAGCATTTTTGATCTTCAGCGGAATTCCGAGAACAATGGAAGAGTTCCGAAGCATTTTTAAATGTCAGCGGAATGCCGAGAACAATGGAAGAGTTCCGAAGCATTTTTAAACATCAGCAGAATTCCGAGAACAATGGAAGAGTTCCGAAGCATTTTTAAACGTCAGCGGAATGCCGAGAACAATGTAAGAGATCTGAAGCATTTTTAAACTTCAGCGGAATTTCGAGAGCAATGGAAGAGTTCCGAAGCATTTTTAAACATCTGCGGAATTCTGAGAACAATGGAAGAGTTCCGAAGCATTTTTAACTTCAGCAGAATTCAGAGAACAGTGGAAGAGTTCCGAAGTATTTTTAAACGTCAGCGGAATGCCGAGAACAATGGAAGAGTTCCGAAGCATTTTTAACTTCAGCAGAATTCCGAGAACAATGGAAGAGTTCCGAAGCATTTTTAAACTTCAGCGGAATTCCGAGAAAAATGGAAGAGTTGCGAAGCATTTTTAACTTCAGCAGAATTCCGAGAACAATGGAAGAGTTCCGAAGCATTTTTAAACTTCAGCAGAATTCCGAGAACAATGGAGGCGTTCCGAAGCATTTTTAAACTTCAGCGGAATTCCGAGAACAAAGGAAGAGTTCCGAAGCATTTTTGATCTTCAGCGGAATTCCAAGAACAATGGAAGAGTTCCGAAGCATTTTTAAACGTCAGCGGAATGCCGAGAACAATGTAAGAGATCTGAAGCATTTTTAAACTTCAGCGGAATTTCGAGAGCAATGGAAGAGTTCCGAAGCATTTTTAAACATCTGCGGAATTCTGAGAACAATGGAAGAGTTCCGAAGCATTTTTAACTTCAGCAGAATTCAGAGAACAGTGGAAGAGTTCCGAAGTATTTTTAAACGTCAGCGGAATGCCGAGAACAATGGAAGAGTTCCGAAGCATTTTTAACTTCAGCAGAATTCCGAGAAAAATGGAAGAGTTCCGAAGCATTTTTAAACTTCAGCAGAATTCCGAGAACAATGGAGGCGTTCCGAAGCATTTTTAAACTTCAGCGGAATTCCGAGAACAAAGGAAGAGTTCCGAAGCATTTTTGATCTTCAGCGGAATTCCAAGAACAATGGAAGAGTTCCGAAGCATTTTTAAACGTCAGCGGAATGCCGAGAACAATGGAAGAGTTCCGAAGCATTTTTAAACGTCAGCGGAATGCCGAGAAAAATGGAAGAGTTCCGAAGCATTTTTAAACTGCAGCGGAATTCCTAGAACAATGGAAGAGTTCTGATGCATTTTTAAACTGCAGCGGAATTCCTAGAACAAGGGAAGGGTTCCGAAGCATTTTTAAACTTCAACGGAATTCCGAGAAAAATGGAAGAGTTCCGAAGCATTTTTGATCTTCAGCGGAATTCTCAGAACAATGGAAGTGTTCCGAAGCATTTTTAAACTTCAGCAGAATTCCGAGAACAATGGAAGAGTTCCGACGCATTTTTAAAGGTCAGCGGAATTCCGAGAACAATGGAAGAGTTCCGAAGCATTTTTAAACTTCAGCGGAATTCCGAGAACAATGGAAGAGTTCCAAAGCATTTTTAAACTTCAGCGGAATTCCGAGAACAGTGGAAGAGTTCCGAAGCATTTTTAAACATCAGCGGAATTCCGAGAACAAAGGAAGAGTTCCGAAGCATTTTTGATCTTCAGCGGAATTCCGAGAACAATGGAAGAGTTCCGAAGCATTTTTAAATGTCAGCGGAATGCCGAGAACAATGGAAGAGTTCCGACGCATTTTTAAACGTCAGCGGAATTCCGAGAACAATGGAAGAGTTCCGAAGCATTTTTAAACTTCAGCGGAATTCCGAGAACAATGGAAGATTTCCGAAGCATTTTTAAATGTCAGCGGAATGCCGAGAACAATGGAAGAGTTCCGACGCATTTTTAAACGTCAACGGAATTCCGAGAACAATGGAAGAGTTCCGAAGCATTTTTAAACGTCAGCGGAATGCCGAGAAAAATGGAAGAGTTCCGAAGCATTTTTAAACTTCAGCGGAATTCCGAGAACAAAGGAAGAGTTCCGAAGCATTTTTGATCTTCAGCGGAATTCCAAGAACAATGGAAGAGTTCCGAAGCATTTTTAAACGTCAGCGGAATGTCGAGAACAATGGAAGAGTTCCGAAGCAATTTTAAACGTCAGCGGAATGCCGAGAAAAATGGAAGAGTTCCGAAGCATTTTTAAACTGCAGCGGAATTCCTAGAACAATGGAAGAGTTCTGATGCATTTTTAAACTGCAGCGGAATTCCTAGAACAAGGGAAGGGTTCCGAAGCATTTTTAAACTTCAACGGAATTCCGAGAAAAATGGAAGAGTTCCGAAGCATTTTTAAACGTCAGCGGAATTCTCAGAACAATGGAAGTGTTCCGAAGCATTTTTAAACTTCAGCAGAATTCCGAGAACAATGGAAGAGTTCCGACGCATTTTTAAAGGTCAGCGGAATTCCGAGAACAATGGAAGAGTTCCGAAGCATTTTTAAACTTCAGCGGAATTCCGAGAACAATGGAAGAGTTCCAAAGCATTTTTAAATGTCAGCAGAATGCCGAGAACAATGGAAGAGTTCCGACGCATTTTTAAACGTCAGCGGAATTCCGAGAACAATGGAAGAGATCTGAAGCATTTTTAAACTTCAGCGGAATTTTGAGAACAATGGAAGAGTTCCGAAGCATTTTTAAACATCAGCAGAATTCCGAGAACAATGGAAGAGTTCCGAAGCATTTTTAAACTTCAGCGGAATTCCGAGAAAAATGGAAGAGTTCCGAAGCATTTTTAAACGTCAGCGGAATTCTCAGAACAATGGAAGTGTTCCGAAGCATTTTTAATCTTCAGCAGAATTCCGAGAACAATGGAAGAGTTCCGAAGCATTTTTAAACGTCAGCGGAATGCCGAGAACAATGGAAGAGTTACGACGCATTTTTAAAGGTCAGCGGAATTCCGAGAACAATGTAAGAGATCTGAAGCATTTTTAAACTTCAGCGGAATTTCGAGAGCAATGGAAGAGTTCCGAAGCATTTTTAAACATCTGCGGAATTCTGAGAACAATGGAAGAGTTCCGAAGCATTTTTAACTTCAGCAGAATTCCGAGAACAATGGAAGAGTTCCGAAGTATTTTTAAACGTCAGCGGAATGCCGAGAACAATGGAAGAGTTCCGAAGCATTTTTAAACATCAGCAGAATTCCGAGAACAATGGAAGAGTTCCGAAGCATTTTTAAACTTCAGCGGAATTCCGAGAAAAATGGAAGAGTTCCGAAGCATTTTTAAACGTCAGCGGAATTCTCAGAACAATGGAAGTGTTCCGAAGCATTTTTAATCTTCAGCAGAATTCCAAGAACAATGGAAGAGTTCCGACGCATTTTTAAACGTCAGCGGAATTCCGAGAACAATGGAAGAGTTCCGAAGCATTTTTAAACTTCAGCGGAATTCCGAGAACAATGGAAGAGTTCCAAAGCATTTTTAAATGTCAGCAGAATGCCGAGAACAATGGAAGAGTTCCGAAGCATTTTTAAACTTCAGCGGAATTCCGAGAACAATGGAAGAGTTCCGAAGCATTTTTGATCTTCAGCGGAATTCCGAGAACAATGGAAGAGTTCCGAAGCATTTTTAAACTTCAGCGGAATTCCGAGAACAATGGAAGAGTTCCGAAGCATTTTTAAACGTCAGCGGAATGCCGAGAAAAATGGAAGAGTTCCGAAGCATTTTTAAACTTCAGCGGAATTCCGAGAACAGTGGAAGAGTTCCGAAGCATTTTTAAACATCAGCGGAATTCCGAGAACAAAGGAAGAGTTCCGAAGCATTTTTGATCTTCAGCGGAATTCCGAGAACAATGGAAGAGTTCCGAAGCACTTTTAAACGTCAGCGGAATGCCGAGAACAATGGAAGAGTTCCGACGCATTTTTAAACGTCAGCGGAATTCCGAGAACAATGGAGGCGTTCCGAAGCATTTTTAAACTTCAGCGGAATTCCGAGAACAAAGGAAGAGTTCCGAAGCATTTTTGATCTTCAGCGGAATTCCAAGAACAATGGAAGAGTTCCGAAGCATTTTTAAACGTCAGCGGAATGCCGAGAACAATGTAAGAGATCTGAAGCATTTTTAAACTTCAGCGGAATTTCGAGAGCAATGGAAGAGTTCCGAAGCATTTTTAAACATCTGCGGAATTCTGAGAACAATGGAAGAGTTCCGAAGCATTTTTAACTTCAGCAGAATTCAGAGAACAGTGGAAGAGTTCCGAAGTATTTTTAAACGTCAGCGGAATGCCGAGAACAATGGAAGAGTTCCGAAGCATTTTTAACTTCAGCAGAATTCCGAGAAAAATGGAAGAGTTCCGAAGCATTTTTAAACTTCAGCAGAATTCCGAGAACAATGGAGGCGTTCCGAAGCATTTTTAAACTTCAGCGGAATTCCGAGAACAAAGGAAGAGTTCCGAAGCATTTTTGATCTTCAGCGGAATTCCAAGAACAATGGAAGAGTTCCGAAGCATTTTTAAACGTCAGCGGAATGCCGAGAACAATGGAAGAGTTCCGAAGCATTTTTAAACGTCAGCGGAATGCCGAGAAAAATGGAAGAGTTCCGAAGCATTTTTAAACTGCAGCGGAATTCCTAGAACAATGGAAGAGTTCTGATGCATTTTTAAACTGCAGCGGAATTCCTAGAACAAGGGAAGGGTTCCGAAGCATTTTTAAACTTCAACGGAATTCCGAGAAAAATGGAAGAGTTCCGAAGCATTTTTGATCTTCAGCGGAATTCTCAGAACAATGGAAGTGTTCCGAAGCATTTTTAAACTTCAGCAGAATTCCGAGAACAATGGAAGAGTTCCGACGCATTTTTAAAGGTCAGCGGAATTCCGAGAACAATGGAAGAGTTCCGAAGCATTTTTAAACTTCAGCGGAATTCCGAGAACAATGGAAGAGTTCCAAAGCATTTTTAAACTTCAGCGGAATTCCGAGAACAGTGGAAGAGTTCCGAAGCATTTTTAAACATCAGCGGAATTCCGAGAACAAAGGAAGAGTTCCGAAGCATTTTTGATCTTCAGCGGAATTCCGAGAACAATGGAAGAGTTCCGAAGCATTTTTAAATGTCAGCGGAATGCCGAGAACAATGGAAGAGTTCCGACGCATTTTTAAACGTCAGCGGAATTCCGAGAACAATGGAAGAGTTCCGAAGCATTTTTAAACTTCAGCGGAATTCCGAGAACAATGGAAGATTTCCGAAGCATTTTTAAATGTCAGCGGAATGCCGAGAACAATGGAAGAGTTCCGACGCATTTTTAAACGTCAACGGAATTCCGAGAACAATGGAAGAGTTCCGAAGCATTTTTAAACGTCAGCGGAATGCCGAGAAAAATGGAAGAGTTCCGAAGCATTTTTAAACTTCAGCGGAATTCCGAGAACAAAGGAAGAGTTCCGAAGCATTTTTGATCTTCAGCGGAATTCCAAGAACAATGGAAGAGTTCCGAAGCATTTTTAAACGTCAGCGGAATGTCGAGAACAATGGAAGAGTTCCGAAGCAATTTTAAACGTCAGCGGAATGCCGAGAAAAATGGAAGAGTTCCGAAGCATTTTTAAACTGCAGCGGAATTCCTAGAACAATGGAAGAGTTCTGATGCATTTTTAAACTGCAGCGGAATTCCTAGAACAAGGGAAGGGTTCCGAAGCATTTTTAAACTTCAACGGAATTCCGAGAAAAATGGAAGAGTTCCGAAGCATTTTTAAACGTCAGCGGAATTCTCAGAACAATGGAAGTGTTCCGAAGCATTTTTAAACTTCAGCAGAATTCCGAGAACAATGGAAGAGTTCCGACGCATTTTTAAAGGTCAGCGGAATTCCGAGAACAATGGAAGAGTTCCGAAGCATTTTTAAACTTCAGCGGAATTCCGAGAACAATGGAAGAGTTCCAAAGCATTTTTAAATGTCAGCAGAATGCCGAGAACAATGGAAGAGTTCCGACGCATTTTTAAACGTCAGCGGAATTCCGAGAACAATGGAAGAGATCTGAAGCATTTTTAAACTTCAGCGGAATTTTGAGAACAATGGAAGAGTTCCGAAGCATTTTTAAACATCAGCAGAATTCCGAGAACAATGGAAGAGTTCCGAAGCATTTTTAAACTTCAGCGGAATTCCGAGAAAAATGGAAGAGTTCCGAAGCATTTTTAAACGTCAGCGGAATTCTCAGAACAATGGAAGTGTTCCGAAGCATTTTTAATCTTCAGCAGAATTCCGAGAACAATGGAAGAGTTCCGAAGCATTTTTAAACGTCAGCGGAATGCCGAGAACAATGGAAGAGTTACGACGCATTTTTAAAGGTCAGCGGAATTCCGAGAACAATGTAAGAGATCTGAAGCATTTTTAAACTTCAGCGGAATTTCGAGAGCAATGGAAGAGTTCCGAAGCATTTTTAAACATCTGCGGAATTCTGAGAACAATGGAAGAGTTCCGAAGCATTTTTAACTTCAGCAGAATTCCGAGAACAATGGAAGAGTTCCGAAGTATTTTTAAACGTCAGCGGAATGCCGAGAACAATGGAAGAGTTCCGAAGCATTTTTAAACATCAGCAGAATTCCGAGAACAATGGAAGAGTTCCGAAGCATTTTTAAACTTCAGCGGAATTCCGAGAAAAATGGAAGAGTTCCGAAGCATTTTTAAACGTCAGCGGAATTCTCAGAACAATGGAAGTGTTCCGAAGCATTTTTAATCTTCAGCAGAATTCCAAGAACAATGGAAGAGTTCCGACGCATTTTTAAACGTCAGCGGAATTCCGAGAACAATGGAAGAGTTCCGAAGCATTTTTAAACTTCAGCGGAATTCCGAGAACAATGGAAGAGTTCCAAAGCATTTTTAAATGTCAGCAGAATGCCGAGAACAATGGAAGAGTTCCGAAGCATTTTTAAACTTCAGCGGAATTCCGAGAACAATGGAAGAGTTCCGAAGCATTTTTGATCTTCAGCGGAATTCCGAGAACAATGGAAGAGTTCCGAAGCATTTTTAAACTTCAGCGGAATTCCGAGAACAATGGAAGAGTTCCGAAGCATTTTTAAACGTCAGCGGAATGCCGAGAAAAATGGAAGAGTTCCGAAGCATTTTTAAACTTCAGCGGAATTCCGAGAACAGTGGAAGAGTTCCGAAGCATTTTTAAACATCAGCGGAATTCCGAGAACAAAGGAAGAGTTCCGAAGCATTTTTGATCTTCAGCGGAATTCCGAGAACAATGGAAGAGTTCCGAAGCACTTTTAAACGTCAGCGGAATGCCGAGAACAATGGAAGAGTTCCGACGCATTTTTAAACGTCAGCGGAATTCCGAGAACAATGGAAGAGTTCCGAAGCATTTTTAAACTTCAGCGGAATTCCGAGAACAATGGAAGAGTTCCGAAGCATTTTTGATCTTCAGCGGAATTCCGAGAACAATGGAAGAGTTCCGAAGCATTTTTAAACATCAGCGGAATTCCGAGAACAAAGGAAGAGTTCCGAAGCATTTTTGATCTTTAGCGGAATTCCGAGAACAATGGAAGAGTTCCGAAGCATTTTTAAACGTCAGCGGAATGCCGAGAACAATGGAAGAGTTCTGACGCATTTTTAAACGTCAGCAGAATTCCGAGAACAATGGAAGAGTTCCGAAGCATTTTTAAACGTCAGCAGAATTCCGAGAACAATGGAAGAGTTCCGAAGCATTTTTAATCTTCAGCGGAATTCCGAGAACAATGGAAGAGTTCCGAAGCATTTTTAAACTTCAGCGGAATTCCGAGAACAATGGAAGAGTTCCGAAGCATTTTTAAACATCAGCAGAATTCCGAGAACAAAGGAAGAGTTCCGAAGCATTTTTGATCTTCAGCGGAATTCCGAGAACAATGGAAGAGTTCCGAAGCATTTTTAAACGTCAGCGGAATGCCGAGAACAATGGAAGAGTTCCGACGCATTTTTAAACGTCAGCGGAATTCCGAGAACAATGGAAGAGTTCCGAAGCATTTTTAAACTTCAGCGGAATTCCGAGAACAATGGAAGAGTTCCAAAGCATTTTTAAATGTCAGCGGAATGCCGAGAACAATGGAGGATTTCCGACGCATTTTTAAACGTCAGCGGAATTCCGAGAAGAATGGAAGAGTTCCGAAGCATTTTTAAACTTCAGCGGAATTCCGAGAACAATGGAAGAGTTCCGAAGCATTTTTAAATGTCAGCGGAATGCCGAGAACAATGGAAGAGTTCCGACGCATTTTTAAACGTCAACGGAATTCCGAGAACAATGGAAGAGTTCCGAAGCATTTTTAAACGTCAGCGGAATGCCGAGAAAAATGGAAGAGTTCCGAAGCATTTTTAAACTTCAGCGGAATTCCGAGAACAGTGGAAGAGTTCCGAAGCATTTTTAAACATCAGCGGAATTCCGAGAACAAAGGAAGAGTTCCGAAGCATTTTTGATCTTCAGCAGAATTCCGAGAACAATGGAAGAGTTCCGAAGCATTTTTAAACGTCAGCGGAATGCCGAGAACAATGGAAGAGTTCCGACGCATTTTTAAACGTCAGCGGAATTCCGAGAACAATGGAAGAGTTCCGAAGCATTTTTAAACTTCAGCGGAATTCCGAGAACAATGGAAGAGTTCCGAAGCATTTTTGATCTTCAGCGGAATTCCGAGAACAATGGAAGAGTTCCGAAGCATTTTTAAACGTCAGCGGAATGCCGAGAACAATGGAAGAGTTCCGAAGCATTTTTAAACATCAGCGGAATTCCGAGAACAAAGGAAGAGTTCCGAAGCATTTTTGATCTTCAGCAGAATTCCGAGAACAATGGAAGAGTTCCGAAGCATTTTTAAACGTCAGCGGAATGCCGAGAACAATGGAAGAGTTCCGACGCATTTTTAAACGTCAGCGGAATTCCGAGAACAATGGAAGAGTTCCGAAGCATTTTTAAACTTCAGCGGAATTCCGAGAACAAAGGAAGAGTTCCGAAGCATTTTTGATCTTCAGCAGAATTCCGAGAACAATGGAAGAGTTCCGAAGCATTTTTAAACGTCAGCGGAATGCCGAGAACAATGGAAGAGTTACGACGCATTTTTAAAGGTCAGCGGAATTCCGAGAACAATGTAAGAGATCTGAAGCATTTTTAAACTTCAGCAGAATTTCGAGAGCAATGGAAGAGTTCCGAAGCATTTTTAAACATCTGCGGAATTCTGAGAACAATGGAAGAGTTCTGATGCATTTTTAAACTTCAGCGGAATTTCTAAAACAATGCAAGAGTTCCGAAGCATTTTAAAATTTCAGCAGAATTCCGAGAACAGTGGAAGAGTTCCGAAGCATTTTTAAACTTTAGCAGAATTCCGAGAACAATGGAGGCGTTCCGAAGCATTTTTAAATGTCAGCGGAATGCCGAGAACAATGGAAGAGTTCCGAAGCATTTTTAAACATCAGCAGAATTCCGAGAACAATGGAAGAGTTCCGAAGCATTTTTAAACGTCAGCGGAATGCCGAGAAAAATGGAAGAGTTCCGAAGCATTTTTAAACTTCAGCGGAATTCCGAGAACAGTGGAAGAGTTCCGAAGCATTTTTAAACATCAGCGGAATTCCGAGAACAAAGGAAGAGTTCCGAAGCATTTTTGATCTTCAGCGGAATTCCGAGAACAATGGAAGAGTTCCGAAGCACTTTTAAACGTCAGCGGAATGCCGAGAACAATGGAAGAGTTCCGACGCATTTTTAAACGTCAGCGGAATTCCGAGAACAATGGAAGAGTTCTGATGCATTTTTAAACTGCAGCGGAATTCCTAGAACAATGGAAGAGTTCCGAAGCATTTTTAAACTTCAGCGGAATTCCGAGAAAAATGGAAGAGTTCCGAAGCATTTTTAAATGTCAGCAGAATTCTCAGAACAATGGAAGTGTTACGAAGCATTTTTAAACTTCAGCAGAATTCCGAGAACAATGGAAGAGTTCCCAAGCATTTTTAAACTTCAGCGAAATTCCGAGAACAATGGAAGAGTTCCGAAGCATTTTTAAACATCAGCGGAATTCCGAGAACAAAGGAGGAGTTTTGAAGCATTTTTGATCTTCAGCGGAATTCCTAGAACAATGGAAGAGTTCAGAACCATTTTTAAACTTCAGCGGAATTCCGAGAACAATGGAAGAGTTCCGAAGCATTTTTAAACGTCAGCGGAATGCCGAGAACAATGGAAGAGTTCCGACGCATTTTTAAACGTCAGCGGAATTCCGAGAACAATGGAAGAGTTCCGAAGCATTTTTAAACTTCAGCGGAATTCCGAGAACAATGGAAGAGTTCCGAAGCATTTTTGATCTTCAGCGGAATTCCGAGAACAATGGAAGAGTTCCGAAGCATTTTTAAACTTCAGCGGAATTCCGAGAACAATGGAAGAGTTCCGAAGCATTTTTGATCTTCAGCGGAATGCCGAGAACAATGGAAGAGTTCCGAAGCATTTTTAAACGTCAGCGGAATGCCGAGAACAATGGAAGAGTTCCGACGCATTTTTAAACGTCAGCGGAATTCCGAGAACAAAGGAAGAGTTCCGAAGCATTTTTGATCTTCAGCGGAATTCCGAGAACAATGGAAGAGTTCCGAAGCATTTTTAAATGTCAGCGGAATGCCGAGAACAATGGAAGAGTTCCGACGCATTTTTAAACGTCAGCGGAATTCCGAGAACAAAGGAAGAGTTCCGAAGCATTTTTGATCTTCAGCGGAATTCCGAGAACAATGGAAGAGTTCCGAAGCATTTTTAAATGTCAGCGGAATGCCGAGAACAATGGAAGAGTTCCGAAGCATTTTTAAACATCAGCAGAATTCCGAGAACAATGGAAGAGTTCCGAAGCATTTTTAAACGTCAGCGGAATGCCGAGAACAATGTAAGAGATCTGAAGCATTTTTAAACTTCAGCGGAATTTCGAGAGCAATGGAAGAGTTCCGAAGCATTTTTAAACATCTGCGGAATTCTGAGAACAATGGAAGAGTTCCGAAGCATTTTTAACTTCAGCAGAATTCAGAGAACAGTGGAAGAGTTCCGAAGTATTTTTAAACGTCAGCGGAATGCCGAGAACAATGGAAGAGTTCCGAAGCATTTTTAACTTCAGCAGAATTCCGAGAACAATGGAAGAGTTCCGAAGCATTTTTAAACTTCAGCGGAATTCCGAGAAAAATGGAAGAGTTGCGAAGCATTTTTAACTTCAGCAGAATTCCGAGAACAATGGAAGAGTTCCGAAGCATTTTTAAACTTCAGCAGAATTCCGAGAACAATGGAGGCGTTCCGAAGCATTTTTAAACTTCAGCGGAATTCCGAGAACAAAGGAAGAGTTCCGAAGCATTTTTGATCTTCAGCGGAATTCCAAGAACAATGGAAGAGTTCCGAAGCATTTTTAAACGTCAGCGGAATGCCGAGAACAAAGGAAGAGTTCCGAAGCATTTTTGATCTTCAGCGGAATTCCGAGAACAATGGAAGAGTTCCGAAGCATTTTTATATGTCAGCGGAATGCCGAGAACAATGGAAGAGTTCCGACGCATTTTTAAACGTCAGCGGAATTCCGAGAACAATGGAAGAGTTCCGAAGCATTTTTAAACTTCAGCGGAATTCCGAGAACAATGGAAGATTTCCGAAGCATTTTTAAATGTCAGCGGAATGCCGAGAACAATGGAAGAGTTCCGACGCATTTTTAAACGTCAACGGAATTCCGAGAACAATGGAAGAGTTCCGAAGCATTTTTAAACGTCAGCGGAATGCCGAGAAAAATGGAAGAGTTCCGAAGCATTTTTAAACGTCAGCGGAATGCCGAGAACAATGGAAGAGTTCCGAAGCATTTTTAACTTCAGCAGAATTCCGAGAACAATGGAAGAGTTCCGAAGTATTTTTAAACGTCAGCGGAATGCCGAGAACAATGGAAGAGTTCCGAAGCATTTTTAAACATCAGCAGAATTCCGAGAACAATGGAAGAGTTCCGAAGCATTTTTAAACGTCAGCGGAATGCCGAGAAAAATGGAAGAGTTCCGAAGCATTTTTAAACTTCAGCGGAATTCCGAGAACAGTGGAAGAGTTCCGAAGCATTTTTAAACATCAGCGGAATTCCGAGAACAAAGGAAGAGTTCCGAAGCATTTTTGATCTTCAGCGGAATTCCGAGAACAATGGAAGAGTTCCGAAGCACTTTTAAACGTCAGCGGAATGCCGAGAACAATGGAAGAGTTCCGACGCATTTTTAAACGTCAGCGGAATTCCGAGAACAATGGAAGAGTTCTGATGCATTTTTAAACTGCAGCGGAATTCCTAGAACAATGGAAGAGTTCCGAAGCATTTTTAAACTTCAGCGGAATTCCGAGAAAAATGGAAGAGTTCCGAAGCATTTTTAAATGTCAGCAGAATTCTCAGAACAATGGAAGTGTTACAAAGCATTTTTAAACTTCAGCAGAATTCCGAGAACAATGGAAGAGTTCCCAAGCATTTTTAAACTTCAGCGAAATTCCGAGAACAATGGAAGAGTTCCGAAGCATTTTTAAACATCAGCGGAATTCCGAGAACAAAGGAGGAGTTTTGAAGCATTTTTGATCTTCAGCGGAATTCCTAGAACAATGGAAGAGTTCAGAACCATTTTTAAACTTCAGCGGAATTCCGAGAACAATGGAAGAGTTCCGAAGCATTTTTAAACGTCAGCGGAATGCCGAGAACAATGGAAGAGTTCCGACGCATTTTTAAACGTCAGCGGAATTCCGAGAACAATGGAAGAGTTCCGAAGCATTTTTAAACTTCAGCGGAATTCCGAGAACAATGGAAGAGTTCCGAAGCATTTTTGATCTTCAGCGGAATTCCGAGAACAATGGAAGAGTTCCGAAGCATTTTTAAACTTCAGCGGAATTCCGAGAACAATGGAAGAGTTCCGAAGCATTTTTGATCTTCAGCGGAATGCCGAGAACAATGGAAGAGTTCCGAAGCATTTTTAAACGTCAGCGGAATGCCGAGAACAATGTAAGAGTTCCGACGCATTTTTAAACGTCAGCGGAATTCCGAGAACAAAGGAAGAGTTCCGAAGCATTTTTGATCTTCAGCGGAATTCCGAGAACAATGGAAGAGTTCCGAAGCATTTTTAAATGTCAGCGGAATGCCGAGAACAATGGAAGAGTTCCGACGCATTTTTAAACGTCAGCGGAATTCCGAGAACAAAGGAAGAGTTCCGAAGCATTTTTGATCTTCAGCGGAATTCCGAGAACAATGGAAGAGTTCCGAAGCATTTTTAAATGTCAGCGGAATGCCGAGAACAATGGAAGAGTTCCGAAGCATTTTTAAACATCAGCAGAATTCCGAGAACAATGGAAGAGTTCCGAAGCATTTTTAAACGTCAGCGGAATGCCGAGAACAATGTAAGAGATCTGAAGCATTTTTAAACTTCAGCGGAATTTCGAGAGCAATGGAAGAGTTCCGAAGCATTTTTAAACATCTGCGGAATTCTGAGAACAATGGAAGAGTTCCGAAGCATTTTTAACTTCAGCAGAATTCAGAGAACAGTGGAAGAGTTCCGAAGTATTTTTAAACGTCAGCGGAATGCCGAGAACAATGGAAGAGTTCCGAAGCATTTTTAACTTCAGCAGAATTCCGAGAACAATGGAAGAGTTCCGAAGCATTTTTAAACTTCAGCGGAATTCCGAGAAAAATGGAAGAGTTGCGAAGCATTTTTAACTTCAGCAGAATTCCGAGAACAATGGAAGAGTTCCGAAGCATTTTTAAACTTCAGCAGAATTCCGAGAACAATGGAGGCGTTCCGAAGCATTTTTAAACTTCAGCGGAATTCCGAGAACAAAGGAAGAGTTCCGAAGCATTTTTGATCTTCAGCGGAATTCCAAGAACAATGGAAGAGTTCCGAAGCATTTTTAAACGTCAGCGGAATGCCGAGAACAATGTAAGAGATCTGAAGCATTTTTAAACTTCAGCGGAATTTCGAGAGCAATGGAAGAGTTCCGAAGCATTTTTAAACATCTGCGGAATTCTGAGAACAATGGAAGAGTTCCGAAGCATTTTTAACTTCAGCAGAATTCAGAGAACAGTGGAAGAGTTCCGAAGTATTTTTAAACGTCAGCGGAATGCCGAGAACAATGGAAGAGTTCCGAAGCATTTTTAACTTCAGCAGAATTCCGAGAACAATGGAAGAGTTCCGAAGCATTTTTAAACTTCAGCGGAATTCCGAGAAAAATGGAAGAGTTGCGAAGCATTTTTAACTTCAGCAGAATTCCGAGAACAATGGAAGAGTTCCGAAGCATTTTTAAACTTCAGCAGAATTCCGAGAACAATGGAGGCGTTCCGAAGCATTTTTAAACTTCAGCGGAATTCCGAGAACAAAGGAAGAGTTCCGAAGCATTTTTGATCTTCAGCGGAATTCCAAGAACAATGGAAGAGTTCCGAAGCATTTTTAAACGTCAGCGGAATGCCGAGAACAATGGAAGAGTTCCGAAGCATTTTTAAACGTCAGCGGAATGCCGAGAAAAATGGAAGAGTTCCGAAGCATTTTTAAACTGCAGCGGAATTCCTAGAACAATGGAAGAGTTCTGATGCATTTTTAAACTGCAGCGGAATTCCTAGAACAAGGGAAGGGTTCCGAAGCATTTTTAAACTTCAACGGAATTCCGAGAAAAATGGAAGAGTTCCGAAGCATTTTTGATCTTCAGCGGAATTCTCAGAACAATGGAAGTGTTCCGAAGCATTTTTAAACTTCAGCAGAATTCCGAGAACAATGGAAGAGTTCCGACGCATTTTTAAAGGTCAGCGGAATTCCGAGAACAATGGAAGAGTTCCGAAGCATTTTTAAACTTCAGCGGAATTCCGAGAACAATGGAAGAGTTCCAAAGCATTTTTAAACTTCAGCGGAATTCCGAGAACAGTGGAAGAGTTCCGAAGCATTTTTAAACATCAGCGGAATTCCGAGAACAAAGGAAGAGTTCCGAAGCATTTTTGATCTTCAGCGGAATTCCGAGAACAATGGAAGAGTTCCGAAGCATTTTTAAATGTCAGCGGAATGCCGAGAACAATGGAAGAGTTCCGACGCATTTTTAAACGTCAGCGGAATTCCGAGAACAATGGAAGAGTTCCGAAGCATTTTTAAACTTCAGCGGAATTCCGAGAACAATGGAAGATTTCCGAAGCATTTTTAAATGTCAGCGGAATGCCGAGAACAATGGAAGAGTTCCGACGCATTTTTAAACGTCAACGGAATTCCGAGAACAATGGAAGAGTTCCGAAGCATTTTTAAACGTCAGCGGAATGCCGAGAAAAATGGAAGAGTTCCGAAGCATTTTTAAACTTCAGCGGAATTCCGAGAACAAAGGAAGAGTTCCGAAGCATTTTTGATCTTCAGCGGAATTCCAAGAACAATGGAAGAGTTCCGAAGCATTTTTAAACGTCAGCGGAATGTCGAGAACAATGGAAGAGTTCCGAAGCAATTTTAAACGTCAGCGGAATGCCGAGAAAAATGGAAGAGTTCCGAAGCATTTTTAAACTGCAGCGGAATTCCTAGAACAATGGAAGAGTTCTGATGCATTTTTAAACTGCAGCGGAATTCCTAGAACAAGGGAAGGGTTCCGAAGCATTTTTAAACTTCAACGGAATTCCGAGAAAAATGGAAGAGTTCCGAAGCATTTTTAAACGTCAGCGGAATTCTCAGAACAATGGAAGTGTTCCGAAGCATTTTTAAACTTCAGCAGAATTCCGAGAACAATGGAAGAGTTCCGACGCATTTTTAAAGGTCAGCGGAATTCCGAGAACAATGGAAGAGTTCCGAAGCATTTTTAAACTTCAGCGGAATTCCGAGAACAATGGAAGAGTTCCAAAGCATTTTTAAATGTCAGCAGAATGCCGAGAACAATGGAAGAGTTCCGACGCATTTTTAAACGTCAGCGGAATTCCGAGAACAATGGAAGAGATCTGAAGCATTTTTAAACTTCAGCGGAATTTTGAGAACAATGGAAGAGTTCCGAAGCATTTTTAAACATCAGCAGAATTCCGAGAACAATGGAAGAGTTCCGAAGCATTTTTAAACTTCAGCGGAATTCCGAGAAAAATGGAAGAGTTCCGAAGCATTTTTAAACGTCAGCGGAATTCTCAGAACAATGGAAGTGTTCCGAAGCATTTTTAATCTTCAGCAGAATTCCGAGAACAATGGAAGAGTTCCGAAGCATTTTTAAACGTCAGCGGAATGCCGAGAACAATGGAAGAGTTACGACGCATTTTTAAAGGTCAGCGGAATTCCGAGAACAATGTAAGAGATCTGAAGCATTTTTAAACTTCAGCGGAATTTCGAGAGCAATGGAAGAGTTCCGAAGCATTTTTAAACATCTGCGGAATTCTGAGAACAATGGAAGAGTTCCGAAGCATTTTTAACTTCAGCAGAATTCCGAGAACAATGGAAGAGTTCCGAAGTATTTTTAAACGTCAGCGGAATGCCGAGAACAATGGAAGAGTTCCGAAGCATTTTTAAACATCAGCAGAATTCCGAGAACAATGGAAGAGTTCCGAAGCATTTTTAAACTTCAGCGGAATTCCGAGAAAAATGGAAGAGTTCCGAAGCATTTTTAAACGTCAGCGGAATTCTCAGAACAATGGAAGTGTTCCGAAGCATTTTTAATCTTCAGCAGAATTCCAAGAACAATGGAAGAGTTCCGACGCATTTTTAAACGTCAGCGGAATTCCGAGAACAATGGAAGAGTTCCGAAGCATTTTTAAACTTCAGCGGAATTCCGAGAACAATGGAAGAGTTCCAAAGCATTTTTAAATGTCAGCAGAATGCCGAGAACAATGGAAGAGTTCCGAAGCATTTTTAAACTTCAGCGGAATTCCGAGAACAATGGAAGAGTTCCGAAGCATTTTTGATCTTCAGCGGAATTCCGAGAACAATGGAAGAGTTCCGAAGCATTTTTAAACTTCAGCGGAATTCCGAGAACAATGGAAGAGTTCCGAAGCATTTTTAAACGTCAGCGGAATGCCGAGAAAAATGGAAGAGTTCCGAAGCATTTTTAAACTTCAGCGGAATTCCGAGAACAGTGGAAGAGTTCCGAAGCATTTTTAAACATCAGCGGAATTCCGAGAACAAAGGAAGAGTTCCGAAGCATTTTTGATCTTCAGCGGAATTCCGAGAACAATGGAAGAGTTCCGAAGCACTTTTAAACGTCAGCGGAATGCCGAGAACAATGGAAGAGTTCCGACGCATTTTTAAACGTCAGCGGAATTCCGAGAACAATGGAAGAGTTCCGAAGCATTTTTAAACTTCAGCGGAATTCCGAGAACAATGGAAGAGTTCCGAAGCATTTTTGATCTTCAGCGGAATTCCGAGAACAATGGAAGAGTTCCGAAGCATTTTTAAACATCAGCGGAATTCCGAGAACAAAGGAAGAGTTCCGAAGCATTTTTGATCTTTAGCGGAATTCCGAGAACAATGGAAGAGTTCCGAAGCATTTTTAAACGTCAGCGGAATGCCGAGAACAATGGAAGAGTTCTGACGCATTTTTAAACGTCAGCAGAATTCCGAGAACAATGGAAGAGTTCCGAAGCATTTTTAAACGTCAGCAGAATTCCGAGAACAATGGAAGAGTTCCGAAGCATTTTTAATCTTCAGCGGAATTCCGAGAACAATGGAAGAGTTCCGAAGCATTTTTAAACTTCAGCGGAATTCCGAGAACAATGGAAGAGTTCCGAAGCATTTTTAAACATCAGCGGAATTCCGAGAACAAAGGAAGAGTTCCGAAGCATTTTTGATCTTCAGCGGAATTCCGAGAACAATGGAAGAGTTCCGAAGCATTTTTAAACGTCAGCGGAATGCCGAGAACAATGGAAGAGTTCCGACGCATTTTTAAACGTCAGCGGAATTCCGAGAACAATGGAAGAGTTCCGAAGCATTTTTAAACTTCAGCGGAATTCCGAGAACAATGGAAGAGTTCCAAAGCATTTTTAAATGTCAGCGGAATGCCGAGAACAATGGAGGATTTCCGACGCATTTTTAAACGTCAGCGGAATTCCGAGAAGAATGGAAGAGTTCCGAAGCATTTTTAAACTTCAGCGGAATTCCGAGAACAATGGAAGAGTTCCGAAGCATTTTTAAATGTCAGCGGAATGCCGAGAACAATGGAAGAGTTCCGACGCATTTTTAAACGTCAACGGAATTCCGAGAACAATGGAAGAGTTCCGAAGCATTTTTAAACGTCAGCGGAATGCCGAGAAAAATGGAAGAGTTCCGAAGCATTTTTAAACTTCAGCGGAATTCCGAGAACAGTGGAAGAGTTCCGAAGCATTTTTAAACATCAGCGGAATTCCGAGAACAAAGGAAGAGTTCCGAAGCATTTTTGATCTTCAGCAGAATTCCGAGAACAATGGAAGAGTTCCGAAGCATTTTTAAACGTCAGCGGAATGCCGAGAACAATGGAAGAGTTCCGACGCATTTTTAAACGTCAGCGGAATTCCGAGAACAATGGAAGAGTTCCGAAGCATTTTTAAACTTCAGCGGAATTCCGAGAACAATGGAAGAGTTCCGAAGCATTTTTGATCTTCAGCGGAATTCCGAGAACAATGGAAGAGTTCCGAAGCATTTTTAAACGTCAGCGGAATGCCGAGAACAATGGAAGAGTTCCGAAGCATTTTTAAACATCAGCGGAATTCCGAGAACAAAGGAAGAGTTCCGAAGCATTTTTGATCTTCAGCAGAATTCCGAGAACAATGGAAGAGTTCCGAAGCATTTTTAAACGTCAGCGGAATGCCGAGAACAATGGAAGAGTTCCGACGCATTTTTAAACGTCAGCGGAATTCCGAGAACAATGGAAGAGTTCCGAAGCATTTTTAAACTTCAGCGGAATTCCGAGAACAAAGGAAGAGTTCCGAAGCATTTTTGATCTTCAGCAGAATTCCGAGAACAATGGAAGAGTTCCGAAGCATTTTTAAACGTCAGCGGAATGCCGAGAACAATGGAAGAGTTACGACGCATTTTTAAAGGTCAGCGGAATTCCGAGAACAATGTAAGAGATCTGAAGCATTTTTAAACTTCAGCAGAATTTCGAGAGCAATGGAAGAGTTCCGAAGCATTTTTAAACATCTGCGGAATTCTGAGAACAATGGAAGAGTTCTGATGCATTTTTAAACTTCAGCGGAATTTCTAAAACAATGCAAGAGTTCCGAAGCATTTTAAAATTTCAGCAGAATTCCGAGAACAGTGGAAGAGTTCCGAAGCATTTTTAAACTTTAGCAGAATTCCGAGAACAATGGAGGCGTTCCGAAGCATTTTTAAATGTCAGCGGAATGCCGAGAACAATGGAAGAGTTCCGAAGCATTTTTAAACATCAGCAGAATTCCGAGAACAATGGAAGAGTTCCGAAGCATTTTTAAACGTCAGCGGAATGCCGAGAACAATGTAAGAGATCTGAAGCATTTTTAAACTTCAGCGGAATTTCGAGAGCAATGGAAGAGTTCCGAAGCATTTTTAAACATCTGCGGAATTCTGAGAACAATGGAAGAGTTCCGAAGCATTTTTAACTTCAGCAGAATTCAGAGAACAGTGGAAGAGTTCCGAAGTATTTTTAAACGTCAGCGGAATGCCGAGAACAATGGAAGAGTTCCGAAGCATTTTTAACTTCAGCAGAATTCCGAGAACAATGGAAGAGTTCCGAAGCATTTTTAAACTTCAGCGGAATTCCGAGAAAAATGGAAGAGTTGCGAAGCATTTTTAACTTCAGCAGAATTCCGAGAACAATGGAAGAGTTCCGAAGCATTTTTAAACTTCAGCAGAATTCCGAGAACAATGGAGGCGTTCCGAAGCATTTTTAAACTTCAGCGGAATTCCGAGAACAAAGGAAGAGTTCCGAAGCATTTTTGATCTTCAGCGGAATTCCAAGAACAATGGAAGAGTTCCGAAGCATTTTTAAACGTCAGCGGAATGCCGAGAACAATGTAAGAGATCTGAAGCATTTTTAAACTTCAGCGGAATTTCGAGAGCAATGGAAGAGTTCCGAAGCATTTTTAAACATCTGCGGAATTCTGAGAACAATGGAAGAGTTCCGAAGCATTTTTAACTTCAGCAGAATTCAGAGAACAGTGGAAGAGTTCCGAAGTATTTTTAAACGTCAGCGGAATGCCGAGAACAATGGAAGAGTTCCGAAGCATTTTTAACTTCAGCAGAATTCCGAGAACAATGGAAGAGTTCCGAAGCATTTTTAAACTTCAGCGGAATTCCGAGAAAAATGGAAGAGTTGCGAAGCATTTTTAACTTCAGCAGAATTCCGAGAACAATGGAAGAGTTCCGAAGCATTTTTAAACTTCAGCAGAATTCCGAGAACAATGGAGGCGTTCCGAAGCATTTTTAAACTTCAGCGGAATTCCGAGAACAAAGGAAGAGTTCCGAAGCATTTTTGATCTTCAGCGGAATTCCAAGAACAATGGAAGAGTTCCGAAGCATTTTTAAACGTCAGCGGAATGCCGAGAACAATGGAAGAGTTCCGAAGCATTTTTAAACGTCAGCGGAATGCCGAGAAAAATGGAAGAGTTCCGAAGCATTTTTAAACTGCAGCGGAATTCCTAGAACAATGGAAGAGTTCTGATGCATTTTTAAACTGCAGCGGAATTCCTAGAACAAGGGAAGGGTTCCGAAGCATTTTTAAACTTCAACGGAATTCCGAGAAAAATGGAAGAGTTCCGAAGCATTTTTAAACGTCAGCGGAATTCTCAGAACAATGGAAGTGTTCCGAAGCATTTTTAAACTTCAGCAGAATTCCGAGAACAATGGAAGAGTTCCGACGCATTTTTAAAGGTCAGCGGAATTCCGAGAACAATGGAAGAGTTCCGAAGCATTTTTAAACTTCAGCGGAATTCCGAGAACAATGGAAGAGTTCCAAAGCATTTTTAAACTTCAGCGGAATTCCGAGAACAGTGGAAGAGTTCCGAAGCATTTTTAAACATCAGCGGAATTCCGAGAACAAAGGAAGAGTTCCGAAGCATTTTTGATCTTCAGCGGAATTCCGAGAACAATGGAAGAGTTCCGAAGCATTTTTAAATGTCAGCGGAATGCCGAGAACAATGGAAGAGTTCCGACGCATTTTTAAACGTCAGCGGAATTCCGAGAACAATGGAAGAGTTCCGAAGCATTTTTAAACTTCAGCGGAATTCCGAGAACAATGGAAGATTTCCGAAGCATTTTTAAATGTCAGCGGAATGCCGAGAACAATGGAAGAGTTCCGACGCATTTTTAAACGTCAACGGAATTCCGAGAACAATGGAAGAGTTCCGAAGCATTTTTAAACGTCAGCGGAATGCCGAGAAAAATGGAAGAGTTCCGAAGCATTTTTAAACTTCAGCGGAATTCCGAGAACAAAGGAAGAGTTCCGAAGCATTTTTGATCTTCAGCGGAATTCCAAGAACAATGGAAGAGTTCCGAAGCATTTTTAAACGTCAGCGGAATGTCGAGAACAATGGAAGAGTTCCGAAGCATTTTTAAACGTCAGCGGAATGCCGAGAAAAATGGAAGAGTTCCGAAGCATTTTTAAACTGCAGCGGAATTCCTAGAACAATGGAAGAGTTCTGATGCATTTTTAAACTGCAGCGGAATTCCTAGAACAAGGGAAGGGTTCCGAAGCATTTTTAAACTTCAACGGAATTCCGAGAAAAATGGAAGAGTTCCGAAGCATTTTTAAACGTCAGCGGAATTCTCAGAACAATGGAAGTGTTCCGAAGCATTTTTAAACTTCAGCAGAATTCCGAGAACAATGGAAGAGTTCCGACGCATTTTTAAAGGTCAGCGGAATTCCGAGAACAATGGAAGAGTTCCGAAGCATTTTTAAACTTCAGCGGAATTCCGAGAACAATGGAAGAGTTCCAAAGCATTTTTAAATGTCAGCAGAATGCCGAGAACAATGGAAGAGTTCCGACGCATTTTTAAACGTCAGCGGAATTCCGAGAACAATGGAAGAGATCTGAAGCATTTTTAAACTTCAGCGGAATTTTGAGAACAATGGAAGAGTTCCGAAGCATTTTTAAACATCAGCAGAATTCCGAGAACAATGGAAGAGTTCCGAAGCATTTTTAAACTTCAGCGGAATTCCGAGAAAAATGGAAGAGTTCCGAAGCATTTTTAAACGTCAGCGGAATTCTCAGAACAATGGAAGTGTTCCGAAGCATTTTTAATCTTCAGCAGAATTCCGAGAACAATGGAAGAGTTCCGAAGCATTTTTAAACGTCAGCGGAATGCCGAGAACAATGGAAGAGTTCCGACGCATTTTTAAAGGTCAGCGGAATTCCGAGAACAATGTAAGAGATCTGAAGCATTTTTAAACTTCAGCGGAATTTCGAGAGCAATGGAAGAGTTCCGAAGCATTTTTAAACATCTGCGGAATTCTGAGAACAATGGAAGAGTTCCGAAGCATTTTTAACTTCAGCAGAATTCCGAGAACAATGGAAGAGTTCCGAAGTATTTTTAAACGTCAGCGGAATGCCGAGAACAATGGAAGAGTTCCGAAGCATTTTTAAACATCAGCAGAATTCCGAGAACAATGGAAGAGTTCCGAAGCATTTTTAAACTTCAGCGGAATTCCGAGAAAAATGGAAGAGTTCCGAAGCATTTTTAAACGTCAGCGGAATTCTCAGAACAATGGAAGTGTTCCGAAGCATTTTTAATCTTCAGCAGAATTCCGAGAACAATGGAAGAGTTCCGACGCATTTTTAAACGTCAGCGGAATTCCGAGAACAATGGAAGAGTTCCGAAGCATTTTTAAACTTCAGCGGAATTCCGAGAACAATGGAAGAGTTCCAAAGCATTTTTAAATGTCAGCAGAATGCCGAGAACAATGGAAGAGTTCCGAAGCATTTTTAAACTTCAGCGGAATTCCGAGAACAATGGAAGAGTTCCGAAGCATTTTTGATCTTCAGCGGAATTCCGAGAACAATGGAAGAGTTCCGAAGCATTTTTAAACTTCAGCGGAATTCCGAGAACAATGGAAGAGTTCCGAAGCATTTTTAAACGTCAGCGGAATGCCGAGAAAAATGGAAGAGTTCCGAAGCATTTTTAAACTTCAGCGGAATTCCGAGAACAGTGGAAGAGTTCCGAAGCATTTTTAAACATCAGCGGAATTCCGAGAACAAAGGAAGAGTTCCGAAGCATTTTTGATCTTCAGCGGAATTCCGAGAACAATGGAAGAGTTCCGAAGCACTTTTAAACGTCAGCGGAATGCCGAGAACAATGGAAGAGTTCCGACGCATTTTTAAACGTCAGCGGAATTCCGAGAACAATGGAAGAGTTCCGAAGCATTTTTAAACTTCAGCGGAATTCTGAGAACAATGGAAGAGTTCCGAAGCATTTTTAATCTTCAGCGGAATTCCGAGAACAATGGAAGAGTTCCGAAGCATTTTTAAACTTCAGCGGAATTCCGAGAACAATGGAAGAGTTCCGAAGCATTTTTAAACATCAGCGGAATTCCGAGAACAAAGGAAGAGTTCCGAAGCATTTTTGATCTTCAGCGGAATTCCGAGAACAATGGAAGAGTTCCGAAGCATTTTTAAACGTCAGCGGAATGCCGAGAACAATGGAAGAGTTCCGACGCATTTTTAAACGTCAGCGGAATTCCGAGAACAATGGAAGAGTTCCGAAGCATTTTTAAACTTCAGCGGAATTCCGAGAACAATGGAAGAGTTCCAAAGCATTTTTAAATGTCAGCGGAATGCCGAGAACAATGGAGGATTTCCGACGCATTTTTAAACGTCAGCGGAATTCCGAGAAGAATGGAAGAGTTCCGAAGCATTTTTAAACTTCAGCGGAATTCCGAGAACAATGGAAGAGTTCCGAAGCATTTTTAAATGTCAGCGGAATGCCGAGAACAATGGAAGAGTTCCGACGCATTTTTAAACGTCAACGGAATTCCGAGAACAATGGAAGAGTTCCGAAGCATTTTTAAACGTCAGCGGAATGCCGAGAAAAATGGAAGAGTTCCGAAGCATTTTTAAACTTCAGCGGAATTCCGAGAACAGTGGAAGAGTTCCGAAGCATTTTTAAACATCAGCGGAATTCCGAGAACAAAGGAAGAGTTCCGAAGCATTTTTGATCTTCAGCAGAATTCCGAGAACAATGGAAGAGTTCCGAAGCATTTTTAAACGTCAGCGGAATGCCGAGAACAATGGAAGAGTTCCGACGCATTTTTAAACGTCAGCGGAATTCCGAGAACAATGGAAGAGTTCCGAAGCATTTTTAAACTTCAGCGGAATTCCGAGAACAATGGAAGAGTTCCGAAGCATTTTTGATCTTCAGCGGAATTCCGAGAACAATGGAAGAGTTCCGAAGCATTTTTAAACGTCAGCGGAATGCCGAGAACAATGGAAGAGTTCCGAAGCATTTTTAAACATCAGCGGAATTCCGAGAACAAAGGAAGAGTTCCGAAGCATTTTTGATCTTCAGCAGAATTCCGAGAACAATGGAAGAGTTCCGAAGCATTTTTAAACGTCAGCGGAATGCCGAGAACAATGGAAGAGTTCCGACGCATTTTTAAACGTCAGCGGAATTCCGAGAACAATGGAAGAGTTCCGAAGCATTTTTAAACTTCAGCGGAATTCCGAGAACAAAGGAAGAGTTACGAAGCATTTTTAAATGTCAGCGGAATGCCGAGAACAATGGAAGAGTTCCGACGCATTTTTAAACGTCAGCGGAATTCCGAGAACAATGGAAGAGTTCCGAAGCATTTTTAAACTTCAGCGGAATTCCGAGAACAATGGAAGATTTCCGAAGCATTTTTAAATGTCAGCGGAATGCCGAGAACAATGGAAGAGTTCCGACGCATTTTTAAACGTCAACGGAATTCCGAGAACAATGGAAGAGTTCCGAAGCATTTTTAAACGTCAGCGGAATGCCGAGAAAAATGGAAGAGTTCCGAAGCATTTTTAAACGTCAGCGGAATGCCGAGAACAATGGAAGAGTTCCGAAGCATTTTTAACTTCAGCAGAATTCCGAGAACAATGGAAGAGTTCCGAAGTATTTTTAAACGTCAGCGGAATGCCGAGAACAATGGAAGAGTTCCGAAGCATTTTTAAACATCAGCAGAATTCCGAGAACAATGGAAGAGTTCCGAAGCATTTTTAAACGTCAGCGGAATGCCGAGAAAAATGGAAGAGTTCCGAAGCATTTTTAAACTTCAGCGGAATTCCGAGAACAGTGGAAGAGTTCCGAAGCATTTTTAAACATCAGCGGAATTCCGAGAACAAAGGAAGAGTTCCGAAGCATTTTTGATCTTCAGCGGAATTCCGAGAACAATGGAAGAGTTCCGAAGCACTTTTAAACGTCAGCGGAATGCCGAGAACAATGGAAGAGTTCCGACGCATTTTTAAACGTCAGCGGAATTCCGAGAACAATGGAAGAGTTCTGATGCATTTTTAAACTGCAGCGGAATTCCTAGAACAATGGAAGAGTTCCGAAGCATTTTTAAACTTCAGCGGAATTCCGAGAAAAATGGAAGAGTTCCCAAGCATTTTTAAATGTCAGCAGAATTCTCAGAACAATGGAAGTGTTACGAAGCATTTTTAAACTTCAGCAGAATTCCGAGAACAATGGAAGAGTTCCCAAGCATTTTTAAACATCAGTGGAGTTCCGAGAACAATGGAAAAGTTCCGAAGCATTTTTAAATGTCAGCAGAATTACGAGAACAATGGAAGAGTTCTAAAGCATTTTGAAATGTCAGCGGAAGTCCGAGAACAATGGAAGAGTTCCGAAGCATTTTTAAACATCAGCGGAATTCCGAGAACAATGGAAAAGTTCCGAAGCATTTTTAAACTTCAGCGGAATTCCGAGAACATTGAAAGAGTTCCAAATCATTTTTAAACTTCAGCGGAATTCTGAGAACAATGGAAGAGTTCCGTAGCATTTTTAAACTTCAGCGGAATTCCGAGAACAATGGAAGAGTTCCGAAGCATTTTTAAACTTCAGCAGAATTCTGAGAAAAATGGAAGAGTTCCGAAGCATTTTTAAACTTCAGCGGAATTCTGAGAACAATGGAAGAGTTCTGAAGCATTTTGAAATGTCAGCGGAAGTTCGAGAACAATGGAAGAGTTCCGAAGCATTTTTAAAACATCAGCGGAATTCCGAGAACAATGGAAAAGTTCCGAAGCATTATTTAACGTCAGCGGGATTCTGAGAAAAATGGAAGAGTTCCGAAGCATTTTAAAGCGTCAGCAGAATTCCGAGAACAATGAAAGAGTTCCGAATCATTTTTAAACTTCAGCGGTATTCCGGGAACAATGGAAGAGTTCTGAAGCATTTTTAAACTTCAGCGGAATTTCCGAGAACAATGGAAGTGTTCCGAAGCATTTTTAAATGTCATCAGAATTCCGAGAACAATGGAAGTGTTCCGAAGCATTTTTAAACTTCAGCGGTATTTCCGAGAACAATGGAAGAGTTCCGAAGCATTTTTAAGCATCAGTGGAATTCCGAGAGCAATGGATGAGTGCTGAAGCATTTTTAAACTTCAGCGGAATTCTGAGAACAATGGAAGAGTTTCAAAGCATTTTAAAACTTCAGCGGAATTCCGAGAACAATGGAAGAGTTCCGAAGCATTTTTAAACGTCAGCAGAATTACGAGAACAATGGAAGAGTTCTGAAGCATTTTGAAATGTCAGTGGAAGTTCGAGAACAATGGAAGAGTTCCGAAGCATTTTTAAAACATCAGCGGAATTCCGAGAACAATGGAAAAGTTCCGAAGCATTATTTAACGTCAGCGGAATTCTGAGAAAAATGGAAGAGTTCCGAAGCATTTTTAAATGTCATCAGAATTCCGAGAACAATGGAAGTGTTCCAAAGCATTTTTAAATGTCATCAGAATTCCGAGAACAATGGAAGTGTTCCGAAGCAGTTTTAAACTTCAGCGGAATTTCCGAGAACAATGGAAGAGTTCCGAAGCATTTTTAAGCATCAGCGGAATTCCGATAGCAATGGATGAGTTCTGAAGCATTTTTAAACTTCAGCGGAATTCTGAGAACAATGGAAGAGTTTCAAAGCATTTTAAAACTTCAGCGGAATTCCGAAAACAATGAAAGAGTTCCGAAGCATTTTTAAACTTTAGCGGAAATCCTAGAACAATGGAAGAGTTCCGAAGCATTTTTAAACATCAGCGGAATTCCGAGAACAAAGGAAAAGTTCCGAAGCATTTTTAAACATCAGCGGAATTCCGAGAACAATGGAAGAGTTCCGAAGCATTTTTAAACTTCAGCGGAATTCTGAGAACAATGGAAGAGTTCTGAAGCATTTTTAAACTTCAGCGTAATTCCGAGAACAATGAAAGAGTTCCGAAGCATTATTAAACTTCAGCGGAATTCCGGGAACAATGGAAAAGTCCTGAAGCATTTTTAAACTTCAGCGGAATTTCAGAGAACAATGGAAGGGTTACAAAGCATTTTTAAATGTCATCAGAATTCCGAGAACAATGGAACTGTTCCGAAGCATTTTTAAACTTCAGCGGAATTTCCAAGAACAATGGAAGAGTTCCGAAGCATTTTTAAGCATCAGCGGAATTCCGATAGCAATGGATAAGTTCTGAAGCATTTTTAAACTTCAGCGGAATTCTGAGAACAATGGAAGAGTTTCAAAGCATTTTAAAACTTCAGCGGAATTCCGAGAACAAAGAAAGAGTTCCGAAGCATTTTTAAACATCAGCAGAATTGAGAGAACAATGGAAGAGTTCCGAATAATTTTTAAACGTCAGCGGAATTCCGAGAACAATGGAAGAGTTTCGAAGCATTTTTAAACGTCAGCTGAATTCCGATAACAATGGAAGAGTTCAGAAGCATTTTTAAACTTCAATAGAATTCCGAGAATAATGGAAGAGTTCTGAAGCATTTTTAAACTTCAGCGGAATTCTGAGAGTAATGGAAGAGTACCTAATCATTTTTAAACTTTAGCGGAAATCCTAGATCAATGGAAGAGTTCCGAAGCATTTTTAAACTTCAGCAGAATTCCGAGAACAATGGAAGAGTTCCGAAGCATTTTTAAACTTCAGCGGAAATCCAAGAACAATGGAAGAGTTCCGAAGCATTTTTAAACTTCAGTAGAATTCCGAGAACAATGGGAGAGTTCCGAAACATTTTTAAATGTCATCGGAATTCCGACAACAATGGAAGTGTTCCAAAGCATTTTTAAACATCAGCGGAATTCCGAGAACAATGGAAATTTTCTGAAGCATTTTTAAACGTCAGAGGAATTCTGAGAAAAATGGAAGAGTTTCGAAGCATTTTAAAGCGTCAGCAGAATTCCGAGAACAATGAAAGAGTTCCGAATCATTTTTAAACTTCAGCGGAATTCCGAGAACAATGGAAGAGTTCAGAAGCAATATTAAACTTCAGCGGAATTCCGGGAACAATGGAAGAGTTCTGATGCATTTTTAAACTTCAGCGAAATTTCCAAGAATAATGAAAGTGTTCCGAAGCATTTTTAAATGTCAGCAGAATTCCGAGAACAATGGAGGCGTTCCGAAGCATTTTTAAACTTCAGCGGAATTCCGAGAACAAAGGAAGAGTTCCGAAGCATTTTTGATCTTCAGCGGAATTCCAAGAACAATGGAAGAGTTCCGAAGCATTTTTAAACGTCAGCGGAATGCCGAGAACAATGTAAGAGATCTGAAGCATTTTTAAACTTCAGCGGAATTTCGAGAGCAATGGAAGAGTTCCGAAGCATTTTTAAACATCTGCGGAATTCTGAGAACAATGGAAGAGTTCCGAAGCATTTTTAACTTCAGCAGAATTCAGAGAACAGTGGAAGAGTTCCGAAGTATTTTTAAACGTCAGCGGAATGCCGAGAACAATGGAAGAGTTCCGAAGCATTTTTAACTTCAGCAGAATTCCGAGAACAATGGAAGAGTTCCGAAGCATTTTTAAACTTCAGCGGAATTCCGAGAAAAATGGAAGAGTTGCGAAGCATTTTTAACTTCAGCAGAATTCCGAGAACAATGGAAGAGTTCCGAAGCATTTTTAAACTTCAGCAGAATTCCGAGAACAATGGAGGCGTTCCGAAGCATTTTTAAACTTCAGCGGAATTCCGAGAACAAAGGAAGAGTTCCGAAGCATTTTTGATCTTCAGCGGAATTCCAAGAACAATGGAAGAGTTCCGAAGCATTTTTAAACGTCAGCGGAATGCCGAGAACAATGGAAGAGTTCCGAAGCATTTTTAAACGTCAGCGGAATGCCGAGAAAAATGGAAGAGTTCCGAAGCATTTTTAAACTGCAGCGGAATTCCTAGAACAATGGAAGAGTTCTGATGCATTTTTAAACTGCAGCGGAATTCCTAGAACAAGGGAAGGGTTCCGAAGCATTTTTAAACTTCAACGGAATTCCGAGAAAAATGGAAGAGTTCCGAAGCATTTTTAAACGTCAGCGGAATTCTCAGAACAATGGAAGTGTTCCGAAGCATTTTTAAACTTCAGCAGAATTCCGAGAACAATGGAAGAGTTCCGACGCATTTTTAAAGGTCAGCGGAATTCCGAGAACAATGGAAGAGTTCCGAAGCATTTTTAAACTTCAGCGGAATTCCGAGAACAATGGAAGAGTTCCAAAGCATTTTTAAACTTCAGCGGAATTCCGAGAACAGTGGAAGAGTTCCGAAGCATTTTTAAACATCAGCGGAATTCCGAGAACAAAGGAAGAGTTCCGAAGCATTTTTGATCTTCAGCGGAATTCCGAGAACAATGGAAGAGTTCCGAAGCATTTTTAAATGTCAGCGGAATGCCGAGAACAATGGAAGAGTTCCGACGCATTTTTAAACGTCAGCGGAATTCCGAGAACAATGGAAGAGTTCCGAAGCATTTTTAAACTTCAGCGGAATTCCGAGAACAATGGAAGATTTCCGAAGCATTTTTAAATGTCAGCGGAATGCCGAGAACAATGGAAGAGTTCCGACGCATTTTTAAACGTCAACGGAATTCCGAGAACAATGGAAGAGTTCCGAAGCATTTTTAAACGTCAGCGGAATGCCGAGAAAAATGGAAGAGTTCCGAAGCATTTTTAAACTTCAGCGGAATTCCGAGAACAAAGGAAGAGTTCCGAAGCATTTTTGATCTTCAGCGGAATTCCAAGAACAATGGAAGAGTTCCGAAGCATTTTTAAACGTCAGCGGAATGTCGAGAACAATGGAAGAGTTCCGAAGCATTTTTAAACGTCAGCGGAATGCCGAGAAAAATGGAAGAGTTCCGAAGCATTTTTAAACTGCAGCGGAATTCCTAGAACAATGGAAGAGTTCTGATGCATTTTTAAACTGCAGCGGAATTCCTAGAACAAGGGAAGGGTTCCGAAGCATTTTTAAACTTCAACGGAATTCCGAGAAAAATGGAAGAGTTCCGAAGCATTTTTAAACGTCAGCGGAATTCTCAGAACAATGGAAGTGTTCCGAAGCATTTTTAAACTTCAGCAGAATTCCGAGAACAATGGAAGAGTTCCGACGCATTTTTAAAGGTCAGCGGAATTCCGAGAACAATGGAAGAGTTCCGAAGCATTTTTAAACTTCAGCGGAATTCCGAGAACAATGGAAGAGTTCCAAAGCATTTTTAAATGTCAGCAGAATGCCGAGAACAATGGAAGAGTTCCGACGCATTTTTAAACGTCAGCGGAATTCCGAGAACAATGGAAGAGATCTGAAGCATTTTTAAACTTCAGCGGAATTTTGAGAACAATGGAAGAGTTCCGAAGCATTTTTAAACATCAGCAGAATTCCGAGAACAATGGAAGAGTTCCGAAGCATTTTTAAACTTCAGCGGAATTCCGAGAAAAATGGAAGAGTTCCGAAGCATTTTTAAACGTCAGCGGAATTCTCAGAACAATGGAAGTGTTCCGAAGCATTTTTAATCTTCAGCAGAATTCCGAGAACAATGGAAGAGTTCCGAAGCATTTTTAAACGTCAGCGGAATGCCGAGAACAATGGAAGAGTTCCGACGCATTTTTAAAGGTCAGCGGAATTCCGAGAACAATGTAAGAGATCTGAAGCATTTTTAAACTTCAGCGGAATTTCGAGAGCAATGGAAGAGTTCCGAAGCATTTTTAAACATCTGCGGAATTCTGAGAACAATGGAAGAGTTCCGAAGCATTTTTAACTTCAGCAGAATTCCGAGAACAATGGAAGAGTTCCGAAGTATTTTTAAACGTCAGCGGAATGCCGAGAACAATGGAAGAGTTCCGAAGCATTTTTAAACATCAGCAGAATTCCGAGAACAATGGAAGAGTTCCGAAGCATTTTTAAACTTCAGCGGAATTCCGAGAAAAATGGAAGAGTTCCGAAGCATTTTTAAACGTCAGCGGAATTCTCAGAACAATGGAAGTGTTCCGAAGCATTTTTAATCTTCAGCAGAATTCCGAGAACAATGGAAGAGTTCCGACGCATTTTTAAACGTCAGCGGAATTCCGAGAACAATGGAAGAGTTCCGAAGCATTTTTAAACTTCAGCGGAATTCCGAGAACAATGGAAGAGTTCCAAAGCATTTTTAAATGTCAGCAGAATGCCGAGAACAATGGAAGAGTTCCGAAGCATTTTTAAACTTCAGCGGAATTCCGAGAACAATGGAAGAGTTCCGAAGCATTTTTGATCTTCAGCGGAATTCCGAGAACAATGGAAGAGTTCCGAAGCATTTTTAAACTTCAGCGGAATTCCGAGAACAATGGAAGAGTTCCGAAGCATTTTTAAACGTCAGCGGAATGCCGAGAAAAATGGAAGAGTTCCGAAGCATTTTTAAACTTCAGCGGAATTCCGAGAACAGTGGAAGAGTTCCGAAGCATTTTTAAACATCAGCGGAATTCCGAGAACAAAGGAAGAGTTCCGAAGCATTTTTGATCTTCAGCGGAATTCCGAGAACAATGGAAGAGTTCCGAAGCACTTTTAAACGTCAGCGGAATGCCGAGAACAATGGAAGAGTTCCGACGCATTTTTAAACGTCAGCGGAATTCCGAGAACAATGGAAGAGTTCCGAAGCATTTTTAAACTTCAGCGGAATTCTGAGAACAATGGAAGAGTTCCGAAGCATTTTTAATCTTCAGCGGAATTCCGAGAACAATGGAAGAGTTCCGAAGCATTTTTAAACTTCAGCGGAATTCCGAGAACAATGGAAGAGTTCCGAAGCATTTTTAAACATCAGCGGAATTCCGAGAACAAAGGAAGAGTTCCGAAGCATTTTTGATCTTCAGCGGAATTCCGAGAACAATGGAAGAGTTCCGAAGCATTTTTAAACGTCAGCGGAATGCCGAGAACAATGGAAGAGTTCCGACGCATTTTTAAACGTCAGCGGAATTCCGAGAACAATGGAAGAGTTCCGAAGCATTTTTAAACTTCAGCGGAATTCCGAGAACAATGGAAGAGTTCCAAAGCATTTTTAAATGTCAGCGGAATGCCGAGAACAATGGAGGATTTCCGACGCATTTTTAAACGTCAGCGGAATTCCGAGAAGAATGGAAGAGTTCCGAAGCATTTTTAAACTTCAGCGGAATTCCGAGAACAATGGAAGAGTTCCGAAGCATTTTTAAATGTCAGCGGAATGCCGAGAACAATGGAAGAGTTCCGACGCATTTTTAAACGTCAACGGAATTCCGAGAACAATGGAAGAGTTCCGAAGCATTTTTAAACGTCAGCGGAATGCCGAGAAAAATGGAAGAGTTCCGAAGCATTTTTAAACTTCAGCGGAATTCCGAGAACAGTGGAAGAGTTCCGAAGCATTTTTAAACATCAGCGGAATTCCGAGAACAAAGGAAGAGTTCCGAAGCATTTTTGATCTTCAGCAGAATTCCGAGAACAATGGAAGAGTTCCGAAGCATTTTTAAACGTCAGCGGAATGCCGAGAACAATGGAAGAGTTCCGACGCATTTTTAAACGTCAGCGGAATTCCGAGAACAATGGAAGAGTTCCGAAGCATTTTTAAACTTCAGCGGAATTCCGAGAACAATGGAAGAGTTCCGAAGCATTTTTGATCTTCAGCGGAATTCCGAGAACAATGGAAGAGTTCCGAAGCATTTTTAAACGTCAGCGGAATGCCGAGAACAATGGAAGAGTTCCGAAGCATTTTTAAACATCAGCGGAATTCCGAGAACAAAGGAAGAGTTCCGAAGCATTTTTGATCTTCAGCAGAATTCCGAGAACAATGGAAGAGTTCCGAAGCATTTTTAAACGTCAGCGGAATGCCGAGAACAATGGAAGAGTTCCGACGCATTTTTAAACGTCAGCGGAATTCCGAGAACAATGGAAGAGTTCCGAAGCATTTTTAAACTTCAGCGGAATTCCGAGAACAAAGGAAGAGTTACGAAGCATTTTTAAATGTCAGCGGAATGCCGAGAACAATGGAAGAGTTCCGACGCATTTTTAAACGTCAGCGGAATTCCGAGAACAATGGAAGAGTTCCGAAGCATTTTTAAACTTCAGCGGAATTCCGAGAACAATGGAAGATTTCCGAAGCATTTTTAAATGTCAGCGGAATGCCGAGAACAATGGAAGAGTTCCGACGCATTTTTAAACGTCAACGGAATTCCGAGAACAATGGAAGAGTTCCGAAGCATTTTTAAACGTCAGCGGAATGCCGAGAAAAATGGAAGAGTTCCGAAGCATTTTTAAACGTCAGCGGAATGCCGAGAACAATGGAAGAGTTCCGAAGCATTTTTAACTTCAGCAGAATTCCGAGAACAATGGAAGAGTTCCGAAGTATTTTTAAACGTCAGCGGAATGCCGAGAACAATGGAAGAGTTCCGAAGCATTTTTAAACATCAGCAGAATTCCGAGAACAATGGAAGAGTTCCGAAGCATTTTTAAACGTCAGCGGAATGCCGAGAAAAATGGAAGAGTTCCGAAGCATTTTTAAACTTCAGCGGAATTCCGAGAACAGTGGAAGAGTTCCGAAGCATTTTTAAACATCAGCGGAATTCCGAGAACAAAGGAAGAGTTCCGAAGCATTTTTGATCTTCAGCGGAATTCCGAGAACAATGGAAGAGTTCCGAAGCACTTTTAAACGTCAGCGGAATGCCGAGAACAATGGAAGAGTTCCGACGCATTTTTAAACGTCAGCGGAATTCCGAGAACAATGGAAGAGTTCTGATGCATTTTTAAACTGCAGCGGAATTCCTAGAACAATGGAAGAGTTCCGAAGCATTTTTAAACTTCAGCGGAATTCCGAGAAAAATGGAAGAGTTCCCAAGCATTTTTAAATGTCAGCAGAATTCTCAGAACAATGGAAGTGTTACGAAGCATTTTTAAACTTCAGCAGAATTCCGAGAACAATGGAAGAGTTCCCAAGCATTTTTAAACATCAGTGGAGTTCCGAGAACAATGGAAAAGTTCCGAAGCATTTTTAAATGTCAGCAGAATTACGAGAACAATGGAAGAGTTCTAAAGCATTTTGAAATGTCAGCGGAAGTCCGAGAACAATGGAAGAGTTCCGAAGCATTTTTAAACATCAGCGGAATTCCGAGAACAATGGAAAAGTTCCGAAGCATTTTTAAACTTCAGCGGAATTCCGAGAACATTGAAAGAGTTCCAAATCATTTTTAAACTTCAGCGGAATTCTGAGAACAATGGAAGAGTTCCGTAGCATTTTTAAACTTCAGCGGAATTCCGAGAACAATGGAAGAGTTCCGAAGCATTTTTAAACTTCAGCAGAATTCTGAGAAAAATGGAAGAGTTCCGAAGCATTTTTAAACTTCAGCGGAATTCTGAGAACAATGGAAGAGTTCTGAAGCATTTTGAAATGTCAGCGGAAGTTCGAGAACAATGGAAGAGTTCCGAAGCATTTTTAAAACATCAGCGGAATTCCGAGAACAATGGAAAAGTTCCGAAGCATTATTTAACGTCAGCGGGATTCTGAGAAAAATGGAAGAGTTCCGAAGCATTTTAAAGCGTCAGCAGAATTCCGAGAACAATGAAAGAGTTCCGAATCATTTTTAAACTTCAGCGGTATTCCGGGAACAATGGAAGAGTTCTGAAGCATTTTTAAACTTCAGCGGAATTTCCGAGAACAATGGAAGTGTTCCGAAGCATTTTTAAATGTCATCAGAATTCCGAGAACAATGGAAGTGTTCCGAAGCATTTTTAAACTTCAGCGGTATTTCCGAGAACAATGGAAGAGTTCCGAAGCATTTTTAAGCATCAGTGGAATTCCGAGAGCAATGGATGAGTGCTGAAGCATTTTTAAACTTCAGCGGAATTCTGAGAACAATGGAAGAGTTTCAAAGCATTTTAAAACTTCAGCGGAATTCCGAGAACAATGGAAGAGTTCCGAAGCATTTTTAAACGTCAGCAGAATTACGAGAACAATGGAAGAGTTCTGAAGCATTTTGAAATGTCAGTGGAAGTTCGAGAACAATGGAAGAGTTCCGAAGCATTTTTAAAACATCAGCGGAATTCCGAGAACAATGGAAAAGTTCCGAAGCATTATTTAACGTCAGCGGAATTCTGAGAAAAATGGAAGAGTTCCGAAGCATTTTTAAATGTCATCAGAATTCCGAGAACAATGGAAGTGTTCCAAAGCATTTTTAAATGTCATCAGAATTCCGAGAACAATGGAAGTGTTCCGAAGCAGTTTTAAACTTCAGCGGAATTTCCGAGAACAATGGAAGAGTTCCGAAGCATTTTTAAGCATCAGCGGAATTCCGATAGCAATGGATGAGTTCTGAAGCATTTTTAAACTTCAGCGGAATTCTGAGAACAATGGAAGAGTTTCAAAGCATTTTAAAACTTCAGCGGAATTCCGAAAACAATGAAAGAGTTCCGAAGCATTTTTAAACTTTAGCGGAAATCCTAGAACAATGGAAGAGTTCCGAAGCATTTTTAAACATCAGCGGAATTCCGAGAACAAAGGAAAAGTTCCGAAGCATTTTTAAACATCAGCGGAATTCCGAGAACAATGGAAGAGTTCCGAAGCATTTTTAAACTTCAGCGGAATTCTGAGAACAATGGAAGAGTTCTGAAGCATTTTTAAACTTCAGCGTAATTCCGAGAACAATGAAAGAGTTCCGAAGCATTATTAAACTTCAGCGGAATTCCGGGAACAATGGAAAAGTCCTGAAGCATTTTTAAACTTCAGCGGAATTTCAGAGAACAATGGAAGGGTTACAAAGCATTTTTAAATGTCATCAGAATTCCGAGAACAATGGAACTGTTCCGAAGCATTTTTAAACTTCAGCGGAATTTCCAAGAACAATGGAAGAGTTCCGAAGCATTTTTAAGCATCAGCGGAATTCCGATAGCAATGGATAAGTTCTGAAGCATTTTTAAACTTCAGCGGAATTCTGAGAACAATGGAAGAGTTTCAAAGCATTTTAAAACTTCAGCGGAATTCCGAGAACAAAGAAAGAGTTCCGAAGCATTTTTAAACATCAGCAGAATTGAGAGAACAATGGAAGAGTTCCGAATAATTTTTAAACGTCAGCGGAATTCCGAGAACAATGGAAGAGTTTCGAAGCATTTTTAAACGTCAGCTGAATTCCGATAACAATGGAAGAGTTCAGAAGCATTTTTAAACTTCAATAGAATTCCGAGAATAATGGAAGAGTTCTGAAGCATTTTTAAACTTCAGCGGAATTCTGAGAGTAATGGAAGAGTACCTAATCATTTTTAAACTTTAGCGGAAATCCTAGATCAATGGAAGAGTTCCGAAGCATTTTTAAACTTCAGCAGAATTCCGAGAACAATGGAAGAGTTCCGAAGCATTTTTAAACTTCAGCGGAAATCCAAGAACAATGGAAGAGTTCCGAAGCATTTTTAAACTTCAGTAGAATTCCGAGAACAATGGGAGAGTTCCGAAACATTTTTAAATGTCATCGGAATTCCGACAACAATGGAAGTGTTCCAAAGCATTTTTAAACATCAGCGGAATTCCGAGAACAATGGAAATTTTCTGAAGCATTTTTAAACGTCAGAGGAATTCTGAGAAAAATGGAAGAGTTTCGAAGCATTTTAAAGCGTCAGCAGAATTCCGAGAACAATGAAAGAGTTCCGAATCATTTTTAAACTTCAGCGGAATTCCGAGAACAATGGAAGAGTTCAGAAGCAATATTAAACTTCAGCGGAATTCCGGGAACAATGGAAGAGTTCTGATGCATTTTTAAACTTCAGCGAAATTTCCAAGAATAATGAAAGTGTTCCGAAGCATTTTTAAATGTCAGCAGCATTCCGAGAACAATGGAAGTGTTCAGAAGCATTTTTAAATGTCATCAGAATTCCGAGAACAATGGAAGTGTTCCGAAGCATTTTTAAATATCATCAGAATTCCGAGAACAATGGATGTGTTCCGAAGCATTTTTAAATGTCATCAGAATTCCGAGAACAATGGATGTGTTCCGAAGCATTTTTAAATGTCATCAGAATTCCGAGAACAATGGAAGTGTTCCGAAGCATTTTTAAATTTCAGCTGAATTTCCGAGAACAATGGAAGAGTTCCGAAGCATTTTTAAGCATCAGCGGAATTCCGATAGCAATGGATGAGTTCTGAAGCATTTTTAAACTTCAGCGGAATTCCGAGAACAATGGAAGAGTTCCGAAGCATTTTTAAACTTCAGCGGAAATCCTAGAACAATGGAAGAGTTCCGAAGCATTTTTAAACTTCAGCGGAAATCCTAGAACAATGGAAGAGTTCCGAAGCATTTTTAAACTTCAGTAGAATTCCGAGAACAATGGGAGAGTTCCGAAGCATTTTTAAACGTCAGCAGAATTACGAGAACAATGGAAGAGTTCCAAAGCATTTTTAAATGTCATCGGAATTCTGAGAACAATGGAAGAGTTCTGAAGCATTTTTACACTTCAGCGGAATTCTGAGAATAATGGAAGAGTACCTAAGCATTTTTAAACTTCAGTGAAATCCTAGTACAATGGAAGAGTTCCGAAGCATTTTTAAACATCAGTGGAATTCCGAGTACAATGGAAAAGTTCCGAAGCATTTTTAAACGTCAGCGGAATTTCAAGAAAAATGGAAGAGTTCTGAAGCATTTTGAAATGTCAGCGGAAGTCCGAGAACAATGGAAGAGTTCCGAAGCATTTTTAAACTACAGTGGAATTCCGAGAACAATGGAAGAGTTCCGAAGCATTTTTAAACATCAGCAGAATTACGAGAACAATGGAAGAGTTCTGAATAATTTTGAAATGTCAGCGGAAGTCCGAGAACAATGGAAGAGTTCCGAAGCATTTTTAAACATCAGCGGAATTCCGACAACAATGGAAAAGTTCCGAAGCATTATTAAACGTCAGCGGAATTCTGAGAAAAATGGAAGAGTTCCAAAGCATTTTTAAACTTCAGCGGAATTCCGAGAACAATGGAAAAGTTCCGAAGCATTATTAAACGTCAGCAGAATTGAGAGAACAATGGAAGAGTTCCGAAGCATTTTTACACGTCAGCGGAATTCCTAGAACAATGGAAGAGTTTTGAAGCATTTTTAAATGTCAGCAGAATTCCGATAACAATGGAAGAGTTCAGAAGCATTTTTAAACTTCAGTAGAATTCCGAGAACAATGGGAGAGTTCCGAAGCATTTTTAAACGTCAGCGGAATTACGAGAACAATGGAAGAGTTCCGAAGGATTTTTAAATGTCATCGGAATTCCGAGAACAATGGAAGTGTTCCAAAGCATTTTTAAACATCAGCGGAATTCCGAGAACAATGGAAGAGTTCCGAAGCATTTTTAAATGTCATCGGAATTCCGAGAACAATGGAAGTGTTCCAAAGCATTTTTAAACATCAGCGGAATTCCGAGAACAATGGAAAATTTCCGAAGGATTTTTAAACGTCAGAGGAATTCTTAGAAAAATGGAAGAGTTACGAAGCATTTTAAAGCGTCAGCAGAATTCCGAGAACAATGAAAGAGTTCCGAATCATTTTTAAACTTCAGCGGAATTTCTGATAACAATTGAAGAGTTCCGAAGCATTTTTAAGCATCAGCGGAATTCCGAGAACAATGGATGAGTTCTGAAGCATTTTTAAACTTCAGCGGAATTCTGAGAACAATGGAAGAGTTCTGAAGCATTTTTAAACTTCAGCGAAATTCTGAGAATAATGGAAGAGTACCTAAGCATTTTTAAACTTCAGCGGAAATCCTAGAACAATGGAAGAGTTCCGAAGCATTTTTAAACATCAGCGGAATTCCGAGAACAATGGAAAAGTTCCGAAGCATTATTAAACGTCAGCGGAATTCTGAGAAAAATGGAAGAGTTCCAAAGCATTTTTAAACTTCAGCGGAATTCCGAAAACAATGGAAGAGTTCTGAAGCATTTTGAAATGTCAGCGGAAGTTCGAGAACAATGGAAGAGTTCCGAAGCATTTTTAAAACATCAGCGGAATTCCGAGAACAATGGAAAAGTTCCGAAGCATTATTTAATGTCAGCGGAATTCTGAGAATAATGGAAGAGTACAAAAGCATGTTTAAACTTCAGCGGAAAACCTAGAACAATGGAAGAGTTCCGAAGCATTTTTAAACATCAGCGGAATTCAGAGAACAATGGAAAAGTTCCGAAGCATTTTTAAACGTCAGCGGAATTCCGAGAACAATGGAAGAGCTCCAAAGCATTTTTAAACATCAGTGGAGTTCCGAGAACAATGGAAAAGTTCCGAAGCATTTTTAAATGTCAGCAGAATTACGAGAACAATGGAAGAGTTCTAAAGCATTTTGAAATGTCAGCGGAAGTCCGAGAACAATGGAAGAGTTCCGAAGCATTTTTAAACATCAGCGGAATTCCGAGAACAATGGAAAAGTTCCGAAGCATTTTTAAACTTCAGCGGATTTCCGAGAACATTGAAAGAGTTCCAAATCATTTTTAAACTTCAGCGGAATTCTGAGAACAATGGAAGAGTTCCGTAGCATTTTTAAACTTCAGCGGAATTCCGAGAACAATGGAAGAGTTCCGAAGCATTTTTAAACTTCAGCAGAATTCTGAGAAAAATGGAAGAGTTCCGAAGCATTTTTAAACTTCAGCGGAATTCTGAGAACAATGGAAGAGTTCTGAAGCATTTTGAAATGTCAGCGGAAGTTCGAGAACAATGGAAGAGTTCCGAAGCATTTTTAAAACATCAGCGGAATTCCGAGAACAATGGAAAAGTTCCGAAGCATTATTAAACGTCAGCGGAATTCTGAGAAAAATGGAAGAGTTCCAAAGCATTTTTAAACTTCAGCGGAATTCCGAAAACAATGGAAGAATTCTGAAGCATTTTGAAATGTCAGCGGAAGTTCGAGAACAATGGAAGAGTTCCGAAGCATTTTTAAAACATCAGCGGAATTCCGAGAACAATGGAAAAGTTCCGAAGCATTATTTAATGTCAGCGGAATTCTGAGAATAATGGAAGAGTACAAAAGCATGTTTAAACTTCAGCGGAAAACCTAGAACAATGGAAGAGTTCCGAAGCATTTTTAAACATCAGCGGAATTCAGAGAACAATGGAAAAGTTCCGAAGCATTTTTAAACGTCAGCGGAATTCCGAGAACAATGGAAGAGCTCCAAAGCATTTTTAAACATCAGTGGAGTTCCGAGAACAATGGAAAAGTTCCGAAGCATTATTTAACGTCAGCGGGATTCTGAGAAAAATGGAAGAGTTCCGAAGCATTTTAAAGCGTCAGCAGAATTCCGAGAACAATGAAAGAGTTCCGAATCATTTTTAAACTTCAGCGGTATTCCGGGAACAATGGAAGAGTTCTGAAGCATTTTTAAACATCAGCAGAATTGAGAGAACAATGGAAGAGTTCGGAAGCATTTTTAAACGTCAGCGGAATTCCGAGAACATTGAAAGAGTTCCGAATCATTTTTAAACTTCAGCGGAATTCTGAGAATAATGGAAGAGTTCCGTAGCATTTTTAAACGTCAGCAGAATTCCGAGAACAATGGAAGAGTTCCAAAGCATTTTTAAACTTCAGTAGAATTCCGAGAACAATGGAAGAGTTCCGAAGCATTTTTAAACTTCAGTAGAATTCCGAGAACAATGGGAGAGTTCCGAAGCATTTTTAAACGTCAGCGGAATTACGAGAACAATGGAAGAGTTCCGAAGCATTTTTAAATGTCATCGGAATTCCGAGAACAATGGAAGTGTTCCAAAGCATTTTTAAACATCAGCGGAATTCCGAGAACAATGGAAGAGTTCCGAAGCATTTTTAAATGTCATCGGAATTCCGAGAACAATGGAAGTGTTCCAAAGCATTTTTAAACATCAGCGGAATTCCGAGAACAATGGAAAATTTCCGAAGGATTTTTAAACGTCAGAGGAATTCTTAGAAAAATGGAAGAGTTCCGAAGCATTTTAAAGCGTCAGCAGAATTCCGAGAACAATGAAAGAGTTCCGAATCATTTCTAAACTTCAGCGGAATTTCTGAGAACAATTGAAGAGTTCCGAAGCATTTTTAAGCATCAGCGGAATTCCGAGAACAATGGATGAGTTCTGAAGCATTTTTAAACTTCAGCGGAATTCTGAGAACAATGGAAGAGTTCTGAAGCATTTTTAAACTTAAGCGGAATTGTGAGAATAATGGAAGAGTACCTAAGCATTTTTAAACTTCAGCGGAAATCCTAGAACAATGGAAGAGTTCAGTAGCATTTTTAAACATCAGCGGAATTCCGAGAACAATGGAAAAGTTCCAAAGCATTTATAAACGTCAGCGGAATTTCGAGAAAAATGGAAGAGTTCTGAAGCATTTTGAAATGTCAGCGGAAGTCCGAGAACAATATAAGAGTTCCGAAGCATTTTTAAACTACAGCGGAATTCTGAGAACAATGGAAGTGTTCCGAAGCATTTTTAAAATTCAGCGGAATTCCGAGAACAATGGAAGAGTTCTGAAGCATTTTGAAATGTCAGCGGAAGTTCGAGAACAATGGAAGAGTTCCGAAGCATTTTTAAAACATCAGCTGAATTCCGAGAACAATGGAAATGTTCCGAAGCGTTATTTAACGTCAGCGGAATTCTGAGAAAAATGGAAGAGTTCCGAATCATTTTTAAACTTCAGCGGAATTCCGAGAACAATGAAAGAGTTCCGAAGCATTATTAAACTTCAGCGGAATTCCGGGAACAATGGAAGAGTTCCTAAGAATTTTTAAACTTCAGCGGAATTTCCGAGAACAATGGAAGTGTTCCGAAGCATTTTTAAATGTCATCAGAATTCCGAGAACAATGGAAGTGTTCCGAAGCATTTTTAAACTTCAGCGGTATTTCCGAGAACAATGGAAGAGTTCCGAAGCATTTTTAAAACATCAGCGGAATTCCTAGAACAATGGAAAAGTTCCGAAGCATTATTTAACGTCAGCGGAATTCTGAGAAAAATGGAAGAGTTCCGAAGCATTTTTAAATGTCATCAGAATTCCGAGAACAATGCAAGTGTTCCAAAGCATTTTTAAATGTCATCAGAATTCCGAGAACAATGGAAGTGTTCCGAAGCAGTTTTAAACTTCAGCGGAATTTCCGAGAACAATGGAAGAGTTCCGAAGCATTTTTAAGCATCAGCGGAATTCCGATAGCAATGGATGAGTTCTGAAGCATTTTTAAACTTCAGCGGAATTCTGAGAACAATGGAAGAGTTTCAAAGCATTTTAAAACTTCAGCGGAATTCCGAAAACAATGAAAGAGTTCCGAAGCATTTTTAAACTTTAGCGGAAATCCTAGAACAATGGAAGAGTTCCGAAGCATTTTTAAACATCAGCGGAATTCCGAGAACAAAGGAAAAGTTCCGAAGCATTTTTAAACATCAGCGGAATTCCGAGAACAATGGAAGAGTTCCGAAGCATTTTTAAACTTCAGCGGAATTCTGAGAACAATGGAAGAGTTCTGAAGCATTTTTAAACTTCAGCATAATTCCGAGAACAATGAAAGAGTTCCGAAGCATTATTAAACTTCAGCGGAATTCCGGGAACAATGGAAAAGTCCTGAAGCATTTTTAAACTTCAGCGGAATTTCAGAGAACAATGGAAGGGTTACAAAGCATTTTTAAATGTCATCAGAATTCCGAGAACAATGGAACTGTTCCGAAGCATTTTTAAACTTCAGCGGAATTTCCAAGAACAATGGAAGAGTTCCGAAGCATTTTTAAGCATCAGCGGAATTCCGATAGCAATGGATAAGTTCTGAAGCATTTTTAAACTTCAGCGGAATTCTGAGAACAATGGAAGAGTTTCAAAGCATTTTAAAACTTCAGCGGAATTCCGAGAACAAAGAAAGAGTTCCGAAGCATTTTTAAACATCAGCAGAATTGAGAGAACAATGGAAGAGTTCCGAATTATTTTTAAACGTCAGCGGAATTCCGAGAACAATGGAAGAGTTTCGAAGCATTTTTAAACGTCAGCTGAATTCCGATAACAATGGAAGAGTTCAGAAGCATTTTTAAACTTCAATAGAATTCCGAGAATAATGGAAGAGTTCTGAAGCATTTTTAAACTTCAGCGGAATTCTGAGAGTAATGGAAGAGTACCTAATCATTTTTAAACTTTAGCGGAAATCCTAGATCAATGGAAGAGTTCCGAAGCATTTTTAAACTTCAGCGGAATTCCGAGAACAATGGAAGAGTTCCGAAGCATTTTTAAACTTCAGCGGAATTCCGAGAACAATGGAAGAGTTCCGAAGCATTTTTAAACTTCAGCGGAAATCCAAGAACAATGGAAGAGTTCCGAAGCATTTTTAAACTTCAGTAGAATTCCGAGAACAATGGGAGAGTTCCGAAACATTTTTAAATGTCATCGGAATTCCGACAACAATGGAAGTGTTCCAAAGCATTTTTAAACATCAGCGGAATTCCGAGAACAATGGAAATTTTCTGAAGCATTTTTAAACGTCAGAGGAATTCTGAGAAAAATGGAAGAGTTTCGAAGCATTTTAAAGCGTCAGCAGAATTCCGAGAACAATGAAAGAGTTCCGAATCATTTTTAAACTTCAGCGGAATTCCGAGAACAATGGAAGAGTTCAGAAGCAATATTAAACTTCAGCGGAATTCCGGGAACAATGGAAGAGTTCTGATGCATTTTTAAACTTCAGCGAAATTTCCAAGAATAATGAAAGTGTTCCGAAGCATTTTTAAATGTCAGCAGCATTCCGAGAACAATGGAAGTGTTCAGAAGCATTTTTAAATATCATCAGAATTCCGAGAACAATGGATGTGTTCCGAAGCATTTTTAAATGTCATCAGAATTCCGAGAACAATGGAAGTGTTCCGAAGCATTTTTAAATTTCAGCTGAATTTCCGAGAACAATGGAAGAGTTCCGAAGCATTTTTAAGCATCAGCGGAATTCCGATAGCAATGGATGAGTTCTGAAGCATTTTTAAACTTCAGCGGAATTCCGAGAACAATGGAAGAGTTCCGAAGCATTTTTAAACTTCAGCGGAAATCCTAGAACAATGGAAGAGTTCCGAAGCATTTTTAAACTTCAGCGGAAATCCTAGAACAATGGAAGAGTTCCGAAGCATTTTTAAACTTCAGTAGAATTCCGAGAACAATGGGAGAGTTCCGAAGCATTTTTAAACGTCAGCAGAATTACGAGAACAATGGAAGAGTTCCAAAGCATTTTTAAATGTCATCGGAATTCTGAGAACAATGGAAGAGTTCTGAAGCATTTTTACACTTCAGCGGAATTCTGAGAATAATGGAAGAGTACCTAAGCATTTTTAAACTTCAGTGAAATCCTAGTACAATGGAAGAGTTCCGAAGCATTTTTAAACATCAGTGGAATTCCGAGTACAATGGAAAAGTTCCGAAGCATTTTTAAACGTCAGCGGAATTTCAAGAAAAATGGAAGAGTTCTGAAGCATTTTGAAATGTCAGCGGAAGTCCGAGAACAATGGAAGAGTTCCGAAGCATTTTTAAACTACAGTGGAATTCCGAGAACAATGGAAGAGTTCCGAAGCATTTTTAAACATCAGCAGAATTACGAGAACAATGGAAGAGTTCTGAATAATTTTGAAATGTCAGCGGAAGTCCGAGAACAATGGAAGAGTTCCGAAGCATTTTTAAACATCAGCGGAATTCCGACAACAATGGAAAAGTTCCGAAGCATTATTAAACGTCAGCGGAATTCTGAGAAAAATGGAAGAGTTCCAAAGCATTTTTAAACTTCAGCGGAATTCCGAGAACAATGGAAAAGTTCCGAAGCATTATTAAACGTCAGCAGAATTGAGAGAACAATGGAAGAGTTCCGAAGCATTTTTACACGTCAGCGGAATTCCTAGAACAATGGAAGAGTTTTGAAGCATTTTTAAATGTCAGCAGAATTCCGATAACAATGGAAGAGTTCAGAAGCATTTTTAAACTTCAGTAGAATTCCGAGAACAATGGGAGAGTTCCGAAGCATTTTTAAACGTCAGCGGAATTACGAGAACAATGGAAGAGTTCCGAAGGATTTTTAAATGTCATCGGAATTCCGAGAACAATGGAAGTGTTCCAAAGCATTTTTAAACATCAGCGGAATTCCGAGAACAATGGAAGAGTTCCGAAGCATTTTTAAATGTCATCGGAATTCCGAGAACAATGGAAGTGTTCCAAAGCATTTTTAAACATCAGCGGAATTCCGAGAACAATGGAAAATTTCCGAAGGATTTTTAAACGTCAGAGGAATTCTTAGAAAAATGGAAGAGTTCCGAAGCATTTTAAAGCGTCAGCAGAATTCCGAGAACAATGAAAGAGTTCCGAATCATTTTTAAACTTCAGCGGAATTTCTGATAACAATTGAAGAGTTCCGAAGCATTTTTAAGCATCAGCGGAATTCCGAGAACAATGGATGAGTTCTGAAGCATTTTTAAACTTCAGCGGAATTCTGAGAACAATGGAAGAGTTCTGAAGCATTTTTAAACTTCAGCGAAATTCTGAGAATAATGGAAGAGTACCTAAGCATTTTTAAACTTCAGCGGAAATCCTAGAACAATGGAAGAGTTCCGAAGCATTTTTAAACATCAGCGGAATTCCGAGAACAATGGAAAAGTTCCGAAGCATTATTAAACGTCAGCGGAATTCTGAGAAAAATGGAAGAGTTCCAAAGCATTTTTAAACTTCAGCGGAATTCCGAAAACAATGGAAGAATTCTGAAGCATTTTGAAATGTCAGCGGAAGTTCGAGAACAATGGAAGAGTTCCGAAGCATTTTTAAAACATCAGCGGAATTCCGAGAACAATGGAAAAGTTCCGAAGCATTATTTAATGTCAGCGGAATTCTGAGAATAATGGAAGAGTACAAAAGCATGTTTAAACTTCAGCGGAAAACCTAGAACAATGGAAGAGTTCCGAAGCATTTTTAAACATCAGCGGAATTCAGAGAACAATGGAAAAGTTCCGAAGCATTTTTAAACGTCAGCGGAATTCCGAGAACAATGGAAGAGCTCCAAAGCATTTTTAAACATCAGTGGAGTTCCGAGAACAATGGAAAAGTTCCGAAGCATTTTTAAATGTCAGCAGAATTACGAGAACAATGGAAGAGTTCTAAAGCATTTTGAAATGTCAGCGGAAGTCCGAGAACAATGGAAGAGTTCCGAAGCATTTTTAAACATCAGCGGAATTCCGAGAACAATGGAAAAGTTCCGAAGCATTTTTAAACTTCAGCGGATTTCCGAGAACATTGAAAGAGTTCCAAATCATTTTTAAACTTCAGCGGAATTCTGAGAACAATGGAAGAGTTCCGTAGCATTTTTAAACTTCAGCGGAATTCCGAGAACAATGGAAGAGTTCCGAAGCATTTTTAAACTTCAGCAGAATTCTGAGAAAAATGGAAGAGTTCCGAAGCATTTTTAAACTTCAGTGGAATTCTGAGAACAATGGAAGAGTTCTGAAGCATTTTGAAATGTCAGCGGAAGTTCGAGAACAATGGAAGAGTTCCGAAGCATTTTTAAAACATCAGCGGAATTCCGAGAACAATGGAAAAGTTCCGAAGCATTATTTAATGTCAGCGGAATTCTGAGAATAATGGAAGAGTACAAAAGCATGTTTAAACTTCAGCGGAAAACCTAGAACAATGGAAGAGTTCCGAAGCATTTTTAAACATCAGCGGAATTCAGAGAACAATGGAAAAGTTCCGAAGCATTTTTAAACGTCAGCGGAATTCCGAGAACAATGGAAGAGCTCCAAAGCATTTTTAAACATCAGTGGAGTTCCGAGAACAATGGAAGAGTTCCGAAGCATTTTTAAACTTCAGTAGAATTCCGAGAACAATGGGAGAGTTCCGAAGCATTTTTAAACGTCAGCGGAATTACGAGAACAATGGAAGAGTTCCGAAGCATTTTTAAATGTCATCGGAATTCCGAGAACAATGGAAGTGTTCCAAAGCATTTTTAAACATCAGCGGAATTCCGAGAACAATGGAAGAGTTCCGAAGCATTTTTAAATGTCATCGGAATTCCGAGAACAATGGAAGTGTTCCAAAGCATTTTTAAACATCAGCGGAATTCCGAGAACAATGGAAAATTTCCGAAGGATTTTTAAACGTCAGAGGAATTCTTAGAAAAATGGAAGAGTTCCGAAGCATTTTAAAGCGTCAGCAGAATTCCGAGAACAATGAAAGAGTTCCGAATCATTTCTAAACTTCAGCGGAATTTCTGAGAACAATTGAAGAGTTCCGAAGCATTTTTAAGCATCAGCGGAATTCCGAGAACAATGGATGAGTTCTGAAGCATTTTTAAACTTCAGCGGAATTCTGAGAACAATGGAAGAGTTCTGAAGCATTTTTAAACTTAAGCGGAATTGTGAGAATAATGGAAGAGTACCTAAGCATTTTTAAACTTCAGCGGAAATCCTAGAACAATGGAAGAGTTCAGTAGCATTTTTAAACATCAGCGGAATTCCGAGAACAATGGAAAAGTTCCAAAGCATTTATAAACGTCAGCGGAATTTCGAGAAAAATGGAAGAGTTCTGAAGCATTTTGAAATGTCAGCGGAAGTCCGAGAACAATGGAAGAGTTCCGAAGCATTTTTAAACTACAGCGGAATTCTGAGAACAATGGAAGTGTTCCGAAGCATTTTTAAAATTCAGCGGAATTCCGAGAACAATGGAAGAGTTCTGAAGCATTTTGAAATGTCAGCCGAAGTTCGAGAACAATGGAAGAGTTCCGAAGCATTTTTAAAACATCAGCTGAATTCCGAGAACAATGGAAATGTTCCGAAGCGTTATTTAACGTCAGCGGAATTCTGAGAAAAATGGAAGAGTTCCGAATCATTTTTAAACTTCAGCGGAATTCCGAGAACAATGAAAGAGTTCCGAAGCATTATTAAACTTCAGCGGAATTCCGGGAACAATGGAAGAGTTCCTAAGAATTTTTAAACTTCAGCGGAATTTCCGAGAACAATGGAAGTGTTCCGAAGCATTTTTAAATGTCATCAGAATTCCGAGAACAATGGAAGTGTTCCGAAGCATTTTTAAACTTCAGCGGTATTTCCGAGAACAATGGAAGAGTTCCGAAGCATTTTTAAGCATCAGCGGAATTCCGAGAACAATGGATGAGTGCTGAAGCATTTTTAAACTTCAACGGAATTCTGAGAACAATGGAAGAGTTTCAAAGCATTTTAAAACTTCAGCGGAATTCCGAGAACAATGAAAGAGTTCCGAAGCATTTTTAAACATCAGCAGAATTACGAGAACAATGGAAGAGTTCCGAAGCATTTTTAAACATCAGCGGAATTCCGACAACAATGGAAAAGTTCCGAAGCATTATTAAACGTCAGCGGAATTCCGAGAACAATGAAAGAGTTCCGAAGCATTTTTAAACATCAGCAGAATTGAGAGAACAATGGAAGAGTTCGGAAGCATTTTTAAACGTCAGCGGAATTCCGAGAACATTGAAAGAGTTCCGAATCATTTTTAAACTTCAGCGGAATTCTGAGAATAATGGAAGAGTTCCGTAGCATTTTTAAACGTCAGCAGAATTCCGAGAACAATGGAAGAGTTCCAAAGCATTTTTAAACTTCAGTAGAATTCCGAGAACAATGGAAGAGTTCCGAAGCATTTTTAAACTACAGCGGAATTGCGAGAATAATGAAAGAGTTCCGAAGCATTTTTAAACTTCAGCGGAAATCCTAGAAAAATGGAAGAGTTCCGAAGCATTTTTAAACTTCAGAAGAATTCCGAGAACAATGGGAGAGTTCCGAAGCATTTTTAAACGTCAGCGGAATTACGAGAACAATGGAAGATTTCCGAAGCATTTTTAAATGTCATCGGAATTCCGAGAACAATGGAAGTGTTCCAAAGCATTTTTAAACATCAGCGGAATTCCGAGAACAATGGAAGAGTTCCGAAGCATTTTTAAATGTCATCGGAATTCCGAGAACAATGGAAGTGTTCCAAAGCATTTTTAAACATCAGCGGAATTCCGAGAACAATGGAAAATTTCCGAAGGATTTTTAAACGTCAGAGGAATTCTTAGAAAAATGGAAGAGTTCCGAAGCATTTTAAAGCGTCAGCAGAATTCCGAGAACAATGAAAGAGTTCCGAATCATTTTTAAACTTCAGCGGAATTTCTGATAACAATTGAAGAGTTCCGAAGCATTTTTAAGCATCAGCGGAATTCCGAGAACAATGGATGAGTTCTGAAGCATTTTTAAACTTCAGCGGAATTCTGAGAACAATGGAAGAGTTCTGAAGCATTTTTAAACTTCAGCGAAATTCTGAGAATAATGGAAGAGTACCTAAGCATTTTTAAACTTCAGCGGAAATCCTAGAACAATGGAAGAGTTCCGAAGCATTTTTAAACATCAGCGGAATTCTGAGAAAAATGGAAGAGTTCCAAAGCATTTTTAAACTTCAGCGGAATTCCGAAAACAATGGAAGAGTTCTGAAGCATTTTGAAATGTCAGCGGAAGTTCGAGAACAATGGAAGAGTTCCGAAGCATTTTTAAAACATCAGCGGAATTCCGAGAACAATGGAAAAGTTCCGAAGCATTATTTAATGTCAGCGGAATTCTGAGAATAATGGAAGAGTACAAAAGCATGTTTAAACTTCAGCGGAAAACCTAGAACAATGGAAGAGTTCCGAAGCATTTTTAAACATCAGCGGAATTCAGAGAACAATGGAAAAGTTCCGAAGCATTTTTAAACTTCAGTGAAATCCTAGTACAATGGAAGAGTTCCGAAGCATTTTTAAACATCAGTGGAATTCCGAGTACAATGGAAAAGTTCCGAAGCATTTTTAAATGTCAGCGGAATTTCAAGAAAAATGGAAGAGTTCTGAAGCATTTTGAAATGTCAGCGGAAGTCCGAGAACAATGGAAGAGTTCCGAAGCATTTTTAAACTACAGTGGAATTCCGAGAACAATGGAAGAGTTCCGAAGCATTTTTAAACATCAGCAGAATTACGAGAACAATGGAAGAGTTCTGAATAATTTTGAAATGTCAGCGGAAGTCCGAGAACAATGGAAGAGTTCCGAAGCATTTTTAAACATCAGCGGAATTCCGACAACAATGGAAAAGTTCCGAAGCATTATTAAACGTCAGCGGAATTCTGAGAAAAATGGAAGAGTTCCAAAGCATTTTTAAACTTCAGCGGAATTCCGAGAACAATGGAAAAGTTCCGAAGCATTATTAAACGTCAGCAGAATTGAGAGAACAATGGAAGAGTTCCGAAGCATTTTTACACGTCAGCGGAATTCCTAGAACAATGGAAGAGTTTTGAAGCATTTTTAAATGTCAGCAGAATTCCGATAACAATGGAAGAGTTCAGAAGCATTTTTAAACTTCAGTAGAATTCCGAGAACAATGGGAGAGTTCCGAAGCATTTTTAAACGTCAGCGGAATTACGAGAACAATGGAAGAGTTCCGAAGGATTTTTAAATGTCATCGGAATTCCGAGAACAATGGAAGTGTTCCAAAGCATTTTTAAACATCAGCGGAATTCCGAGAACAATGGAAGAGTTCCGAAGCATTTTTAAATGTCATCGGAATTCCGAGAACAATGGAAGTGTTCCAAAGCATTTTTAAACATCAGCGGAATTCCGAGAACAATGGAAAATTTCCGAAGGATTTTTAAACGTCAGAGGAATTCTTAGAAAAATGGAAGAGTTCCGAAGCATTTTAAAGCGTCAGCAGAATTCCGAGAACAATGAAAGAGTTCCGAATCATTTTTAAACTTCAGCGGAATTTCTGATAACAATTGAAGAGTTCCGAAGCATTTTTAAGCATCAGCGGAATTCCGAGAACAATGGATGAGTTCTGAAGCATTTTTAAACTTCAGCGGAATTCTGAGAACAATGGAAGAGTTCTGAAGCATTTTTAAACTTCAGCGAAATTCTGAGAATAATGGAAGAGTACCTAAGCATTTTTAAACTTCAGCGGAAATCCTAGAACAATGGAAGAGTTCCGAAGCATTTTTAAACATCAGCGGAATTCCGAGAACAATGGAAAAGTTCCGAAGCATTATTAAACGTCAGCGGAATTCTGAGAAAAATGGAAGAGTTCCAAAGCATTTTTAAATTTCAGCGGAATTCCGAAAACAATGGAAGAGTTCTGAAGCATTTTGAAATGTCAGCGGAAGTTCGAGAACAATGGAAGAGTTCCGAAGCATTTTTAAAACATCAGCGGAATTCCGAGAACAATGGAAAAGTTCCGAAGCATTATTTAATGTCAGCGGAATTCTGAGAATAATGGAAGAGTACAAAAGCATGTTTAAACTTCAGCGGAAAACCTAGAACAATGGAAGAGTTCCGAAGCATTTTTAAACATCAGCGGAATTCAGAGAACAATGGAAAAGTTCCGAAGCATTTTTAAACGTCAGCGGAATTCCGAGAACAATGGAAGAGCTCCAAAGCATTTTTAAACATCAGTGGAGTTCCGAGAACAATGGAAAAGTTCCGAAGCATTTTTAAATGTCAGCAGAATTACGAGAACAATGGAAGAGTTCTAAAGCATTTTGAAATGTCAGCGGAAGTCCGAGAACAATGGAAGAGTTCCGAAGCATTTTTAAACATCAGCGGAATTCCGAGAACAATGGAAAAGTTCCGAAGCATTTTTAAACTTCAGCGGATTTCCGAGAACATTGAAAGAGTTCCAAATCATTTTTAAACTTCAGCGGAATTCTGAGAACAATGGAAGAGTTCCGTAGCATTTTTAAACTTCAGCGGAATTCCGAGAACAATGGAAGAGTTCCGAAGCATTTTTAAACTTCAGCAGAATTCTGAGAAAAATGGAAGAGTTCCGAAGCATTTTTAAACTTCAGCGGAATTCTGAGAACAATGGAAGAGTTCTGAAGCATTTTGAAATGTCAGCGGAAGTTCGAGAACAATGGAAGAGTTCCGAAGCATTTTTAAAACATCAGCGGAATTCCGAGAACAATGGAAAAGTTCCGAAGCATTATTTAACGTCAGCGGGATTCTGAGAAAAATGGAAGAGTTCCGAAGCATTTTAAAGCGTCAGCAGAATTCCGAGAACAATGAAAGAGTTCCGAATCATTTTTAAACTTCAGCGGTATTCCGGGAACAATGGAAGAGTTCTGAAGCATTTTTAAACATCAGCAGAATTGAGAGAACAATGGAAGAGTTCGGAAGCATTTTTAAACGTCAGCGGAATTCCGAGAACATTGAAAGAGTTCCGAATCATTTTTAAACTTCAGCGGAATTCTGAGAATAATGGAAGAGTTCCGTAGCATTTTTAAACGTCAGCAGAATTCCGAGAACAATGGAAGAGTTCCAAAGCATTTTTAAACTTCAGTAGAATTCCGAGAACAATGGAAGAGTTCCGAAGCATTTTTAAACTTCAGTAGAATTCCGAGAACAATGGGAGAGTTCCGAAGCATTTTTAAACGTCAGCGGAATTACGAGAACAATGGAAGAGTTCCGAAGCATTTTTAAATGTCATCGGAATTCCGAGAACAATGGAAGTGTTCCAAAGCATTTTTAAACATCAGCGGAATTCCGAGAACAATGGAAGAGTTCCGAAGCATTTTTAAATGTCATCGGAATTCCGAGAACAATGGAAGTGTTCCAAAGCATTTTTAAACATCAGCGGAATTCCGAGAACAATGGAAAATTTCCGAAGGATTTTTAAACGTCAGAGGAATTCTTAGAAAAATGGAAGAGTTCCGAAGCATTTTAAAGCGTCAGCAGAATTCCGAGAACAATGAAAGAGTTCCGAATCATTTCTAAACTTCAGCGGAATTTCTGAGAACAATTGAAGAGTTCCGAAGCATTTTTAAGCATCAGCGGAATTCCGAGAACAATGGATGAGTTCTGAAGCATTTTTAAACTTCAGCGGAATTCTGAGAACAATGGAAGAGTTCTGAAGCATTTTTAAACTTAAGCGGAATTGTGAGAATAATGGAAGAGTACCTAAGCATTTTTAAACTTCAGCGGAAATCCTAGAACAATGGAAGAGTTCAGTAGCATTTTTAAACATCAGCGGAATTCCGAGAACAATGGAAAAGTTCCAAAGCATTTATAAACGTCAGCGGAATTTCGAGAAAAATGGAAGAGTTCTGAAGCATTTTGAAATGTCAGCGGAAGTCCGAGAACAATGGAAGAGTTCCGAAGCATTTTTAAACTACAGCGGAATTCTGAGAACAATGGAAGTGTTCCGAAGCATTTTTAAAATTCAGCGGAATTCCGAGAACAATGGAAGAGTTCTGAAGCATTTTGAAATGTCAGCGGAAGTTCGAGAACAATGGAAGAGTTCCGAAGCATTTTTAAAACATCAGCTGAATTCCGAGAACAATGGAAATGTTCCGAAGCGTTATTTAACGTCAGCGGAATTCTGAGAAAAATGGAAGAGTTCCGAATCATTTTTAAACTTCAGCGGAATTCCGAGAACAATGAAAGAGTTCCGAAGCATTATTAAACTTCAGCGGAATTCCGGGAACAATGGAAGAGTTCCTAAGAATTTTTAAACTTCAGCGGAATTTCCGAGAACAATGGAAGTGTTCCGAAGCATTTTTAAATGTCATCAGAATTCCGAGAACAATGGAAGTGTTCCGAAGCATTTTTAAACTTCAGCGGTATTTCCGAGAACAATGGAAAAGTTCCGAAGCATTATTTAACGTCAGCGGAATTCTGAGAAAAATGGAAGAGTTCCGAAGCATTTTTAAATGTCATCAGAATTCCGAGAACAATGGAAGTGTTCCAAAGCATTTTTAAATGTCATCAGAATTCCGAGAACAATGGAAGTGTTCCGAAGCAGTTTTAAACTTCAGCGGAATTTCCGAGAACAATGGAAGAGTTCCGAAGCATTTTTAAGCATCAGCGGAATTCCGATAGCAATGGATGAGTTCTGAAGCATTTTTAAACTTCAGCGGAATTCTGAGAACAATGGAAGAGTTTCAAAGCATTTTAAAACTTCAGCGGAATTCCGAAAACAATGAAAGAGTTCCGAATCATTTTTAAACTTTAGCGGAAATCCTAGAACAATGGAAGAGTTCCGAAGCATTTTTAAACATCAGCGGAATTCCGAGAACAAAGGAAAAGTTCCGAAGCATTTTTAAACATCAGCGGAATTCCGAGAACAATGGAAGAGTTCCGAAGCATTTTTAAACTTCAGCGGAATTCTGAGAACAATGGAAGAGTTCTGAAGCATTTTTAAACTTCAGCGTAATTCCGAGAACAATGAAAGAGTTCCGAAGCATTATTAAACTTCAGCGGAATTCCGGGAACAATGGAAAAGTCCTGAAGCATTTTTAAACTTCAGCGGAATTTCAGAGAACAATGGAAGGGTTACAAAGCATTTTTAAATGTCATCAGAATTCCGAGAACAATGGAACTGTTCCGAAGCATTTTTAAACTTCAGCGGAATTTCCAAGAACAATGGAAGAGTTCCGAAGCATTTTTAAGCATCAGCGGAATTCCGATAGCAATGGATAAGTTCTGAAGCATTTTTAAACTTCAGCGGAATTCTGAGAACAATGGAAGAGTTTCAAAGCATTTTAAAACTTCAGCGGAATTCCGAGAACAAAGAAAGAGTTCCGAAGCATTTTTAAACATCAGCAGAATTGAGAGAACAATGGAAGAGTTCCGAATTATTTTTAAACGTCAGCGGAATTCCGAGAACAATGGAAGAGTTTCGAAGCATTTTTAAACGTCAGCTGAATTCCGATAACAATGGAAGAGTTCAGAAGCATTTTTAAACTTCAATAGAATTCCGAGAATAATGGAAGAGTTCTGAAGCATTTTTAAACTTCAGCGGAATTCTGAGAGTAATGGAAGAGTACCTAATCATTTTTAAACTTTAGCGGAAATCCTAGATCAATGGAAGAGTTCCGAAGCATTTTTAAACTTCAGCGGAATTCCGAGAACAATGGAAGAGTTCCGAAGCATTTTTAAACTTCAGCGGAAATCCAAGAACAATGGAAGAGTTCCGAAGCATTTTTAAACTTCAGTAGAATTCCGAGAACAATGGGAGAGTTCCGAAACATTTTTAAATGTCATCGGAATTCCGACAACAATGGAAGTGTTCCAAAGCATTTTTAAACATCAGCGGAATTCCGAGAACAATGGAAATTTTCTGAAGCATTTTTAAACGTCAGAGGAATTCTGAGAAAAATGGAAGAGTTTCGAAGCATTTTAAAGCGTCAGCAGAATTCCGAGAACAATGAAAGAGTTCCGAATCATTTTTAAACTTCAGCGGAATTCCGAGAACAATGGAAGAGTTCAGAAGCAATATTAAACTTCAGCGGAATTCCGGGAACAATGGAAGAGTTCTGATGCATTTTTAAACTTCAGCGAAATTTCCAAGAATAATGAAAGTGTTCCGAAGCATTTTTAAATGTCAGCAGCATTCCGAGAACAATGGAAGTGTTCAGAAGCATTTTTAAATGTCATCAGAATTCCGAGAACAATGGAAGTGTTCCGAAGCATTTTTAAATATCATCAGAATTCCGAGAACAATGGATGTGTTCCGAAGCATTTTTAAATGTCATCAGAATTCCGAGAACAATGGAAGTGTTCCGAAGCATTTTTAAATTTCAGCTGAATTTCCGAGAACAATGGAAGAGTTCCGAAGCATTTTTAAGCATCAGCGGAATTCCGATAGCAATGGATGAGTTCTGAAGCATTTTTAAACTTCAGCGGAATTCCGAGAACAATGGAAGAGTTCCGAAGCATTTTTAAACTTCAGCGGAAATCCTAGAACAATGGAAGAGTTCCGAAGCATTTTTAAACTTCAGCGGAAATCCTAGAACAATGGAAGAGTTCCGAAGCATTTTTAAACTTCAGTAGAATTCCGAGAACAATGGGAGAGTTCCGAAGCATTTTTAAACGTCAGCAGAATTACGAGAACAATGGAAGAGTTCCAAAGCATTTTTAAATGTCATCGGAATTCTGAGAACAATGGAAGAGTTCTGAAGCATTTTTACACTTCAGCGGAATTCTGAGAATAATGGAAGAGTACCTAAGCATTTTTAAACTTCAGTGAAATCCTAGTACAATGGAAGAGTTCCGAAGCATTTTTAAACATCAGTGGAATTCCGAGTACAATGGAAAAGTTCCGAAGCATTTTTAAACGTCAGCGGAATTTCAAGAAAAATGGAAGAGTTCTGAAGCATTTTGAAATGTCAGCGGAAGTCCGAGAACAATGGAAGAGTTCCGAAGCATTTTTAAACTACAGTGGAATTCCGAGAACAATGGAAGAGTTCCGAAGCATTTTTAAACATCAGCAGAATTACGAGAACAATGGAAGAGTTCTGAATAATTTTGAAATGTCAGCGGAAGTCCGAGAACAATGGAAGAGTTCCGAAGCATTTTTAAACATCAGCGGAATTCCGACAACAATGGAAAAGTTCCGAAGCATTATTAAACGTCAGCGGAATTCTGAGAAAAATGGAAGAGTTCCAAAGCATTTTTAAACTTCAGCGGAATTCCGAGAACAATGGAAAAGTTCCGAAGCATTATTAAACGTCAGCAGAATTGAGAGAACAATGGAAGAGTTCCGAAGCATTTTTACACGTCAGCGGAATTCCTAGAACAATGGAAGAGTTTTGAAGCATTTTTAAATGTCAGCAGAATTCCGATAACAATGGAAGAGTTCAGAAGCATTTTTAAACTTCAGTAGAATTCCGAGAACAATGGGAGAGTTCCGAAGCATTTTTAAACGTCAGCGGAATTACGAGAACAATGGAAGAGTTCCGAAGGATTTTTAAATGTCATCGGAATTCCGAGAACAATGGAAGTGTTCCAAAGCATTTTTAAACATCAGCGGAATTCCGAGAACAATGGAAGAGTTCCGAAGCATTTTTAAATGTCATCGGAATTCCGAGAACAATGGAAGTGTTCCAAAGCATTTTTAAACATCAGCGGAATTCCGAGAACAATGGAAAATTTCCGAAGGATTTTTAAACGTCAGAGGAATTCTTAGAAAAATGGAAGAGTTCCGAAGCATTTTAAAGCGTCAGCAGAATTCCGAGAACAATGAAAGAGTTCCGAATCATTTTTAAACTTCAGCGGAATTTCTGATAACAATTGAAGAGTTCCGAAGCATTTTTAAGCATCAGCGGAATTCCGAGAACAATGGATGAGTTCTGAAGCATTTTTAAACTTCAGCGGAATTCTGAGAACAATGGAAGAGTTCTGAAGCATTTTTAAACTTCAGCGAAATTCTGAGAATAATGGAAGAGTACCTAAGCATTTTTAAACGTCAGCGGAATTCCGAGAACAATGCAAGAGCTCCAAAGCATTTTTAAACATCAGTGGAGTTCCGAGAACAATGGAAAAGTTCCGAAGCATTTTTAAATGTCAGCAGAATTACGAGAACAATGGAAGAGTTCTAAAGCATTTTGAAATGTCAGCGGAAGTCCGAGAACAATGGAAGAGTTCCGAAGCATTTTTAAACATCAGCGGAATTCCGAGAACAATGGAAAAGTTCCGAAGCATTTTTAAACTTCAGCGGATTTCCGAGAACATTGAAAGAGTTCCAAATCATTTTTAAACTTCAGCGGAATTCTGAGAACAATGGAAGAGTTCCGTAGCATTTTTAAACTTCAGCGTAATTCCGAGAACAATGGAAGAGTTCCGAAGCATTTTTAAACTTCAGCAGAATTCTGAGAAAAATGGAAGAGTTCCGAAGCATTTTTAAACTTCAGTGGAATTCTGAGAACAATGGAAGAGTTCTGAAGCATTTTGAAATGTCAGCGGAAGTTCGAGAACAATGGAAGAGTTCCGAAGCATTTTTAAAACATCAGCGGAATTCCGAGAACAATGGAAAAGTTCCGAAGCATTATTTAACGTCAGCGGGATTCTGAGAAAAATGGAAGAGTTCCGAAGCATTTTAAAGCGTCAGCAGAATTCCGAGAACAATGAAAGAGTTCCGAATCATTTTTAAACTTCAGCGGTATTCCGGGAACAATGGAAGAGTTCTGAAGCATTTTTAAACATCAGCAGAATTGAGAGAACAATGGAAGAGTTCGGAAGCATTTTTAAACGTCAGCGGAATTCCGAGAACATTGAAAGAGTTCCGAATCATTTTTAAACTTCAGCGGAATTCTGAGAATAATGGAAGAGTTCCGTAGCATTTTTAAACGTCAGCAGAATTCCGAGAACAATGGAAGAGTTCCAAAGCATTTTTAAACTTCAGTAGAATTCCGAGAACAATGGAAGAGTTCCGAAGCATTTTTAAACTTCAGTAGAATTCCGAGAACAATGGGAGAGTTCCGAAGCATTTTTAAACGTCAGCGGAATTACGAGAACAATGGAAGAGTTCCGAAGCATTTTTAAATGTCATCGGAATTCCGAGAACAATGGAAGTGTTCCAAAGCATTTTTAAACATCAGCGGAATTCCGAGAACAATGGAAGAGTTCCGAAGCATTTTTAAATGTCATCGGAATTCCGAGAACAATGGAAGTGTTCCAAAGCATTTTTAAACATCAGTGGAATTCCGAGAACAATGGAAAATTTCCGAAGGATTTTTAAACGTCAGAGGAATTCTTAGAAAAATGGAAGAGTTCCGAAGCATTTTAAAGCGTCAGCAGAATTCCGAGAACAATGAAAGAGTTCCGAATCATTTCTAAACTTCAGCGGAATTTCTGAGAACAATTGAAGAGTTCCGAAGCATTTTTAAGCATCAGCGGAATTCCGAGAACAATGGATGAGTTCTGAAGCATTTTTAAACTTCAGCGGAATTCTGAGAACAATGGAAGAGTTCTGAAGCATTTTTAAACTTAAGCGGAATTGTGAGAATAATGGAAGAGTACCTAAGCATTTTTAAACTTCAGCGGAAATCCTAGAACAATGGAAGAGTTCAGTAGCATTTTTAAACATCAGCGGAATTCCGAGAACAATGGAAAAGTTCCAAAGCATTTATAAACGTCAGCGGAATTTCGAGAAAAATGGAAGAGTTCTGAAGCATTTTGAAATGTCAGCGGAAGTCCGAGAACAATGGAAGAGTTCCGAAGCATTTTTAAACTACAGCGGAATTCTGAGAACAATGGAAGTGTTCCGAAGCATTTTTAAAATTCAGCGGAATTCCGAGAACAATGGAAGAGTTCTGAAGCATTTTGAAATGTCAGCGGAAGTTCGAGAACAATGGAAGAGTTCCGAAGCATTTTTAAAACATCAGCTGAATTCCGAGAACAATGGAAATGTTCCGAAGCGTTATTTAACGTCAGCGGAATTCTGAGAAAAATGGAAGAGTTCCGAATCATTTTTAAACTTCAGCGGAATTCCGAGAACAATGAAAGAGTTCCGAAGCATTATTAAACTTCAGCGGAATTCCGGGAACAATGGAAGAGTTCCTAAGAATTTTTAAACTTCAGCGGAATTTCCGAGAACAATGGAAGTGTTCCGAAGCATTTTTAAATGTCATCAGAATTCCGAGAACAATGGAAGTGTTCCGAAGCATTTTTAAACTTCAGCGGTATTTCCGAGAACAATGGAAGAGTTCCGAAGCATTTTTAAGCATCAGCGGAATTCCGAGAACAATGGATGAGTGCTGAAGCATTTTTAAACTTCAACGGAATTCTGAGAACAATGGAAGAGTTTCAAAGCATTTTAAAACTTCAGCGGAATTCCGAGAACAATGAAAGAGTTCCGAAGCATTTTTAAACATCAGCAGAATTACGAGAACAATGGAAGAGTTCCGAAGCATTTTTAAACATCAGCGGAATTCCGACAACAATGGAAAAGTTCCGAAGCATTATTAAACGTCAGCGGAATTCCGAGAACAATGAAAGAGTTCCGAAGCATTTTTAAACATCAGCAGAATTGAGAGAACAATGGAAGAGTTCGGAAGCATTTTTAAACGTCAGCGGAATTCCGAGAACATTGAAAGAGTTCCGAATCATTTTTAAACTTCAGCGGAATTCTGAGAATAATGGAAGAGTTCCGTAGCATTTTTAAACGTCAGCAGAATTCCGAGAACAATGGAAGAGTTCCAAAGCATTTTTAAACTTCAGTAGAATTCCGAGAACAATGGAAGAGTTCCGAAGCATTTTTAAACTACAGCGGAATTGCGAGAATAATGAAAGAGTTCCGAAGCATTTTTAAACTTCAGCGGAAATCCTAGAAAAATGGAAGAGTTCCGAAGCATTTTTAAACTTCAGAAGAATTCCGAGAACAATGGGAGAGTTCCGAAGCATTTTTAAACGTCAGCGGAATTACGAGAACAATGGAAGATTTCCGAAGCATTTTTAAATGTCATCGGAATTCCGAGAACAATGGAAGTGTTCCAAAGCATTTTTAAACATCAGCGGAATTCCGAGAACAATGGAAGAGTTCCGAAGCATTTTTAAATGTCATCGGAATTCCGAGAACAATGGAAGTGTTCCAAAGCATTTTTAAACATCAGCGGAATTCCGAGAACAATGGAAAATTTCCGAAGGATTTTTAAACGTCAGAGGAATTCTTAGAAAAATGGAAGAGTTCCGAAGCATTTTAAAGCGTCAGCAGAATTCCGAGAACAATGAAAGAGTTCCGAATCATTTTTAAACTTCAGCGGAATTTCTGATAACAATTGAAGAGTTCCGAAGCATTTTTAAGCATCAGCGGAATTCCGAGAACAATGGATGAGTTCTGAAGCATTTTTAAACTTCAGCGGAATTCTGAGAACAATGGAAGAGTTCTGAAGCATTTTTAAACTTCAGCGAAATTCTGAGAATAATGGAAGAGTACCTAAGCATTTTTAAACTTCAGCGGAAATCCTAGAACAATGGAAGAGTTCCGAAGCATTTTTAAACATCAGCGGAATTCTGAGAAAAATGGAAGAGTTCCAAAGCATTTTTAAACTTCAGCGGAATTCCGAAAACAATGGAAGAGTTCTGAAGCATTTTGAAATGTCAGCGGAAGTTCGAGAACAATGGAAGAGTTCCGAAGCATTTTTAAAACATCAGCGGAATTCTGAGAACAATGGAAAAGTTCCGAAGCATTATTTAATGTCAGCGGAATTCTGAGAATAATGGAAGAGTACAAAAGCATGTTTAAACTTCAGCGGAAAACCTAGAACAATGGAAGAGTTCCGAAGCATTTTTAAACATCAGCGGAATTCAGAGAACAATGGAAAAGTTCCGAAGCATTTTTAAACGTCAGCGGAATTCCGAGAACAATGGAAGAGCTCCAAAGCATTTTTAAACATCAGTGGAGTTCCGAGAACAATGGAAAAGTTCCGAAGCATTTTTAAATGTCAGCAGAATTACGAGAACAATGGAAGAGTTCTAAAGCATTTTGAAATGTCAGCGGAAGTCCGAGAACAATGGAAGAGTTCCGAAGCATTTTTAAACATCAGCGGAATTCCGAGAACAATGGAAAAGTTCCGAAGCATTTTTAAACTTCAGCGGATTTCCGAGAACATTGAAAGAGTTCCAAATCATTTTTAAACTTCAGCGGAATTCTGAGAACAATGGAAGAGTTCCGTAGCATTTTTAAACTTCAGCGTAATTCCGAGAACAATGGAAGAGTTCCGAAGCATTTTTAAACTTCAGCAGAATTCTGAGAAAAATGGAAGAGTTCCGAAGCATTTTTAAACTTCAGTGGAATTCTGAGAACAATGGAAGAGTTCTGAAGCATTTTGAAATGTCAGCGGAAGTTCGAGAACAATGGAAGAGTTCCGAAGCATTTTTAAAACATCAGCGGAATTCCGAGAACAATGGAAAAGTTCCGAAGCATTATTTAACGTCAGCGGGATTCTGAGAAAAATGGAAGAGTTCCGAAGCATTTTAAAGCGTCAGCAGAATTCCGAGAACAATGAAAGAGTTCCGAATCATTTTTAAACTTCAGCGGTATTCCGGGAACAATGGAAGAGTTCTGAAGCATTTTTAAACATCAGCAGAATTGAGAGAACAATGGAAGAGTTCGGAAGCATTTTTAAACGTCAGCGGAATTCCGAGAACATTGAAAGAGTTCCGAATCATTTTTAAACTTCAGCGGAATTCTGAGAATAATGGAAGAGTTCCGTAGCATTTTTAAACGTCAGCAGAATTCCGAGAACAATGGAAGAGTTCCAAAGCATTTTTAAACTTCAGTAGAATTCCGAGAACAATGGAAGAGTTCCGAAGCATTTTTAAACTTCAGTAGAATTCCGAGAACAATGGGAGAGTTCCGAAGCATTTTTAAACGTCAGCGGAATTACGAGAACAATGGAAGAGTTCCGAAGCATTTTTAAATGTCATCGGAATTCCGAGAACAATGGAAGTGTTCCAAAGCATTTTTAAACATCAGCGGAATTCCGAGAACAATGGAAGAGTTCCGAAGCATTTTTAAATGTCATCGGAATTCCGAGAACAATGGAAGTGTTCCAAAGCATTTTTAAACATCAGTGGAATTCCGAGAACAATGGAAAATTTCCGAAGGATTTTTAAACGTCAGAGGAATTCTTAGAAAAATGGAAGAGTTCCGAAGCATTTTAAAGCGTCAGCAGAATTCCGAGAACAATGAAAGAGTTCCGAATCATTTCTAAACTTCAGCGGAATTTCTGAGAACAATTGAAGAGTTCCGAAGCATTTTTAAGCATCAGCGGAATTCCGAGAACAATGGATGAGTTCTGAAGCATTTTTAAACTTCAGCGGAATTCTGAGAACAATGGAAGAGTTCTGAAGCATTTTTAAACTTAAGCGGAATTGTGAGAATAATGGAAGAGTACCTAAGCATTTTTAAACTTCAGCGGAAATCCTAGAACAATGGAAGAGTTCAGTAGCATTTTTAAACATCAGCGGAATTCCGAGAACAATGGAAAAGTTCCAAAGCATTTATAAACGTCAGCGGAATTTCGAGAAAAATGGAAGAGTTCTGAAGCATTTTGAAATGTCAGCGGAAGTCCGAGAACAATGGAAGAGTTCCGAAGCATTTTTAAACTACAGCGGAATTCTGAGAACAATGGAAGTGTTCCGAAGCATTTTTAAAATTCAGCGGAATTCCGAGAACAATGGAAGAGTTCTGAAGCATTTTGAAATGTCAGCGGAAGTTCGAGAACAATGGAAGAGTTCCGAAGCATTTTTAAAACATCAGCTGAATTCCGAGAACAATGGAAATGTTCCGAAGCGTTATTTAACGTCAGCGGAATTCTGAGAAAAATGGAAGAGTTCCGAATCATTTTTAAACTTCAGCGGAATTCCGAGAACAATGAAAGAGTTCCGAAGCATTATTAAACTTCAGCGGAATTCCGGGAACAATGGAAGAGTTCCTAAGAATTTTTAAACTTCAGCGGAATTTCCGAGAACAATGGAAGTGTTCCGAAGCATTTTTAAATGTCATCAGAATTCCGAGAACAATGGAAGTGTTCCGAAGCATTTTTAAACTTCAGCGGTATTTCCGAGAACAATGGAAGAGTTCCGAAGCATTTTTAAGCATCAGCGGAATTCCGAGAACAATGGATGAGTGCTGAAGCATTTTTAAACTTCAACGGAATTCTGAGAACAATGGAAGAGTTTCAAAGCATTTTAAAACTTCAGCGGAATTCCGAGAACAATGAAAGAGTTCCGAAGCATTTTTAAACATCAGCAGAATTACGAGAACAATGGAAGAGTTCCGAAGCATTTTTAAACATCAGCGGAATTCCGACAACAATGGAAAAGTTCCGAAGCATTATTAAACGTCAGCGGAATTCCGAGAACAATGAAAGAGTTCCGAAGCATTTTTAAACATCAGCAGAATTGAGAGAACAATGGAAGAGTTCGGAAGCATTTTTAAACGTCAGCGGAATTCCGAGAACATTGAAAGAGTTCCGAATCATTTTTAAACTTCAGCGGAATTCTGAGAATAATGGAAGAGTTCCGTAGCATTTTTAAACGTCAGCAGAATTCCGAGAACAATGGAAGAGTTCCAAAGCATTTTTAAACTTCAGTAGAATTCCGAGAACAATGGAAGAGTTCCGAAGCATTTTTAAACTACAGCGGAATTGCGAGAATAATGAAAGAGTTCCGAAGCATTTTTAAACTTCAGCGGAAATCCTAGAAAAATGGAAGAGTTCCGAAGCATTTTTAAACTTCAGAAGAATTCCGAGAACAATGGGAGAGTTCCGAAGCATTTTTAAACGTCAGCGGAATTACGAGAACAATGGAAGATTTCCGAAGCATTTTTAAATGTCATCGGAATTCCGAGAACAATGGAAGTGTTCCAAAGCATTTTTAAACATCAGCGGAATTCCGAGAACAATGGAAGAGTTCCGAAGCATTTTTAAATGTCATCGGAATTCCGAGAACAATGGAAGTGTTCCAAAGCATTTTTAAACATCAGCGGAATTCCGAGAACAATGGAAAATTTCCGAAGGATTTTTAAACGTCAGAGGAATTCTTAGAAAAATGGAAGAGTTCCGAAGCATTTTAAAGCGTCAGCAGAATTCCGAGAACAATGAAAGAGTTCCGAATCATTTTTAAACTTCAGCGGAATTTCTGATAACAATTGAAGAGTTCCGAAGCATTTTTAAGCATCAGCGGAATTCCGAGAACAATGGATGAGTTCTGAAGCATTTTTAAACTTCAGCGGAATTCTGAGAACAATGGAAGAGTTCTGAAGCATTTTTAAACTTCAGCGAAATTCTGAGAATAATGGAAGAGTACCTAAGCATTTTTAAACTTCAGCGGAAATCCTAGAACAATGGAAGAGTTCCGAAGCATTTTTAAACATCAGCGGAATTCTGAGAAAAATGGAAGAGTTCCAAAGCATTTTTAAACTTCAGCGGAATTCCGAAAACAATGGAAGAGTTCTGAAGCATTTTGAAATGTCAGCGGAAGTTCGAGAACAATGGAAGAGTTCCGAAGCATTTTTAAAACATCAGCGGAATTCTGAGAACAATGGAAAAGTTCCGAAGCATTATTTAATGTCAGCGGAATTCTGAGAATAATGGAAGAGTACAAAAGCATGTTTAAACTTCAGCGGAAAACCTAGAACAATGGAAGAGTTCCGAAGCATTTTTAAACATCAGCGGAATTCAGAGAACAATGGAAAAGTTCCGAAGCATTTTTAAACGTCAGCGGAATTCCGAGAACAATGGAAGAGCTCCAAAGCATTTTTAAACATCAGTGGAGTTCCGAGAACAATGGAAAAGTTCCGAAGCATTTTTAAATGTCAGCAGAATTACGAGAACAATGGAAGAGTTCTAAAGCATTTTGAAATGTCAGCGGAAGTCCGAGAACAATGGAAGAGTTCCGAAGCATTTTTAAACATCAGCGGAATTCCGAGAACAATGGAAAAGTTCCGAAGCATTTTTAAACTTCAGCGGAATTCCGAGAACATTGAAAGAGTTCCAAATCATTTTTAAACTTCAGCGGAATTCTGAGAACAATGGAAGAGTTCCGTAGCATTTTTAAACTTCAGCGGAATTCCGAGAACAATGGAAGAGTTCCGAAGCATTTTTAAACTTCAGCAGAATTCTGAGAAAAATGGAAGAGTTCCGAAGCATTTTTAAACTTCAGCGGAATTCTGAGAACAATGGAAGAGTTCTGAAGCATTTTGAAATGTCAGCGGAAGTTCGAGAACAATGGAAAAGTTCCGAAGCATTATTTAACGTCAGCGGGATTCTGAGAAAAATGGAAGAGTTCCGAAGCATTTTAAAGCGTCAGCAGAATTCCGAGAACAATGAAAGAGTTCCGAATCATTTTTAAACTTCAGCGGTATTCCGGGAACAATGGAAGAGTTCTGAAGCATTTTTAAACTTCAGCGGATTTTCCGAGAACAATGGAAGTGTTCCGAAGCATTTTTAAATGTCATCAGAATTCCGAGAACAATGGAAGTGTTCCGAAGCATTTTTAAACTTCAGCGGTATTTCCGAGAACAATGGAAGAGTTCCGAAGCATTTTTAAGCATCAGTGGAATTCCGAGAGCAATGGATGAGTGCTGAAGCATTTTTAAACTTCAGCGGAATTCTGAGAACAATGGAAGAGTTTCAAAGCATTTTAAAACTTCAGCGGAATTCCGAGAACAATGGAAGAGTTCCGAAGCATTTTTAAACGTCAGCAGAATTACGAGAACAATGGAAGAGTTCCGAAGCATTTTTAAACATCAGCGGAATTCCGACAACAATGGAAAAGTTCCGAAGCATTATTAAACGTCAGCGGAATTCCGAGAACAATGAAAGAGTTCCGAAGCATTTTTAAACATCAGCAGAATTGAGAGAACAATGGAAGGGTTCCGAAGCATTTTTAAACTTCAGCGGAATTCTGAGAATAATGGAAGAGTTCCGTAGCATTTTTAAACGTCAGCAGAATTCCGAGAACAATGGAAGAGTTCCAAAGCATTTTTAAACTTCAGTAGAATTCCGAGAACAATGGAAGAGTTCCAAAGCATTTTTAAACTTCAGCGGAAATCCTAGAAAAATGGAAGAGTTCCGAAGCATTTTTAAACTTCAGTAGAATTCCGAGAACAATGGGAGAGTTCCGAAGCATTTTTAAACGTCAGCGGAATTACGAGAACAATGGAAGAGTTCCGAAGCATTTTTAAATGTCATCGGAATTCCGAGAACAATGGAAGTGTTCCAAAGCATTTTTAAACATCAGCGGAATTCCGAGAACAATGGAAGAGTTCCGAAGCATTTTTAAATGTCATCGGAATTCCGAGAACAATGGAAGTGTTCCAAAGTATTTTTAAACATCAGCGGAATTCCGAGAACAATGGAAAATTTCCGAAGGATTTTTAAACGTCAGAGGAATTCTTAGAAAAATGGAAGAGTTCCGAAGCATTTTAAAGCGTCAGCAGAATTCCGAGAACAATGAAAGAGTTCCGAATCATTTCTAAACTTCAGCGGAATTTCTGAGAACAATTGAAGAGTTCCGAAGCATTTTTAAGCATCAGCGGAATTCCGAGAACAATGGATGAGTTCTGAAGCATTTTTAAACTTCAGCGGAATTCTGAGAACAATGGAAGAGTTCTGAAGCATTTTTAAACTTCAGCGGAATTCTGAGAATAATGGAAGAGTACCTAAGCATTTTTAAACTTTAGCGGAAATCCTAGAACAATGGAAGAGTTCCGAAGCATTTTTAAACATCAGCGGAATTCCGAGAACAATGGAAGAGTTCTGAAGCATTTTGAAATGTCAGTGGAAGTTCGAGAACAATGGAAGAGTTCCGAAGCATTTTTAAAACATCAGCGGAATTCCGAGAACAATGGAAAAGTTCCGAAGCATTATTTAACGTCAGCGGAATTCTGAGAAAAATGGAAGAGTTCCGAAGCATTTTTAAATGTCATCAGAATTCCGAGAACAATGGAAGTGTTCCAAAGCATTTTTAAATGTCATCAGAATTCCGAGAACAATGGAAGTGTTCCGAAGCAGTTTTAAACTTCAGCGGAATTTCCGAGAACAATGGAAGAGTTCCGAAGCATTTTTAAGCATCAGCGGAATTCCGATAGCAATGGATGAGTTCTGAAGCATTTTTAAACTTCAGCGGAATTCTGAGAACAATGGAAGAGTTTCAAAGCATTTTAAAACTTCAGCGGAATTCCGAAAACAATGAAAGAGTTCCGAAGCATTTTTAAACTTTAGCGGAAATCCTAGAACAATGGAAGAGTTCCGAAGCATTTTTAAACTTCAGTAGAATTCCGAGAACAATGGGAGAGTTCCGAAGCATTTTTAAACGTCAGCAGAATTACGAGAACAATGGAAGAGTTCCAAAGCATTTTTAAATGTCATCGGAATTCTGAGAACAATGGAAGAGTTCTGAAGCATTTTTACACTTCAGCGGAATTCTGAGAATAATGGAAGAGTACCTAAGCATTTTTAAACTTCAGTGAAATCCTAGTACAATGGAAGAGTTCCGAAGCATTTTTAAACATCAGTGGAATTCCGAGTACAATGGAAAAGTTCCGAAGCATTTTTAAACGTCAGCGGAATTTCAAGAAAAATGGAAGAGTTCTGAAGCATTTTGAAATGTCAGCGGAAGTCCGAGAACAATGGAAGAGTTCCGAAGCATTTTTAAACTACAGTGGAATTCCGAGAACAATGGAAGAGTTCCGAAGCATTTTTAAACATCAGCAGAATTACGAGAACAATGGAAGAGTTCTGAATAATTTTGAAATGTCAGCGGAAGTCCGAGAACAATGGAAGAGTTCCGAAGCATTTTTAAACATCAGCGGAATTCCGACAACAATGGAAAAGTTCCGAAGCATTATTAAACGTCAGCGGAATTCTGAGAAAAATGGAAGAGTTCCAAAGCATTTTTAAACTTCAGCGGAATTCCGAGAACAATGGAAAAGTTCCGAAGCATTATTAAACGTCAGCAGAATTGAGAGAACAATGGAAGAGTTCCGAAGCATTTTTACACGTCAGCGGAATTCCTAGAACAATGGAAGAGTTTTGAAGCATTTTTAAATGTCAGCAGAATTCCGATAACAATGGAAGAGTTCAGAAGCATTTTTAAACTTCAGTAGAATTCCGAGAACAATGGGAGAGTTCCGAAGCATTTTTAAACGTCAGCGGAATTACGAGAACAATGGAAGAGTTCCGAAGGATTTTTAAATGTCATCGGAATTCCGAGAACAATGGAAGTGTTCCAAAGCATTTTTAAACATCAGCGGAATTCCGAGAACAATGGAAAATTTCCGAAGGATTTTTAAACGTCAGAGGAATTCTTAGAAAAATGGAAGAGTTCCGAAGCATTTTAAAGCGTCAGCAGAATTCCGAGAACAATGAAAGAGTTCCGAATCATTTTTAAACTTCAGCGGAATTTCTGATAACAATTGAAGAGTTCCGAAGCATTTTTAAGCATCAGCGGAATTCCGAGAACAATGGATGAGTTCTGAAGCATTTTTAAACTTCAGCGAAATTCTGAGAATAATGGAAGAGTACCTAAGCATTTTTAAACTTCAGCGGAAATCCTAGAACAATGGAAGAGTTCCGAAGCATTTTTAAACATCAGCGGAATTCCGAGAACAATGGAAAAGTTCCGAAGCATTATTAAACGTCAGCGGAATTCTGAGAAAAATGGAAGAGTTCCAAAGCATTTTTAAACTTCAGCGGAATTCCGAAAACAATGGAAGAGTTCTGAAGCATTTTGAAATGTCAGCGGAAGTTCGAGAACAATGGAAGAGTTCCGAAGCATTTTTAAAACATCAGCGGAATTCCGAGAACAATGGAAAAGTTCCGAAGCATTATTTAATGTCAGCGGAATTCTGAGAATAATGGAAGAGTACAAAAGCATGTTTAAACTTCAGCGGAAAACCTAGAACAATGGAAGAGTTCCGAAGCATTTTTAAACATCAGCGGAATTCAGAGAACAATGGAAAAGTTCCGAAGCATTTTTAAACGTCAGCGGAATTCCGAGAACAATGGAAGAGCTCCAAAGCATTTTTAAACATCAGTGGAGTTCCGAGAACAATGGAAAAGTTCCGAAGCATTTTTAAATGCCAGCAGAATTACGAGAACAATGGAAGAGTTCTAAAGCATTTTGAAATGTCAGCGGAAGTCCGAGAACAATGGAAGAGTTCCGAAGCATTTTTAAACATCAGCGGAATTCCGAGAACAATGGAAAAGTTCCGAAGCATTTTTAAACTTCAGCGGATTTCCGAGAACATTGAAAGAGTTCCAAATCATTTTTAAACTTCAGCGGAATTCTGAGAACAATGGAAGAGTTCCGTAGCATTTTTAAACTTCAGCGGAATTCCGAGAACAATGGAAGAGTTCCGAAGCATTTTTAAACTTCAGCAGAATTCTGAGAAAAATGGAAGAGTTCCGAAGCATTTTTAAACTTCAGTGGAATTCTGAGAACAATGGAAGAGTTCTGAAGCATTTTGAAATGTCAGCGGAAGTTCGAGAACAATGGAAGAGTTCCGAAGCATTTTTAAAACATCAGCGGAATTCCGAGAACAATGGAAAAGTTCCGAAGCATTATTTAACGTCAGCGGGATTCTGAGAAAAATGGAAGAGTTCCGAAGCATTTTAAAGCGTCAGCAGAATTCCGAGAACAATGAAAGAGTTCCGAATCATTTTTAAACTTCAGCGGTATTCCGGGAACAATGGAAGAGTTCTGAAGCATTTTTAAACATCAGCAGAATTGAGAGAACAATGGAAGAGTTCGGAAGCATTTTTAAACGTCAGCGGAATTCCGAGAACATTGAAAGAGTTCCGAATCATTTTTAAACTTCAGCGGAATTCTGAGAATAATGGAAGAGTTCCGTAGCATTTTTAAACGTCAGCAGAATTCCGAGAACAATGGAAGAGTTCCAAAGCATTTTTAAACTTCAGTAGAATTCCGAGAACAATGGAAGAGTTCCGAAGCATTTTTAAACTTCAGTAGAATTCCGAGAACAATGGGAGAGTTCCGAAGCATTTTTAAACGTCAGCGGAATTACGAGAACAATGGAAGAGTTCCGAAGCATTTTTAAATGTCATCGGAATTCCGAGAACAATGGAAGTGTTCCAAAGCATTTTTAAACATCAGCGGAATTCCGAGAACAATGGAAAATTTCCGAAGGATTTTTAAACGTCAGAGGAATTCTTAGAAAAATGGAAGAGTTCCGAAGCATTTTAAAGCGTCAGCAGAATTCCGAGAACAATGAAAGAGTTCCGAATCATTTCTAAACTTCAGCGGAATTTCTGAGAACAATTGAAGAGTTCCGAAGCATTTTTAAGCATCAGCGGAATTCCGAGAACAATGGATGAGTTCTGAAGCATTTTTAAACTTCAGCGGAATTCTGAGAACAATGGAAGAGTTCTGAAGCATTTTTAAACTTAAGCGGAATTGTGAGAATAATGGAAGAGTACCTAAGCATTTTTAAACTTCAGCGGAAATCCTAGAACAATGGAAGAGTTCAGTAGCATTTTTAAACATCAGCGGAATTCCGAGAACAATGGAAAAGTTCCAAAGCATTTATAAACGTCAGCGGAATTTCGAGAAAAATGGAAGAGTTCTGAAGCATTTTGAAATGTCAGCGGAAGTCCGAGAACAATGGAAGAGTTCCGAAGCATTTTTAAACTACAGCGTAATTCTGAGAACAATGGAAGTGTTCCGAAGCATTTTTAAAATTCAGCGGAATTCCGAGAACAATGGAAGAGTTCTGAAGCATTTTGAAATGTCAGCGGAAGTTCGAGAACAATGGAAGAGTTCCGAAGCATTTTTAAAACATCAGCTGAATTCCGAGAACAATGGAAATGTTCCGAAGCGTTATTTAACGTCAGCGGAATTCTGAGAAAAATGGAAGAGTTCCGAATCATTTTTAAACTTCAGCGGAATTCCGAGAACAATGAAAGAGTTCCGAAGCATTATTAAACTTCAGCGGAATTCCGGGAACAATGGAAGAGTTCCTAAGAATTTTTAAACTTCAGCGGAATTTCCGAGAACAATGGAAGTGTTCCGAAGCATTTTTAAATGTCATCAGAATTCCGAGAACAATGGAAGTGTTCCGAAGCATTTTTAAACTTCAGCGGTATTTCCGAGAACAATGGAAGAGTTCCGAAGCATTTTTAAGCATCAGCGGAATTCCGAGAACAATGGATGAGTGCTGAAGCATTTTTAAACTTCAACGGAATTCTGAGAACAATGGAAGAGTTTCAAAGCATTTTAAAACTTCAGCGGAATTCCGAGAACAATGAAAGAGTTCCGAAGCATTTTTAAACATCAGCAGAATTACGAGAACAATGGAAGAGTTCCGAAGCATTTTTAAACATCAGCGGAATTCCGACAACAATGGAAAAGTTCCGAAGCATTATTAAACGTCAGCGGAATTCCGAGAACAATGAAAGAGTTCCGAAGCATTTTTAAACATCAGCAGAATTGAGAGAACAATGGAAGAGTTCGGAAGCATTTTTAAACGTCAGCGGAATTCCGAGAACATTGAAAGAGTTCCGAATCATTTTTAAACTTCAGCGGAATTCTGAGAATAATGGAAGAGTTCCGTAGCATTTTTAAACGTCAGCAGAATTCCGAGAACAATGGAAGAGTTCCAAAGCATTTTTAAACTTCAGTAGAATTCCGAGAACAATGGAAGAGTTCCGAAGCATTTTTAAACTACAGCGGAATTGCGAGAATAATGAAAGAGTTCCGAAGCATTTTTAAACTTCAGCGGAAATCCTAGAAAAATGGAAGAGTTCCGAAGCATTTTTAAACTTCAGAAGAATTCCGAGAACAATGGGAGAGTTCCGAAGCATTTTTAAACGTCAGCGGAATTACGAGAACAATGGAAGATTTCCGAAGCATTTTTAAATGTCATCGGAATTCCGAGAACAATGGAAGTGTTCCAAAGCATTTTTAAACATCAGCGGAATTCCGAGAACAATGGAAGAGTTCCGAAGCATTTTTAAATGTCATCGGAATTCCGAGAACAATGGAAGTGTTCCAAAGCATTTTTAAACATCAGCGGAATTCCGAGAACAATGGAAAATTTCCGAAGGATTTTTAAACGTCAGAGGAATTCTTAGAAAAATGGAAGAGTTCCGAAGCATTTTAAAGCGTCAGCAGAATTCCGAGAACAATGAAAGAGTTCCGAATCATTTTTAAACTTCAGCGGAATTTCTGATAACAATTGAAGAGTTCCGAAGCATTTTTAAGCATCAGCGGAATTCCGAGAACAATGGATGAGTTCTGAAGCATTTTTAAACTTCAGCGGAATTCTGAGAACAATGGAAGAGTTCTGAAGCATTTTTAAACTTCAGCGAAATTCTGAGAATAATGGAAGAGTACCTAAGCATTTTTAAACTTCAGCGGAAATCCTAGAACAATGGAAGAGTTCCGAAGCATTTTTAAACATCAGCGGAATTCTGAGAAAAATGGAAGAGTTCCGAAGCATTTTTAAACTTCAGCGGAATTCCGAAAACAATGGAAGAGTTCTGAAGCATTTTGAAATGTCAGCGGAAGTTCGAGAACAATGGAAGAGTTCCGAAGCATTTTTAAAACATCAGCGGAATTCCGAGAACAATGGAAAAGTTCCGAAGCATTATTTAACGTCAGCGGGATTCTGAGAAAAATGGAAGAGTTCCGAAGCATTTTAAAGCGTCAGCAGAATTCCGAGAACAATGAAAGAGTTCCGAATCATTTTTAAACTTCAGCGGTATTCCGGGAACAATGGAAGAGTTCTGAAGCATTTTTAAACTTCAGCGGAATTTCCGAGAACAATGGAAGTGTTCCGAAGCATTTTTAAATGTCATCAGAATTCCGAGAACAATGGAAGTGTTCCGAAGCATTTTTAAACTTCAGCGGTATTTCCGAGAACAATGGAAGAGTTCCGAAGCATTTTTAAGCATCAGTGGAATTCCGAGAGCAATGGATGAGTGCTGAAGCATTTTTAAACTTCAGCGGAATTCTGAGAACAATGGAAGAGTTTCAAAGCATTTTAAAACTTCAGCGGAATTCCGAGAACAATGGAAGAGTTCCGAAGCATTTTTAAACGTCAGCAGAATTACGAGAACAATGGAAGAGTTCCGAAGCATTTTTAAACATCAGCGGAATTCCGACAACAATGGAAAAGTTCCGAAGCATTATTAAACGTCAGCGGAATTCCGAGAACAATGAAAGAGTTCCGAAGCATTTTTAAACATCAGCAGAATTGAGAGAACAATGGAAGGGTTCCGAAGCATTTTTAAACGTCAGCGGAATTCCGAGAACATTGAAAGAGTTCCGAATCATTTTTAAACTTCAGCGGAATTCTGAGAATAATGGAAGAGTTCCGTAGCATTTTTAAACGTCAGCAGAATTCCGAGAACAATGGAAGAGTTCCAAAGCATTTTTAAACTTCAGTAGAATTCCGAGAACAATGGAAGAGTTCCAAAGCATTTTTAAACTTCAGCGGAAATCCTAGAAAAATGGAAGAGTTCCGAAGCATTTTTAAACTTCAGTAGAATTCCGAGAACAATGGGAGAGTTCCGAAGCATTTTTAAACGTCAGCGGAATTACGAGAACAATGGAAGAGTTCCGAAGCATTTTTAAATGTCATCGGAATTCCGAGAACAATGGAAGTGTTCCAAAGCATTTTTAAACATCAGCGGAATTCCGAGAACAATGGAAGAGTTCCGAAGCATTTTTAAATGTCATCGGAATTCCGAGAACAATGGAAGTGTTCCAAAGCATTTTTAAACATCAGCGGAATTCCGAGAACAATGGAAAATTTCCGAAGGATTTTTAAACGTCAGAGGAATTCTTAGAAAAATGGAAGAGTTCCGAAGCATTTTAAAGCGTCAGCAGAATTCCGAGAACAATGAAAGAGTTCCGAATCATTTCTAAACTTCAGCGGAATTTCTGAGAACAATTGAAGAGTTCCGAAGCATTTTTAAGCTTCAGCGGAATTCCGAGAACAATGGATGAGTTCTGAAGCATTTTTAAACTTCAGCGGAATTCTGAGAACAATGGAAGAGTTCTGAAGCATTTTTAAACTTCAGCGGAATTCTGAGAATAATGGAAGAGTACCTAAGCATTTTTAAACTTTAGCGGAAATCCTAGAACAATGGAAGAGTTCCGAAGCATTTTTAAACATCAGCGGAATTCCGAGAACAATGGAAAAGTTCCGAAGCATTATTAAACGTCAGCGGAATTCTGAGAAAAATGGAAGAGTTCCAAATCATTTTTAAACTTCAGCGGAATTCCGAGAACAATGGAAGAGTTCTGAAGCATTTTGAAATGTCAGTGGAAGTTCGAGAACAATGGAAGAGTTCCGAAGCATTTTTAAAACATCAGCGGAATTCCGAGAACAATGGAAAAGTTCCGAAGCATTATTTAACGTCAGCGGAATTCTGAGAAAAATGGAAGAGTTCCGAAGCATTTTTAAATGTCATCAGAATTCCGAGAACAATGGAAGTGTTCCAAAGCATTTTTAAATGTCATCAGAATTCCGAGAACAATGGAAGTGTTCCGAAGCAGTTTTAAACTTCAGCGGAATTTCCGAGAACAATGGAAGAGTTCCGAAGCATTTTTAAGCATCAGCGGAATTCCGATAGCAATGGATGAGTTCTGAAGCATTTTTAAACTTCAGCGGAATTCTGAGAACAATGGAAGAGTTTCAAAGCATTTTAAAACTTCAGCGGAATTCCGAAAACAATGAAAGAGTTCCGAAGCATTTTTAAACTTTAGCGGAAATCCTAGAACAATGGAAGAGTTCCGAAGCATTTTTAAACATCAGCGGAATTCCGAGAACAAAGGAAAAGTTCCGAAGCATTTTTAAACATCAGCGGAATTCCGAGAACAATGGAAGAGTTCCGAAGCATTTTTAAACTTCAGCAGAATTCTGAGAAAAATGGAAGAGTTCCGAAGCATTTTTAAACTTCAGCGGAATTCTGAGAACAATGGAAGAGTTCTGAAGCATTTTGAAATGTCAGCGGAAGTTCGAGAACAATGGAAGAGTTCCGAAGCATTTTTAAAACATCAGCGGAATTCCGAGAACAATGGAAAAGTTCCGAAGCATTATTTAACGTCAGCGGAATTCTGAGAAAAATGGAAGAGTTCTGAAGCATTTTTAAACTTCAGCGTAATTCCGAGAACAATGAAAGAGTTCCGAAGCATTATTAAACTTCAGCGGAATTCCGGGAACAATGGAAAAGTCCTGAAGCATTTTTAAACTTCAGCGGAATTTCAGAGAACAATGGAAGGGTTACAAAGCATTTTTAAATGTCATCAGAATTCCGAGAACAATGGAACTGTTCCGAAGCATTTTTAAACTTCAGCGGAATTTCCAAGAACAATGGAAGAGTTCCGAAGCATTTTTAAGCATCAGCGGAATTCCGATAGCAATGGATAAGTTCTGAAGCATTTTTAAACTTCAGCGGAATTCTGAGAACAATGGAAGAGTTTCAAAGCATTTTAAAACTTCAGCGGAATTCCGAGAACAAAGAAAGAGTTCCGAAGCATTTTTAAACATCAGCAGAATTGAGAGAACAATGGAAGAGTTCCGAATTATTTTTAAACGTCAGCGGAATTCCGAGAACAATGGAAGAGTTTCGAAGCATTTTTAAACGTCAGCTGAATTCCGATAACAATGGAAGAGTTCAGAAGCATTTTTAAACTTCAATAGAATTCCGAGAATAATGGAAGAGTTCTGAAGCATTTTTAAACTTCAGCGGAATTCTGAGAGTAATGGAAGAGTACCTAATCATTTTTAAACTTTAGCGGAAATCCTAGATCAATGGAAGAGTTCCGAAGCATTTTTAAACTTCAGCGGAATTCCGAGAACAATGGAAGAGTTCCGAAGCATTTTTAAACTTCAGCGGAAATCCAAGAACAATGGAAGAGTTCCGAAGCATTTTTAAACTTCAGTAGAATTCCGAGAACAATGGGAGAGTTCCGAAACATTTTTAAATGTCATCGGAATTCCGACAACAATGGAAGTGTTCCAAAGCATTTTTAAACATCAGCGGAATTCCGAGAACAATGGAAAATTTCTGAAGCATTTTTAAACGTCAGAGGAATTCTGAGAAAAATGGAAGAGTTTCGAAGCATTTTAAAGCGTCAGCAGAATTCCGAGAACAATGAAAGAGTTCCGAATCATTTTTAAACTTCAGCGGAATTCCGAGAACAATGGAAGAGTTCAGAAGCAATATTAAACTTCAGCGGAATTCCGGGAACAATGGAAGAGTTCTGATGCATTTTTAAACTTCAGCGAAATTTCCAAGAATAATGAAAGTGTTCCGAAGCATTTTTAAATGTCAGCAGCATTCCGAGAACAATGGAAGTGTTCAGAAGCATTTTTAAATGTCATCAGAATTCCGAGAACAATGGAAGTGTTCCGAAGCATTTTTAAATATCATCAGAATTCCGAGAACAATGGATGTGTTCCGAAGCATTTTTAAATGTCATCAGAATTCCGAGAACAATGGAAGTGTTCCGAAGCATTTTTAAATTTCAGCTGAATTTCCGAGAACAATGGAAGAGTTCCGAAGCATTTTTAAGCATCAGCGGAATTCCGATAGCAATGGATGAGTTCTGAAGCATTTTTAAACTTCAGCGGAATTCCGAGAACAATGGAAGAGTTCCGAAGCATTTTTAAACTTCAGCGGAAATCCTAGAACAATGGAAGAGTTCCGAAGCATTTTTAAACTTCAGCGGAAATCCTAGAACAATGGAAGAGTTCCGAAGCATTTTTAAACTTCAGTAGAATTCCGAGAACAATGGGAGAGTTCCGAAGCATTTTTAAACGTCAGCAGAATTACGAGAACAATGGAAGAGTTCCAAAGCATTTTTAAATGTCATCGGAATTCTGAGAACAATGGAAGAGTTCTGAAGCATTTTTACACTTCAGCGGAATTCTGAGAATAATGGAAGAGTACCTAAGCATTTTTAAACTTCAGTGAAATCCTAGTACAATGGAAGAGTTCCGAAGCATTTTTAAACATCAGTGGAATTCCGAGTACAATGGAAAAGTTCCGAAGCATTTTTAAACGTCAGCGGAATTTCAAGAAAAATGGAAGAGTTCTGAAGCATTTTGAAATGTCAGCGGAAGTCCGAGAACAATGGAAGAGTTCCGAAGCATTTTTAAACTACAGTGGAATTCCGAGAACAATGGAAGAGTTCCGAAGCATTTTTAAACATCAGCAGAATTACGAGAACAATGGAAGAGTTCTGAATAATTTTGAAATGTCAGCGGAAGTCCGAGAACAATGGAAGAGTTCCGAAGCATTTTTAAACATCAGCGGAATTCCGACAACAATGGAAAAGTTCCGAAGCATTATTAAACGTCAGCGGAATTCTGAGAAAAATGGAAGAGTTCCAAAGCATTTTTAAACTTCAGCGGAATTCCGAGAACAATGGAAAAGTTCCGAAGCATTATTAAACGTCAGCAGAATTGAGAGAACAATGGAAGAGTTCCGAAGCATTTTTACACGTCAGCGGAATTCCTAGAACAATGGAAGAGTTTTGAAGCATTTTTAAATGTCAGCAGAATTCCGATAACAATGGAAGAGTTCAGAAGCATTTTTAAACTTCAGTAGAATTCCGAGAACAATGGGAGAGTTCCGAAGCATTTTTAAACGTCAGCGGAATTACGAGAACAATGGAAGAGTTCCGAAGGATTTTTAAATGTCATCGGAATTCCGAGAACAATGGAAGAGCTCCAAAGCATTTTTAAACATCAGTGGAGTTCCGAGAACAATGGAAAAGTTCCGAAGCATTTTTAAATGTCAGCAGAATTACGAGAACAATGGAAGAGTTCTAAAGCATTTTGAAATGTCAGCGGAAGTCCGAGAACAATGGAAGAGTTCCGAAGCATTTTTAAACATCAGCGGAATTCCGAGAACAATGGAAAAGTTCCGAAGCATTTTTAAACTTCAGCGGAATTCCGAGAACATTGAAAGAGTTCCAAATCATTTTTAAACTTCAGCGGAATTCTGAGAACAATGGAAGTGTTCCGTAGCATTTTTAAACTTCAGCGGAATTCCGAGAACAATGGAAGAGTTCCGAAGCATTTTTAAACTTCAGCAGAATTCTGATAAAAATGGAAGAGTTCCGAAGCATTTTTAAACTTCAGCGGAATTCTGAGAACAATGGAAGAGTTCTGAAGCATTTTGAAATGTCAGCGGAAGTTCGAGAACAATGGAAGAGTTCCGAAGCATTTTTAAAACATCAGCGGAATTCCGAGAACAATGGAAAAGTTCCGAAGCATTATTTAATGTCAGCGGAATTCTGAGAATAATGGAAGAGTACCTAAGCATTTTTAAACTTTAGCGGAAATCCTAGAACAATGGAAGAGTTCCGAAGCATTTTTAAACATCAGCGGAATTCCGAGAACAATGGAAAAGTTCCGAAGCATTATTAAACGTTAGCGGAATTCTGAGAAAAATGGAAGAGTTCCAAATCATTTTTAAACTTCAGCGGAATTCCGAGAACAATGGAAGAGTTCTGAAGCATTTTGAAATGTCAGTGGAAGTTCGAGAACAATGGAAGAGTTCCGAAGCATTTTTAAAACATCAGCGGAATTCCGAGAACAATGGAAAAGTTCCGAAGCATTATTTAACGTCAGCGGAATTCTGAGAAAAATGGAAGAGTTCCGAAGCATTTTTAAATGTCATCAGAATTCCGAGAACAATGGAAGTGTTCCAAAGCATTTTTAAATGTCATCAGAATTCCGAGAACAATGGAAGTGTTCCGAAGCATTTTTAAACTTCAGCGGAATTTCCTAGAACAATGGAAGAGTTCCGAAGCATTTTTAAGCATCAGCGGAATTCCGATAGCAATGGATGAGTTCTGAAGCATTTTTAAACTTCAGCGGAATTCTGAAAACAATGGAAGAGTTTCAAAGCATTTTAAAACTTCAGCGGAATTCCGAAAACAATGAAAGAGTTCCGAAGCATTTTTAAACTTTAGCGGAAATCCTAGAACAATGGAAGAGTTCCGAAGCATTTTTAAATATCAGCGGAATTCCGAGAACAAAGGAAAAGTTCCGAAGCATTTTTAAACATCAGCGGAATTCCGAGAACAATGGAAGAGTTCCGAAGCATTTTTAAACTTCAGCAGAATTCTGAGAAAAATGGAAGAGTTCCGAAGCATTTTTAAACTTCAGCGGAATTCTGAGAACAATGGAAGAGTTCTGAAGCATTTTGAAATGTCAGCGGAAGTTCGAGAACAATGGAAGAGTTCCGAAGCATTTTTAAAACATCAGCGGAATTCCGAGAACAATGGAAAAGTTCCGAAGCATTATTTAACGTCAGCGGAATTCTGAGAAAAATGGAAGAGTTCTGAAGCATTTTTAAACTTCAGCGTAATTCCGAGAACAATGAAAGTGTTCCGAAGCATTATTAAACTTCAGCGGAATTCCGGGAACAATGGAAAAGTCCTGAAGCATTTTTAAACTTCAGCGGAATTTCAGAGAACAATGGAAGGGTTACAAAGCATTTTTAAATGTCATCAGAATTCCGAGAACAATGGAACTGTTCCGAAGCATTTTTAAACTTCAGCGGAATTTCCAAGAACAATGGAAGAGTTCCGAAGCATTTTTAAGCATCAGCGGAATTCCGATAGCAATGGATAAGTTCTGAAGCATTTTTAAACTTCAGCGGAATTCTGAGAACAATGGAAGAGTTCCGAAGCATTTTTAAACATCAGTGGAATTCCGAGTACAATGGAAAAGTTCCGAAGCATTTTTTAACGTCAGCTGAATTCCGATAACAATGGAAGAGTTCAGAAGCATTTTTAAACTTCAATAGAATTCCGAGAATAATGGAAGAGTTCTGAAGCATTTTTAAACTTCAGCGGAATTCTGAGAGTAATGGAAGAGTACCTAATCATTTTTAAACTTTAGCGGAAATCCTAGATCAATGGAAGAGTTCTGAAGCATTTTTAAACTTCAGCGGAATTCCGAGAACAATGGAAGAGTTCCGAAGCATTTTTAAACTTCAGCGGAAATCCAAGAACAATGGAAGAGTTCCGAAGCATTTTTAAACTTCAGTAGAATTCCGAGAACAATGGGAGAGTTCCGAAACATTTTTAAATGTCATCGGAATTCCGACAACAATGGAAGTGTTCCAAAGCATTTTTAAACATCAGCGGAATTCCGAGAACAATGGAAAATTTCTGAAGCATTTTTAAACGTCAGAGGAATTCTGAGAAAAATGGAAGAGTTTCGAAGCATTTTAAAGCGTCAGCAGAATTCCGAGAACAATGAAAGAGTTCCGAATCATTTTTAAACTTCAGCGGAATTCCGAGAACAATGGAAGAGTTCAGAAGCAATATTAAACTTCAGCGGAATTCCGGGAACAATGGAAGAGTTCTGATGCATTTTTAAACTTCAGCGAAATTTCCAAGAATAATGAAAGTGTTCCGAAGCATTTTTAAATGTCAGCAGAATTCCGAGAACAATGGAAGTGTTCAGAAGCATTTTTAAATGTCATCAGAATTCCGAGAAAAATGGAAGTGTTCCGAAGCATTTTTAAATATCATCAGAATTCCGAGAACAATGGATGTGTTCCGAAGCATTTTTAAATGTCATCAGAATTCCGAGAACAATGGAAGTGTTCCGAAGCATTTTTAAATTTCAGCTGAATTTCCGAGAACAATGGAAGAGTTCCGAAGCATTTTTAAGCATCAGCGGAATTCCGATAGCAATGGATGAGTTCTGAAGCATTTTTAAACTTCAGCGGAATTCCGAGAACAATGGAAGAGTTCCGAAGCATTTTTAAACTTCAGCGGAAATCCTAGAACAATGGAAGAGTTCCGAAGCATTTTTAAACTTCAGCGGAAATCCTAGAACAATGGAAGAGTTCCGAAGCATTTTTAAACTTCAGTAGAATTCCGAGAACAATGGGAGAGTTCCGAAGCATTTTTAAACGTCAGCAGAATTACGAGAACAATGGAAGAGTTCCAAAGCATTTTTAAATGTCATCGGAATTCTGAGAACAATGGAAGAGTTCTGAAGCATTTTTACACTTCAGCGGAATTCTGAGAATAATGGAAGAGTACCTAAGCATTTTTAAACTTCAGTGAAATCCTAGTACAATGGAAGAGTTCCGAAGCATTTTTAAACATCAGTGGAATTCCGAGTACAATGGAAAAGTTCCGAAGCATTTTTTAACGTCAGCGGAATTCCGAGAACAATGGAAGAGTTCCGAAGCATTTTTAAACGTCAGCGGAATTTCAAGAAAAATGGAAGAGTTCTGAAGCATTTTGAAATGTCAGCGGAAGTCCGAGGACAATGGAAGAGTTCCGAAGCATTTTTAAACTACAGTGGAATTCCGAGAACAATGGAAGAGTTCCGAAGCATTTTTAAACATCAGCAGAATTACGAGAACAATGGAAGAGTTCTGAAGAATTTTGAAATGTCAGCGGAAGTCCGAGAACAATGGAAGATTTCCGAAGCATTTTTAAACATCAGCGGAATTCCGACAACAATGGAAAAGTTCCGAAGCATTATTAAACGTCAGCGGAATTCTGAGAAAAATGGAAGAGTTCCAAAGCATTTTTAAACTTCAGCGGAATTCCGAGAACAATGGAAAAGTTCCGAAGCATTATTAAACGTCAGCAGAATTGAGAGAACAATGGAAGAGTTCCGAAGCATTTATACACGTCAGCGGAATTCCTAGAACAATGGAAGAGTTTTGAAGCATTTTTAAATGTCAGCAGAATTCCGATAACAATGGAAGAGTTCAGAAGCATTTTTAAACTTCAGTAGAATTCCGAGAACAATGGAAGAGTTCCGAAGGATTTTTAAATGTCATCGGAATTCCGAGAACAATGGAAGTGTTCCAAAGCATTTTTAAACATCAGCGGAATTCCGAGAACAATGAAAAATTTCCGAAGCATTTTTAAACGTCAGAGGAATTCTTAGAAAAATGGAAGAGTTCCGAAGCATTTTAAAGCGTCAGCAGAATTCCGAGAACAATGAAAGAGTTCCGAATCATTTTTAAACTTCAGCGGAATTTCTGAGAACAATTGAAGAGTTCCGAAGCATTTTTAAGCATCAGCGGAATTCCGAGAACAATGGATGATTTCTGAAGCATTTTTAAACTTCAGCGGAATTCTGAGAACAATGGAAGAGTTCTGAAGCATTATTAAACGTCAGCAGAATTGAGAGAACAATGGAAGAGTTCCGAAGCATTTTACACGTCAGCGGAATTCCTAGAACAATGGAAGAGTTTTGAAGCATTTTTCAATGTCAGCAGAATTCCGATAACAATGGAAGAGTTCAGAAGCATTTTTAAACTTCAATAGAATTCCGAGAACAATGGAAGAGTTCTGAAGCATTTTTAAACTTAAGCGGAATTGTGAGAATAATGGAAGAGTACCTAAGCATTTTTAAACTTCAGCGGAAATCCTAGAACAATGGAAGAGTTCCGTAGCATTTTTAAACATCAGCGGAATTCCGAGAACAATGGAAAAGTTCCAAAGCATTTATAAACGTCAGCGGAATTTCGAGAAAAATGGAAGAGTTCTGAAGCATTTTGAAATGTCAGCGGAAGTCCGAGAACAATGGAAGAGTTCCGAAGCATTTTTAAACTACAGCGGAATTCTGAGAACAATGGAAGTGTTCCGAAGCATTTTTAAAATTCAGCGGAATTCCGAGAACAATGGAAGAGTTCTGAAGCATTTTGAAATGTCAGCGGAAGTTCGAGAACAATGGAAGAGTTCCGAAGCATTTTTAAAACATCAGCTGAATTCCGAGAACAATGGAAATGTTCCGAAGCGTTATTTAACGTCAGCGGAATTCTGAGAAAAATGGAAGAGTTCCGAATCATTTTTAAACTTCAGCGGAATTCCGAGAACAATGAAAGAGTTCCGAAGCATTATTAAACTTCAGCGGAATTCCGCGAACAATGGAAGAGTTCCTAAGAATTTTTAAACTTCAGCGGAATTTCCGAGAACAATGGAAGTGTTCCGAAGCATTTTTAAATGTCATCAGAATTCCGAGAACAATGGAAGTGTTCCGAAGCATTTTTAAACTTCAGCGGTATTTCCGAGAACAATGGAAGAGTTCCGAAGCATTTTTAAGCATCAGCGGAATTCCGAGAGCAATGGATGAGTGCTGAAGCATTTTTAAACTTCAACGGAATTCTGAGAACAATGGAAGAGTTTCAAAGCATTTTAAAACTTCAGCGGAATTCCGAGAACAATGAAAGAGTTCCGAAGCATTTTTAAACATCAGCAGAATTACGAGAACAATGGAAGAGTTCCGAAGCAATTTTAAACATCAGCGGAATTCCGACAACAATGGAAAAGTTCCGAAGCATTATTAAACGTCAGCGGAATTCCGAGAACAATGAAAGAGTTCCGAAGCATTTTTAAACATCAGCAGAATTGAGAGAACAATGGAAGAGTTCGGAAGCATTTTTAAACGTCAGCGGAATTCCGAGAACATTGAAAGAGTTCCGAATCATTTTTAAACTTCAGCGGAATTCTGAGAATAATGGAAGAGTTCCGTAGCATTTTTAAACGTCAGCAGAATTCCGAGAACAATGGAAGAGTTCCAAAGCATTTTTAAACTTCAGTAGAATTCCGAGAACAATGGAAGAGTTCCGAAGCATTTTTAAACTACAGTAGAATTCCGAGAACAATGGGAGAGTTCCGAAGCATTTTTAAACGTCAGCGGAATTACGAGAACAATGGAAGATTTCCGAAGCATTTTTAAATGTCATCGGAATTCCGAGAACAATGGAAGTGTTCCAAAGCATTTTTAAACATCAGCGGAATTCCGAGAACAATGGAAGAGTTCCGAAGCATTTTTAAATGTCATCGGAATTCCGAGAACAATGGAAGTGTTCCAAAGCATTTTTAAACATCAGCGGAATTCCGAGAACAATGGAAAATTTCCGAAGGATTTTTAAACGTCAGAGGAATTCTTAGAAAAATGGAAGAGTTCCGAAGCATTTTAAAGCGTCAGCAGAATTCCGAGAACAATGAAAGAGTTCCGAATCATTTTTAAACTTCAGCGGAATTTCTGATAACAATTGAAGAGTTCCGAAGCATTTTTAAGCATCAGCGGAATTCCGAGAACAATGGATGAGTTCTGAAGCATTTTTAAACTTCAGCGGAATTCTGAGAACAATGGAAGAGTTCTGAAGCATTTTTAAACTTCAGCGAAATTCTGAGAATAATGGAAGAGTACCTAAGCATTTTTAAACTTCAGCGTAAATCCTAGAACAATGGAAGAGTTCCGAAGCATTTTTAAACATCAGCGGAATTCCGAGAACAATGGAAAAGTTCCGAAGCATTATTAAACGTCAGCGGAATTCTGAGAAAAATGGAAGAGTTCCAAAGCATTTTTAAACTTCAGCGGAATTCCGAAAACAATGGAAGAGTTCTGAAGCATTTTGAAATGTCAGCGGAAGTTCGAGAACAATGGAAGAGTTCCGAAGCATTTTTAAAACATCAGCGGAATTCCGAGAACAATGGAAAAGTTCCGAAGCATTATTTAATGTCAGCGGAATTCTGAGAAAAATGGAAGAGTTCCGAAGCATTTTTAAATGTCATCAGAATTCCGAGAACAATGGAAGTGTTCCAAAGCATTTTTAAATGTCATCAGAATTCCGAGAACAATGGAAGTGTTCCGAAGCATTTTTAAACTTCAGCGGAATTTCCGAGAACAATGGAAGAGTTCCGAAGCATTTTTAAGCATCAGCGGAATTCAGATAGCAATGGATGAGTTCTGAAGCATTTTTAAACTTCAGCGGAATTCTGAGAACAATGGAAGAGTTTCAAAGCATTTTAAAACTTCAGCGGAATTCCGAAAACAATGAAAGAGTTCCGAAGCATTTTTTAACTTTAGCGGAAATCCTAGAACAATGGAAGAGTTACGAAGCATTTTTAAACATCAGCGGAATTCCGAGAACAATGGAAAAGTTCCGAAGCATTTTTAAACGTCAGCGGAATTCCGAGAAAAATGGAAGAGTTCCGAAGCATTTTTAAACGTCAGCGGAATTCCGAGAAAAATGGAAGAGTTCTGAAGCATTTTTAAACTTCAGCGGAATTCTGAGAGTAATGGAAGAGTACCTAATCATTTTTAAACTTTAGCGGAAATCCTAGATCAATGGAAGAGTTCCGAAGCATTTTTAAACTTCAGCGGAATTCCGAGAACAATGGAAGAGTTCCGAAGCATTTTTAAACTTCAGCGGAAATCCAAGAACAATGGAAGAGTTCCGAAGCATTTTTAAACTTCAGTAGAATTCCGAAAACAATGGGAGAGTTCCGAAACATTTTTAAATGTCATCGGAATTCCGACAACAATGGAAGTGTTCCAAAGCATTTTTAAACATCAGCGGAATTCCGAGAACAATGGAAAATTTCTGAAGCATTTTTAAACGTCAGAGGAATTCTGAGAAAAATGGAAGAGTTTCGAAGCATTTTAAAGCGTCAGCAGAATTCCGAGAACAATGAAAGAGTTCCGAATCATTTTTAAACTTCAGCGGAATTCCGAGAACAATGGAAGAGTTCAGAAGCAATATTAAACTTCAGCGGAATTCCGGGAACAATGGAAGAGTTCTGATGCATTTTTAAACTTCAGCGAAATTTCCAAGAATAATGAAAGTGTTCCGAAGCATTTTTAAATGTCAGCAGCATTCCGAGAACAATGGAAGTGTTCAGAAGCATTTTTAAATGTCATCAGAATTCCGAGAACAATGGAAGTGTTCCGAAGCATTTTTAAATATCATCAGAATTCCGAGAACAATGGATGTGTTCCGAAGCATTTTTAAATGTCATCAGAATTCCGAGAACAATGGAAGTGTTCCGAAGCATTTTTAAATTTCAGCTGAATTTCCGAGAACAATGGAAGAGTTCCGAAGCATTTTTAAGCATCAGCGGAATTCCGATAGCAATGGATGAGTTCTGAAGCATTTTTAAACTTCAGCGGAATTCCGAGAACAATGGAAGAGTTCCGAAGCATTTTTAAACTTCAGCGGAAATCCTAGAACAATGGAAGAGTTCCGAAGCATTTTTAAACTTCAGCGGAAATCCTAGAACAATGGAAGAGTTCCGAAGCATTTTTAAACTTCAGTAGAATTCCGAGAACAATGGGAGAGTTCCGAAGCATTTTTAAACGTCAGCAGAATTACGAGAACAATGGAAGAGTTCCAAAGCATTTTTAAATGTCATCGGAATTCTGAGAACAATGGAAGAGTTCTGAAGCATTTTTACACTTCAGCGGAATTCTGAGAATAATGGAAGAGTACCTAAGCATTTTTAAACTTCAGTGAAATCCTAGTACAATGGAAGAGTTCCGAAGCATTTTTAAACATCAGTGGAATTCCGAGTACAATGGAAAAGTTCCGAAGCATTTTTAAACGTCAGCGGAATTTCAAGAAAAATGGAAGAGTTCTGAAGCATTTTGAAATGTCAGCGGAAGTCCGAGAACAATGGAAGAGTTCCGAAGCATTTTTAAACTACAGTGGAATTCCGAGAACAATGGAAGAGTTCCGAAGCATTTTTAAACATCAGCAGAATTACGAGAACAATGGAAGAGTTCTGAATAATTTTGAAATGTCAGCGGAAGTCCGAGAACAATGGAAGAGTTCCGAAGCATTTTTAAACATCAGCGGAATTCCGACAACAATGGAAAAGTTCCGAAGCATTATTAAACGTCAGCGGAATTCTGAGAAAAATGGAAGAGTTCCAAAGCATTTTTAAACTTCAGCGGAATTCCGAGAACAATGGAAAAGTTCCGAAGCATTATTAAACGTCAGCGGAATTCTGAGAAAAATGGAAGAGTTCCGAAGCATTTTTACACGTCAGCGGAATTCCTAGAACAATGGAAGAGTTTTGAAGCATTTTTAAATGTCAGCAGAATTCCGATAACAATGGAAGAGTTCAGAAGCATTTTTAAACTTCAGTAGAATTCCGAGAACAATGGGAGAGTTCCGAAGCATTTTTAAACGTCAGCGGAATTACGAGAACAATGGAAGTGTTCCAAAGCATTTTTAAACATCAGCGGAATTCCGAGAACAATGGAAAATTTCCGAAGGATTTTTAAACGTCAGAGGAATTCTTAGAAAAATGGAAGAGTTCCGAAGCATTTTAAAGCGTCAGCAGAATTCCGAGAACAATGAAAGAGTTCCGAATCATTTTTAAACTTCAGCGGAATTTCTGATAACAATTGAAGAGTTCCGAAGCATTTTTAAGCATCAGCGGAATTCCGAGAACAATGGATGAGTTCTGAAGCATTTTTAAACTTCAGCGGAATTCTGAGAACAATGGAAGAGTTCTGAAGCATTTTTAAACTTCAGCGAAATTCTGAGAATAATGGAAGAGTACCTAAGCATTTTTAAACTTCAGCGGAAATCCTAGAACAATGGAAGAGTTCCGAAGCATTTTTAAACATCAGCGGAATTCCGAGAACAATGGAAAAGTTCCGAAGCATTATTAAACGTCAGCGGAATTCTGAGAAAAATGGAAGAGTTCCAAAGCATTTTTAAACTTCAGCGGAATTCCGAAAACAATGGAAGAGTTCTGAAGCATTTTGAAATGTCAGCGGAAGTTCGAGAACAATGGAAGAGTTCCGAAGCATTTTTAAACTTCAGCGGAATTCCGAGAACATTGAAAGAGTTCCAAATCATTTTTAAACTTCAGCGGAATTCTGAGAACAATGGAAGAGTTCCGTAGCATTTTTAAACTTCAGCGGAATTCCGAGAACAATGGAAGAGTTCCGAAGCATTTTTAAACTTCAGCAGAATTCTGAGAAAAATGGAAGAGTTCCGAAGCATTTTTAAACTTCAGCGGAATTCTGAGAACAATGGAAGAGTTCTGAAGCATTTTGAAATGTCAGCGGAAGTTCGAGAACAATGGAAGAGTTCCGAAGCATTTTTAAAACATCAGCGGAATTCCGAGAACAATGGAAAAGTTCCGAAGCATTATTTAACGTCAGCGGGATTCTGAGAAAAATGGAAGAGTTCCGAAGCATTTTAAAGCGTCAGCAGAATTCCGAGAACAATGAAAGAGTTCCGAATCATTTTTAAACTTCAGCGGTATTCCGGGAACAATGGAAGAGTTCTGAAGCATTTTTAAGCATCAGTGGAATTCCGAGAGCAATGGATGAGTGCTGAAGCATTTTTAAACTTCAGCGGAATTCTGAGAACAATGGAAGAGTTTCAAAGCATTTTAAAACTTCAGCGGAATTCCGTGAACAATGGAAGAGTTCCGAAGCATTTTTAAACGTCAGCAGAATTACGAGAACAATGGAAGAGTTCCGAAGCTTTTTTAAACATCAGCGGAATTCCGACAACAATGGAAAAGTTCCGAAGCATTATTAAACGTCAGCGGAATTCCGAGAACAATGAAAGAGTTCCGAAGCATTTTTAAACATCAGCAGAATTGAGAGAACAATGGAAGGGTTCCGAAGCATTTTTAAACGTCAGCGGAATTCCGAGAACATTGAAAGAGTTCCGAATCATTTTTAAACTTCAGCGGAATTCTGAGAATAATGGAAGAGTTCTGTAGCATTTTTAAACGTCAGCAGAATTCCGAGAACAATGGAAGAGTTCCAAAGCATTTTTAAACTTCAGTAGAATTCCGAGAACAATGGAAGAGTTCCGAAGCATTTTTAAACTTCAGTAGAATTCCGAGAACAATGGGAGAGTTCCGAAGCATTTTTAAACGTCAGCGGAATTACGAGAACAATGGAAGAGTTCCGAAGCATTTTTAAATGTCATCGGAATTCCGAGAACAATGGAAGTGTTCCAAAGCATTTTTAAACATCAGCGGAATTCCGAGAACAATGGAAGAGTTCCGAAGCATTTTTAAATGTCATCGGAATTCCGAGAACAAAGGAAGTGTTCCAAAGCATTTTTAAACATCAGCGGAATTCCGAGAACAATGGAAAATTTCCGAAGGATTTTTAAACGTCAGAGGAATTCTTAGAAAAATGGAAGAGTTCCGAAGCATTTTAAAGCGTCAGCAGAATTCCGAGAACAATGAAAGAGTTCCGAATCATTTCTAAACTTCAGCGGAATTTCTGAGAACAATTGAAGAGTTCCGAAGCATTTTTAAGCATCAGCGGAATTCCGAGAACAATGGATGAGTTCTGAAGCATTTTTAAACTTCAGCGGAATTCTGAGAACAATGGAAGAGTTCTGAAGCATTTTTAAACTTCAGCGGAATTCTGAGAATAATGGAAGAGTACCTAAGCATTTTTAAACTTTAGCGGAAATCCTAGAACAATGGAAGAGTTCCGAAGCATTTTTAAACATCAGCGGAATTCCGAGAACAATGGAAAAGTTCCGAAGCATTATTAAACGTCAGCGGAATTCTGAGAAAAATGGAAGAGTTCCAAATCATTTTTAAACTTCAGCGGAATTCCGAGAACAATGGAAGAGTTCTGAAGCATTTTGAAATGTCAGTGGAAGTTCGAGAACAATGGAAGAGTTCCGAAGCATTTTTAAATGTCATCAGAATTCCGAGAACAATGGAAGTGTTCCAAAGCATTTTTAAATGTCATCAGAATTCCGAGAACAATGGAAGTGTTCCGAAGCATTTTTAAACTTCAGCGGAATTTCCTAGAACAATGGAAGAGTTCCGAAGCATTTTTAAGCATCAGCGGAATTCCGATAGCAATGGATGAGTTCTGAAGCATTTTTAAACTTCAGCGGAATTCTGAAAACAATGGAAGAGTTTCAAAGCATTTTAAAACTTCAGCGGAATTCCGAAAACAATGAAAGAGTTCCGAAGCATTTTTAAACTTTAGCGGAAATCCTAGAACAATGGAAGAGTTCCGAAGCATTTTTAAACATCAGCGGAATTCCGAGAACAAAGGAAAAGTTCCGAAGCATTTTTAAACATCAGCGGAATTCCGAGAACAATGGAAGAGTTCCGAAGCATTTTTAAACTTCAGCAGAATTCTGAGAAAAATGGAAGAGTTCCGAAGCATTTTTAAACTTCAGCGGAATTCTGAGAACAATGGAAGAGTTCTGAAGCATTTTGAAATGTCAGCGGAAGTTCGAGAACAATGGAAGAGTTCCGAAGCATTTTTAAAACATCAGCGGAATTCCGAGAACAATGGAAAAGTTCCGAAGCATTATTTAACGTCAGCGGAATTCTGAGAAAAATGGAAGAGTTCTGAAGCATTTTTAAACTTCAGCGTAATTCCGAGAACAATGAAAGAGTTCCGAAGCATTATTAAACTTCAGCGGAATTCCGGGAACAATGGAAAAGTCCTGAAGCATTTTTAAACTTCAGCGGAATTTCAGAGAACAATGGAAGGGTTACAAAGCATTTTTAAATGTCATCAGAATTCCGAGAACAATGGAACTGTTCCGAAGCATTTTTAAACTTCAGCGGAATTTCCAAGAACAATGGAAGAGTTCCGAAGCATTTTTAAGCATCAGCGGAATTCCGATAGCAATGGATAAGTTCTGAAGCATTTTTAAACTTCAGCGGAATTCTGAGAACAATGGAAGAGTTTCAAAGCATTTTAAAACTTCAGCGGAATTCCGAGAACAAAGAAAGAGTTCCGAAGCATTTTTAAACTTCAGCGGAATTCTGAGAACAATGGAAGTGTTCCAAAGCATTTTTAAACATCAGCGGAATTCCGAGAACAATGGAAAATTTCTGAAGCATTTTTAAACGTCAGAGGAATTCTGAGAAAAATGGAAGAGTTTCGAAGCATTTTAAAGCGTCAGCAGAATTCCGAGAACAATGAAAGAGTTCCGAATCATTTTTAAACTTCAGCGGAATTCCGAGAACAATGGAAGAGTTCAGAAGCAATATTAAACTTCAGCGGAATTCCGGGAACAATGGAAGAGTTCTGATGCATTTTTAAACTTCAGCGAAATTTCCAAGAATAATGAAAGTGTTCCGAAGCATTTTTAAATGTCAGCAGCATTCCGAGAACAATGGAAGTGTTCAGAAGCATTTTTAAATGTCATCAGAATTCCGAGAACAATGGAAGTGTTCCGAAGCATTTTTAAATATCATCAGAATTCCGAGAACAATGGATGTGTTCCGAAGCATTTTTAAATGTCATCAGAATTCCGAGAACAATGGAAGTGTTCCGAAGCATTTTTAAATTTCAGCTGAATTTCCGAGAACAATGGAAGAGTTCCGAAGCATTTTTAAGCATCAGCGGAATTCCGATAGCAATGGATGAGTTCTGAAGCATTTTTAAACTTCAGCGGAATTCCGAGAACAATGGAAGAGTTCCGAAGCATTTTTAAACTTCAGCGGAAATCCTAGAACAATGGAAGAGTTCCGAAGCATTTTTAAACTTCAGCGGAAATCCTAGAACAATGGAAGAGTTCCGAAGCATTTTTAAACTTCAGTAGAATTCCGAGAACAATGGGAGAGTTCCGAAGCATTTTTAAACGTCAGCAGAATTACGAGAACAATGGAAGAGTTCCAAAGCATTTTTAAATGTCATCGGAATTCTGAGAACAATGGAAGAGTTCTGAAGCATTTTTACACTTCAGCGGAATTCTGAGAATAATGGAAGAGTACCTAAGCATTTTTAAACTTCAGTGAAATCCTAGTACAATGGAAGAGTTCCGAAGCATTTTTAAACATCAGTGGAATTCCGAGTACAATGGAAAAGTTCCGAAGCATTTTTAAACGTCAGCGGAATTTCAAGAAAAATGGAAGAGTTCTGAAGCATTTTGAAATGTCAGCGGAAGTCCGAGAACAATGGAAGAGTTCCGAAGCATTTTTAAACTACAGTGGAATTCCGAGAACAATGGAAGAGTTCCGAAGCATTTTTAAACATCAGCAGAATTACGAGAACAATGGAAGAGTTCTGAATAATTTTGAAATGTCAGCGGAAGTCCGAGAACAATGGAAGAGTTCCGAAGCATTTTTAAACATCAGCGGAATTCCGACAACAATGGAAAAGTTCCGAAGCATTATTAAACGTCAGCGGAATTCTGAGAAAAATGGAAGAGTTCCAAAGCATTTTTAAACTTCAGCGGAATTCCGAGAACAATGGAAAAGTTCCGAAGCATTATTAAACGTCAGCGGAATTCTGAGAAAAATGGAAGAGTTCCGAAGCATTTTTACACGTCAGCGGAATTCCTAGAACAATGGAAGAGTTTTGAAGCATTTTTAAATGTCAGCAGAATTCCGATAACAATGGAAGAGTTCAGAAGCATTTTTAAACTTCAGTAGAATTCCGAGAACAATGGGAGAGTTCCGAAGCATTTTTAAACGTCAGCGGAATTACGAGAACAATGGAAGTGTTCCAAAGCATTTTTAAACATCAGCGGAATTCCGAGAACAATGGAAAATTTCCGAAGGATTTTTAAACGTCAGAGGAATTCTTAGAAAAATGGAAGAGTTCCGAAGCATTTTAAAGCGTCAGCAGAATTCCGAGAACAATGAAAGAGTTCCGAATCATTTTTAAACTTCAGCGGAATTTCTGATAACAATTGAAGAGTTCCGAAGCATTTTTAAGCATCAGCGGAATTCCGAGAACAATGGATGAGTTCTGAAGCATTTTTAAACTTCAGCGGAATTCTGAGAACAATGGAAGAGTTCTGAAGCATTTTTAAACTTCAGCGAAATTCTGAGAATAATGGAAGAGTACCTAAGCATTTTTAAACTTCAGCGGAAATCCTAGAACAATGGAAGAGTTCCGAAGCATTTTTAAACATCAGCGGAATTCCGAGAACAATGGAAAAGTTCCGAAGCATTATTAAACGTCAGCGGAATTCTGAGAAAAATGGAAGAGTTCCAAAGCATTTTTAAACTTCAGCGGAATTCCGAAAACAATGGAAGAGTTCTGAAGCATTTTGAAATGTCAGCGGAAGTTCGAGAACAATGGAAGAGTTCCGAAGCATTTTTAAACTTCAGCGGAATTCCGAGAACATTGAAAGAGTTCCAAATCATTTTTAAACTTCAGCGGAATTCTGAGAACAATGGAAGAGTTCCGTAGCATTTTTAAACTTCAGCGGAATTCCGAGAACAATGGAAGAGTTCCGAAGCATTTTTAAACTTCAGCAGAATTCTGAGAAAAATGGAAGAGTTCCGAAGCATTTTTAAACTTCAGCGGAATTCTGAGAACAATGGAAGAGTTCTGAAGCATTTTGAAATGTCAGCGGAAGTTCGAGAACAATGGAAGAGTTCCGAAGCATTTTTAAAACATCAGCGGAATTCCGAGAACAATGGAAAAGTTCCGAAGCATTATTTAACGTCAGCGGGATTCTGAGAAAAATGGAAGAGTTCCGAAGCATTTTAAAGCGTCAGCAGAATTCCGAGAACAATGAAAGAGTTCCGAATCATTTTTAAACTTCAGCGGTATTCCGGGAACAATGGAAGAGTTCTGAAGCATTTTTAAGCATCAGTGGAATTCCGAGAGCAATGGATGAGTGCTGAAGCATTTTTAAACTTCAGCGGAATTCTGAGAACAATGGAAGAGTTTCAAAGCATTTTAAAACTTCAGCGGAATTCCGTGAACAATGGAAGAGTTCCGAAGCATTTTTAAACGTCAGCAGAATTACGAGAACAATGGAAGAGTTCCGAAGCTTTTTTAAACATCAGCGGAATTCCGACAACAATGGAAAAGTTCCGAAGCATTATTAAACGTCAGCGGAATTCCGAGAACAATGAAAGAGTTCCGAAGCATTTTTAAACATCAGCAGAATTGAGAGAACAATGGAAGGGTTCCGAAGCATTTTTAAACGTCAGCGGAATTCCGAGAACATTGAAAGAGTTCCGAATCATTTTTAAACTTCAGCGGAATTCTGAGAATAATGGAAGAGTTCTGTAGCATTTTTAAACGTCAGCAGAATTCCGAGAACAATGGAAGAGTTCCAAAGCATTTTTAAACTTCAGTAGAATTCCGAGAACAATGGAAGAGTTCCGAAGCATTTTTAAACTTCAGTAGAATTCCGAGAACAATGGGAGAGTTCCGAAGCATTTTTAAACGTCAGCGGAATTACGAGAACAATGGAAGAGTTCCGAAGCATTTTTAAATGTCATCGGAATTCCGAGAACAATGGAAGTGTTCCAAAGCATTTTTAAACATCAGCGGAATTCCGAGAACAATGGAAGAGTTCCGAAGCATTTTTAAATGTCATCGGAATTCCGAGAACAATGGAAGTGTTCCAAAGCATTTTTAAACATCAGCGGAATTCCGAGAACAATGGAAAATTTCCGAAGGATTTTTAAACGTCAGAGGAATTCTTAGAAAAATGGAAGAGTTCCGAAGCATTTTAAAGCGTCAGCAGAATTCCGAGAACAATGAAAGAGTTCCGAATCATTTCTAAACTTCAGCGGAATTTCTGAGAACAATTGAAGAGTTCCGAAGCATTTTTAAGCATCAGCGGAATTCCGAGAACAATGGATGAGTTCTGAAGCATTTTTAAACTTCAGCGGAATTCTGAGAACAATGGAAGAGTTCTGAAGCATTTTTAAACTTCAGCGGAATTCTGAGAATAATGGAAGAGTACCTAAGCATTTTTAAACTTTAGCGGAAATCCTAGAACAATGGAAGAGTTCCGAAGCATTTTTAAACATCAGCGGAATTCCGAGAACAATGGAAAAGTTCCGAAGCATTATTAAACGTCAGCGGAATTCTGAGAAAAATGGAAGAGTTCCAAATCATTTTTAAACTTCAGCGGAATTCCGAGAACAATGGAAGAGTTCTGAAGCATTTTGAAATGTCAGTGGAAGTTCGAGAACAATGGAAGAGTTCCGAAGCATTTTTAAAACATCAGCGGAATTCCGAGAACAATGGAAAAGTTCCGAAGCATTATTTAACGTCAGCGGAATTCTGAGAAAAATGGAAGAGTTCCGAAGCATTTTTAAATGTCATCAGAATTCCGAGAACAATGGAAGTGTTCCAAAGCATTTTTAAATGTCATCAGAATTCCGAGAACAATGGAAGTGTTCCGAAGCATTTTTAAACTTCAGCGGAATTTCCTAGAACAATGGAAGAGTTCCGAAGCATTTTTAAGCATCAGCGGAATTCCGATAGCAATGGATGAGTTCTGAAGCATTTTTAAACTTCAGCGGAATTCTGAAAACAATGGAAGAGTTTCAAAGCATTTTAAAACTTCAGCGGAATTCCGAAAACAATGAAAGAGTTCCGAAGCATTTTTAAACTTTAGCGGAAATCCTAGAACAATGGAAGAGTTCCGAAGCATTTTTAAACATCAGCGGAATTCCGAGAACAAAGGAAAAGTTCCGAAGCATTTTTAAACATCAGCGGAATTCCGAGAACAATGGAAGAGTTCCGAAGCATTTTTAAACTTCAGCAGAATTCTGAGAAAAATGGAAGAGTTCCAAATCATTTTTAAACTTCAGCGGAATTCCGAGAACAATGGATGAGTTCTGAAGCATTTTTAAACTTCAGCGGAATTCTGAGAACAATGGAAGAGTTCTGAAGCATTTTTAAACTTCAGCGGAATTCTGAGAATAATGGAAGAGTACCTAAGCATTTTTAAACTTTAGCGGAAATCCTAGAACAATGGAAGAGTTCCGAAGCATTTTTAAACATCAGCGGAATTCCGAGAACAATGGAAAAGTTCCGAAGCATTATTAAACGTCAGCGGAATTCTGAGAAAAATGGAAGAGTTCCAAATCATTTTTAAACTTCAGCGGAATTCCGAGAACAATGGAAGAGTTCTGAAGCATTTTGAAATGTCAGTGGAAGTTCGAGAACAATGGAAGAGTTCCGAAGCATTTTTAAAACATCAGCGGAATTCCGAGAACAATGGAAAAGTTCCGAAGCATTATTTAACGTCAGCGGAATTCTGAGAAAAATGGAAGAGTTCCGAAGCATTTTTAAATGTCATCAGAATTCCGAGAACAATGGAAGTGTTCCAAAGCATTTTTAAATGTCATCAGAATTCCGAGAACAATGGAAGTGTTCCGAAGCATTTTTAAACTTCAGCGGAATTTCCTAGAACAATGGAAGAGTTCCGAAGCATTTTAAAGCATCAGCGGAATTCCGATAGCAATGGATGAGTTCTGAAGCATTTTTAAACTTCAGCGGAATTCTGAAAACAATGGAAGAGTTTCAAAGCATTTTAAAACTTCAGCGGAATTCCGAAAACAATGAAAGAGTTCCGAAGCATTTTTAAACTTTAGCGGAAATCCTAGAACAATGGAAGAGTTCCGAAGCATTTTTAAACATCAGCGGAATTCCGAGAACAAAGGAAAAGTTCCGAAGCATTTTTAAACATCAGCGGAATTCCGAGAACAATGGAAGAGTTCCGAAGCATTTTTAAACTTCAGCAGAATTCTGAGAAAAATGGAAGAGTTCCGAAGCATTTTTAAACTTCAGCGGAATTCTGAGAACAATGGAAGAGTTCTGAAGCATTTTGAAATGTCAGCGGAAGTTCGAGAACAATGGAAGAGTTCCGAAGCATTTTTAAAACATCAGCGGAATTCCGAGAACAATGGAAAAGTTCCGAAGCATTATTTAACGTCAGCGGAATTCTGAGAAAAATGGAAGAGTTCTGAAGCATTTTTAAACTTCAGCGTAATTCCGAGAACAATGAAAGAGTTCCGAAGCATTATTAAACTTCAGCGGAATTCCGGGAACAATGGAAAAGTCCTGAAGCATTTTTAAACTTCAGCGGAATTTCAGAGAACAATGGAAGGGTTACAAAGCATTTTTAAATGTCATCAGAATTCCGAGAACAATGGAACTGTTCCGAAGCATTTTTAAACTTCAGCGGAATTTCCAAGAACAATGGAAGAGTTCCGAAGCATTTTTAAGCATCAGCGGAATTCCGATAGCAATGGATAAGTTCTGAAGCATTTTTAAACTTCAGCGGAATTCTGAGAACAATGGAAGAGTTTCAAAGCATTTTAAAACTTCAGCGGAATTCCGAGAACAAAGAAAGAGTTCCGAAGCATTTTTAAACATCAGCAGAATTGAGAGAACAATGGAAGAGTTCCGAATTATTTTTAAACGTCAGCGGAATTCCGAGAACAATGGAAGAGTTTCGAAGCATTTTTAAACGTCAGCTGAATTCCGATAACAATGGAAGAGTTCAGAAGCATTTTTAAACTTCAGCGGAATTCTGAGAGTAATGGAAGAGTACCTAATCATTTTTAAACTTTAGCGGAAATCCTAGATCAATGGAAGAGTTCCGAAGCATTTTTAAACTTCAGCGGAATTCCGAGAACAATGGAAGAGTTCCGAAGCATTTTTAAACTTCAGCGGAAATCCAAGAACAATGGAAGAGTTCCGAAGCATTTTTAAACTTCAGTAGAATTCCGAGAACAATGGGAGAGTTCTGAAACATTTTTAAATGTCATCGGAATTCCGACAACAATGGAAGTGTTCCAAAGCATTTTTAAACATCAGCGGAATTCCGAGAACAATGGAAAATTTCTGAAGCATTTTTAAACGTCAGAGGAATTCTGAGAAAAATGGAAGAGTTTCGAAGCATTTTAAAGCGTCAGCAGAATTCCGAGAACAATGAAAGAGTTCCGAATCATTTTTAAACTTCAGCGGAATTCCGAGAACAATGGAAGAGTTCAGAAGCAATATTAAACTTCAGCGGAATTCCGGGAACAATGGAAGAGTTCTGATGCATTTTTAAACTTCAGCGAAATTTCCAAGAATAATGAAAGTGTTCCGAAGCATTTTTAAATGTCAGCAGAATTCCGAGAACAATGGAAGTGTTCAGAAGCATTTTTAAATGTCATCAGAATTCCGAGAAAAATGGAAGTGTTCCGAAGCATTTTTAAATATCATCAGAATTCCGAGAACAATGGATGTGTTCCGAAGCATTTTTAAATGTCATCAGAATTCCGAGAACAATGGAAGTGTTCCGAAGCATTTTTAAATTTCAGCTGAATTTCCGAGAACAATGGAAGAGTTCCGAAGCATTTTTAAGCATCAGCGGAATTCCGATAGCAATGGATGAGTTCTGAAGCATTTTTAAACTTCAGCGGAATTCCGAGAACAATGGAAGAGTTCCGAAGCATTTTTAAACTTCAGCGGAAATCCTAGAACAATGGAAGAGTTCCGAAGCATTTTTAAACTTCAGCGGAAATCCTAGAACAATGGAAGAGTTCCGAAGCATTTTTAAACTTCAGTAGAATTCCGAGAACAATGGGAGAGTTCCGAAGCATTTTTAAACGTCAGCAGAATTGCGAGAACAATGGAAGAGTTCCAAAGCATTTTTAAATGTCATCGGAATTCTGAGAACAATGGAAGAGTTCTGAAGCATTTTTACACTTCAGCGGAATTCTGAGAATAATGGAAGAGTACCTAAGCATTTTTAAACTTCAGTGAAATCCTAGTACAATGGAAGAGTTCCGAAGCATTTTTAAACATCAGTGGAATTCCGAGTACAATGGAAAAGTTCCGAATCATTTTTTAACGTCAGCGGAATTCCGAGAACAATGGAAGAGTTCCGAAGCATTTTTAAACGTCAGCGGAATTTCAAGAAAAATGGAAGAGTTCTGAAGCATTTTGAAATGTCAGCGGAAGTCCGAGAACAATGGAAGAGTTCCGAAGCATTTTTAAACTACAGTGGAATTCCGAGAACAATGGAAGAGTTCCGAAGCATTTTTAAACATCAGCAGAATTACGAGAACAATGGAAGAGTTCTGAAGAATTTTGAAATGTCAGCGGAAGTCCGAGAACAATGGAAGAGTTCCGAAGCATTTTTAAACATCAGCGGAATTCCGACAACAATGGAAAAGTTCCGAAGCATTATTAAACGTCAGCGGAATTCTGAGAAAAATGGAAGAGTTCCAAAGCATTTTTAAACTTCAGCGGAATTCCGAGAGCAATGGAAAAGTTCCGAAGCATTATTAAACGTCAGCAGAATTGAGAGAACAATGGAAGAGTTCCGAAGCATTTTTACACGTCAGCGGAATTCCTAGAACAATGGAAGAGTTTTGAAGCATTTTTAAATGTCAGCAGAATTCCGATAACAATGGAAGAGTTCAGAAGCATTTTTAAACTTCAGTAGAATTCCGAGAACAATGGGAGAGTTCCGAAGCATTTTTAAACGTCAGCGGAATTACGAGAACAATGGAAGAGTTCCGAAGGATTTTTAAATGTCATCGGAATTCCGAGAACAATGGAAGTGTTCCAAAGCATTTTTAAACATCAGCGGAATTCCGAGAACAATGAAAAAATTCCGAAGCATTTTTAAACGTCAGAGGAATTCTTAGAAAAATGGAAGAGTTCCGAAGCATTTTAAAGCGTCAGCAGAATTCCGAGAACAATGAAAGAGTTCCGAATCATTTTTAAACTTCAGCGGAATTTCTGAGAACAATTGAAGAGTTCCGAAGCATTTTTAAGCATCAGCGGAATTCCGAGAACAATGGATGATTTCTGAAGCATTTTTAAACTTCAGCGGAATTCTGAGAACAATGGAAGAGTTCTGAAGCATTATTAAACGTCAGCAGAATTGAGAGAACAATGGATGAGTTCCGAAGCATTTTTACACGTCAGCGGAATTCCTAGAACAATGGAAGAGTTTTGAAGCATTTTTCAATGTCAGCAGAATTCCGATAACAATGGAAGAGTTCAGAAGCATTTTTAAACTTCAATAGAATTCCGAGAACAATGAAAGAGTTCTGAAGCATTTTTAAACTTAAGCGGAATTGTGAGAATAATGGAAGAGTACCTAAGCATTTTTAAACTTCAGCGGAAATCCTAGAACAATGGAAGAGTTCCGTAGCATTTTTAAACATCAGCGGAATTCCGAGAACAATGGAAAAGTTCCAAAGCATTTATAAACGTCAGCGGAATTTCGAGAAAAATGGAAGAGTTCTGAAGCATTTTGAAATGTCAGCGGAAGTCCGAGAACAATGGAAGAGTTCCGAAGCATTTTTAAACTACAGCGGAATTCTGAGAACAATGGAAGTGTTCCGAAGCATTTTTAAAATTCAGCGGAATTCCGAGAACAATGGAAGAGTTCTGAAGCATTTTGAAATGTCAGCGGAAGTTCGAGAACAATGGAAGAGTTCCGAAGCATTTTTAAAACATCAGCTGAATTCCGAGAACAATGGAAATGTTCCGAAGCGTTATTTAACGTCAGCGGAATTCTGAGAAAAATGGAAGAGTTCCGAATCATTTTTAAACTTCAGCGGAATTCCGAGAACAATGGAAAATTTCCGAAGGATTTTTAAACGTCAGAGGAATTCTTAGAAAAATGGAAGAGTTCCTAAGCATTTTAAAGCGTCAGCAGAATTCCGAGAACAATGAAAGAGTTCCGAATCATTTTTAAACTTCAGCGGAATTTCTGATAACAATTGAAGAGTTCCGAAGCATTTTTAAGCATCAGCGGAATTCCGAGAACAATGGATGAGTTCTGAAGCATTTTTAAACTTCAGCGGAATTCTGAGAACAATGGAAGAGTTCTGAAGCATTTTTAAACTTCAGCGAAATTCTGAGAATAATGGAAGAGTACCTAAGCATTTTTAAACTTCAGCGTAAATCCTAGAACAATGGAAGAGTTCCGAAGCATTTTTAAACATCAGCGGAATTCCGAGAACAATGGAAAAGTTCCGAAGCATTATTAAACGTCAGCGGAATTCTGAGAAAAATGGAAGAGTTCCAAAGCATTTTTAAACTTCAGCGGAATTCCGAAAACAATGGAAGAGTTCTGAAGCATTTTGAAATGTCAGCGGAAGTTCGAGAACAATGGAAGAGTTCCGAAGCATTTTTAAAACATCAGCGGAATTCCGAGAACAATGGAAAAGTTCCGAAGCATTATTTAATGTCAGCGGAATTCTGAGAAAAATGGAAGAGTTCCGAAGCATTTTTAAATGTCATCAGAATTCCGAGAACAATGGAAGTGTTCCAAAGCATTTTTAAATGTCATCAGAATTCCGAGAACAATGGAAGTGTTCCGAAGCATTTTTAAACTTCAGCGGAATTTCCGAGAACAATGGAAGAGTTCCGAAGCATTTTTAAGCATCAGCGGAATTCAGATAGCAATGGATGAGTTCTGAAGCATTTTTAAACTTCAGCGGAATTCTGAGAACAATGGAAGAGTTTCAAAGCATTTTAAAACTTCAGCGGAATTCCGAAAACAATGAAAGAGTTCCGAAGCATTTTTTAACTTTAGCGGAAATCCTAGAACAATGGAAGAGTTACGAAGCATTTTTAAACATCAGCGGAATTCCGAGAACAATGGAAAAGTTCCGAAGCATTTTTAAACGTCAGCGGAATTCCGAGAAAAATGGAAGAGTTCCGAAGCATTATTTAATGTCAGCGGAATTCTGAGAAAAATGGAAGAGTTCCGAAGCATTTTTAAATGTCATCAGAATTCCGAGAACAATGGAAGTGTTCCAAAGCATTTTTAAATGTCATCAGAATTCCGAGAACAATGGAAGTGTTCCGAAGCATTTTTAAACTTCAGCGGAATTTCCGAGAACAATGGAAGAGTTCCGAAGCATTTTTAAGCATCAGCGGAATTCCGATAGCAATGGATGAGTTCTGAAGCATTTTTAAACTTCAGCGGAATTCTGAGAACAATGGAAGAGTTTCAAAGCATTTTAAAACTTCAGCGGAATTCCGAAAACAATGAAAGAGTTCCGAAGCATTTTTAAACTTTAGCGGAAATCCTAGAACAATGGAAGAGTTCCGAAGCATTTTTAAACATCAGCGGAATTCCGAGAGCAAAGGAAAAGTTCCGAAGCATTTTTAAACGTCAGCGGAATTCCGAGAAAAATGGAAGAGTTCCGAAGCATTTTTAAACGTCAGCGGAATTCCGAGAACATTGAAAGAGTTCCGAATCATTTTTAAACTTCAGCAGAATTCTGAGAATAATGGAAGAGTTCCGTAGCATTTTTAAACGTCAGCAGAATTCCGAGAACAATGGAAGAGTTCCAAAGCATTTTTAAACATCAGTAGAATTCCTAGAACAATGGAAGAGTTCCGAAGCATTTTTAAACTTCAGCGGAAATCCTAGAACAATGGAAGAGTTCCGAAGCATTTTTAAATGTCATCGGAATTCCGAGAACAATGGAAGTGTTCCAAAGCATTTTTAAACATCAGCAGAATTCCGAGAACAATGGAAAATTTCCGAAGCATTTTTAAACGTCAGAGGAATTCTGAGAAAAATGGAAGAGTTCCGAAGCATGTTAAAGCGTCAGCAGAATTCCGAGAACAATGAAAGAGTTCCGAATCATTTTTAAACTTCAGCGGAATTTCCGAGAACAATGGAAGTGTTCCGAAGCATTTTTAAATGTCAGCAGAATTCCGAGAACAATGGAAGTGTTCAGAAGCATTTTTAAACTTCAGCGAAATTCTGAGAACAATGGAAGAGTTTCAAAGCATTTTAAAACTTCAGAGGAATTCCGAGAACAATGAAAGAGTTCCGAAGCATTTTTAAACATCAGCAGAATTGAGCGAACAATGGAAGAGTTCTGAAGCATTTTTAAACGTCAGAGGAATTCCTAGAACAATGGAAGAGTTTTGAAGCATTTTTAAACGTCAGCAGAAATCCGATAACAATGGAAGAGTTCAGAAGCATTTTTAAACTTCAATAGAATTCCGAGAACAATTGAAGAGTTCTGAAGCATTTTTAAACTTCAGCGGAATTCTGAGAATAATGGAAGAGTACAAAAGCATGTTTAAACTTCAGCGGAAAACCTAGAACAATGGAAGAGTTCCGAAGCATTTTTAAACATCAGCGGAATTCAGAGAACAATGGAAAAGTTCCGAAGCATTTTTAAACGTCAGCGTAATTCCGAGAACAATGGAAGAGTTCCGAAGCATTATTAAACTTCAGGGAATTCCGGGAACAATGGAAGAGTTCTGAAGAATTTTTAAACTTCAGCGGAATTTCCGAGAACAATGGAAGTGTTCCGAAGCATTTTTAAATGTCATCAGAATTCCGAGAACAATGGAAGTGTTCCGAAGCATTTTTAAACTTCAGCGGTATTTCCGAGAACAATGGAAGAGTTCCGAAGCATTTTTAAGCATCAGCGGAATTCCGAGAGCAATGGATGAGTGCTGAAGCATTTTTAAACTTCAGCGGAATTCTGAGAACAATGGAAGAGTTTCAAAGCATTTTAAAACTTCAGCGGAATTCCGAGAACAATGAAAGAGTTCCGAAGCATTTTTAAACGTTATCAGAATTACGAGAACAATGGAAGAGTTCCGAAACATTTTTAAACATCAGCGGAATTCCGACAACAATGGAAAAGTTCCGAAGCATTATTAAACGTCAGCGGAATTCCGAGAACAATGAAAGAGTTCCGAAGCATTTTTAAACATCAGCAGAATTGAGAGAACAATGGAAGAGTTCCGAAGCATTTTTAAACGTCAGCGCAATTCCGAGAACATTGAAAGAGTTCCGAATCATTTTTAAACTTCAGCGGAATTCTGAGAATAATGGAAGAGTTCCAAAGCATTTTTAAACTTCAGTAGAATTCCGAGAACAATGGAAGAGTTCCGAAGCATTTTTAAACTTCAGCGGAATTGCGAGAATAATGGAAGAGTTCCGAAGCATTTTTAAACTTCAGCGGAAATCCTAGAAAAATGGAAGAGTTCCGAAGCATTTTTAAACTTCAGTAGAATTCCGAGAACAATGGGAGAGTTCCGAAGCATTTTTAAACGTCAGCGGAATTACGAGAACAATGGAAGATTTCCGAAGCATTTTTAAATGTCATCGGAATTCCGAGAACAATGGAAGTGTTCCAAAGCATTTTTAAACATCAGCGGAATTCAGAGAACAATGGAAGAGTTCCGAAGCATTTTTAAATGTCATCGGAATTCCGAGAACAATGGAAGTGTTCCAAAGCATTTTTAAACATCAGCGGAATTCCGAGAACAATGGAAAATTTCCGAAGGATTTTTAAACGTCAGAGGAATTCTTAGAAAAATTGAAGAGTTCCAAAGCATTTTAAAGCGTCAGCAGAATTCCGAGAACAATGAAAGAGTTCCGAATCATTTTTAAACTTCAGCGGAATTTCTGAGAACAATTGAAGAGTTCCGAAGCATTTTTAAGCATCAGCGGAATTACGAGAACAATCGATGAGTTCTGAAGCATTTTTAAACTTCAGCGGAATTCTGAGAACAATGGAAGAGTTCTGAAGCATTTTTAAACTTCAGCGGAATTCTGAGAATAATGGAAGAGTACCTAAGAATTTTTAAACTTCAGCGGAAATCCTAGAACAATGGAAGAGTTCCGAAGCATTTTAAAACTTCAGCGGAATTCCGAAAACAATGAAAGAGTTCCGAAGCATTTTTAAACTTTAGCGGAAATCCTAGAACAATGGAAGAGTTCCGAAGCATTTTTAAACATCAGCGGAATTCCGAGAGCAAAGGAAAAGTTCCGAAGCATTTTTAAACGTCAGCGGAATTCCGAGAAAAATGGAAGAGTTCCGAAGCATTTTTAAACGTCAGCGGAATTCCGAGAACATTGAAAGAGTTCCGAATCATTTTTAAACTTCAGCAGAATTCTGAGAATAATGGAAGAGTTCCGTAGCATTTTTAAACGTCAGCAGAATTCCGAGAACAATGGAAGAGTTCCAAAGCATTTTTAAACATCAGTAGAATTCCGAGAACAATGGAAGAGTTCCGAAGCATTTTTAAACTTCAGCGGAAATCCTAGAACAATGGAAGAGTTACGAAGCATTTTTAAACTTCAGTAGAATTCCGAGAACAATGGGAGAGTTCCGAAGCATTTTTAAACGTCAGCGGAATTACGAGAACAATGGAAGAGTTCCGAAGCATTTTTAAATGTCATCGGAATTCCGAGAACAATGGAGGTGTTCCAAAGCATTTTTAAACATCAGCGGAATTCCGAGAACAATGGAAAATTTCCGAAGCATTTTTAAACGTCAGAGGAATTCTGAGAAAAATGGAAGAGTTCCAAAGCATTTTAAAGCGTCAGCAGAATTCCGAGAACAATGAAAGAGTTCCGAATCATTTTTAAACTTCAGCGGAATTTCCGAGAACAATGGAAGTGTTCCGAAGCATTTTTAAATGTCAGCAGAATTCCGAGAACAATGGAAGTGTTCAGAAGCATTTTTAAACTTCAGCGAAATTCTGAGAACAATGGAAGAGTTTCAAAGCATTTTAAAACTTCAGAGGAATTCCGAGAACAATGAAAGAGTTCCGAAGCATTTTTAAACATCAGCAGAATTGAGCGAACAATGGAAGAGTTCTGAAGCATTTTTAAACGTCAGAGGAATTCCTAGAACAATGGAAGAGTTTTGAAGCATTTTTAAACGTCAGCAGAAATCCGATAACAATGGAAGAGTTCAGAAGCATTTTTAAACTTCAATAGAATTCCGAGAACAATTGAAGAGTTCTGAAGCATTTTTAAACTTCAGCGGAATTCTGAGAATAATGGAAGAGTACAAAACCATGTTTAAACTTCAGCGGAAAACCTAGAACAATGGAAGAGTTCCGAAGCATTTTTAAACATCAGCGGAATTCAGAGAACAATGGAAAAGTTCCGAAGCATTTTTAAACGTCAGCGGAATTCCGAGAACAATGGAAGAGTTCCGAAGCATTATTAAACTTCAGGGAATTCCGGGAACAATGGAAGAGTTCTGAAGAATTTTTAAACTTCAGCGGAATTTCCGAGAACAATGGAAGTGTTCCGAAGCATTTTTAAATGTCATCAGAATTCCGAGAACAATGGAAGTGTTCCGAAGCATTTTTAAACTTCAGCGGTATTTCCGAGAACAATGGAAGAGTTCCGAAGCATTTTTAAGCATCAGCGGAATTCCGAGAGCAATGGATGAGTGCTGAAGCATTTTTAAACTTCAGCGGAATTCTGAGAACAATGGAAGAGTTTCAAAGCATTTTAAAACTTCAGCGGAATTCCGAGAACAATGAAAGAGTTCCGAAGCATTTTTAAACGTTATCAGAATTACGAGAACAATGGAAGAGTTCCGAAACATTTTTAAACATCAGCGGAATTCCGACAACAATGGAAAAGTTCCGAAGCATTATTAAACGTCAGCGGAATTCCGAGAACAATGAAAGAGTTCCGAAGCATTTTTAAACATCAGCAGAATTGAGAGAACAATGGAAGAGTTCCGAAGCATTTTTAAACGTCAGCGCAATTCCGAGAACATTGAAAGAGTTCCGAATCATTTTTAAACTTCAGCGGAATTCTGAGAATAATGGAAATGTTCCGTAGCATTTTTAAACGTCAGCAGAATTCCGAGAACAATGGAAGAGTTCCAAAGCATTTTTAAACTTCAGTAGAATTCCGAGAACAATGGAAGAGTTCCGAAGCATTTTTAAACTTCAGCGGAATTGCGAGAATAATGGAAGAGTTCCGAAGCATTTTTAAACTTCAGCGGAAATCCTAGAAAAATGGAAGAGTTCCGAAGCATTTTTAAACTTCAGTAGAATTCCGAGAACAATGGGAGAGTTCCGAAGCATTTTTAAACGTCAGCGGAATTACGAGAACAATGGAAGATTTCCGAAGCATTTTTAAATGTCATCGGAATTCCGAGAACAATGGAAGTGTTCCAAAGCATTTTTAAACATCAGCGGAATTCCGAGAACAATGGAAAATTTCCGAAGGATTTTTAAACGTCAGAGGAATTCTTAGAAAAATTGAAGAGTTCCAAAGCATTTTAAAGCGTCAGCAGAATTCCGAGAACAATGAAAGAGTTCCGAATCATTTTTAAACTTCAGCGGAATTTCTGAGAACAATTGAAGAGTTCCGAAGCATTTTTAAGCATCAGCGGAATTACGAGAACAATCGATGAGTTCTGAAGCATTTTTAAACTTCAGCGGAATTCTGAGAACAATGGAAGAGTTCTGAAGCATTTTTAAACTTCAGCGGAATTCTGAGAATAATGGAAGAGTAAATAAGAATTTTTAAACTTCAGCGGAAATCCTAGAACAATGGAAGAGTTCCGAAGCATTTTTAAACATCAGCGGAATTCCGAGAACAATGGAAAAGTTCCGAAGCATTATTAAACGTCAGCGGAATTCTGAGAAAAATGGAAGAGTTCCAAAGCATTTTTAAACTTCAGCGGAATTCCGAGAACAATGGAAGAGTTCTGAAGCATTTTGAAATGTCAGCGGAAGTTCGAAAACAATGGAAGAGTTCCGAAGCATTTTTAAAACATCAGCGGAATTCCGAGAACAATGGAAAAGTTCCGAAGCATTATTTAATGTCAGCGGAATTCTGAGAAAAATGGAAGAGTTCCGAAGCATTTTTAAATGTCATCAGAATTCCGAGAACAATGGACGTGTTCCAAAGCATTTTTAAATGTCATCAGAATTCCGAGAACAATGGAAGTGTTCCGAAGCATTTTTAAACTTCAGCGGAATTTCCGAGAACAATGGAAGAGTTCCGAAGCATTTTTAAGCATCAGCGGAATTCCGATAGCAATGGATGAGTTCTGAAGCATTTTTAAACTTCAGCGGAATTCTGAGAACAATGGAAGAGTTTCAAAGCATTTTAAAACTTCAGCGGAATTCCGAAAACAATGAATGAGTTCCGAAGCATTTTTAAACTTTAGCGGAAAATCTAGAACAATGGAAGAGTTCCGAAGCATTTTTAAACATCAGCGGAATTCCGAGAGCAAAGGAAAAGTTCCGAAGCATTTTTAAACGTCAGCGGAATTCCGAGAAAAATGGAAGAGTTCCGAAGCATTTTTAAACGTCAGCGGAATTCCGAGAACATTGAAAGAGTTCCGAATCATTTTTAAACTTCAGCAGAATTCTGAGAATAATGGAAGAGTTCCGTAGCATTTTTAAACGTCAGCAGAATTCCGAGAACAATGGAAGAGTTCCAAAGCATTTTTAAACATCAGTAGAATTCCGAGAACAATGGAAGAGTTCCGAAGCATTTTTAAACTTCAGCGGAAATCCTAGAACAATGGAAGAGTTACGAAGCATTTTTAAACTTCAGTAGAATTCCGAGAACAATGGGAGAGTTCCGAAGCATTTTTAAACGTCAGCGGAATTACGAGAACAATGGAAGAGTTCCGAAGCATTTTTAAATGTCATCGGAATTAAGAGAACAATGGAAGTGTTCCAAAGCATTTTTAAACATCAGCGGAATTCCGAGAACAATGGAAAATTTCCGAAGCATTTTTAAACGTCAGAGGAATTCTGAGAAAAATGGAAGAGTTCCGAACCATTTTAAAGCGTCAGCAGAATTCCGAGAACAATGAAAGAGTTCCGAATTATTTTTAAACTTCAGCGGTATTCCGGGAACAATGGAAGAGTTCCGAAGCATTTTTAAACTTCAGCGGAATTGCGAGAATAATGGAAGAGTTCCGAAGCATTTTTAAACTTCAGCGGAAATCCTAGAAAAATGGAAGAGTTCCGAAGCATTTTTAAACTTCAGTAGAATTCCGAGAACAATGGGAGAGTTCCGAAGCATTTTTAAACGTCAGCGGAATTACGAGAACAATGGAAGATTTCCGAAGCATTTTTAAATGTCATCGGAATTCCGAGAACAATGGAAGTGTTCCAAAGCATTTTTAAACATCAGCGGAATTCCGAGAACAATGGAAGAGTTCCGAAGCATTTTTAAATGTCATCGGAATTCCGAGAACAATGAAAGTGTTCCAAAGCATTTTTAAACATCAGCGGAATTCCGAGAACAATGGAAAATTTCCGAAGGATTTTTAAACGTCAGAGGAATTCTTAGAAAAATTGAAGAGTTCCAAAGCATTTTAAAGCGTCAGCAGAATTCCGAGAACAATGAAAGAGTTCCGAATCATTTTTAAACTTCAGCGGAATTTCTGAGAACAATTGAAGAGTTCCGAAGCATTTTTAAGCATCAGCGGAATTACGAGAACAATCGATGAGTTCTGAAGCATTTTTAAACTTCAGCGGAATTCTGAGAACAATGGAAGAGTTCTGAAGCATTTTTAAACTTCAGCGGAATTCTGAGAATAATGGAAGAGTACCTAAGAATTTTTAAACTTCAGCGGAAATCCTAGAACAATGGAAGAGTTCCGAAGCATTTTTAAACATCAGCGGAATTCCGAGAACAATGGAAAAGTTCCGAAGCATTATTAAACGTCAGCGGAATTCTGAGAAAAATGGAAGAGTTCCAAAGCATTTTTAAACTTCAGCGGAATTCCGAGAACAATGGAAGAGTTCTGAAGCATTTTGAAATGTCAGCGGAAGTTCGAAAACAATGGAAGAGTTCCGAAGCATTTTTAAAACATCAGCGGAATTCCGAGAACAATGGAACAGTTCCGAAGCATTATTTAATGTCAGCGGAATTCTGAGAAAAATGGAAGAGTTCCGAAGCATTTTTAAATGTCATCAGAATTCCGAGAACAATGGAAGTGTTCCAAAGCATTTTTAAATGTCATCAGAATTCCGAGAACAATGGAAGTGTTCCGAAGCATTTTTAAACTTCAGCGGAATTTCCGAGAACAATGGAAGAGTTCCGAAGCATTTTTAAGCATCAGCGGAATTCCGATAGCAATGGATGAGTTCTGAAGCATTTTTAAACTTCAGCGGAATTCTGAGAACAATGGAAGAGTTTCAAAGCATTTTAAAACTTCAGCGGAATTCCGAAAACAATGAAAGAGTTCCGAAGCATTTTTAAACTTTAGCGGAAATCCTAGAACAATGGAAGAGTTCCGAAGCATTTTTAAACATCAGCGGAATTCCGAGAGCAAAGGAAAAGTTCCGAAGCATTTTTAAACGTCAGCGGAATTCCGAGAAAAATGGAAGAGTTCCGAAGCTTTTTTAAAAGTCAGCGGAATTCCGAGAACAATGGAAGAGTTTCAAACCATTTTTAAACGTCAGCTGAATTCCGATAACAATGGAAGAGTTCAGAAGCATTTTTAAACATCAGCGGAATTCCGAGAACAATGGAAAAGTTCCGAAGCATTTATAAACGTCAGCGGAATTTCGAGAAAAATGGAAGAGTTCTGAAGCATTTTGAAATGTCAGCGGAAGTCCGAGAACAATGGAAGAGTTCCGAAGCATTTTTAAACTTTAGCGGAAATCCTAGAACAAAGGAAGAGTTCCGAAGCATTTTTAAACATCAGCGGAATTCCGAGAGCAAAGGAAAAGTTCCGAAGCATTTTTAAACGTCAGCGGAATTCCGAGAAAAATGGAAGAGTTCCAAAGCATTTTTAAACGTCAGCGGAATTCCGAGAACATTGAAAGAGTTCCGAATCATTTTTAAACTTCAGCAGAATTCTGAGAATAATGGAAGAGTTCCGTAGCATTTTTAAACGTCAGCAGAATTCCGAGAACAATGGAAGAGTTCCAAAGCATTTTTAAACATCAGTAGAATTCCGAGAACAATGGAAGAGTTCCGAAGCATTTTTAAACTTCAGCGGAAATCCTAGAACAATGGAAGAGTTACGAAGCATTTTTAAACTTCAGTAGAATTCCGAGAACAATGGGAGAGTTCCGAAGCATTTTTAAACGTCAGCGGAATTACGAGAACAATGGAAGAGTTCCGAAGCATTTTTAAATGTCATCGGAATTCCGAGAACAATGGAAGTGTTCCAAAGCATTTTTAAACATCAGCGGAATTCCGAGAACAATGGAAAATTTCCGAAGCATTTTTAAACCTCAGAGGAATTCTGAGAAAAATGGAAGAGTTCCGAAGCATTTTAAAGCGTCAGCAGAATTCTGAGAACAATGAAAGAGTTCCGAATCATTTTTAAACTTCAGCGGTATTCCGGGAACAATGGAAGAGTTCTGAAGCATTTTTAAACTTCAGCGGAATTTCCGAGAACAATGGAAGTGTTCCGAAGCATTTTTAAATGTCAGCAGAATTCCGAGAACAATGGAAGTGTTCAGAAGCATTTTTAAACTTCAGCAAAATTCTGAGAACACTGGAAGAGTTTCAAAGCATTTTAAAACTTCAGAGGAATTCCGAGAACAATGAAAGAGTTCCGAAGCATTTTTAAACATCAGCAGAATTGAGCGAACAATGGAAGAGTTCTGAAGCATTTTTAAATGTCAGAGGAATTCCTAGAACAATGGAAGAGTTTTGAAGCATTTTTAAACGTCAGCAGAAATCCGATAACAATGGAAGAGTTCAGAAGCATTTTTAAACTTCAATAGAATTCCGAGAACAATTGAAGAGTTCTGAAGCAGTTTTAAACTTCAGCGGAATTCTGAGAATAATGGAAGAGTACAAAAGCATGTTTAAACTTCAGCGGAAAACCTAGAACAATGGAAGAGTTCCGAAGCATTTTTAAACATCAGCGGAATTCAGAGAACAATGGAAAAGTTCCGAAGCATTTTTAAACGTCAGCGGAATTCCGAGAACAATGGAAGAGCTCCGAAGCATTTTTAAACATCAGTGGAGTTCCGAGAACAATGGAAAAGTTCCAAAGCATTTTTAAACGTCAGCAGAAATAAGAGAACAATGGAAGAGTTCCAAAGCATTTTCAAACTTCAGTGGAATTCCGAGAACAATGGAAAAGTTCCGAAGCATTATTAAACGTCAGCGCAATTCTGAGAAAAATGGAAGAGTTCCGAAGCATTTTTAAACTTCAGCGGAATTTCCAAGAACAATGGAAGAGTTCCGAAGCATTTTTAAGCATCAGCGGAATTCCGATAGCAATGGACAAGTTCTGAAGCATTTTTAAACTTCAGCGGAAATCAGAGAACAATGGAAGAGTTTCAAAGCATTTTAAAACTTCAGCGTAATTCCGAGAACAATGAAAGAGTTCCAAAGCATTTTTAAACATCAGCAGAATTGAGAGAACAATGGAAGAGTTCCGAAGCTTTTTTAAAAGTCAGCGGAATTCCGAGAACAATGGAAGAGTTTCAAACCATTTTTAAACATCAGCTGAATTCCGATAACAATGGAAGAGTTCAGAAGCATTTTTAAACATCAGCGGAATTCCGAGAACAATGGAAAAGTTCCGAAGCATTTATAAACGTCAGCGGAATTTCGAGAAAAATGGAAGAGTTCTGAAGCATTTTGAAATGTCAGCGGAAGTCCGAGAACAATGGAAGAGTTCCGAAGCATTTTTAAACTACAGCGGAATTCCGAGAACAATGGAATAGTTCCGAAGCATTTTTAAATGTCATCAGAATTCCGAGAACAATGGAAGTGTTCCAAAGCATTTTTAAATGTCATCAGAATTCCGAGAACAATGGAAGTGTTCCGAAGCATTTTTAAACTTCAGCGGAATTTCCGAGAACAATGGAAGAGTTCCGAAGCATTTTTAAGCATCAGCGGAATTCCGATAGCAATGGATGAGTGCTGAAGCATTTTTAAACTTCAGCGGAATTCTGAGAACAATGGAAGAGTTTCAAAGCATTTTAAAACTTCAGCGGAATTCCGAGAACAATGAAAGAGTTCCGAAGCATTTTTAAACTTCAGCAGAATTACGAGAACAATGGAAGAGTTCCGAAGAATTTTTAAACATCAGCGGAATTCCGACAACAATGGAAAAGTTCCGAAGCATTATTAAACGTCAGCAGAATTCCGAGAACAATGAAAGAGTTCCGAAGCATTTTTAAACATCAGCAGAATTGAGAGAACAATGGAAGAGTTCCGAAGCATTTTTAAACGTCAGCGCAATTCCGAGAACATTGAAAGAGTTCCGAATCATTTTTAAACTTCAGCGGAATTCTGAGAATAATGGAAGAGTTCCGTAGCATTTTTAAACGTCAGCAGAATTCCGAGAACAATGGAAGAGTTCCAAAGCATTTTTAAACTTCAGTAGAATTCCGAGAACAATGGAAGAGTTCCGAAGCATTTTTAAACTTCAGCGGAATTGCGAGAATAATGGAAGAGTTCCGAAGCATTTTTAAACTTCAGCGGAAATCCTAGAAAAATGGAAGAGTTCCGAAGCATTTTTAAACTTCAGTAGAATTCCGAGAACAATGGGAGAGTTCCGAAGCATTTTTAAACGTCAGCGGAATTACGAGAACAATGGAAGAGTTACGAAGCATTTTTAAACATCAGCGGAATTCCGAGAACAATGGAAGACTTCCGAAGCATTTTTAAATGTCATCGGAATTCCGAGAACAATGGAAGTGTTCCAAAGCATTTTTAAACATCAGCGGAATTCCGAGAACAATGGAAAATTTCCGAAGGATTTTTAAACGTCAGAGGAATTCTTAGAAAAATTGAAGAGTTCCAAAGCATTTTAAAGCGTCAGCAGAATTCCGAGAACAATGAAAGAGTACCGAATCATTTTTAAACTTCAGCGGAATTTCTGAGAACAATTGAAGAGTTCCGAAGCATTTTTAAGCATCAGTGGAATTCCGAGAACAATGGATGAGTTCTGAAGCATTTTTAAACTTCAGCGGAATTCTGAGAACAATGGAAGAGTTCTGAAGCATTTTTAAACTTCAGCGGAATTCTGAGAATAATGGAAGAGTACCTAAGCATTTTTAAACTTCAGCGGAAATCCTAGAACAATGGAAGAGTTCCGAATCATTTTTAAACATCAGCGGAATTTCGAGAACAATGGAAAAGTTCCGAAGCATTATTAAACGTCAGCGGAATTCTGAGAAAAATGGAAGAGTTCCAAAGCATTTTTAAACTTCAGCGGAATTCCGAGAACAATGGAAGAGTTCTGAAGCATTTTGAAATGTCAGCGGAAGTTCGAAAACAATGGAAGAGTTCCGAAGCATTTTTAAAACATCAGCGGAATTCCGAGAACAATGGAAAAGTTCCGAAGCATTATTTAACGTCAGCGGAATTCTGAGAAAAATGGAAGAGTTCCAAAGCATTTTTAAATGTCATCAGAATTCCGAGAACAATGGAAGTGTTCCAAAGCATTTTTAAATGTCATCAGAATTCCGAGAACAATGGAAGTGTTCCGAACCATTTTTAAACTTCAGCGGAATTTCCGAGAACAATGGAAGAGTTCCGAAGCATTTTTAAGCATCAGCGGAATTCCGATAGCAATGGATGGGTTCTGAAGCATTTTTAAACTTCAGCGGAATTCTGAGAACAATGGAAGAGTTTCAAAGCATTTTAAAACTTCAGCGGAATTCCGAAAACAATGAAAGAGTTCTGAAGCATTTTTAAACTTTAGCGGAAATCCTAGAACAATGGAAGAGTTCCGAAGCATTTTTAAACATCAGCGGAATTCCGAGAAAAATGGAAGAGTTCCAAAGCATTTTTAAACGTCAGCGGAATTCCGAGAACATTGAAAGAGTTCCGAATCATTTTTAAACTTCAGCAGAATTCTGAGAATAATGGAAGAGTTCCGTAGCATTTTTAAACGTCAGCAGAATTCCGAGAACAATGGAAGAGTTCCAAAGCATTTTTAAACATCAGTAGAATTCCGAGAACAATGGAAGAGTTCCGAAGCATTTTTAAACTTCAGCGGAAATCCTAGAACAATGGAAGAGTTACGAAGCATTTTTAAACTTCAGTAGAATTCCGAGAACAATGGGAGAGTTCCGAAGCATTTTTAAACGTCAGCGGAATTACGAGAACAATGGAAGAGTTCCGAAGCATTTTTAAATGTCATCGGAATTCCGAGAACAATGGAAGTGTTCCAAAGCATTTTTAAACATCAGCGGAATTCCGAGAACAATGGAAAATTTCCGAAGCATTTTTAAACGTCAGAGGAATTCTGAGAAAAATGGAAGAGTTCCGAAGCATTTTAAATCGTCAGCAGAATTCCGAGAACAATGAAAGAGTTCCGAATCATTTTTAAACTTCAGCGGTATTCCGGGAACAATGGAAGAGTTCTGAAGCATTTTTAAACTTCAGCGGAATTTCCGAGAACAATGGAAGTGTTCCGAAGCATTTTTAAATGTCAGCAGAATTCCGAGAACAATGGAAGTGTTCAGAAGCATTTTTAAACTTCAGCGAAATTCTGAGAACAATGGAAGAGTTTCAAAGCATTTTAAAACTTCAGAGGAATTCCGAGAACAATGAAAGAGTTCCGAAGCATTTTTAAACATCAGCAGAATTGAGCGAACAATGGAAGAGTTCTGAAGCATTTTTAAATGTCAGAGGAATTCCTAGAACAATGGAAGAGTTTTGAAGCATTTTTAAACGTCAGCAGAAATCCGATAACAATGGAAGAGTTCAGAAGCATTTTTAAACTTCAATAAAATTCCGAGAACAATTGAAGAGTTCTGAAGCATTTTTAAACTTCAGCGGAATTCTGAGAATAATGGAAGAGTACAAAAGCATGTTTAAACTTCAGCGGAAAACCTAGAACAATGGAAGAGTTCCGAAGCATTTTTAAACATCAGCGGAATTCAGAGAACAATGGAAAAGATCCGAAGCATTTTTAAACGTCAGCGGAATTCCGAGAACAATGGAAGAGCTCCGAAGCATTTTTAAACATCAGTGGAGTTCCGAGAACAATGGAAAAGTTCCAAAGCATTTTTAAACGTCAGCAGAAATAAGAGAACAATGGAAGAGTTCCAAAGCATTTTCAAACTTCAGTGGAATTCCGAGAACAATGGAAAAGTTCCGAAGCATTATTAAACGTCAGCGCAATTCTGAGAAAAATGGAAGAGTTCTGAAGCATTTTTAAACTTCAGCGGAATTTCCAAGAACAATGGAAGAGTTCCGAAGCATTTTTAAGCATCAGCGGAATTCCGATAGCAATGGACAAGTTCTGAAGCATTTTTAAACTTCAGCGGAAATCAGAGAACAATGGAAGAGTTTCAAAGCATTTTAAAACTTCAGCGGAATTCCGAGAACAATGAAAGAGTTCCAAAGCATTTTTAAACATCAGCAGAATTTAGAGAACAATGGAAGAGTTCCGAAGCTTTTTTAAAAGTCAGCGGAATTCCGAGAACAATGGAAGAGTTTCAAACCATATTTAAACGTCAGCTGAATTCCGATAACAATGGAAGAGTTCAGAAGCATTTTTAAACTTCAATAGAATTCCGAGGATAATGGAAGAGTTCTGAAGCATTTTTAAACTTCAGCGGAATTCTGAGAATAATGGAAGAGTACCTAAGCATTTTTAAACTTTAGCGGAAATCCTAGATCAATGGAAGAGTTTCGAAGCATTTTTAAACATCAGCGGAATTCCGAGAACAATGGAAAAGTACCGAAGCATTTTTAAACGTCAGCGGAATTCCGAGAACATTGAAAGAGTTCCGAATCATTTTTAAACTTCAGCGGGAATTCTGAGAATAATGGAAGAGTTCCGTAGCATTTTTAAACGTCAGCAGAATTCCGAGAACAATGGAAGAGTTCCAAAGCATTCTTAAACATCAGTAGAATTCCAAGAACAATGGAAGAGTTCCGAAGCATTTTTAAACTTCAGCGGAATTCAGAGAACAATGGAAGAGTTCCGAAGCATTTTTAAACGTCAGCGGAATTCCTAGAACAATGGAAGAGTTCCGAAGCATTTTTAAACTTCAGTAGAATTCCGAGAACAATGGGAGAGTTCCGAAGCATTTTTAAATGTCATCGGAATTCCGAGAACAATGGAAGTGTTCCGAAGCATTTTTAAGCATCAGCGGAATTCCGATAGCAATGGATGGGTTCTGAAGCATTTTTAAACTTCAGCGGAATTCTGAGAACAATGGAAGAGTTTCAAAGCATTTTAAAACTTCAGCGGAATTCCGAAAACAATGAAAGAGTTCTGAAGCATTTTTAAACTTTAGCGGAAATCCTAGAACAATGGAAGAGTTCCGAAGCATTTTTAAACATCAGCGGAATTCCGAGAAAAATGGAAGAGTTCCAAAGCATTTTTAAACGTCAGCGGAATTCCGAGAACATTGAAAGAGTTCCGAATCATTTTTAAACTTCAGCAGAATTCTGAGAATAATGGAAGAGTTCCGTAGCATTTTTAAACGTCAGCAGAATTCCGAGAACAATGGAAGAGTTCCAAAGCATTTTTAAACATCAGTAGAATTCCGAGAACAATGGAAGAGTTCCGAAGCATTTTTAAACTTCAGCGGAAATCCTAGAACAATGGAAGAGTTACGAAGCATTTTTAAACTTCAGTAGAATTCCGAGAACAATGGGAGAGTTCCGAAGCATTTTTAAACGTCAGCGGAATTACGAGAACAATGGAAGAGTTCCGAAGCATTTTTAAATGTCATCGGAATTCCGAGAACAATGGAAGTGTTCCAAAGCATTTTTAAACATCAGCGGAATTCCGAGAACAATGGAAAATTTCCGAAGCATTTTTAAACGTCAGAGGAATTCTGAGAAAAATGGAAGAGTTCCGAAGCATTTTAAATCGTCAGCAGAATTCCGAGAACAATGAAAGAGTTCCGAATCATTTTTAAACTTCAGCGGTATTCCGGGAACAATGGAAGAGTTCTGAAGCATTTTTAAACTTCAGCGGAATTTCCGAGAACAATGGAAGTGTTCCGAAGCATTTTTAAATGTCAGCAGAATTCCGAGAACAATGGAAGTGTTCAGAAGCATTTTTAAACTTCAGCGAAATTCTGAGAACAATGGAAGAGTTTCAAAGCATTTTAAAACTTCAGAGGAATTCCGAGAACAATGAAAGAGTTCCGAAGCATTTTTAAACATCAGCAGAATTGAGCGAACAATGGAAGAGTTCTGAAGCATTTTTAAATGTCAGAGGAATTCCTAGAACAATGGAAGAGTTTTGAAGCATTTTTAAACGTCAGCAGAAATCCGATAACAATGGAAGAGTTCAGAAGCATTTTTAAACTTCAATAAAATTCCGAGAACAATTGAAGAGTTCTGAAGCATTTTTAAACTTCAGCGGAATTCTGAGAATAATGGAAGAGTACAAAAGCATGTTTAAACTTCAGCGGAAAACCTAGAACAATGGAAGAGTTCCGAAGCATTTTTAAACATCAGCGGAATTCAGAGAACAATGGAAAAGTTCCGAAGCATTTTTAAACGTCAGCGGAATTCCGAGAACAATGGAAGAGCTCCGAAGCATTTTTAAACATCAGTGGAGTTCCGAGAACAATGGAAAAGTTCCAAAGCATTTTTAAACGTCAGCAGAAATAAGAGAACAATGGAAGAGTTCCAAAGCATTTTCAAACTTCAGTGGAATTCCGAGAACAATGGAAAAGTTCCGAAGCATTATTAAACGTCAGCGCAATTCTGAGAAAAATGGAAGAGTTCTGAAGCATTTTTAAACTTCAGCGGAATTTCCAAGAACAATGGAAGAGTTCCGAAGCATTTTTAAGCATCAGCGGAATTCCGATAGCAATGGACAAGTTCTGAAGCATTTTTAAACTTCAGCGGAAATCAGAGAACAATGGAAGAGTTTCAAAGCATTTTAAAACTTCAGCGGAATTCCGAGAACAATGAAAGAGTTCCAAAGCATTTTTAAACATCAGCAGAATTTAGAGAACAATGGAAGAGTTCCGAAGCTTTTTTAAAAGTCAGCGGAATTCCGAGAACAATGGAAGAGTTTCAAACCATATTTAAACGTCAGCTGAATTCCGATAACAATGGAAGAGTTCAGAAGCATTTTTAAACTTCAATAGAATTCCGAGGATAATGGAAGAGTTCTGAAGCATTTTTAAACATCAGCGGAATTCCGAGAACAATGGAAAAGTACCGAAGCATTTTTAAACGTCAGCGGAATTCCGAGAACATTGAAAGAGTTCCGAATCATTTTTAAACTTCAGCGGGAATTCTGAGAATAATGGAAGAGTTCCGTAGCATTTTTAAACGTCAGCAGAATTCCGAGAACAATGGAAGAGTTCCAAAGCATTCTTAAACATCAGTAGAATTCCAAGAACAATGGAAGAGTTCCGAAGCATTTTTAAACTTCAGCGGAATTCAGAGAACAATGGAAGAGTTCCGAAGCATTTTTAAACGTCAGCGGAATTCCTAGAACAATGGAAGAGTTCCGAAGCATTTTTAAACTTCAGTAGAATTCCGAGAACAATGGGAGAGTTCCGAAGCATTTTTAAATGTCATCGGAATTCCGAGAACAATGGAAGTGTTCCGAAGCATTTTTAAACATCAGCAGAATTGAGCGAACAATGGAAGAGTTCTGAAGCATTTTTAAATGTCAGAGGAATTCCTAGAACAATGGAAGAGTTTTGAAGCATTTTTAAACGTCAGCAGAAATCCGATAACAATGGAAGAGTTCAGAAGCATTTTTAAACTTCAATAGAATTCCGAGAACAATTGAAGAGTTCTGAAGCATTTTTAAACTTCAGCGGAATTCTGAGAATAATGGAAGAGTACAAAAGCATGTTTAAACTTCAGCGGAAAACCTAGAACAATGGAAGAGTTCCGAAGCATTTTTAAACATCAGCGGAATTCAGAGAACAATGGAAAAGTTCCGAAGCATTTTTAAACGTCAGCGAAATTCCGAGAACAATGGAAGAGCTCCGAAGCATTTTTAAACATCAGTGGAGTTCCGAGAACAATGGAAAAGTTCCAAAGCATTTTTAAACGTCAGCAGAAATAAGAGAACAATGGAAGAGTTCCAAAGCATTTTCAAACTTCAGTGGAATTCCGAGAACAATGGAAAAGTTCCGAAGCATTATTAAACGTCAGCGCAATTCTGAGAAAAATGGAAGAGTTCCGAAGCATTTTTAAACTTCAGCGGAATTTCCAAGAACAATGGAAGAGTTCCGAAGCATTTTTAAGCATCAGCGGAATTCCGATAGCAATGGACAAGTTCTGAAGCATTTTTAAACTTCAGCGGAAATCAGAGAACAATGGAAGAGTTTCAAAGCATTTTAAAACTTCAGCGTAATTCCGAGAACAATGAAAGAGTTCCAAAGCATTTTTAAACATCAGCAGAATTGAGAGAACAATGGAAGAGTTCCGAAGCTTTTTTAAAAGTCAGCGGAATTCCGAGAACAATGGAAGAGTTTCAAACCATTTTTAAACGTCAGCTGAATTCCGATAACAATGGAAGAGTTCAGAAGCATTTTTAAACATCAGCGGAATTCCGAGAACAATGGAAAAGTTCCGAAGCATTTATAAACGTCAGCGGAATTTCGAGAAAAATGGAAGAGTTCTGAAGCATTTTGAAATGTCAGCGGAAGTCCGAGAACAATGGAAGAGTTCCGAAGCATTTTTAAACTACAGCGGAATTCCGAGAACAATGGAATAGTTCCGAAGCATTTTTAAATGTCATCAGAATTCCGAGAACAATGGAAGTGTTCCAAAGCATTTTTAAATGTCATCAGAATTCCGAGAACAATGGAAGTGTTCCGAAGCATTTTTAAACTTCAGCGGAATTTCCGAGAACAATGGAAGAGTTCCGAAGCATTTTTAAGCATCAGCGGAATTCCGATAGCAATGGATGAGTGCTGAAGCATTTTTAAACTTCAGCGGAATTCTGAGAACAATGGAAGAGTTTCAAAGCATTTTAAAACTTCAGCGGAATTCCGAGAACAATGAAAGAGTTCCGAAGCATTTTTAAACTTCAGCAGAATTACGAGAACAATGGAAGAGTTCCGAAGCATTTTTAAACATCAGCGGAATTCCGACAACAATGGAAAAGTTCCGAAGCATTATTAAACGTCAGCAGAATTCCGAGAACAATGAAAGAGTTCCGAAGCATTTTTAAACATCAGCAGAATTGAGAGAACAATGGAAGAGTTCCGAAGCATTTTTAAACGTCAGCGCAATTCCGAGAACATTGAAAGAGTTCCGAATCATTTTTAAACTTCAGCGGAATTCTGAGAATAATGGAAGAGTTCCGTAGCATTTTTAAACGTCAGCAGAATTCCGAGAACAATGGAAGAGTTCCAAAGCATTTTTAAACTTCAGTAGAATTCCGAGAACAATGGAAGAGTTCCGAAGCATTTTTAAACTTCAGCGGAATTGCGAGAATAATGGAAGAGTTCCGAAGCATTTTTAAACTTCAGCGGAAATCCTAGAAAAATGGAAGAGTTCCGAAGCATTTTTAAACTTCAGTAGAATTCCGAGAACAATGGGAGAGTTCCGAAGCATTTTTAAACGTCAGCGGAATTACGAGAACAATGGAAGAGTTCCGAAGCATTTTTAAACATCAGCGGAATTCCGAGAACAATGGAAGACTTCCGAAGCATTTTTAAATGTCATCGGAATTCCGAGAACAATGGAAGTGTTCCAAAGCATTTTTAAACATCAGCGGAATTCCGAGAACAATGGAAAATTTCCGAAGGATTTTTAAACGTCAGAGGAATTCTTAGAAAAATTGAAGAGTTCCAAAGCATTTTAAAGCGTCAGCAGAATTCCGAGAACAATGAAAGAGTTCCGAATCATTTTTAAACTTCAGCGGAATTTCTGAGAACAATTGAAGAGTTCCGAAGCATTTTTAAGCATCAGCGGAATTCCGAGAACAATGGATGAGTTCTGAAGCATTTTTAAACTTCAGCGGAATTCTGAGAACAATGGAAGAGTTCTGAAGCATTTTTAAACTTCAGCGGAATTCTGAGAATAATGGAAGAGTACCTAAGCATTTTTAAACTTCAGCGGAAATCCTAGAACAATGGAAGAGTTCCGAATCATTTTTAAACATCAGCGGAATTCCGAGAACAATGGAAAAGTTCCGAAGCATTATTAAACGTCAGCGGAATTCTGAGAAAAATGGAAGAGTTCCAAAGCATTTTTAAACTTCAGCGGAATTCCGAGAACAATGGAAGAGTTCTGAAGCATTTTGAAATGTCAGCGGAAGTTCGAAAACAATGGAAGAGTTCCGAAGCATTTTTAAAACATCAGCGGAATTCCGAGAACAATGGAAAAGTTCCGAAGCATTATTTAACGTCAGCGGAATTCTGAGAAAAATGGAAGAGTTCCAAAGCATTTTTAAATGTCATCAGAATTCCGAGAACAATGGAAGTGTTCCAAAGCATTTTTAAATGTCATCAGAATTCCGAGAACAATGGAAGTGTTCCGAACCATTTTTAAACTTCAGCGGAATTTCCGAGAACAATGGAAGAGTTCCGAAGCATTTTTAAGCATCAGCGGAATTCCGATAGCAATGGATGGGTTCTGAAGCATTTTTAAACTTCAGCGGAATTCTGAGAACAATGGAAGAGTTTCAAAGCATTTTAAAACTTCAGCGGAATTCCGAAAACAATGAAAGAGTTCTGAAGCATTTTTAAACTTTAGCGGAAATCCTAGAACAATGGAAGAGTTCCGAAGCATTTTTAAACATCAGCGGAATTCCGAGAAAAATGGAAGAGTTCCAAAGCATTTTTAAACGTCAGCGGAATTCCGAGAACATTGAAAGAGTTCCGAAGCATTTTTAAACATCAGCGGAATTCAGAGAACAATGGAAAAGTTCCGAAGCATTTTTAAACGTCAGCGAAATTCCGAGAACAATGGAAGAGCTCCGAAGCATTTTTAAACATCAGTGGAGTTCCGAGAACAATGGAAAAGTTCCAAAGCATTTTTAAACGTCAGCAGAAATAAGAGAACAATGGAAGAGTTCCAAAGCATTTTCAAACTTCAGTGGAATTCCGAGAACAATGGAAAAGTTCCGAAGCATTATTAAACGTCAGCGCAATTCTGAGAAAAATGGAAGAGTTCCGAAGCATTTTTAAACTTCAGCGGAATTTCCAAGAACAATGGAAGAGTTCCGAAGCATTTTTAAGCATCAGCGGAATTCCGATAGCAATGGACAAGTTCTGAAGCATTTTTAAACTTCAGCGGAAATCAGAGAACAATGGAAGAGTTTCAAAGCATTTTAAAACTTCAGCGTAATTCCGAGAACAATGAAAGAGTTCCAAAGCATTTTTAAACATCAGCAGAATTGAGAGAACAATGGAAGAGTTCCGAAGCTTTTTTAAAAGTCAGCGGAATTCCGAGAACAATGGAAGAGTTTCAAACCATTTTTAAACGTCAGCTGAATTCCGATAACAATGGAAGAGTTCAGAAGCATTTTTAAACATCAGCGGAATTCCGAGAACAATGGAAAAGTTCCGAAGCATTTATAAACGTCAGCGGAATTTCGAGAAAAATGGAAGAGTTCTGAAGCATTTTGAAATGTCAGCGGAAGTCCGAGAACAATGGAAGAGTTCCGAAGCATTTTTAAACTACAGCGGAATTCCGAGAACAATGGAATAGTTCCGAAGCATTTTTAAATGTCATCAGAATTCCGAGAACAATGGAAGTGTTCCAAAGCATTTTTAAATGTCATCAGAATTCCGAGAACAATGGAAGTGTTCCGAAGCATTTTTAAACTTCAGCGGAATTTCCGAGAACAATGGAAGAGTTCCGAAGCATTTTTAAGCATCAGCGGAATTCCGATAGCAATGGATGAGTGCTGAAGCATTTTTAAACTTCAGCGGAATTCTGAGAACAATGGAAGAGTTTCAAAGCATTTTAAAACTTCAGCGGAATTCCGAGAACAATGAAAGAGTTCCGAAGCATTTTTAAACTTCAGCAGAATTACGAGAACAATGGAAGAGTTCCGAAGCATTTTTAAACATCAGCGGAATTCCGACAACAATGGAAAAGTTCCGAAGCATTATTAAACGTCAGCAGAATTCCGAGAACAATGAAAGAGTTCCGAAGCATTTTTAAACATCAGCAGAATTGAGAGAACAATGGAAGAGTTCCGAAGCATTTTTAAACGTCAGCGCAATTCCGAGAACATTGAAAGAGTTCCGAATCATTTTTAAACTTCAGCGGAATTCTGAGAATAATGGAAGAGTTCCGTAGCATTTTTAAACGTCAGCAGAATTCCGAGAACAATGGAAGAGTTCCAAAGCATTTTTAAACTTCAGTAGAATTCCGAGAACAATGGAAGAGTTCCGAAGCATTTTTAAACTTCAGCGGAATTGCGAGAATAATGGAAGAGTTCCGAAGCATTTTTAAACTTCAGCGGAAATCCTAGAAAAATGGAAGAGTTCCGAAGCATTTTTAAACTTCAGTAGAATTCCGAGAACAATGGGAGAGTTCCGAAGCATTTTTAAACGTCAGCGGAATTACGAGAACAATGGAAGAGTTCCGAAGCATTTTTAAACATCAGCGGAATTCCGAGAACAATGGAAGACTTCCGAAGCATTTTTAAATGTCATCGGAATTCCGAGAACAATGGAAGTGTTCCAAAGCATTTTTAAACATCAGCGGAATTCCGAGAACAATGGAAAATTTCCGAAGGATTTTTAAACGTCAGAGGAATTCTTAGAAAAATTGAAGAGTTCCAAAGCATTTTAAAGCGTCAGCAGAATTCCGAGAACAATGAAAGAGTTCCGAATCATTTTTAAACTTCAGCGGAATTTCTGAGAACAATTGAAGAGTTCCGAAGCATTTTTAAGCATCAGCGGAATTCCGAGAACAATGGATGAGTTCTGAAGCATTTTTAAACTTCAGCGGAATTCTGAGAACAATGGAAGAGTTCTGAAGCATTTTTAAACTTCAGCGGAATTCTGAGAATAATGGAAGAGTACCTAAGCATTTTTAAACTTCAGCGGAAATCCTAGAACAATGGAAGAGTTCCGAATCATTTTTAAACATCAGCGGAATTCCGAGAACAATGGAAAAGTTCCGAAGCATTTTGAAATGTCAGCGGAAGTTCGAAAACAATGGAAGAGTTCCGAAGCATTTTTAAAACATCAGCGGAATTCCGAGAACAATGGAAAAGTTCCGAAGCATTATTTAACGTCAGCGGAATTCTGAGAAAAATGGAAGAGTTCCAAAGCATTTTTAAATGTCATCAGAATTCCGAGAACAATGGAAGTGTTCCAAAGCATTTTTAAATGTCATCAGAATTCCGAGAACAATGGAAGTGTTCCGAACCATTTTTAAACTTCAGCGGAATTTCCGAGAACAATGGAAGAGTTCCGAAGCATTTTTAAGCATCAGCGGAATTCCGATAGCAATGGATGGGTTCTGAAGCATTTTTAAACTTCAGCGGAATTCTGAGAACAATGGAAGAGTTTCAAAGCATTTTAAAACTTCAGCGGAATTCCGAAAACAATGAAAGAGTTCTGAAGCATTTTTAAACTTTAGCGGAAATCCTAGAACAATGGAAGAGTTCCGAAGCATTTTTAAACATCAGCGGAATTCCGAGAAAAATGGAAGAGTTCCAAAGCATTTTTAAACGTCAGCGGAATTCCGAGAACATTGAAAGAGTTCCGAATCATTTTTAAACTTCAGCAGAATTCTGAGAATAATGGAAGAGTTCCGTAGCATTTTTAAACGTCAGCAGAATTCCGAGAACAATGGAAGAGTTCCAAAGCATTTTTAAACATCAGTAGAATTCCGAGAACAATGGAAGAGTTCCGAAGCATTTTTAAACTTCAGCGGAAATCCTAGAACAATGGAAGAGTTACGAAGCATTTTTAAACTTCAGTAGAATTCCGAGAACAATGGGAGAGTTCCGAAGCATTTTTAAACGTCAGCGGAATTACGAGAACAATGGAAGTGTTCCGAAGCATTTTTAAATGTCAGCAGAATTCCGAGAACAATGGAAGTGTTCAGAAGCATTTTTAAACTTCAGCGAAATTCTGAGAACAATGGAAGAGTTTCAAAGCATTTTAAAACTTCAGAGGAATTCCGAGAACAATGAAAGAGTTCCGAAGCATTTTTAAACATCAGCAGAATTGAGCGAACAATGGAAGAGTTCAGAAGCATTTTTAAACATCAGCGGAATTCCGAGAACAATGGAAAAGTTCCGAAGCATTTATAAACGTCAGCGGAATTTCGAGAAAAATGGAAGAGTTCTGAAGCATTTTGAAATGTCAGCGGAAGTCCGAGAACAATGGAAGAGTTCCGAAGCATTTTTAAACTACAGCGGAATTCCGAGAACAATGGAATAGTTCCGAAGCATTTTTAAATGTCATCAGAATTCCGAGAACAATGGAAGTGTTCCAAAGCATTTTTAAATGTCATCAGAATTCCGAGAACAATGGAAGTGTTCCGAAGCATTTTTAAACTTCAGCGGAATTTCCGAGAACAATGGAAGAGTTCCGAAGCATTTTTAAGCATCAGCGGAATTCCGATAGCAATGGATGAGTGCTGAAGCATTTTTAAACTTCAGCGGAATTCTGAGAACAATGGAAGAGTTTTAAAGCATTTTAAAACTTCAGCGGAATTCCGAGAACAATGAAAGAGTTCCGAAGCATTTTTAAACTTCAGCAGAATTACGAGAACAATGGAAGAGTTCCGAAGCATTTTTAAACATCAGCGGAATTCCGACAACAATGGAAAAGTTCCGAAGCATTATTAAACGTCAGCAGAATTCCGAGAACAATGAAAGAGTTCCGAAGCATTTTTAAACATCAGCAGAATTGAGAGAACAATGGAAGAGTTCCGAAGCATTTTTAAACGTCAGCGCAATTCCGAGAACATTGAAAGAGTTCCGAATCATTTTTAAACTTCAGCGGAATTCTGAGAATAATGGAAGAGTTCCGTAGCATTTTTAAACGTCAGCAGAATTCCGAGAACAATGGAAGAGTTCCAAAGCATTTTTAAACTTCAGTAGAATTCCGAGAACAATGGAAGAGTTCCGAAGCATTTTTAAACTTCAGCGGAATTGCGAGAATAATGGAAGAGTTCCGAAGCATTTTTAAACTGCAGCGGAAATCCTAGAAAAATGGAAGAGTTCCGAAGCATTTTTAAACTTCAGTAGAATTCCGAGAACAATGGGAGAGTTCCGAAGCATTTTTAAACGTCAGCGGAATTACGAGAACAATGGAAGAGTTCCGAAGCATTTTTAAACATCAGCGGAATTCCGAGAACAATGGAAGACTTCCGAAGCATTTTTAAATGTCATCGGAATTCCGAGAACAATGGAAGTGTTCCAAAGCATTTTTAAACATCAGCGGAATTCCGAGAACAATGGAAAATTTCCGAAGGATTTTTAAACGTCAGAGGAATTCTTAGAAAAATTGAAGAGTTCCAAAGCATTTTAAAGCGTCAGCAGAATTCCGAGAACAATGAAAGAGTTCCGAATCATTTTTAAACTTCAGCGGAATTTCTGAGAACAATTGAAGAGTTCCGAAGCATTTTTAAGCATCAGCGGAATTCCGAGAACAATGGATGAGTTCTGAAGCATTTTTAAACTTCAGCGGAATTCTGAGAACAATGGAAGAGTTCTGAAGCATTTTTAAACTTCAGCGGAATTCTGAGAATAATGGAAGAGTACCTAAGCATTTTTAAACTTCAGCGGAAATCCTAGAACAATGGAAGAGTTCCGAATCATTTTTAAACATCAGCGGAATTTCGAGAACAATGGAAAAGTTCCGAAGCATTATTAAACGTCAGCGGAATTCTGAGAAAAATGGAAGAGTTCCAAAGCATTTTTAAACTTCAGCGGAATTCCGAGAACAATGGAAGAGTTCTGAAGCATTTTGAAATGTCAGCGGAAGTTCGAAAACAATGGAAGAGTTCCGAAGCATTTTTAAAACATCAGCGGAATTCCGAGAACAATGGAAAAGTTCCGAAGCATTATTTAACGTCAGCGGAATTCTGAGAAAAATGGAAGAGTTCCAAAGCATTTTTAAATGTCATCAGAATTCCGAGAACAATGGAAGTGTTCCAAAGCATTTTTAAATGTCATCAGAATTCCGAGAACAATGGAAGTGTTCCGAACCATTTTTAAACTTCAGCGGAATTTCCGAGAACAATGGAAGAGTTCCGAAGCATTTTTAAGCATCAGCGGAATTCCGATAGCAATGGATGGGTTCTGAAGCATTTTTAAACTTCAGCGGAATTCTGAGAACAATGGAAGAGTTTCAAAGCATTTTAAAACTTCAGCGGAATTCCGAAAACAATGAAAGAGTTCTGAAGCATTTTTAAACTTTAGCGGAAATCCTAGAACAATGGAAGAGTTCCGAAGCATTTTTAAACATCAGCGGAATTCCGAGAAAAATGGAAGAGTTCCAAAGCATTTTTAAACGTCAGCGGAATTCCGAGAACATTGAAAGAGTTCCGAATCATTTTTAAACTTCAGCAGAATTCTGAGAATAATGGAAGAGTTCCGTAGCATTTTTAAACGTCAGCAGAATTCCGAGAACAATGGAAGAGTTCCAAAGCATTTTTAAACATCAGTAGAATTCCGAGAACAATGGAAGAGTTCCGAAGCATTTTTAAACTTCAGCGGAAATCCTAGAACAATGGAAGAGTTACGAAGCATTTTTAAACTTCAGTAGAATTCCGAGAACAATGGGAGAGTTCCGAAGCATTTTTAAACGTCAGCGGAATTACGAGAACAATGGAAGAGTTCCGAAGCATTTTTAAATGTCATCGGAATTCCGAGAACAATGGAAGTGTTCCAAAGCATTTTTAAACATCAGCGGAATTCCGAGAACAATGGAAAATTTCCGAAGCATTTTTAAACGTCAGAGGAATTCTGAGAAAAATGGAAGAGTTCCGAAGCATTTTAAATCGTCAGCAGAATTCCGAGAACAATGAAAGAGTTCCGAATCATTTTTAAACTTCAGCGGTATTCCGGGAACAATGGAAGAGTTCTGAAGCATTTTTAAACTTCAGCGGAATTTCCGAGAACAATGGAAGTGTTCCGAAGCATTTTTAAATGTCAGCAGAATTCCGAGAACAATGGAAGTGTTCAGAAGCATTTTTAAACTTCAGCGAAATTCTGAGAACAATGGAAGAGTTTCAAAGCATTTTAAAACTTCAGAGGAATTCCGAGAACAATGAAAGAGTTCCGAAGCATTTTTAAACATCAGCAGAATTGAGCGAACAATGGAAGAGTTCTGAAGCATTTTTAAATGTCAGAGGTATTCCTAGAACAATGGAAGAGTTTTGAAGCATTTTTAAACGTCAGCAGAAATCCGATAACAATGGAAGAGTTCAGAAGCATTTTTAAACTTCAATAAAATTCCGAGAACAATTGAAGAGTTCTGAAGCATTTTTAAACTTCAGCGGAATTCTGAGAATAATGGAAGAGTACAAAAGCATGTTTAAACTTCAGCGGAAAACCTAGAACAATGGAAGAGTTCCGAAGCATTTTTAAACATCAGCGGAATTCAGAGAACAATGGAAAAGTTCCGAAGCATTTTTAAACGTCAGCGGAATTCCGAGAACAATGGAAGAGCTCCGAAGCATTTTTAAACATCAGTGGAGTTCCGAGAACAATGGAAAAGTTCCAAAGCATTTTTAAACGTCAGCAGAAATAAGAGAACAATGGAAGAGTTCCAAAGCATTTTCAAACTTCAGTGGAATTCCGAGAACAATGGAAAAGTTCCGAAGCATTATTAAACGTCAGCGCAATTCTGAGAAAAATGGAAGAGTTCTGAAGCATTTTTAAACTTCAGCGGAATTTCCAAGAACAATGGAAGAGTTCCGAAGCATTTTTAAGCATCAGCGGAATTCCGATAGCAATGGACAAGTTCTGAAGCATTTTTAAACTTCAGCGGAAATCAGAGAACAATGGAAGAGTTTCAAAGCATTTTAAAACTTCAGCGGAATTCCGAGAACAATGAAAGAGTTCCAAAGCATTTTTAAACATCAGCAGAATTTAGAGAACAATGGAAGAGTTCCGAAGCTTTTTTAAAAGTCAGCGGAATTCCGAGAACAATGGAAGAGTTTCAAACCATATTTAAACGTCAGCTGAATTCCGATAACAATGGAAGAGTTCAGAAGCATTTTTAAACTTCAATAGAATTCCGAGGATAATGGAAGAGTTCTGAAGCATTTTTAAACTTCAGCGGAATTCTGAGAATAATGGAAGAGTACCTAAGCATTTTTAAACTTTAGCGGAAATCCTAGATCAATGGAAGAGTTTCGAAGCATTTTTAAACATCAGCGGAATTCCGAGAACAATGGAAAAGTACCGAAGCATTTTTAAACGTCAGCGGAATTCCGAGAACATTGAAAGAGTTCCGAATCATTTTTAAACTTCAGCGGAATTCTGAGAATAATGGAAGAGTTCCGTAGCATTTTTAAACGTCAGCAGAATTCCGAGAACAATGGAAGAGTTCCAAAGCATTCTTAAACATCAGTAGAATTCCAAGAACAATGGAAGAGTTCCGAAGCATTTTTAAACTTCAGCGGAATTCAGAGAACAATGGAAGAGTTCCGAAGCATTTTTAAACTTCAGCGGAATTCCTAGAACAATGGAAGAGTTCCGAAGCATTTTTAAACTTCAGTAGAATTCCGAGAACAATGGGAGAGTTCCGAAGCATTTTTAAATGTCATCGGAATTCCGAGAACAATGGAAGTGTTCCAAAGCATTTTTAAACATCAGCGGAATTCCGAGAACAATGGAAAATTTCCGAAGCATTTTTAAACGTCAGAGGAATTCTGAGAAAAATGGAAGAGTTCCGAAGCATTTTATAGCGTCAGCAGAATTCCGAGAACAATGAAAGAGTTCCAAATCATTTTTAAACTTCAGCGGAATTCCGAGAACAATGGAAGAGTTCAGAAGCATTTTTAAGCATCAGCGGAATTCCGATAGCAATGGATGGGTTCTGAAGCATTTTTAAACTTCAGCGGAATTCTGAGAACAATGGAAGAGTTTCAAAGCATTTTAAAACTTCAGCGGAATTCCGAAAACAATGAAAGAGTTCTGAAGCATTTTTAAACTTTAGCGGAAATCCTAGAACAATAGAAGAGTTCCGAAGCATTTTTAAACATCAGCGGAATTCCGAGAAAAATGGAAGAGTTCCAAAGCATTTTTAAACGTCAGCGGAATTCCGAGAACAATGGAAAATTTCCGAAGCATTTTTAAACGTCAGAGGAATTCTGAGAAAAATGGAAGAGTTCCGAAGCATTTTATAGCGTCAGCAGAATTCCGAGAACAATGAAAGAGTTCCAAATCATTTTTAAACTTCAGCGGAATTCCGAGAACAATGGAAGAGTTCAGAAGCATTTTTAAGCATCAGCGGAATTCCGATAGCAATGGATGGGTTCTGAAGCATTTTTAAACTTCAGCGGAATTCTGAGAACAATGGAAGAGTTTCAAAGCATTTTAAAACTTCAGCGGAATTCCGAAAACAATGAAAGAGTTCTGAAGCATTTTTAAACTTTAGCGGAAATCCTAGAACAATGGAAGAGTTCCGAATCATTTTTAAACTTCAGCAGAATTCTGAGAATAATGGAAGAGTTCCGTAGCATTTTTAAACGTCAGCAGAATTCCGAGAACAATGGAAGAGTTCCAAAGCATTTTTAAACATCAGTAGAATTCCGAGAACAATGGAAGAGTTCCGAAGCATTTTTAAACTTCAGCGGAAATCCTAGAACAATGGAAGAGTTACGAAGCATTTTTAAACTTCAGTAGAATTCCGAGAACAATGGGAGAGTTCCGAAGCATTTTTAAACGTCAGCGGAATTACGAGAACAATGGAAGAGTTCCGAAGCATTTTTAAATGTCATCGGAATTCCGAGAACAATGGAAGTGTTCCAAAGCATTTTTAAACATCAGCGGAATTCCGAGAACAATGGAAAATTTCCGAAGCATTTTTAAACGTCAGAGGAATTCTGAGAAAAATGGAAGAGTTCCGAAGCATTTTAAATCGTCAGCAGAATTCCGAGAACAATGAAAGAGTTCCGAATCATTTTTAAACTTCAGCGGTATTCCGGGAACAATGGAAGAGTTCTGAAGCATTTTTAAACTTCAGCGGAATTTCCGAGAACAATGGAAGTGTTCCGAAGCATTTTTAAATGTCAGCAGAATTCCGAGAACAATGGAAGTGTTCAGAAGCATTTTTAAACTTCAGCGAAATTCTGAGAACAATGGAAGAGTTTCAAAGCATTTTAAAACTTCAGAGGAATTCCGAGAACAATGAAAGAGTTCCGAAGCATTTTTAAACATCAGCAGAATTGAGCGAACAATGGAAGAGTTCTGAAGCATTTTTAAATGTCAGAGGAATTCCTAGAACAATGGAAGAGTTTTGAAGCATTTTTAAACGTCAGCAGAAATCCGATAACAATGGAAGAGTTCAGAAGCATTTTTAAACTTCAATAAAATTCCGAGAACAATTGAAGAGTTCTGAAGCATTTTTAAACTTCAGCGGAATTCTGAGAATAATGGAAGAGTACAAAAGCATGTTTAAACTTCAGCGGAAAACCTAGAACAATGGAAGAGTTCCGAAGCATTTTTAAACATCAGCGGAATTCAGAGAACAATGGAAAAGTTCCGAAGCATTATTAAACGTCAGCGCAATTCTGAGAAAAATGGAAGAGTTCTGAAGCATTTTTAAACTTCAGCGGAATTTCCAAGAACAATGGAAGAGTTCCGAAGCATTTTTAAGCATCAGCGGAATTCCGATAGCAATGGACAAGTTCTGAAGCATTTTTAAACTTCAGCGGAAATCAGAGAACAATGGAAGAGTTTCAAAGCATTTTAAAACTTCAGCGGAATTCCGAGAACAATGAAAGAGTTCCAAAGCATTTTTAAACATCAGCAGAATTTAGAGAACAATGGAAGAGTTCCGAAGCTATTTTAAAAGTCAGCGGAATTCCGAGAACAATGGAAGAGTTTCAAACCATATTTAAACGTCAGCTGAATTCCGATAACAATGGAAGAGTTCAGAAGCATTTTTAAACTTCAATAGAATTCCGAGGATAATGGAAGAGTTCTGAAGCATTTTTAAACTTCAGCGGAATTCTGAGAATAATGGAAGAGTACCTAAGCATTTTTAAACTTTAGCGGAAATCCTAGATCAATGGAAGAGTTTCGAAGCATTTTTAAACATCAGCGGAATTCCGAGAACAATGGAAAAGTACCGAAGCATTTTTAAACGTCAGCGGAATTCCGAGAACATTGAAAGAGTTCCGAATCATTTTTAAACTTCAGCGGAATTCTGAGAATAATGGAAGAGTTCCGTAGCATTTTTAAACGTCAGCAGAATTCCGAGAACAATGGAAGAGTTCCAAAGCATTCTTAAACATCAGTAGAATTCCAAGAACAATGGAAGAGTTCCGAAGCATTTTTAAACTTCAGCGGAATTCAGAGAACAATGGAAGAGTTCCGAAGCATTTTTAAACTTCAGCGGAATTCCTAGAACAATGGAAGAGTTCCGAAGCATTTTTAAACTTCAGTAGAATTCCGAGAACAATGGGAGAGTTCCGAAGCATTTTTAAATGTCATCGGAATTCCGAGAACAATGGAAGTGTTCCAAAGCATTTTTAAACATCAGCGGAATTCCGAGAACAATGGAAAATTTCCGAAGCATTTTTAAACGTCAGAGGAATTACGAGAACAATGGAAGAGTTCCGAAGCATTTTTAAATGTCATCGGAATTCCGAGAACAATGGAAGTGTTCCAAAGCATTTTTAAACATCAGCGGAATTCCGAGAACAATGGAAAATTTCCGAAGCATTTTTAAACGTCAGAGGAATTCTGAGAAAAATGGAAGAGTTCCGAAGCATTTTAAATCGTCAGCAGAATTCCGAGAACAATGAAAGAGTTCCGAATCATTTTTAAACTTCAGCAGAATTCTGAGAATAATGGAAGAGTTCCGTAGCATTTTTAAACGTCAGCAGAATTCCGAGAACAATGGAAGAGTTCCAAAGCATTTTTAAACATCAGTAGAATTCCGAGAACAATGGAAGAGTTCCGAAGCATTTTTAAACTTCAGCGGAAATCCTAGAACAATGGAAGAGTTACGAAGCATTTTTAAACTTCAGTAGAATTCCGAGAACAATGGGAGAGTTCCGAAGCATTTTTAAACGTCAGCGGAATTACGAGAACAATGGAAGAGTTCCGAAGCATTTTTAAATGTCATCGGAATTCCGAGAACAATGGAAGTGTTCCAAAGCATTTTTAAACATCAGCGGAATTCCGAGAACAATGGAAAATTTCCGAAGCATTTTTAAACGTCAGAGGAATTCTGAGAAAAATGGAAGAGTTCCGAAGCATTTTAAATCGTCAGCAGAATTCCGAGAACAATGAAAGAGTTCCGAATCATTTTTAAACTTCAGCGGTATTCCGGGAACAATGGAAGAGTTCTGAAGCATTTTTAAACTTCAGCGGAATTTCCGAGAACAATGGAAGTGTTCCGAAGCATTTTTAAATGTCAGCAGAATTCCGAGAACAATGGAAGTGTTCAGAAGCATTTTTAAACTTCAGCGAAATTCTGAGAACAATGGAAGAGTTTCAAAGCATTTTAAAACTTCAGAGGAATTCCGAGAACAATGAAAGAGTTCCGAAGCATTTTTAAACATCAGCAGAATTGAGCGAACAATGGAAGAGTTCTGAAGCATTTTTAAATGTCAGAGGAATTCCTAGAACAATGGAAGAGTTTTGAAGCATTTTTAAACGTCAGCAGAAATCCGATAACAATGGAAGAGTTCAGAAGCATTTTTAAACTTCAATAAAATTCCGAGAACAATTGAAGAGTTCTGAAGCATTTTTAAACTTCAGCGGAATTCTGAGAATAATGGAAGAGTACAAAAGCATGTTTAAACTTCAGCGGAAAACCTAGAACAATGGAAGAGTTCCAAAGCATTTTTAAACATCAGCGGAATTCAGAGAACAATGGAAAAGTTCCGAAGCATTATTAAACGTCAGCGCAATTCTGAGAAAAATGGAAGAGTTCTGAAGCATTTTTAAACTTCAGCGGAATTTCCAAGAACAATGGAAGAGTTCCGAAGCATTTTTAAGCATCAGCGGAATTCCGATAGCAATGGACAAGTTCTGAAGCATTTTTAAACTTCAGCGGAAATCAGAGAACAATGGAAGAGTTTCAAAGCATTTTAAAACTTCAGCGGAATTCCGAGAACAATGAAAGAGTTCCAAAGCATTTTTAAACATCAGCAGAATTTAGAGAACAATGGAAGAGTTCCGAAGCTTTTTTAAAAGTCAGCGGAATTCCGAGAACAATGGAAGAGTTTCAAACCATATTTAAACGTCAGCTGAATTCCGATAACAATGGAAGAGTTCAGAAGCATTTTTAAACTTCAATAGAATTCCGAGGATAATGGAAGAGTTCTGAAGCATTTTTAAACTTCAGCGGAATTCTGAGAATAATGGAAGAGTACCTAAGCATTTTTAAACTTTAGCGGAAATCCTAGATCAATGGAAGAGTTTCGAAGCATTTTTAAACATCAGCGGAATTCCGAGAACAATGGAAAAGTACCGAAGCATTTTTAAACGTCAGCGGAATTCCGAGAACATTGAAAGAGTTCCGAATCATTTTTAAACTTCAGCGGAATTCTGAGAATAATGGAAGAGTTCCGTAGCATTTTTAAACGTCAGCAGAATTCCGAGAACAATGGAAGAGTTCCAAAGCATTCTTAAACATCAGTAGAATTCCAAGAACAATGGAAGAGTTCCGAAGCATTTTTAAACTTCAGCGGAATTCAGAGAACAATGGAAGAGTTCCGAAGCATTTTTAAACTTCAGCGGAATTCCTAGAACAATGGAAGAGTTCCGAAGCATTTTTAAACTTCAGTAGAATTCCGAGAACAATGGGAGAGTTCCGAAGCATTTTTAAATGTCATCGGAATTCCGAGAACAATGGAAGTGTTCCAAAGCATTTTTAAACATCAGCGGAATTCCGAGAACAATGGAAAATTTCCGAAGCATTTTTAAACGTCAGAGGAATTCTGAGAAAAATGGAAGAGTTCCGAAGCATTTTATAGCGTCAGCAGAATTCCGAGAACAATGAAAGAGTTCCAAATCATTTTTAAACTTCAGCGGAATTCCGAGAACAATGGAAGAGTTCAGAAGCATTTTTAAGCATCAGCGGAATTCCGATAGCAATGGATGGGTTCTGAAGCATTTTTAAACTTCAGCGGAATTCTGAGAACAATGGAAGAGTTTCAAAGCATTTTAAAACTTCAGCGGAATTCCGAAAACAATGAAAGAGTTCTGAAGCATTTTTAAACTTTAGCGGAAATCCTAGAACAATGGAAGAGTTCCGAAGCATTTTTAAACATCAGCGGAATTCCGAGAAAAATGGAAGAGTTCCAAAGCATTTTTAAACGTCAGCGGAATTCCGAGAACAATGGAAAATTTCCGAAGCATTTTTAAACGTCAGAGGAATTCTGAGAAAAATGGAAGAGTTCCGAAGCATTTTATAGCGTCAGCAGAATTCCGAGAACAATGAAAGAGTTCCAAATCATTTTTAAACTTCAGCGGAATTCCGAGAACAATGGAAGAGTTCAGAAGCATTTTTAAGCATCAGCGGAATTCCGATAGCAATGGATGGGTTCTGAAGCATTTTTAAACTTCAGCGGAATTCTGAGAACAATGGAAGAGTTTCAAAGCATTTTAAAACTTCAGCGGAATTCCGAAAACAATGAAAGAGTTCTGAAGCATTTTTAAACTTTAGCGGAAATCCTAGAACAATGGAAGAGTTCCGAATCATTTTTAAACATCAGCGGAATTCTGAGAAAAATGGAAGAGTTCCAAAGCATTTTTAAACGTCAGCGGAATTCCGAGAACATTGAAAGAGTTCCGAATCATTTTTAAACTTCAGCAGAATTCTGAGAATAATGGAAGAGTTCCGTAGCATTTTTAAACGTCAGCAGAATTCCGAGAACAATGGAAGAGTTCCAAAGCATTTTTAAACATCAGTAGAATTCCGAGAACAATGGAAGAGTTCCGAAGCATTTTTAAACTTCAGCGGAAATCCTAGAACAATGGAAGAGTTACGAAGCATTTTTAAACTTCAGTAGAATTCCGAGAACAATGGGAGAGTTCCGAAGCATTTTTAAACGTCAGCGGAATTACGAGAACAATGGAAGAGTTCCGAAGCATTTTTAAATGTCATCGGAATTCCGAGAACAATGGAAGTGTTCCAAAGCATTTTTAAACATCAGCGGAATTCCGAGAACAATGGAAAATTTCCGAAGCATTTTTAAACGTCAGAGGAATTCTGAGAAAAATGGAAGAGTTCCGAAGCATTTTAAATCGTCAGCAGAATTCCGAGAACAATGAAAGAGTTCCGAATCATTTTTAAACTTCAGCGGTATTCCGGGAACAATGGAAGAGTTCTGAAGCATTTTTAAACTTCAGCGGAATTTCCGAGAACAATGGAAGTGTTCCGAAGCATTTTTAAATGTCAGCAGAATTCCGAGAACAATGGAAGTGTTCAGAAGCATTTTTAAACTTCAGCGAAATTCTGAGAACAATGGAAGAGTTTCAAAGCATTTTAAAACTTCAGAGGAATTCCGAGAACAATGAAAGAGTTCCGAAGCATTTTTAAACATCAGCAGAATTGAGCGAACAATGGAAGAGTTCTGAAGCATTTTTAAATGTCAGAGGAATTCCTAGAACAATGGAAGAGTTTTGAAGCATTTTTAAACGTCAGCAGAAATCCGATAACAATGGAAGAGTTCAGAAGCATTTTTAAACTTCAATAAAATTCCGAGAACAATTGAAGAGTTCTGAAGCATTTTTAAACTTCAGCGGAATTCTGAGAATAATGGAAGAGTACAAAAGCATGTTTAAACTTCAGCGGAAAACCTAGAACAATGGAAGAGTTCCGAAGCATTTTTAAACATCAGCGGAATTCAGAGAACAATGGAAAAGTTCCGAAGCATTTTTAAACGTCAGCGGAATTCCGAGAACAATGGAAGAGCTCCGAAGCATTTTTAAACATCAGTGGAGTTCCGAGAACAATGGAAAAGTTCCAAAGCATTTTTAAACGTCAGCAGAAATAAGAGAACAATGGAAGAGTTCTAAAGCATTTTCAAACTTCAGTGGAATTCCGAGAACAATGGAAAAGTTCCGAAGCATTATTAAACGTCAGCGCAATTCTGAGAAAAATGGAAGAGTTCTGAAGCATTTTTAAACTTCAGCGGAATTTCCAAGAACAATGGAAGAGTTCCGAAGCATTTTTAAGCATCAGCGGAATTCCGATAGCAATGGACAAGTTCTGAAGCATTTTTAAACTTCAGCGGAAATCAGAGAACAATGGAAGAGTTTCAAAGCATTTTAAAACTTCAGCGGAATTCCGAGAACAATGAAAGAGTTCCAAAGCATTTTTAAACATCAGCAGAATTTAGAGAACAATGGAAGAGTTCCGAAGCTTTTTTAAAAGTCAGCGGAATTCCGAGAACAATGGAAGAGTTTCAAACCATATTTAAACGTCAGCTGAATTCCGATAACAATGGAAGAGTTCAGAAGCATTTTTAAACTTCAATAGAATTCCGAGGATAATGGAAGAGTTCTGAAGCATTTTTAAACTTCAGCGGAATTCTGAGAATAATGGAAGAGTACCTAAGCATTTTTAAACTTTAGCGGAAATCCTAGATCAATGGAAGAGTTTCGAAGCATTTTTAAACATCAGCGGAATTCCGAGAACAATGGAAAAGTACCGAAGCATTTTTAAACGTCAGCGGAATTCCGAGAACATTGAAAGAGTTCCGAATCATTTTTAAACTTCAGCGGAATTCTGAGAATAATGGAAGAGTTCCGTAGCATTTTTAAACGTCAGCAGAATTCCGAGAACAATGGAAGAGTTCCAAAGCATTCTTAAACATCAGTAGAATTCCAAGAACAATGGAAGAGTTCCGAAGCATTTTTAAACTTCAGCGGAATTCAGAGAACAATGGAAGAGTTCCGAAGCATTTTTAAACTTCAGCGGAATTCCTAGAACAATGGAAGAGTTCCGAAGCATTTTTAAACTTCAGTAGAATTCCGAGAACAATGGGAGAGTTCCGAAGCATTTTTAAATGTCATCGGAATTCCGAGAACAATGGAAGTGTTCCAAAGCATTTTTAAACATCAGCGGAATTCCGAGAACAATGGAAAATTTCCGAAGCATTTTTAAACGTCAGAGGAATTCTGAGAAAAATGGAAGAGTTCCGAAGCATTTTATAGCGTCAGCAGAATTCCGAGAACAATGAAAGAGTTCCAAATCATTTTTAAACTTCAGCGGAATTCCGAGAACAATGGAAGAGTTCAGAAGCAATATTAAACTTCAGCGGAATTCCGGGAACAATGGAAGAGTTCTGAAGCATTTTTAAACTTCAGCGAAATTTCCGAGAACAATGAAAGTGTTCCGAAGCATTTTTAAATGTCAGCAGAATTCCGAGAACAATGGAAGTGTTCAGAAGCATTTTTAAATGTCATCAGAATTCCGAGAACAATGGAAGTGTTCCGAAGCATTTTTAAACTTCAGCGGAATTTCTGAGAACAAAGGAAGAGTTCCGAAGCATTTTTAAACTTCAGCGGAAATCCTAGAACAATGGAAGAGTTCCGAAGCATTTTTAAACTACAGCGGAATTCCGAGAACAATGGAAGAGTTCCGAAGCATTTTTAAATGTCATCAGAATTCCGAGAACAATGGAAGTGTTCCAAAGCATTTTTAAATGTCATCAGAATTCCGAGAACAATGGAAGTGTTCCGAAGCATTTTTAAACTTCAGCGGAATTTCCGAGAACAATGGAAGAGTTCCGAAGCATTTTTAAGCATCAGCGGAATTCCGATAGCAATGGATGAGTGCTGAAGCATTTTTAAACTTCAGCGGAATTCTGAGAACAATGGAAGAGTTTCAAAGCATTTTAAAACTTCAGCGGAATTCCGAGAACAATGAAAGAGTTCCGAAGCATTTTTAAACTTCAGCGGAATTTCTGAGAACAATGGAAGAGTTCCGAAGCATTTTTAAACTTCAGCGGAAATCCTAGAACAATGGAAGAGTTCCGAAGCATTTTTAAACTACAGCGGAATTCCGAGAACAATGGAAGAGTTCCGAAGCATTTTTAAATGTCATCAGAATTCCGAGAACAATGGAAGTGTTCCAAAGCATTTTTAAATGTCATCAGAATTCCGAGAACAATGGAAGTGTTCCGAAGCATTTTTAAACTTCAGCGGAATTTCCGAGAACAATGGAAGAGTTCCGAAGCATTTTTAAACTTCAGCGGAAATCCTAGAACAATGGAAGAGTTCCGAAGCATTTTTAAACTACAGCGGAATTCCGAGAACAATGGAAGAGTTCCGAAGCATTTTTAAATGTCATCAGAATTCCGAGAACAATGGAAGTGTTCCAAAGCATTTTTAAATGTCATCAGAATTCCGAGAACAATGGAAGTGTTCCGAAGCATTTTTAAACTTCAGCGGAATTTCCGAGAACAATGGAAGAGTTCCGAAGCATTTTTAAGCATCAGCGGAATTCCGATAGCAATGGATGAGTGCTGAAGCATTTTTAAACTTCAGCGGAATTCTGAGAACAATGGAAGAGTTTCAAAGCATTTTAAAACTTCAGCGGAATTCCGAGAACAATGAAAGAGTTCCGAAGCATTTTTAAACGTCAGCAGAATTACGAGAACAATGGAAGAGTTCCGAAGCATTTTTAAACATCAGCGGAATTCCGACAACAATGGAAAAGTTTCGAAGCATTTTTAAACCTCAGCGGAATTCCGAGAACAATGGAAAAGTTCCGAAGCATTTTTAAACGTCAGCGGAATTCCGAGAACATTGAAAGAGTTCCGAATCATTTTTAAACTTCAGCGGAATTCTGAGAATAATGGAAGAGTTCCGTAGCATTTTTAAACGTCAGCAGAATTCCGAGTACAAGGGAAGAGTTCCAAAGCATTTTTAAACATCAGTTGAATTCCGAGAACAATGGAAGAGTTCCGAAGCATTTTTAAACTTCAGCGAAATTCAGAGAACAATGGAAGAGTTCCGAAGCATTTTTAAACTTCAGCGGAAATCCTAGAACAATGGAAAATTTCCGAAAAATTTTTAAACGTCAGAGGAATTCTGAGAAAAATGGAAGAGTTCCGAAGCATTTTAAAGCATCAGCAGAATTCCGAGAACAATGAAAGAGTTCCGAATCATTCTTAAACTTCAGCGGAATTCCGACAACAATGGAAGAGTTCATAAGCAATATTAAACTTCAGCGGAATTCCGGGAACAATGGAAGAGTTCTGAAGCATTTTTAAACTTCAGCGAAATTTCCGAGAACAATGAAAGTGTTCCGAAGCATTTTTAAATGTCAGCAGAATTCCGAGAACAATGGAAGTGTTCAGAAGCATTTTTAAATGTCATCAGAATTCCGAGAACAATGGTAGTGTTCCGAAGCATTATTAAATGTCATCAGAATTCCGAGAACAATGGAAGTGTTCCGAAGAATTTTTAAACTTCAGCGGAATTTCTGAGAACAATGGAAGAGTTCCGAAGCATTTTTAAACGTCAGCTGAATTCCGATAACAATGGAAGAGTTCAGAAGCATTTTTAAACTTCAATAGAATTCCGAGAAAAATAGAAGAGTTCTGAAGCATTTTTAAACTTCAGCGGAATTCTGAGAATAATGGAAGAGTACCTAAGCATTTTTAATCTTTAGCGGAAATCCTAGAACAATGGAAGAGTTCCGAAGCATTTTTAAACATCAGCGGAATTCCGAGTACAATGGAAAAGTTCCGAAGCATTTTTAAACATCAGCGGAATTCCGAGAAAAATGGAAGAGTTCCAAAGCATTTTTAAACGTCAGCGGAATTCCGAGAACATTGAAAGAGTTCCGAATCATTTTTAAACTTCAGCAGAATTCTGAGAATAATGGAAGAGTTCCGTAGCATTTTTAAACGTCAGCAGAATTCCGAGAACAATGGAAGAGTTCCAAAGCATTTTTAAACATCAGTAGAATTCCGAGAACAATGGAAGAGTTCCGAAGCATTTTTAAACTTCAGCGGAAATCCTAGAACAATGGAAGAGTTACGAAGCATTTTTAAACTTCAGTAGAATTCCGAGAACAATGGGAGAGTTCCGAAGCATTTTTAAACGTCAGCGGAATTACGAGAACAATGGAAGAGTTCCGAAGCATTTTTAAATGTCATCGGAATTCCGAGAACAATGGAAGTGTTCCAAAGCATTTTTAAACATCAGCGGAATTCCGAGAACAATGGAAAATTTCCGAAGCATTTTTAAACGTCAGAGGAATTCTGAGAAAAATGGAAGAGTTCCAAAGCATTTTAAAGCATCAGCAGAATTCCGAGAACAATGAAAGAGTTCCGAATCATTTTTAAACTTCAGCGGAATTTCTGAGAACAATTGAAGAGTTCCGAAGCATTTTTAATCATCAGCGGAATTCCGAGAACAATGGATGAGTTCTGAAGCATTTTTAAACTTCAGCGGAATTCTGAGAACAATGGAAGAGTTCTGAAGCATTTTTAAACTTCAGCGGAATTCTGAGAATAATGGAAGAGTACCTAAGCATTTTTAAACTTCAGCGGAAATCCTAGAACAATGGAAGAGTTCCGAATCATTTTTAAACATCAGCGGAATTCCGAGAACAATGGAAAAGTTCCGAAGCATTATTAAACGTCAGCGGAATTCTGAGAAAAATGGAAGAGTTCCAAAGCATTTTTAAACTTCAGCGGAATTCCGAGAACAATGGAAGAGTTCTGAAGCATTTTGAAATGTCAGCGGAAGTTCGAAAACAATGGAAGAGTTCCGAAGCATTTTTAAAACATCAGCGGAATTCCGAGAACAATGGAAAAGTTCCGAAGCATTATTTAACGTCAGCGGAATTCTGAGAAAAATGGAAGAGTTCCAAAGCATTTTTAAATGTCATCAGAATTCCGAGAACAATGGAAGTGTTCCAAAGCATTTTTAAATGTCATCAGAATTCCGAGAACAATGGAAGAGTTCCGAAGCATTTTTAAGCATCAGCGGAATTCCGATAGCAATGGATGGGTTCTGAAGCATTTTTAAACTTCAGCGGAATTCTGAGAACAATGGAAGAGTTTCAAAGCATTTTAAAACTTCAGCGGAATTCCGAAAACAATGAAAGAGTTCTGAAGCATTTTTAAACTTTAGCGGAAATCCTAGAACAATGGAAGAGTTCCGAAGCATTTTTAAACATCAGCGGAATTCCGAGAAAAATGGAAGAGTTCCAAAGCATTTTTAAACGTCAGCGGAATTCCGAGAACATTGAAAGAGTTCCGAATCATTTTTAAACTTCAGCAGAATTCTGAGAATAATGGAAGAGTTCCGTAGCATTTTTAAACGTCATCAGAATTCCGAGAACAATGGAAGAGTTCCGAAGCATTTTTAAACTTCAGCGGAAATCCTAGAACAATGGAAGAGTTACGAAGCATTTTTAAACTTCAGTAGAATTCCGAGAACAATGGGAGAGTTCCGAAGCATTTTTAAACGTCAGCGGAATTACGAGAACAATGGAAGAGTTCCGAAGCATTTTTAAATGTCATCGGAATTCCGAGAACAATGGAAGTGTTCCAAAGCATTTTTAAACATCAGCGGAATTCCGAGAACAATGGAAAATTTCCGAAGCATTTTTAAACGTCAGAGGAATTCTGAGAAAAATGGAAGAGTTCCGAAGCATTTTAAATCGTCAGCAGAATTCCGAGAACAATGAAAGAGTTCCGAATCATTTTTAAACTTCAGCAGAATTCTGAGAATAATGGAAGAGTTCCGTAGCATTTTTAAACGTCAGCAGAATTCCGAGAACAATGGAAGAGTTCCAAAGCATTTTTAAACATCAGTAGAATTCCGAGAACAATGGAAGAGTTCCGAAGCATTTTTAAACTTCAGCGGAAATCCTAGAACAATGGAAGAGTTACGAAGCATTTTTAAACTTCAGTAGAATTCCGAGAACAATGGGAGAGTTCCGAAGCATTTTTAAACGTCAGCGGAATTACGAGAACAATGGAAGAGTTCCGAAGCATTTTTAAACTTCAGCGGAATTCTGAGAATAATGGAAGAGTACAAAAGCATGTTTAAACTTCAGCGGAAAACCTAGAACAATGGAAGAGTTCCGAAGCATTTTTAAACATCAGCGGAATTCAGAGAACAATGGAAAAGTTCCGAAGCATTTTTAAACGTCAGCGGAATTCCGAGAACAATAGAAGAGCTCCGAAGCATTTTTAAACATCAGTGGAGTTCCGAGAACAATGGAAAAGTTCCAAAGCATTTTTAAACGTCAGCAGAAATAAGAGAACAATGGAAGAGTTCCAAAGCATTTTCAAACTTCAGTGGAATTCCGAGAACAATGGAAAAGTTCCGAAGCATTATTAAACGTCAGCGCAATTCTGAGAAAAATGGAAGAGTTCTGAAGCATTTTTAAACTTCAGCGGAATTTCCAAGAACAATGGAAGAGTTCCGAAGCATTTTTAAGCATCAGCGGAATTCCAATAGCAATGGACAAGTTCTGAAGCATTTTTAAACTTCAGCGGAAATCAGAGAACAATGGAAGAGTTTCAAAGCATTTTAAAACTTCAGCGGAATTCCGAGAACAATGAAAGAGTTCCAAAGCATTTTTAAACATCAGCAGAATTCTGAGAATAATGGAAGAGTTCCGTAGCATTTTTAAACGTCAGCAGAATTCCGAGAACAATGGAAGAGTTCCAAAGCATTTTTAAACATCAGTAGAATTCCGAGAACAATGGAAGAGTTCCGAAGCATTTTTAAACTTCAGCGGAAATCCTAGAACAATGGAAGAGTTACGAAGCATTTTTAAACTTCAGTAGAATTCCGAGAACAATGGGAGAGTTCCGAAGCATTTTTAAACGTCAGCGGAATTACGAGAACAATGGAAGAGTTCCGAAGCATTTTTAAATGTCATCGGAATTCCGAGAACAATGGAAGTGTTCCAAAGCATTTTTAAACATCAGCGGAATTCCGAGAACAATGGAAAATTTCCGAAGCATTTTTAAACGTCAGAGGAATTCTGAGAAAAATGGAAGAGTTCCGAAGCATTTTAAATCGTCAGCAGAATTCCGAGAACAATGAAAGAGTTCCGAATCATTTTTAAACTTCAGCGGTATTCCGGGAACAATGGAAGAGTTCTGAAGCATTTTTAAACTTCAGCGGAATTTCCGAGAACAATGGAAGTGTTCCGAAGCATTTTTAAATGTCAGCAGAATTCCGAGAACAATGGAAGTGTTCAGAAGCATTTTTAAACTTCAGCGAAATTCTGAGAACAATGGAAGAGTTTCAAAGCATTTTAAAACTTCAGAGGAATTCCGAGAACAATGAAAGAGTTCCGAAGCATTTTTAAACATCAGCAGAATTGAGCGAACAATGGAAGAGTTCTGAAGCATTTTTAAATGTCAGAGGAATTCCTAGAACAATGGAAGAGTTTTGAAGCATTTTTAAACGTCAGCAGAAATCCGATAACAATGGAAGAGTTCAGAAGCATTTTTAAACTTCAATAAAATTCCGAGAACAATTGAAGAGTTCTGAAGCATTTTTAAACTTCAGCGGAATTCTGAGAATAAAGGAAGAGTACAAAAGCATGTTTAAACTTCAGCGGAAAACCTAGAACAATGGAAGAGTTCCGAAGCATTTTTAAACATCAGCGGAATTCAGAGAACAATGGAAAAGTTCCGAAGCATTTTTAAACGTCAGCGGAATTCCGAGAACAATGGAAGAGCTCCGAAGCATTTTTAAACATCAGTGGAGTTCCGAGAACAATGGAAAAGTTCCAAAGCATTTTTAAACGTCAGCAGAAATAAGAGAACAATGGAAGAGTTCTAAAGCATTTTCAAACTTCAGTGGAATTCCGAGAACAATGGAAAAGTTCCGAAGCATTATTAAACGTCAGCGCAATTCTGAGAAAAATGGAAGAGTTCTGAAGCATTTTTAAACTTCAGCGGAATTTCCAAGAACAATGGAAGAGTTCCGAAGCATTTTTAAGCATCAGCGGAATTCCGATAGCAATGGACAAGTTCTGAAGCATTTTTAAACTTCAGCGGAAATCAGAGAACAATGGAAGAGTTTCAAAGCATTTTAAAACTTCAGCGGAATTCCGAGAACAATGAAAGAGTTCCAAAGCATTTTTAAACATCAGCAGAATTTAGAGAACAATGGAAGAGTTCCGAAGCTTTTTTAAAAGTCAGCGGAATTCCGAGAACAATGGAAGAGTTTCAAACCATATTTAAACGTCAGCTGAATTCCGATAACAATGGAAGAGTTCAGAAGCATTTTTAAACTTCAATAGAATTCCGAGGATAATGGAAGAGTTCTGAAGCATTTTTAAACTTCAGCGGAATTCTGAGAATAATGGAAGAGTACCTAAGCATTTTTAAACTTTAGCGGAAATCCTAGATCAATGGAAGAGTTTCGAAGCATTTTTAAACATCAGCGGAATTCCGAGAACAATGGAAAAGTACCGAAGCATTTTTAAACGTCAGCGGAATTCCGAGAACATTGAAAGAGTTCCGAATCATTTTTAAACTTCAGCGGAATTCTGAGAATAATGGAAGAGTTCCGTAGCATTTTTAAACGTCAGCAGAATTCCGAGAACAATGGAAGAGTTCCAAAGCATTCTTAAACATCAGTAGAATTCCAAGAACAATGGAAGAGTTCCGAAGCATTTTTAAACTTCAGCGGAATTCAGAGAACAATGGAAGAGTTCCGAAGCATTTTTAAACTTCAGCGGAATTCCTAGAACAATGGAAGAGTTCCGAAGCATTTTTAAACTTCAGTAGAATTCCGAGAACAATGGGAGAGTTCCGAAGCATTTTTAAATGTCATCGGAATTCCGAGAACAATGGAAGTGTTCCAAAGCATTTTTAAACATCAGCGGAATTCCGAGAACAATGGAAAATTTCCGAAGCATTTTTAAACGTCAGAGGAATTCTGAGAAAAATGGAAGAGTTCCGAAGCATTTTATAGCGTCAGCAGAATTCCGAGAACAATGAAAGAGTTCCAAATCATTTTTAAACTTCAGCGGAATTCCGAGAACAATGGAAGAGTTCAGAAGCAATATTAAACTTCAGCGGAATTCCGGGAACAATGGAAGAGTTCTGAAGCATTTTTAAACTTCAGCGAAATTTCCGAGAACAATGAAAGTGTTCCGAAGCATTTTTAAATGTCAGCAGAATTCCGAGAACAATGGAAGTGTTCAGAAGCATTTTTAAATGTCATCAGAATTCCGAGAACAATGGAAGTGTTCCGAAGCATTTTTAAACTTCAGCGGAATTTCCGAGAACAATGGAAGAGTTCCGAAGCATTTTTAAGCATCAGCGGAATTCCGATAGCAATGGATGAGTGCTGAAGCATTTTTAAACTTCAGCGGAATTCTGAGAACAATGGAAGAGTTTCAAAGCATTTTAAAACTTCAGCGGAATTCCGAGAACAATGAAAGAGTTCCGAAGCATTTTTAAACGTCAGCAGAATTACGAGAACAATGGAAGAGTTCCGAAGCATTTTTAAACATCAGCGGAATTCCGACAACAATGGAAAAGTTTCGAAGCATTTTTAAACCTCAGCGGAATTCCGAGAACAATGGAAAAGTTCCGAAGCATTTTTAAACGTCAGCGGAATTCCGAGAACATTGAAAGAGTTCCGAATCATTTTTAAACTTCAGCGGAATTCTGAGAATAATGGAAGAGTTCCGTAGCATTTTTAAACGTCAGCAGAATTCCGAGTACAAGGGAAGAGTTCCAAAGCATTTTTAAACATCAGTTGAATTCCGAGAACAATGGAAGAGTTCCGAAGCATTTTTAAACTTCAGCGAAATTCAGAGAACAATGGAAGAGTTCCGAAGCATTTTTAAACTTCAGCGGAAATCCTAGAACAATGGAAAATTTCCGAAGCATTTTTAAACGTCAGAGGAATTCTGAGAAAAATGGAAGAGTTCCGAAGCATTTTAAAGCATCAGCAGAATTCCGAGAACAATGAAAGAATTCCGAATCATTCTTAAACTTCAGCGGAATTCCGACAACAATGGAAGAGTTCATAAGCAATATTAAACTTCAGCGGAATTCCGGGAACAATGGAAGAGTTCTGAAGCATTTTTAAACTTCAGCGAAATTTCCGAGAACAATGAAAGTGTTCCGAAGCATTTTTAAATGTCAGCAGAATTCCGAGAACAATGGAAGTGTTCAGAAGCATTTTTAAATGTCATCAGAATTCCGAGAACAATGGTAGTGTTCCGAAGCATTATTAAATGTCATCAGAATTCCGAGAACAATGGAAGTGTTCCGAAGAATTTTTAAACTTCAGCGGAATTTCTGAGAACAATGGAAGAGTTCCGAAGCATTTTTAAACGTCAGCTGAATTCCGATAACAATGGAAGAGTTCAGAAGCATTTTTAAACTTCAATAGAATTCCGAGAAAAATAGAAGAGTTCTGAAGCATTTTTAAACTTCAGCGGAATTCTGAGAATAATGGAAGAGTACCTAAGCATTTTTAATCTTTAGCGGAAATCCTAGAACAATGGAAGAGTTCCGAAGCATTTTTAAACATCAGCGGAATTCCGAGTACAATGGAAAAGTTCCGAAGCATTTTTAAACATCAGCGGAATTCCGAGAAAAATGGAAGAGTTCCAAAGCATTTTTAAACGTCAGCGGAATTCCGAGAACATTGAAAGAGTTCCGAATCATTTTTAAACTTCAGCAGAATTCTGAGAATAATGGAAGAGTTCCGTAGCATTTTTAAACGTCAGCAGAATTCCGAGAACAATGGAAGAGTTCCAAAGCATTTTTAAACATCAGTAGAATTCCGAGAACAATGGAAGAGTTCCGAAGCATTTTTAAACTTCAGCGGAAATCCTAGAACAATGGAAGAGTTACGAAGCATTTTTAAACTTCAGTAGAATTCCGAGAACAATGGGAGAGTTCCGAAGCATTTTTAAACGTCAGCGGAATTACGAGAACAATGGAAGAGTTCCGAAGCATTTTTAAATGTCATCGGAATTCCGAGAACAATGGAAGTGTTCCAAAGCATTTTTAAACATCAGCGGAATTCCGAGAACAATGGAAAATTTCCGAAGCATTTTTAAACGTCAGAGGAATTCTGAGAAAAATGGAAGAGTTCCAAAGCATTTTAAAGCATCAGCAGAATTCCGAGAACAATGAAAGAGTTCCGAATCATTTTTAAACTTCAGCGGAATTTCTGAGAACAATTGAAGAGTTCCGAAGCATTTTTAATCATCAGCGGAATTCCGAGAACAATGGATGAGTTCTGAAGCATTTTTAAACTTCAGCGGAATTCTGAGAACAATGGAAGAGTTCTGAAGCATTTTTAAACTTCAGCGGAATTCTGAGAATAATGGAAGAGTACCTAAGCATTTTTAAACTTCAGCGGAAATCCTAGAACAATGGAAGAGTTCCGAATCATTTTTAAACATCAGCGGAATTCCGAGAACAATGGAAAAGTTCCGAAGCATTATTAAACGTCAGCGGAATTCTGAGAAAAATGGAAGAGTTCCAAAGCATTTTTAAACTTCAGCGGAATTCCGAGAACAATGGAAGAGTTCTGAAGCATTTTGAAATGTCAGCGGAAGTTCGAAAACAATGGAAGAGTTCCGAAGCATTTTTAAAACATCAGCGGAATTCCGAGAACAATGGAAAAGTTCCGAAGCATTATTTAACGTCAGCGGAATTCTGAGAAAAATGGAAGAGTTCCAAAGCATTTTTAAATGTCATCAGAATTCCGAGAACAATGGAAGTGTTCCAAAGCATTTTTAAATGTCATCAGAATTCCGAGAACAATGGAAGAGTTCCGAAGCATTTTTAAGCATCAGCGGAATTCCGATAGCAATGGATGGGTTCTGAAGCATTTTTAAACTTCAGCGGAATTCTGAGAACAATGGAAGAGTTTCAAAGCATTTTAAAACTTCAGCGGAATTCCGAAAACAATGAAAGAGTTCTGAAGCATTTTTAAACTTTAGCGGAAATCCTAGAACAATGGAAGAGTTCCGAAGCATTTTTAAACATCAGCGGAATTCCGAGAAAAATGGAAGAGTTCCAAAGCATTTTTAAACGTCAGCGGAATTCCGAGAACATTGAAAGAGTTCCGAATCATTTTTAAACTTCAGCAGAATTCTGAGAATAATGGAAGAGTTCCGTAGCATTTTTAAACGTCAGCAGAATTCCGAGAACAATGGAAGAGTTCCGAAGCATTTTTAAACTTCAGCGGAAATCCTAGAACAATGGAAGAGTTACGAAGCATTTTTAAACTTCAGTAGAATTCCGAGAACAATGGGAGAGTTCCGAAGCATTTTTAAACGTCAGCGGAATTACGAGAACAATGGAAGAGTTCCGAAGCATTTTTAAATGTCATCGGAATTCCGAGAACAATGGAAGTGTTCCAAAGCATTTTTAAACATCAGCGGAATTCCGAGAACAATGGAAAATTTCCGAAGCATTTTTAAACGTCAGAGGAATTCTGAGAAAAATGGAAGAGTTCCGAAGCATTTTAAATCGTCAGCAGAATTCCGAGAACAATGAAAGAGTTCCGAATCATTTTTAAACTTCAGCAGAATTCTGAGAATAATGGAAGAGTTCCGTAGCATTTTTAAACGTCAGCAGAATTCCGAGAACAATGGAAGAGTTCCAAAGCATTTTTAAACATCAGTAGAATTCCGAGAACAATGGAAGAGTTCCGAAGCATTTTTAAACTTCAGCGGAAATCCTAGAACAATGGAAGAGTTACGAAGCATTTTTAAACTTCAGTAGAATTCCGAGAACAATGGGAGAGTTCCGAAGCATTTTTAAACGTCAGCGGAATTACGAGAACAATGGAAGAGTTCCGAAGCATTTTTAAATGTCATCGGAATTCCGAGAACAATGGAAGTGTTCCAAAGCATTTTTAAACATCAGCGGAATTCCGAGAACAATGGAAAATTTCCGAAGCATTTTTAAACGTCAGAGGAATTCTGAGAAAAATGGAAGAGTTCCGAAGCATTTTAAATCGTCAGCAGAATTCCGAGAACAATGAAAGAGTTCCGAATCATTTTTAAACTTCAGCGGTATTCCGGGAACAATGGAAGAGTTCTGAAGCATTTTTAAACTTCAGCGGAATTTCCGAGAACAATGGAAGTGTTCCGAAGCATTTTTAAATGTCAGCAGAATTCCGAGAACAATGGAAGTGTTCAGAAGCATTTTTAAACTTCAGCGAAATTCTGAGAACAATGGAAGAGTTTCAAAGCATTTTAAAACTTCAGAGGAATTCCGAGAACAATGAAAGAGTTCCGAAGCATTTTTAAACATCAGCAGAATTGAGCGAACAATGGAAGAGTTCTGAAGCATTTTTAAATGTCAGAGGAATTCCTAGAACAATGGAAGAGTTTTGAAGCATTTTTAAACGTCAGCAGAAATCCGATAACAATGGAAGAGTTCAGAAGCATTTTTAAACTTCAATAAAATTCCGAGAACAATTGAAGAGTTCTGAAGCATTTTTAAACTTCAGCGGAATTCTGAGAATAATGGAAGAGTACAAAAGCATGTTTAAACTTCAGCGGAAAACCTAGAACAATGGAAGAGTTCCGAAGCATTTTTAAACATCAGCGGAATTCAGAGAACAATGGAAAAGTTCCGAAGCATTTTTAAACGTCAGCGGAATTCCGAGAACAATGGAAGAGCTCCGAAGCATTTTTAAACATCAGTGGAGTTCCGAGAACAATGGAAAAGTTCCAAAGCATTTTTAAACGTCAGCAGAAATAAGAGAACAATGGAAGAGTTCCAAAGCATTTTCAAACTTCAGTGGAATTCCGAGAACAATGGAAAAGTTCCGAAGCATTATTAAACGTCAGCGCAATTCTGAGAAAAATGGAAGAGTTCTGAAGCATTTTTAAACTTCAGCGGAATTTCCAAGAACAATGGAAGAGTTCCGAAGCATTTTTAAGCATCAGCGGAATTCCGATAGCAATGGACAAGTTCTGAAGCATTTTTAAACTTCAGCGGAAATCAGAGAACAATGGAAGAGTTTCAAAGCATTTTAAAACTTCAGCGGAATTCCGAGAACAATGAAAGAGTTCCAAAGCATTTTTAAACATCAGCAGAATTTAGAGAACAATGGAAGAGTTCTGAAGCATTTTTAAACTTCAGCGAAATTTCCGAGAACAATGAAAGTGTTCCGAAGCATTTTTAAATGTCAGCAGAATTCCGAGAACAATGGAAGTGTTCAGAAGCATTTTTAAATGTCATCAGAATTCCGAGAACAATGGAAGTGTTCCGAAGCATTTTTAAATGTCAACAGAATTCCGAGAACAATGGAAGTGTTCCGAAGCATTTTTAAACTTCAGCGGAATTTCTGAGAACAATGGAAGAGTTCCGCAGCATTTTTAAACTTCAGCGGAAATCCTAGAACAATGGAAGAGTTCCGAAGCATTTTTAAACTACAGCGGAATTCCGAGAACAATGGAAGAGTTCCGAAGCATTTTTAAATGTCATCAGAATTCCGAGAACAATGGAAGTGTTCCAAAGCATTTTTAAATGTCATCAGAATTCCGAGAACAATGGAAGTGTTCCGAAGCATTTTTAAACTTCAGCGGAATTTCCGAGAACAATGGAAGAGTTCCGAAGCATTTTTAAGCATCAGCGGAATTCCGATAGCAATGGATGAGTGCTGAAGCATTTTTAAACTTCAGCGGAATTCTGAGAACAATGGAAGAGTTTCAAAGCATTTTAAAACTTCAGCGGAATTCCGAGAACAATGAAAGAGTTCCGAAGCATTTTTAAACTTCAGCGGAATTTCTGAGAACAATGGAAGAGTTCCGAAGCATTTTTAAACTTCAGCGGAAATCCTAGAACAATGGAAGAGTTCCGAAGCATTTTTAAACTACAGCGGAATTCCGAGAACAATGGAAGAGTTCCGAAGCATTTTTAAATGTCATCAGAATTCCGAGAACAATGGAAGTGTTCCAAAGCATTTTTAAATGTCATCAGAATTCCGAGAACAATGGAAGTGTTCCGAAGCATTTTTAAACTTCAGCGGAATTTCCGAGAACAATGGAAGAGTTCCGAAGCATTTTTAAGCATCAGCGGAATTCCGATAGCAATGGATGAGTGCTGAAGCATTTTTAAACTTCAGCGGAATTCTGAGAACAATGGAAGAGTTTCAAAGCATTTTAAAACTTCAGCGGAATTCCGAGAACAATGAAAGAGTTCCGAAGCATTTTTAAACGTCAGCAGAATTACGAGAACAATGGAAGAGTTCCGAAGCATTTTTAAACATCAGCGGAATTCCGACAACAATGGAAAAGTTTCGAAGCATTTTTAAACCTCAGCGGAATTCCGAGAACAATGGAAAAGTTCCGAAGCATTTTTAAACGTCAGCGGAATTCCGAGAACATTGAAAGAGTTCCGAATCATTTTTAAACTTCAGCGGAATTCTGAGAATAATGGAAGAGTTCCGTAGCATTTTTAAACGTCAGCAGAATTCCGAGTACAAGGGAAGAGTTCCAAAGCATTTTTAAACATCAGTTGAATTCCGAGAACAATGGAAGAGTTCCGAAGCATTTTTAAACTTCAGCGAAATTCAGAGAACAATGGAAGAGTTCCGAAGCATTTTTAAACTTCAGCGGAAATCCTAGAACAATGGAAAATTTCCGAAGCATTTTTAAACGTCAGAGGAATTCTGAGAAAAATGGAAGAGTTCCGAAGCATTTTAAAGCATCAGCAGAATTCCGAGAACAATGAAAGAGTTCCGAATCATTCTTAAACTTCAGCGGAATTCCGACAACAATGGAAGAGTTCATAAGCAATATTAAACTTCAGCGGAATTCCGGGAACAATGGAAGAGTTCTGAAGCATTTTTAAACTTCAGCGAAATTTCCGAGAACAATGAAAGTGTTCCGAAGCATTTTTAAATGTCAGCAGAATTCCGAGAACAATGGAAGTGTTCAGAAGCATTTTTAAATGTCATCAGAATTCCGAGAACAATGGTAGTGTTCCGAAGCATTATTAAATGTCATCAGAATTCCGAGAACAATGGAAGTGTTCCGAAGAATTTTTAAACTTCAGCGGAATTTCTGAGAACAATGGAAGAGTTCCGAAGCATTTTTAAACGTCAGCTGAATTCCGATAACAATGGAAGAGTTCAGAAGCATTTTTAAACTTCAATAGAATTCCGAGAAAAATAGAAGAGTTCTGAAGCATTTTTAAACTTCAGCGGAATTCTGAGAATAATGGAAGAGTACCTAAGCATTTTTAATCTTTAGCAGAAATCCTAGAACAATGGAAGAGTTCCGAAGCATTTTTAAACATCAGCGGAATTCCGAGTACAATGGAAAAGTTCCGAAGCATTTTTAAACATCAGCGGAATTCCGAGAAAAATGGAAGAGTTCCGAAGCATTTTTAAATGTCAGCGGAATTCCGAGAATATTGAAAGAGTTCCGAATCATTTTTAAACTTCAGCGGTATTCTGAGAATAATGGAAGAGTTCCGTAGCATTTTTAAACGTCAGCAAAATTCCGAGAACAATGGGAGAGTTTCAAAGCATTTTTAAACATCAGCGGAATTCCGAGAACATTGGAAAATATCCAAAGCATTTTTAAATGTCAGAGGAATTCTGAGAAAAATGGAAGAGTTCCCAAGCATTTTAAAGCGTCAGCAGAATTCCGAGAACAATGAAAGAGTTCCGAATCATTTTTAAACTTCAGCGGAATTCCGAGAACAATGGAAGAGTTCAGAAGCATTATCAAACTTCAGCGGAATTCCGGGAACAATGGAAGAGTTCTGAAGCATTTTTAAACGTCAGGGGAATTCTGAGAATAATGGAAGAGTTCCGTAGCATTTTTTAACGTCAGCAGAATTCCGAGAACAATGGAAGAGTTCCGAATCATTTTTAAACTTCAGCAGAATTCTGAGAATAATCGAAGAGTTCCGTAGCATTTTTAAACGTCAGCAGAATTCCGAGAACAATGGAAGAGTTCCAAAGCATTTTTAAACATCAGTAGATTTCCGAGAACAATGGAAGAGTTCCGAAGCATTTTTAAACTTCAGCGGAAATCCTACAACAATGGAAGAGTTCCGAAGCATTTTTAAACTTCAGTAGAATTCCGAGAACAATGGGAGAGTTCCGAAGCATTTTTAAACGTCAGCGGAATTCCGAGATCAATGTAAGAGTTCCGAAGCATTTTTAAATGTCATCGGAATTCCGAGAACAATGGAAGTGTTCCAAAGCATTTTTAAACATCAGCGGAATTCCGAGAACAATGGAAAGTTTCCGAAGCATTTTTAAACGTCAGAGGAATTCTGAGAAAAATGGAAGAGTTCTGAAGCATTTTAAAGCGTCAGCAGAATTTCGGGAACAATGAAAGAGTTCCGAATCATTTTTAAACTTCACCGGAATTCCGAGAACAATGGAAGAGTTCAGAAGCATTATTAAACTTCAGCGGAATTCCGGGAACAATGGAAGAGTTCTGAAGCATTTTTAAACTTCAGCGAAATTTCCGAGAACAATGGAAGTGTTCCGAAGCATTTTTAAATGTCAGCAGAATTCCGAGAACAATGGAAGTGTTCAGAAGCATTTTTAAACTTCAGCGAAATTTATGAGAGCAATTGAAGAGTTCCGAAGCATTTTTAAGCATCAGCGGAATTCCGAGAACAATGGATGAGTTCTGAAGCATTTTTAAACTTCAGCGGAATTCTGAGAACAATGGAAGAGTTTCAAAGCATTTTAAAACTTCAGAGGAATTCCGAGAACAATGAAAGAGTTCCGAAGCATTTTTAAACGTCAGCGGAATTACTAGAACAATGGAAGAGTTTTGAAGCATTTTTAAACGTCAGCAGAATTCCGATAACAATGGAAGAGTTCAGAAGCATTTTTAAACTTCAATAGAATTCCGAGAACAATGGAAGAGTTCTGAAGCATTTTTAAACTTCAGCGGAATTCTGAGAATAATGGAAGAGTACCTAAGCATTTTTAAACTTCAGCGGAAATCCTAGAACAATGGAAGAGTTACGAAGCATTTTTAAACATCAGCGGAATGCCGAGAACAATGGAAAAGTTCCGAAGCATTTTTAAACGTCAGCAGAATTACGAGAACAATGGAAGAGTTCTGAAGCATTTTGAAATGTCAGCGGAAGTCCGAGAACAATGGAAGAGTTCCGAAGCATTTTTAAACATCAGCGGAATTCCGACAACAATGGAAGAGTTCCGAAGCATTATTAAACGTCAGCGGAATTCTGAGAAAAATGGAAGAGTTCCAAAGCATTTTTAAACTTCAGCGGAAATCCTACAACAATGGAAGAGTTCCGAAGCATTTTTAAACTTCAGTAGAATTCCGAGAACAATGGGAGAGTTCCGAAGCATTTTTAAACGTCAGCGGAATTACGAGAACAATGGAAGAGTTTCGAAGCATTTTTAAATGTCATCAGAATTCTGAGAACAATGGAAGTGTTCCAAAGCATTTTTAAACATCAGCGGAATTCCGAGAACAATAGAAAATTTCAGAAGCATTTTTAAACGTCAGAGGAATTCTGAGAAAAATGGAAGAGTTCCGAAGCATTTTAAAGCGTCAGCAGAATTCTGAGAACAATGAAAGAGTTCTAAAGCATTTTGAAATTTCAGCGGAAGTCCGAGAACAATGGAAGAGTTCCGAAGCATTTTTAAACATCAGCGGAATTCCGAGAACAATGGAAAAGTTCCGAAGCATTATTAAATGTCAGCGGAATTCTGAGAAAAATGGAAGAGTTCCAAAGCATTTTTAAACTTCAGCGGAATTCCGAGAACAATGGAAAAGTTCCGAAGCATTATTAAACGTCAGCGGAATTCTGAGAAAAATGGAAGAGTTCCGAAGCATTTTTAAACTTCAGCGGAATTCTGAGAACAATGGAAGAGTTCTGAAGCATTTTGAAATGTCAGCGGAAGTTCGAGAGCAATGGAAGAGTTCCGAAGCATTTTTAAAACATCAGCGGAATTCCGAGAACAATGGAAAAGTTCCGAAGCATTATTTAACGTCAGCGGAATTCTGAGAATAATGGAAGAGTTCCGTAGCATTTTTAAACGTCAGCAGAATTCCGAGAACAATGGAAGAGTTCCAAAGCATTCTTAAACATCAGTAGAATTCCAAGAACAATGGAAGAGTTCCGAAGCATTTTTAAACTTCAGCGGAATTCAGAGAACAATGGAAGAGTTCCGAAGCATTTTTAAACTTCAGCGGAATTCCTAGAACAATGGAAGAGTTCCGAAGCATTTTTAAACTTCAGTAGAATTCCGAGAACAATGGGAGAGTTCCGAAGCATTTTTAAATGTCATCGGAATTCCGAGAACAATGGAAGTGTTCCAAAGCATTTTTAAACATCAGAGGAATTCCGAGAACAATGGAAAATTTCCGAAGCATTTTTAAACGTCAGAGGAATTCTGAGAAAAATGGAAGAGTTCCGAAGCATTTTATAGCGTCAGCAGAATTCCGAGAACAATGAAAGAGTTCCAAATCATTTTTAAACTTCAGCGGAATTCCGAGAACAATGGAAGAGTTCAGAAGCATTATTTAACGTCAGCGGAATTCTGAGAAAAATCGAAGAGTTCCGAAGCATTTTTAAACTTCAGCGGAATTCCGAAAACAATGGAAGAGTCCTGAAGCAATATTAAACTTCAGCGGAATTCCGGTAACAATGTAAGAGTTCTGAAGCATTTTTAAACTTCAGCGAAATATCCGAGAACAATGAAAGTGTTCCGAAGCATTTTTAAATGTCAGCAGAATTCCGAGAACAATGGAAGTGTTCAGAAGCATTTTTAAATGTCATCAGGATTCCGAGAACAATGGAAGTGTTCCGAAGCATTTTTAAATGTCATCAGAATTCCGAGAATAATGGAAGTGTTCCGAAGCATTTTTAAACTTCAGCGGAATTTCCGAGAACAATGGAAGAGTTCCGAAGCATTTTTAAGCATCAGCGGAATTCCGATAGCAATTGATGAGTTCTGAAGCATTTTTAAACTTCAGCAGAATTCTGAGAACAATGGAAGAGTTCCGAAGCATTTTTAAACGTCAGCTGAATTCTGATAACAATGGAAGAGTTCAGAAGCATTTTTAAACTTCAATAGAATTCCGAGAATAATAGAAGAGTTCTGAAGCATTTTTAAACTTCAGCGGAATTCTGAGAATAATGGAAGTGTACCTAAGCATTTTTAAACTTTAGCGGAAATCCTAGAACAATGGAAGAGTTCCGAAGCATTTTTAAACATCAGCGGAATTCCGAGAACAATGGAAAAGTTCCGAAGCATTTTTAAACTTCAGAGGAATTCCGAGAACAATGGAAGAGTTCCGAAGCATTTTTAAACTTCAGCGGAAATCCTAGAACAATGGAAGAATTCCGAAGCATTTTTAAACTTCAGTAGAATTCCGAGAACAATGGGAGAGTTCCGAAGCATTTTTAAACGTCAGCGGAATTCCGAGATCAATGTAAGAGTTCCGAAGCATTTTTAAATGTCATCGGAATTCCGAGAACAATGGAAGTGTTCCAAAGCATTTTTAAACATCAGCGGAATTCCGAGAACAATGGAAAGTTTCCGAAGCATTTTTAAACGTCAGAGGAATTCTGAGAAAAATGGAAGAGTTCTGAAGCATTTTAAAGCGTCAGCAGAATTTCGGGAACAATGAAAGAGTTCCGAATCATTTTTAAACTTCACCGGAATTCCGAGAACAATGGAAGAGTTCAGAAGCATTATTAAACTTCAGCGGAATTCCGGGAACAATGGAAGAGTTCTGAAGCATTTTTAAACTTCAGCGAAATTTCCGAGAACAATGGAAGTGTTCCGAAGCATTTTTAAATGTCAGCAGAATTCCGAGAACAATGGAAGTGTTCAGAAGCATTTTTAAACTTCAGCGAAATTTATGAGAGCAATTGAAGAGTTCCGAAGCATTTTTAAGCATCAGCGGAATTCCGAGAACAATGGATGAGTTCTGAAGCATTTTTAAACTTCAGCGGAATTCTGAGAACAATGGAAGAGTTTCAAAGCATTTTAAAACTTCAGAGGAATTCCGAGAACAATGAAAGAGTTCCGAAGCATTTTTAAACGTCAGCGGAATTACTAGAACAATGGAAGAGTTTTGAAGCATTTTTAAACGTCAGCAGAATTCCGATAACAATGGAAGAGTTCAGAAGCATTTTTAAACTTCAATAGAATTCCGAGAACAATGGAAGAGTTCTGAAGCATTTTTAAACTTCAGCGGAATTCTGAGAATAATGGAAGAGTACCTAAGCATTTTTAAACTTCAGCGGAAATCCTAGAACAATGGAAGAGTTACGAAGCATTTTTAAACATCAGCGGAATGCCGAGAACAATGGAAAAGTTCCGAAGCATTTTTAAACGTCAGCAGAATTACGAGAACAATGGAAGAGTTCTGAAGCATTTTGAAATGTCAGCGGAAGTCCGAGAACAATGGAAGAGTTCCGAAGCATTTTTAAACATCAGCGGAATTCCGACAACAATGGAAAAGTTCCGAAGCATTATTAAACGTCAGTGGAATTCTGAGAAAAATGGAAGAGTTCCAAAGCATTTTTAAACTTCAGCGGAATTCCGAGAACAATGGAAAAGTTCCGAAGCATTATTAAACGTTAGCGGAATTCTGAGAAAAATGGAAGAGTTCCGAAGCATTTTAAACTTCAGCGGAATTCCGAGAACAATGGAAGAGTTCTGAAGCATTTTGAAATGTCATCGGAAGTTCGAGAACAATGGAAGAGTTCCGAAGCATTTTTAAAACATCAGCGGAATTCCGGGAACAATGGAAGAGTTCTGAAGCATTTTTAAACTTCAGCGGAATTCTGAGAACAATGGAAGAGTTTCAAAGCATTTTAAAACTTCAGCGGAATTCCGAGAACAATGAAAGAGTTCCGAAGCATTTTTAAACATCAGCAGAATTGAGAGAACAATCGAAGAGTTCCGAAGCATTTTTAAATGTCATCAGAATTCCGAGAACAATGGAAGTGTTCCAAAGCATTTTTAAATGTCATCAGAATTCCGGGAACAATGGAAGAGTTCTGAAGCATTTTTAAATGTCATCAGAATTCCGAGAACAATGGAAGAGTTCCGAAGCATTTTTAAACGTCAGCGGAATTCCGAGAACAATGGAAGAGTTCCGAAGCATTTTTAAACGTCAGCTGAATTCTGATAACAATGGAAGAGTTCAGAAGCATTTTTAAACTTCAATAGAATTCCGAGAATAATAGAAGAGTTCTGAAGCATTTTTAAACTTCAGCGGAATTCTGAGAATAATGGAAGTGTACCTAAGCATTTTTAAACTTTAGCGGAAATCCTAGAACAATGGAAGAGTTCCGAAGCATTTTTAAACATCAGCGGAATTCCGAGAACAATGGAAAAGTTCCGAAGCATTTTTAAACTTCAGAGGAATTCCGAGAACAATGGAAGAGTTCCGAAGCATTTTTAAACTTCAGCGGAAATCCTAGAGCAATGGAAGAATTCCGAAGCATTTTTAAACTTCAGTAGAATTCCGAGAACAATGGGAGAGTTCCGAAGCATTTTTAAACGTCAGCGGAATTCCGAGATCAATGTAAGAGTTCCGAAGCATTTTTAAATGTCATCGGAATTCCGAGAACAATGGAAGTGTTCCAAAGCATTTTTAAACATCAGCGGAATTCCGAGAACAATGGAAAGTTTCCGAAGCATTTTTAAACGTCAGAGGAATTCTGAGAAAAATGGAAGAGTTCTGAAGCATTTTAAAGCGTCAGCAGAATTTCGGGAACAATGAAAGAGTTCCGAATCATTTTTAAACTTCACCGGAATTCCGAGAACAATGGAAGAGTTCAGAAGCATTATTAAACTTCAGCGGAATTCCGGGAACAATGGAAGAGTTCTGAAGCATTTTTAAACTTCAGCGAAATTTCCGAGAACAATGGAAGTGTTCCGAAGCATTTTTAAATGTCAGCAGAATTCCGAGAACAATGGAAGTGTTCAGAAGCATTTTTAAACTTCAGCGAAATTTATGAGAGCAATTGAAGAGTTCCGAAGCATTTTTAAGCATCAGCGGAATTCCGAGAACAATGGATGAGTTCTGAAGCATTTTTAAACTTCAGCGGAATTCTGAGAACAATGGAAGAGTTTCAAAGCATTTTAAAACTTCAGAGGAATTCCGAGAACAATGAAAGAGTTCCGAAGCATTTTTAAACGTCAGCGGAATTACTAGAACAATGGAAGAGTTTTGAAGCATTTTTAAACGTCAGCAGAATTCCGATAACAATGGAAGAGTTCAGAAGCATTTTTAAACTTCAATAGAATTCCGAGAACAATGGAAGAGTTCTGAAGCATTTTTAAACTTCAGCGGAATTCTGAGAATAATGGAAGAGTACCTAAGCATTTTTAAACTTCAGCGGAAATCCTAGAACAATGGAAGAGTTACGAAGCATTTTTAAACATCAGCGGAATGCCGAGAACAATGGAAAAGTTCCGAAGCATTTTTAAACGTCAGCAGAATTACGAGAACAATGGAAGAGTTCTGAAGCATTTTGAAATGTCAGCGGAAGTCCGAGAACAATGGAAGAGTTCCGAAGCATTTTTAAACATCAGCGGAATTCCGACAACAATGGAAAAGTTCCGAAGCATTATTAAACGTCAGTGGAATTCTGAGAAAAATGGAAGAGTTCCAAAGCATTTTTAAACTTCAGCGGAATTCCGAGAACAATGGAAAAGTTCCGAAGCATTATTAAACGTTAGCGGAATTCTGAGAAAAATGGAAGAGTTCCGAAGCATTTTAAACTTCAGCGGAATTCCGAGAACAATGGAAGAGTTCTGAAGCATTTTGAAATGTCATCGGAAGTTCGAGAACAATGGAAGAGTTCCGAAGCATTTTTAAAACATCAGCGGAATTCCGGGAACAATGGAAGAGTTCTGAAGCATTTTTAAACTTCAGCGGAATTCTGAGAACAATGGAAGAGTTTCAAAGCATTTTAAAACTTCAGCGGAATTCCGAGAACAATGAAAGAGTTCCGAAGCATTTTTAAACATCAGCAGAATTGAGAGAACAATCGAAGAGTTCCGAAGCATTTTTAAATGTCATCAGAATTCCGAGAACAATGGAAGTGTTCCAAAGCATTTTTAAATGTCATCAGAATTCCGGGAACAATGGAAGAGTTCTGAAGCATTTTTAAATGTCATCAGAATTCCGAGAACAATGGAAGAGTTCCGAAGCATTTTTAAACGTCAGCGGAATTCCGAGAACAATGGAAGAGTTCCGAAGCATTTTTAAACGTCAGCTGAATTCTGATAACAATGGAAGAGTTCAGAAGCATTTTTAAACTTCAATAGAATTCCGAGAATAATAGAAGAGTTCTGAAGCATTTTTAAACTTCAGCGGAATTCTGAGAATAATGGAAGTGTACCTAAGCATTTTTAAACTTTAGCGGAAATCCTAGAACAATGGAAGAGTTCCGAAGCATTTTTAAACATCAGCGGAATTCCGAGAACAATGGAAAAGTTCCGAAGCATTTTTAAACTTCAGAGGAATTCCGAGAACAATGGAAGAGTTCCGAAGCATTTTTAAACTTCAGCGGAAATCCTAGAACAATGGAAGAATTCCGAAGCATTTTTAAACTTCAGTAGAATTCCGAGAACAATGGGAGAGTTCCGAAGCATTTTTAAACGTCAGCGGAATTCCGAGATCAATGTAAGAGTTCCGAAGCATTTTTAAATGTCATCGGAATTCCGAGAACAATGGAAGTGTTCCAAAGCATTTTTAAACATCAGCGGAATTCCGAGAACAATGGAAAGTTTCCGAAGCATTTTTAAACGTCAGAGGAATTCTGAGAAAAATGGAAGAGTTCTGAAGCATTTTAAAGCGTCAGCAGAATTTCGGGAACAATGAAAGAGTTCCGAATCATTTTTAAACTTCACCGGAATTCCGAGAACAATGGAAGAGTTCAGAAGCATTATTAAACTTCAGCGGAATTCCGGGAACAATGGAAGAGTTCTGAAGCATTTTTAAACTTCAGCGAAATTTCCGAGAACAATGGAAGTGTTCCGAAGCATTTTTAAATGTCAGCAGAATTCCGAGAACAATGGAAGTGTTCAGAAGCATTTTTAAACTTCAGCGAAATTTATGAGAGCAATTGAAGAGTTCCGAAGCATTTTTAAGCATCAGCGGAATTCCGAGAACAATGGATGAGTTCTGAAGCATTTTTAAACTTCAGCGGAATTCTGAGAACAATGGAAGAGTTTCAAAGCATTTTAAAACTTCAGAGGAATTCCGAGAACAATGAAAGAGTTCCGAAGCATTTTTAAACGTCAGCGGAATTACTAGAACAATGGAAGAGTTTTGAAGCATTTTTAAACGTCAGCAGAATTCCGATAACAATGGAAGAGTTCAGAAGCATTTTTAAACTTCAATAGAATTCCGAGAACAATGGAAGAGTTCTGAAGCATTTTTAAACTTCAGCGGAATTCTGAGAATAATGGAAGAGTACCTAAGCATTTTTAAACTTCAGCGGAAATCCTAGAACAATGGAAGAGTTACGAAGCATTTTTAAACATCAGCGGAATGCCGAGAACAATGGAAAAGTTCCGAAGCATTTTTAAACGTCAGCAGAATTACGAGAACAATGGAAGAGTTCTGAAGCATTTTGAAATGTCAGCGGAAGTCCGAGAACAATGGAAGAGTTCCGAAGCATTTTTAAACATCAGCGGAATTCCGACAACAATGGAAAAGTTCCGAAGCATTATTAAACGTCAGCGGAATTCTGAGAAAAATGGAAGAGTTCCAAAGCATTTTTAAACTTCAGCGGAAATCCTACAACAATGGAAGAGTTCCGAAGCATTTTTAAACTTCAGTAGAATTCCGAGAACAATGGGAGAGTTCCGAAGCATTTTTAAACGTCAGCGGAATTACGAGAACAATGGAAGAGTTTCGAAGCATTTTTAAATGTCATCAGAATTCTGAGAACAATGGAAGTGTTCCAAACCATTTTTAAACATCAGCGGAATTCCGAGAACAATAGAAAATTTCAGAAGCATTTTTAAACGTCAGAGGAATTCTGAGAAAAATGGAAGAGTTCCGAAGCATTTTAAAGCGTCAGCAGAATTCTGAGAACAATGAAAGAGTTCTAAAGCATTTTGAAATTTCAGCGGAAGTCCGAGAACAATGGAAGAGTTCCGAAGCATTTTTAAACATCAGCGGAATTCCGAGAACAATGGAAAAGTTCCGAAGCATTATTTAATGTCAGCGGAATTCTGAGAAAAATGGAAGAGTTCCAAAGCATTTTTAAACTTCAGCGGAATTCCGAGAACAATGGAAAAGTTCCGAAGCATTATTAAACGTCAGCGGAATTCTGAGAAAAATGGAAGAGTTCCGAAGCATTTTTAAACTTCAGCGGAATTCTGAGAACAATGGAAGAGTTCTGAAGCATTTTGAAATGTCAGCGGAAGTTCGAGAACAATGGAAGAGTTCCGAAGCATTTTTAAAACATCAGCGGAATTCCGAGAACAATGGAAAAGTTCCGAAGCATTATTTAACGTCAGCGGAATTCTGAGAATAATGGAAGAGTTCCGTAGCATTTTTAAACGTCAGCAGAATTCCGAGAACAATGGAAGAGTTCCAAAGCATTCTTAAACATCAGTAGAATTCCAAGAACAATGGAAGAGTTCCGAAGCATTTTTAAACTTCAGCGGAATTCAGAGAACAATGGAAGAGTTCCGAAGCATTTTTAAACTTCAGCGGAATTCCTAGAACAATGGAAGAGTTCCGAAGCATTTTTAAACTTCAGTAGAATTCCGAGAACAATGGGAGAGTTCCGAAGCATTTTTAAATGTCATCGGAATTCCGAGAACAATGGAAGTGTTCCAAAGCATTTTTAAACATCAGAGGAATTCCGAGAACAATGGAAAATTTCCGAAGCATTTTTAAACGTCAGAGGAATTCTGAGAAAAATGGAAGAGTTCCGAAGCATTTTATAGCGTCAGCAGAATTCTGAGAACAATGAAAGAGTTCCAAATCATTTTTAAACTTCAGCGGAATTCCGAGAACAATGGAAGAGTTCAGAAGCATTATTTAACGTCAGCGGAATTCTGAGAAAAATCGAAGAGTTCCGAAGCATTTTTAAACTTCAGCGGAATTCCGAAAACAATGAAAGAGTTCCGAAGCATTATTAAACTTCAGCGGAATTCCGGGAACAATGGAAGAGTCCTGAAGCAATATTAAACTTCAGCGGAATTCCGGTAACAATGTAAGAGTTCTGAAGCATTTTTAAACTTCAGCGAAATATCCGAGAACAATGAAAGTGTTCTGAAGCATTTTTAAATGTCAGCAGAATTCCGAGAACAATGGAAATGTTCAGAAGCATTTTTAAATGTCATCAGGATTCCGAGAACAATGGAAGTGTTCCGAAGCATTTTTAAATGTCATCAGAATTCCGAGAATAATGGAAGTGTTCCGAAGCATTTTTAAACTTCAGCGGAATTTCCGAGAACAATGGAAGAGTTCCGAAGCATTTTTAAGCATCAGCGGAATTCCGATAGCAATTGATGAGTTCTGAAGCATTTTTAAACTTCAGCAGAATTCTGAGAACAATGGAAGAGTTCCGAAGCATTTTTAAACGTCAGCTGAATTCTGATAACAATGGAAGAGTTCAGAAGCATTTTTAAACTTCAATAGAATTCCGAGAATAATAGAAGAGTTCTGAAGCATTTTTAAACTTCAGCGGAATTCTGAGAATAATGGAAGTGTACCTAAGCATTTTTAAACTTTAGTGGAAATCCTAGAACAATGGAAGAGTTCCGAAGCATTTTTAAACATCAGCGGAATTCCGAGAACAATGGAAAAGTTCCGAAGCATTTTTAAACTTCAGAGGAATTCCGAGAACAATGGAAGAGTTCCGAAGCATTTTTAAACTTCAGCGGAAATCCTAGAACAATGGAAGAATTCCGAAGCATTTTTAAACTTCAGTAGAATTCCGAGAACAATGGGAGAGTTCCGAAGCATTTTTAAACGTCAGCGGAATTCCGAGATCAATGTAAGAGTTCCGAAGCATTTTTAAATGTCATCGGAATTCCGAGAACAATGGAAGTGTTCCAAAGCATTTTTAAACATCAGCGGAATTCCGAGAACATTGGAAAGTTTCCGAAGCATTTTTAAACGTCAGAGGAATTCTGAGAAAAATGGAAGAGTTCTGAAGCATTTTAAAGCGTCAGCAGAATTTCGGGAACAATGAAAGAGTTCCGAATCATTTTTAAACTTCACCGGAATTCCGAGAACAATGGAAGAGTTCAGAAGCATTATTAAACTTCAGCGGAATTCCGGGAACAATGGAAGAGTTCTGAAGCATTTTTAAACTTCAGGGAAATTTCCGAGAACAATGGAAGTGTTCCGAAGCATTTTTAAATGTCAGCAGAATTCCGAGAACAATGGAAGTGTTCAGAAGCATTTTTAAACTTCAGCGAAATTTATGAGAGCAATTGAAGAGTTCCGAAGCATTTTTAAGCATCAGCGGAATTCCGAGAACAATGGATGAGTTCTGAAGCATTTTTAAACTTCAGCGGAATTCTGAGAACAATGGAAGAGTTTCAAAGCATTTTAAAACTTCAGAGGAATTCCGAGAACAATGAAAGAGTTCCGAAGCATTTTTAAACGTCAGCGGAATTACTAGAACAATGGAAGAGTTTTGAAGCATTTTTAAACGTCAGCAGAATTCCGATAACAATGGAAGAGTTCAGAAGCATTTTTAAACTTCAATAGAATTCCGAGAACAATGGAAGAGTTCTGAAGCATTTTTAAACTTCAGCGGAATTCTGAGAATAATGGAAGAGTACCTAAGCATTTTTAAACTTCAGCGGAAATCCTAGAACAATGGAAGAGTTACGAAGCATTTTTAAACATCAGCGGAATGCCGAGAACAATGGAAAAGTTCCGTAGCATTTTTAAACGTCAGCAGAATTACGAGAACAATGGAAGAGTTCTGAAGCATTTTGAAATGTCAGCGGAAGTCCGAGAACAATGGAAGAGTTCCGAAGCATTTTTAAACATCAGCGGAATTCCGACAACAATGGAAAAGTTCCGAAGCATTATTAAACGTCAGCGGAATTCTGAGAAAAATGGAAGAGTTCCAAAGCATTTTTAAACTTCAGCGGAATTCCGAGAACAATGGAAAAGTTCCGAAGCATTATTAAACGTTAGCGGAATTCTGAGAAAAATGGAAGAGTTCCGAAGCATTTTAAACTTCAGCGGAATTCCGAGAACAATGGAAGAGTTCTGAAGCATTTTGAAATGTCATCGGAAGTTCGAGAACAATGGAAGAGTTCCGAAGCATTTTTAAAACATCAGCGGAATTCCGGGAACAATGGAAGAGTTCTGAAGCATTTTTAAACTTCAGCGGAATTCTGAGAACAATGGAAG